>NC_134837.1:189533349-190190674 GCF_004210375.1 Tachypleus tridentatus | reverse complement strand
TGTGTCGCCATCTATTTGCCAATGATAATGGAAGTAGTTGTGGCCATGCTTGCTTGTTCCCGAATTGGAGCCATTCATTCTGTTATTGTAGGCACCTGTATTTTTACTACAAATATTTATTAATAAAAAATGCATTTTTAGTAATTTAAAAATAAATAAAAACATTGTAGTAGCATCATATACTGTTGTGTATAACAATAGTAGTCTTGATATGAAAATATAAAAAATAAAAGAAATAGAAAATTATTTAACAAGCGTCACCTTGTGAGAGACTGTTAATTTACCTTTTGTGCTTTACTGCTTTTACATTTATATAATCTTATGCCAAATGTTTTGATTCCTTATCTTTTTTACGTATTATTCTTTACTTAAATGTTTGTTTGGTGTTAAATTATTCTAACGCAAAGCTACTCAATGAGCTGTTTGTGTTTTACTGTGATTCTAGTGATTATAAGCTCACAGACTTACCAGTGAGTCACTAGGTGCTACTAAAAATATATTCAAGTCATTCTAATATTGTAAAACGTAGTGTAGATAATACATTGGTGTGTTATTTCAACTTGGGTAATAAGACATACTGTGATGCTTACCACAAAAACAATGTTTTTTAAACACAATAAAATATCTGTTAATAAAAATCACCAGTCAATCAGTTTTGACAAGTGCTGCCATCATCAGGACTCTTATTACATTAGAAATTCAACTATTTTATAATCCAAAGGAAAGAAAAGAACACAATGATTACTATTAAAATATTAGAGGGGAAATAATTATTTTCAGCTTGTTGTTTCAGCCCTTATTTCTGTTTATAGAAATAACTTTATTTTACATAAGTACATGTCTTGTCTAGATTCTTTTGAGTTTTTTAATAGTTGTTAGATTCTTCCAATCTTATCCCCTATTAAACTTATACAAATATTTAACCAATACAAGATATGTATTTATATCACTTTTTTTATATGCATAAGATAGTAACAACTTTTACTACATTTAATTTACTTTTACCTTTTTACCAGACGTTTGTTAAGTTATTATTACAATTGTGCTACATGTCTTTTAAAACTTTTATTACTTTATCCTTTGATAATGGCCTTAATGACACCTAACTCGGAACCAGGACTGGAAAGACCGACTTAAGGTGACTGACGGTGGTTCTTGTACTTACCTGTTAGTCTTCCTGGCGGGTTATGATAATTACCATTATGCTACAGACAGTCTTTTACAACTCTAATCTGGTTTCTCTCTTAACATTGTAGACTAGATGTCTACATTGATTTTATGCTATTTATGTTTTTCAATGATGTTTTGTTTTACCTTCATTTCCTTTTATGAATTTTACTACATTTACTTTATTTTTACCTTTTTACCAGACGTTTGGCTTAGATAGCCTAGCTGGTTTGTGCCATAAAACACTAAATCTACCAACCAACCAACTAGTAACAACTATTGGAAAACGTGGTTAGTTGTGGCTTAAAGTGATTTTATTTTGAAGTTTGAATATATTTTTAATTATGATTTTTCAATTTCCAGTTTGGTGGTTTTTCATCACAATCCTTAGCTCAGCGAATTCTTGATGCAAAGTGTTCTGTGCTTATTACTGCAGGTACGTAAGAATGTGTAAACTTTGTCTTGTTCATTGTTTACTGGTATTGCTACATACTGATGTATGAAACTGATTGTTATAACAAGTTGTAAAGAAAGAATTAAATACTCCACCTAGTCTCTTTAATCATTAAGTTTAAATTGAATTGTTGAATCCATGCTTAGTTATACAGTATTAATTATTCACATTGAGCAGACATTTGACATGAACTTAGGCCAGTGGCTTGGATTATAAATCATCTCAAGATGTTGTTTTCTGTTCAGCTGTATTATCTACCAACATATTTAGTTTTTTATTATGATAACACTACATTATGAGTAAGTAAAATTATTTTTTAAGTTGTTAGGTTTAAATCTTGTTGAAGTAAAATTAATTGGTTTCTTTCATAAAGAGCTGCTGTCTGGTTTGTCTATGACATTCAGACACAAGTTATCAGAAGAAGCAACTATTTCATTCTCATTTATTTGCTTAGGAATATCCAATAAGCAGCTTGTTTAATTCAGTGTTTTGATAGACATACATAAAATAAAGACATTCTTTAAAATATCAGATATTTGGTTAACAGTAAGCACTCAAATCAAACATGATACTTAGCTTTACACTTTATGTAGGTATATATGTGGCAATGTAAATAACTTGTAAATACCAAGTTCCTTGTTTTTGGTAAGTTATTACATGAATGAGTAAATGAACTGTTTTTCTTTTTTCATACTTTTAATTTCAGGAAAGATTAATATAATGCCTTTGCTAATCTCTAAGAATAAGGCTTTTTTTTATCTAACACTGTTCACTTGACTTTACTGTAATTTTGTGTATATATTTGTGAATAATGTTAGCATTATAATTTTTATGGCCACACGTTAAATCATTCTTTTATTGGCAGATGGAGTGTGGAGAGGAACAAAGTTACTGAACTTAAAGGAAACAGTGGATGAAGCCTACAAGATTTGCAAAGAAAAGTATATATTTATTTCTTTTCAAACATTAGAATGACAAATGGCAAAACATTATTTTGACAGACTTGAAGAAAATTTTCAATGAAATACAGTGAACAACATTATAGAGAAGTTAATGTTGATACAGGGAAGTATTTAAAGATAACTTCCAATATAACAATAAATCCAAGGATAGATAAATCTCCATATTTTAATCAATTATAATTAGAACTGTCAACTAAGAACTGTATAATAACATTAAACAAGTAATTCAACAGAAATTGTTTATTTGCGGTTAAGTACAAAGCAACACAATAGGCTATCTGTGTTCTGCCCAGAACAGCTATTGAAACCCAGATTCTAGCATTGTACGTATGCAGACATACTGTTCTCTTACTGGGAGGTTCAACATTAATATCCATAAAAACTTACTTATATTTTGATTCTATATCATTAGTTACATTTTAGAGTCACATCTGAGGCATTTTACCTGTGGCTCCTGATTCAGAAGAAAGCCAAACAGCTATTCTTAAAACTAGAAGAAAAAGTAATTTATCATAAACATATTGATGAGAAACAGAGAATATGAATTATATTTAAGATAGTGCCCCTAAAATGTAAAATATTTTAAAACTATCATGTCAGTTAGCTTTAACTGAATTGCCAGCTCAGGTCAGAGATATTTTTACAATTGACTTTTATAAACTTATCTTTGTTTCCATGTGAAAAAAGCACCATAATAAAATGTTTATCATTCTTGAGTGTATGATAATTAATTGTCTTCCAAAACAATTTCATTCAATATATGTATGTAACCCATATTTTGTGTTTACCCTGCACTTCCTCTAACACCTGAAAGTATGTTTCTTTAGTAGTCATAATAATGCAAGATGAACATCACCTTTCAGTTACTATTAAGTCACCATATTTGTGCTCTTGATGTCAAATTAAATACAATGTTCTAGTGTATTCTGACAACATTATTGTCACATTGCATGGTATCTATAGGTAAGATTTAACCATTCAAAAATCCTACTCGAGCAGTTTTGAATAAGTCACTGCAATATCTTTCATAAGTCCAAATTGGCCTATACATCAAGTATGACAACATTGTGTTCATTGATTTCCTACTGAAGTTGTCTGAACAATTAAAATTATTTTTGAAAAAATCTGGCATGTTCGTACCAACTACATAATAAGTAACTGAGCTGTCAGGAGAATTTTGAGGAAGAATTATTATCTTAATATCTAAACATATAACGTATAATGTTTATTTTTCATGTTGCTTTTTTTTCAGTGGACATCACATGAAAGCCAGTATTGTTGTGAAACATTTGGGGCCACCAGAAAGCAAGGAGGATCACCTCAAAAAAGTTACAAAAGAAGCTAAACGACCTGTTTATGACCTCAAGGTTCGGTCTAATAGGAACTTGTTATCTGAGTTACTTCAACGTTTTTTTTTATTTGAGCTGCTATCCTGAAAGTTTAGCTTCTGCATGTGTTCTTTGTGATAGCTTAAATTATCATGATTATATAAAAATTGTTCTCAGCAACGACTTGAAATGTTTTTGTTTATCATTTAGTACGGTAGTACTTAATAATAAGGATCATGATGAAACAAAATGGTAGCCATAAAAATTGTCTGTTTAAAACCACATGTAAGATGTCTGAAGAGGAACAATAACTATTTCACAGTATTAGCTGAGCAAAAATATAGCTTATTGTACTTATAAAGCTACTTTACAAATACATATATAGCAAATCAAAATTTCACTGTTTCAATGAATTTTATCTTAGTAAGAAAGTGACTTTTGCAGACAAGCATACAGTATAAATAAAGAAACCTTATCACCCACTGATTCTTTCCCTGTACCGAAAAGGATATATATACACACACCAACCTTTTTATGTATGTGTGTGATACTTTAGGGAAAAAAAAATTATATTTGACAGTAGTTTGATAGAGGTCCTGATGAGTAATAAAATCGAATTGAGTATATGGCACAGATTATATATAATCTAATAAAAGGGAAACCTTCAAGTGTAATAAGATATTTTTAAATTTTATAAAGACAAGAAGCCCCTCACTGAGGAGACTTCCTAGAGAAGGTTCTGTCTTTCAGTTTACTTTTCTGGGATCTGAAAGTCAACCCACATGTTTGCTATGGGTAGATACCCATGAAGAGGAGGAGAGGATCCTGGTGGTTGAGGGTTCGAACCCAGCATGCCAATTTGGCCTTGAATTCCTGTATATAAGTGGCCTCTCATGGTCAGTCGGCTGGTTCTCTTGGGCTGAGGTTAACTGAGAATTAGTGTTAGACATTTTCAATGAGTGTTGTGGACATTGAGTCTGATGCTTTTGTTTGGGTATTGTGGTCACAAAACCTTGGCTTTGCTACCTAGCCATTTGCTTTCAGCTCTGTACAGTGTCCTCTCTTAGGACTCTATGATGGGTTGGGCCAAAGGATACTGAATTTTTCTTTCTCATGGCTTATAACACCTCTTACCCACTCACTTCTAAAGTTAAGTAACCCTTAATTGGTAATTGACCAGGCTTGAAGGACTCTCATACTTGGTCCCAAGCTACCACTGATAATGTACTTCAATTCCTCATTTTACACTTGCAATTTGAAAAGTCTCTTTAGTAGATGTTGCAAATTTTTATTTAGAAGGGATTGTAAATGTTCAATGGCTCTCCTAAATCTGTCTGAAAATTAAGATCTAGAGATATTCTGGCTGAAACATCAGAATCAGAACACACAAACCCCTCTTGAAGTCCAAGACTTTTGGGAATTTGTCTATTCATGTATCTGTTTATATCTTTCTACCCTGAATGCTTCTTGAGGAGCTATTGATGAGAGGAAATGTTCAACATCTCCAAGTCATAGATTCTCTCCAGTCAAAGAGTTTTGGTTGTGTGATGTATCTATACTTACAAAAATGAGGTATTTCAATCTATCAGCTTTCTCATTTGACATTCACTTCTCTACATCCCCCCTTCATCTGTGAAGGTACATTATTACATTGTAAGGTTCAATCCTATATCCCTAACCTGCTGGTGTTTCTAATGCCAGCAGTTTGGTCTCTTTATGACCCCTTGCTATGGCCATTTATGCTGCACCTGTTGTAGTGGCAAAGACCTCAAAACAGATCTATGAGACCAGGGGCCTTACTGCATCAACTGTGATGGCTCCCCCCATTTCTGTTTTCATACTTGTCCTGATGGATTGAGGAAAAAGAGGTGTAGTGCTTGAGGACTGTTAATAACATGTCCTATCCTGTTTTCCATGTTGACAAAGACATATGTTGCAGTCCTCCACTATACCACATCAGTGGGTGTGCAGACCAACCTTTCTGTGCCTCCTGAAGAGTATTTTTCCTTTTATCTTCAGAGTTTGTTACACTGTGAAAAAATGAGTTGTCAAATCCACATCAACTCCTGTCTCTGTCCTTACCTTTGTTTCTGGTGGCTGCTTGAGTTCCTTTCCATCAGCCCCTAGGTGCAAAACTATTATACAGTCGTGCCCACAATCACTAGACTCACCATCTTCTGACAGAAATCTGCCAAACCAACTTTAGGCAGAATCCATGGAGGTTGACAGAAACTCTTTCTTTAAGCAATAAGTGGTGGAATTGCAAACCAAAGGACTGTCTGATCTCATCCCATACCAAATAACAATGCCACATTGATACGGCTTCACTGAGTTACTAAAAACTTAAAAAAAATTATCCTTGCTTTGGCATTCATGGTAATTATGTTAATCTGAGCCAAAATAAGGATAATTTTTTTAATGTTAAGGTGGTCAGTTTTTGTAACATTCACTTTCTTGTTTGAATACTTGTAGCATTAAAACTTTCTGTAACATGAAAGCTAATTGGGTTATGTATACATTAACCTTTTCTTGTATATATAAAATTTTAATTTTTTTAAATTTTACCTTTACACTAAGGTTTACTTAATTTAGATAAATTGATGTATGAATATGTAAGAAAATTGCCAGCAACTATTTTAATTTTTTTTCATACATTAAGGTTTTTCTTGATGTACATTAATTGCTGTATGAAACTTTGGATCACATTTAATCAAGTCTGTAAATTATCACCTAAGAACTGTAATTTTAAAGCAGTAAAGAGTTTGATCTACTCAGTTATTTGATGATAGAAAATTCTACCCAGTAGAACTTTGTGACCAATTATAAAAGTGGAATTTTCAAAGGTTTTATTTATACTAATAGCAATACAAGAATATGAATTAGGTAATCAAAATGTGAAAAACAAAGTGTGTTAAATTTTTCAGATATGTTTTTGCAATGAAAGAGGATAAAGTTAGATTTGTCATACAACTGTAAACCAAACCACTTTCTGACTGATGGCATCTGATAAAAACAGCAGTTTAGTTATTAATTTGTTTGTGTAAGTGAGAAAAATGCTCTTCATATTTGAATATGCACACAAGTCAGAAAGTGAAGAAAACAAGGGAGCTAGATATGGCTAGAAATTTATATCAGCTAACAATCATCTACATACTAAGAGAGAAACTAAAAAATAAACCTAGTGACAAGTATAATGTATAACTAATTAAGTATATGTTTTTCTTTATTACTTATAAAAATCAGAATGCAATGTTTCTTTAGATGGATACTCTTTCTAGTGGCAGTATTGCAATGTATTTTATTGTAAGCCTAATAATATCTCATAAGGTTTTCACACTGCTAGAAACTAGATTTTGATACCTGTGGTGGGCAGAGCACAGATCAAAATAAACAAATTTGTAAGGTTCAGCCAGTTTAGGAGATGAAATTAAAGTTAGTCTGAAATATATTTACTGAGCTGACAATGTAGATTAATCTTTAATAAAATATAATAATGAAAATTTAAATAAAAATATCAAGTTAGAAATGTTAAACATTGAAACCAATACTGTTGATGAAAGTAACAATGGAAAAATAATAGAGTATTCTTCATTTATATAACACATAAATACTAGTTGTTGGCTTCAAATACTGTTACAGATTTACTGTTAGATGAACAAAAAGGTACAACCACATATAAGTAGAACTTTCCAGACTTTTCTTTAAAATATCTTGTGACCAATGAAAACCCAATAAACAGCTCCAGTGATAAATTATCACGATACTATTTTAGTATGGAGCCAAGTAGCAGGACATTAGAAAACTAATGTTTAAGAAGATAAAAAACAATCAGTTAGAGATTAAATTAATATTTGAATAATAATAAATAATTAGAATGATGGTTGTGTATTTAAAATATAACAATGTTAATGTACTACAAAGAAAGCAGTATGTTAAACATAATATGAGGTGTGGCTAACAGAGTTAATCTGACTTTGACCTCTGTTAATAAAGAAAAGACATGATGCAGGAATAAGGAAGTAATAGATAAAGTTAAACCTTTCGTAAGTACATATGATAAGCCTCAAGAAAGTTAAATAATAATAATACTCAGAAAGGAAAGTTACATTTGTTGTAAATATGGCAAATAAAGTAATAAAAAATACATCTTAAGTAATGGCATAATGTTATATTATATATAGAACTGTTATAGATGTATTATACCTCCCATTAGGTTAGGATTTGATCAAACTACAATGCAGTTCTAGTGGAAACACTTGAAAACTTCTTATGCTGAAGTAAACAGGATGAAACAGAAGTGAAGCGTTTAGTGACTAACTAAGTTTTTTTTCTCCTAATTGGAGTGATAGTGTAGTTGTTCATACAAGTTATTTGGGATCTCATTTTGTGTTGAATGTGTTTTGTTATGAAGTTATTTCATATATCTTACATCAATGATTGCAAATGCTGTTCCTCATAAGGAATTGTACTGTTGTAATTTGTAGTGTAATTCACATACAATAAAAGTTGTTGATTGTGATTGCATTGATCATGTCTATGGCTTGTGACAAATTACTTGCAATATGTTTTAGCACTATGTTTTACGAGAGGATACAGCTAATCCAATTGTTTCACCTAGACACCATGGAACCCTGACATTGACTGCTGGTGGCATGAAGAGATGAACAGTGTAAATGATAATTGTGAACCTGAGTGGGTAGATGCTGAAAATCCACTGTTTGTGTTATACACCAGGTATGTTGTCCCTACTGTTTGTGTTATACAGTAGGTATGTTGTCCCTACTGTTTATGCTGTTCATCAAGTGTCTTTATTTAATACCACAAGCTCATTGAACATTTGAGTACTATGTTTAATCCTAGATGTCTTCATCATTGTGGATGACCTCTCATCAGTAGGTCCAGTTTCTAAAACATTGTAAGGCATTGTTTATCTCAACTGTCTTAACATTTGACTTTGTCCAGTACAAGAACAAACCTATGAAAACTGTTTTCTAAGCTTTTCAGATTTGAAGTTAAATACTTAAGTTTCTTAAGTAATTTTTGTTCACCTTATGCTATGGATATATGTACAGAAATTGACATTCAACATTTAATTTGTAAAATATTTTTATTATAATAAAAGTACAAAAGTAATTCAATTTTTTTTTAGACATTGTGGCTCATTTACTTAATTGTTTGACTGTCTTAACTACCTCTGACTATTATGTAGTGAATGTGGTTTGATAAATCTCTGCATTATTAGAATAGAAAGTATCAACATATTTAGGATTTGAGGGAGCAAATTATTATTATTATATTTTACTAAAATGTCCTTAAACAACATTTATAAACTATTTTAATATGAGAATAATTTTCATTTGTAACCAAGAGAACAGTAGAATTTATAGTCTATCAAACATTGCTATAACACAATACACAAAAGTACTGTATATTTTTATGTTTATACCACTGTGCATGAATATTTGTTTGTCAACCTAATATTTTCATTTTTATATTAACTGTTTTTTGCCATCAGTGGTAATGATCATTATATTTTCTATGTTGTAGATCTAACAGCTTGCATGTGTTAAACTTTGTTCATTCATATAGTTATTATTCTTAAACTACCAGTGTTGTTACAGTGAACATCACTAAGTCCTCAGAGAACAGTAAACATTGTACTGAGCAATCTGTCACTAAGGGTTAGCAGACTTAGTGAAGTGCCTGCCTAAATTGTTTACTATGAAGGAATGAATGGTCATTGGCTTTTACATGGTCATATAGTTCAAGATATATAACGGTATATTTGGCTTTGCACCTGCTTTCCATTTGTATTGCTTTGTCACATTCACTTTAGTGGGTCGACTGGCAAGCCCAAAGGCGTGATTCATACCACTGGTGGGTATCTACTGTATGCTGCTACCACTTTCAAGTATGTTTTTGATTATCATTCAGAAGATATATATTTTTGCACTGCTGATGTTGGGTGGATTACTGGTCACACTTACGTGGTGTATGGACCTCTTGCACAAGGAGCCACTAGTGTAATGGTGAGTATAAACTGTTTATCAGAATATAAGAAGGCTTCATCATCATGAAGAAGAAAGCATTTTCCAATAGTTTTTTTAACATTTTAATTTCTCTGATATTAGATAAGTAACTAGACGTGTTTTTACAATATCTTTATCTTTTTATCTATTTTATTTAATAAGAGGAAAGATTTCACATAACATTAGTTTAGTGGTACAGTGCAGAGAATCTTTTCCTTAAAAGCATTTTTTATCAATATGTCAGAAGCTATCAATTAAAAGATTAACGTGCAATTAACACCACTGTATGTAAAATCCGTTATAATATAAAAATTATTGGTTAGGATTTTCTTTAGCAAGATTTTCCTGAGACAGCTGATTAGTTCAAAGGTCATCAAATTGATCATATGAAAGTCCTCTTGAATAATATTTATATCCACCATGTTTGTTCCTAAACTACATTATTCAAAAATAAAAATAAAACAAGCTTAGAATTTAAGAAGAAGAAGAAAATGAAACTCTTCTGGTTCAGATTTACAATCTTTGTTCATATAATTATTGTTTGCTGCTTATTTTGAATTCCACTAACTGTAATGAAGTTACCTTAATGGTTGCATTACATTTTAAGATATACTAAACAAAATCATATGTATTTCAAAGTTATTTAGGGTATGTTATTTAATACTAGTATACAAACACCTGGTGCTGAAACCTATATGTTCCTTTCTAATATAATTGCATTTATCATTCAGTCTAACTGATGGAAGATGTTTTTAAGGATGTTATTTAATTGCTTTTCTATATTTTGAAGTTTACACAAAAACATTGTATTCTTGTTATGGTATCTTACAAACTATATTACATTTTCTTTAGTTTACTATTTTTCTCCTGAAAGAAAAATAGTCAGCTATTAGAAAGTGCTCAAGTTTTGGGTCTCATTTTTAAAATATTACAACTTTTGTAGGTGATTCTATGTGCCAACTCTTTAATCCGAATTTACATTTTCTTTAATATTAATAGTATGCTGGTTAATTATTTGTATACGTAGGTCTTTTACAGGGATTTTTTTGTGGATTTAGGACTAACGTAAATATCATAACTAGTCAGTCAGTATTGAGATATTATTGGTGTACCCATGGAGGTAAGAAGAAAAGAGGTGGTTTCAACTTACTTTTACATTATGGGCTAGAGAAACATAAAGGTGGAATCAGCCATATACCAGCACCTTTCTTAACTCCAGAGACAAAACATTTTATTGTAATTGATCACGAGCTCAATGAAATACATTACTCAGAAGCAAGGTTGTTTATAAACATGATTCACAAGACAGTTTTCAAAATAATTTTATTGTCACATACACACAAATATTATCTCACAAATGGATATTTCAAAACTTCATGTAGCTCATAAATATAATCTTGTTCAAAAGGAATAACTTTTAAACTATAGATATTTGTGCAGAAACTAATGTACTGGATGTTAAACAAGTTTTGAATAAAAATACTAAAATTACATGTTTCAATTTTAAAAACACACAGCAATACACTTTAATTAGATAGCAATAAAAAACTCAGAATTTTGGTAATAATATTAAACAATCTGAACATCACAACAGCAGAACAAAAATTTACATTTGTGTATTAACTTCTCTCTTACAAATAACAAATTGAAACATCCACATACAATATATTTTTGATAATAAATGAAAAATTAGTTATAAAGAAAAAATACAAAACAATTAATCACTAATGTTAATTGTGATTTTGAAACTATAAATTAATAGAAATAAACAAACATTTATTACAACTAAATATTGACATACAGTGTGCTTCAAATTGCTTGCATATTTTTCTAATAAATATTATATATATGTGCATAATTTATAATATGTTCTGCATACTGTTATGAAATGCCACTTAGATATTATCTCTATCTCTTATAAGCTACTTGTGAGAATGAGACAACTGAAGCTTAAGTTAACTATAGCTCTTTAGAAAGAGCAAGTTTGTTATAAACATATCTGATCTTGTTTTCATGCAGGCCTTCTGTAAATACTTGTCAGCGTGACAAGCTAATATTAAGGTGTATTTGAGAGACAGCTCAAATCAACTTCACAACGTTATTATTTTGAGTTGTTTGATCAAACGTATGTTTGTTTTATGTAATGACATATCTTTCAGAACTACTTATGTTAAAACCTGTACGTTATATTGACTTTAATGGCAACAGCAACATGATAATCATTCTCACTTTTTTCACAAACTGATATGACATCTTGAAACTGAAAAGTTAATCAATTGTTATTTGAACAAAGTTCATAAATTTATTGCATGCTTGTTCCCCTCATGTAATAATATATGTTAAACTCTTTAGTACAATTTTCAACTTGAGCACCACAAAATCAACAATATGTATATGGAACAATATTAGGAAGTCTCAACATGAGTGTTGTATCTGATAAATATTCACGATTAGAAATTGATGAAGAGCCATTAAGACTAAGAGCTAACATTCAGTTCTTGTACTTTGATAAATTAATGGTTTAAAGAGGAGCATGGCTTGAACTAGATATCTGTAAACTGTTATCTCTTCAGTGAGAGAAGTGCTATGCAAGTAAATATGAACAAGTAAACACATGGAAAGTGCCTAACAGTTAGATTACTGTTCCACCCACCATGTGAGCTTATGCAACCAAAAACAGTTCAATTATAATCTTGACTTACTTTGTACATTGGTAAGTACCTCAAAAGTGGAACTGATGGAAAAGCTGTAAGCAGTTAATGAAAACCTAAAACTTTGAATACAAATTTTGAATCCAAGAAAATCAGGTTTTCTGTTTGTAATCATAACAAAATCTCATTCTATGGAAATGTTCTTTGGGGAGGAAAAGATTGATTTATTTGCACATAATAAGTGTTTTAGAACTTCTTTAAAGTCAAGAGGGTGCAGTTTTTTTTCAAAACCATTAATAGATGTTTCAAGAGTTCAAAATTTCTAACATTTTGTTTCAAATGATATTTAACCTGAAATTTCTCAGATTGCCTAATTCCTAGATTACAACACTTCTGAACTGCATCAGCAACATTAATTGTGTTGAAAGACAAACTTTCATTTTATGATTATACCAAGTCACGTGAAATAAACATGGTTTATTGCCACAATTAATAGTTTCTTCTATTTGCAGCTTGTAAAAATATTCTACATGTATTCAAGAAATTAATAAATTTTTACCATCTATTAAATACTTCTTGTATCCCCAAAGTACTATGGATAATTTTCAAATGTGACAAAATAAACAACAACAAATAAAAACAAACTAGAACTGATTTACTAATGATAGGATTTTGACGTGATGTATTAAGTAATCTTAATACATTCAGTGAGCAACCAGGATGCTTAGCCATAATTTGTTTCATTCCGTATCATCAGTTGTCAAGGAAACAATATAGGCACCAGTTTTAGTATTAAGGAAAAACAGCATATTCACAAGGTTAATTTACTGAATGTCACAAGTACAATCAACTATAAAACATCCAGTGATAAGTTTTCAAATTTTATTAACAAATATTCCTTGGCATGGATGTCAGCACTTCCTTGTCTATGTATTCATGATACCTGGTACCGTCCCATTCACTGTGTTTTTTTTTTACTGCAATTTCATCTCTGAGCAAACTGAAACAGCTGGCTGGATGACCAAAAACTTTAGATTTGATGGCCTTAAAAGATTTTTAAAGTCTGGTGTCCCATCAACACTTCTATACTTTTATGAATCAATGTTGCAAACACGAATTATATTTTTTTATACTGTTAAATGCTTTTGATGAATAAAAATGAAGAGTTAGAGCAGATAATCTAATAATGATCCAATTAAATTTATAATTTTACCTCTTTCAGAAATTCTTTATTAGTCTAACCTTATGTGGATGTCCGTACCTAGTGAGGAAATTTTGGATGTAGTTGACTTGCCATACAGTCTGATGTGCCATAGCCACTCTACACCTCAATTCCTGCCCTTAGGTTCTATGAATTATACACACAAGTAAAGAGTATACCTGGATATATTTCTTTTGTTGTCAGGGGTATCTTTCAGACACTTTTTGGGGGTGCTTCTGTTGTTTCCTCAAACCACTCCCTCCTCCTTCTCAGTGTGTAGATTCTAGCTAATCTTGTGGGTGGTGGTACATACCTCCTCTTACACTTCCCATCCTTTCTTCCCACCTCCTGTCAAACTTTGAGTTGTAAGTTTGGTGCAGGAGTGTAGAGGGAGTCACATGCATCACACAAGCATGATATGCTACTATTGGTTAGTAGATGGCATATGATTAATTGCATAAGAGACATATTGGAATATATTAATTTCAACAAGGGAGAGTGCAAGGCTTGTGGCATGCATGAATGAGAATAGCTAATCTTGTGAGAGGAGTTAGGTATCTGTCGGAAATAGATTTTAAGTGTAGGAAAATTATAACATTATTTAAATTGCAGACAAATCGTAAAAGTTACATTGATAAGTAAGTTTATAGAGTATTTTATCTTTAGCAATTATGATGGTAAGGCTGGAAGTATTGTGGGCACATCCTTGTCTTTAATTATATATATAAGTGAAAGAGTTGAATAACAGAATTTGAGTTGCCTTCAATCTACAAGTTGTGGACACACATACGATAGTATTTAAGAAGCAAATCGTTATTACCAGTTGGCACTTAAATATTTGTCACACATCATTAAATTAAAATACAAACAAAAAACTATTGAACTTTTCAACTGGTGCAAGAAGCTACAAGAAGGTTCAGACACGTTTTGGAGTAGTGGCAGCTCCAGCGAGCTTCTTACTGTCTACCCTGGTACACATGATAAAGAAGTTCTACCTGTATAATCATCAATAAAATTTTATAGGCATCAAAAACAATTAACAGTTAGTTCTCAGTTGTTTCCTCTGATGGCTGTAATCTATGCCTATCTTAACATTTCTTCCTTTTAAGACAAGCTTGGGTAGTTATAAAATTCAATATCACCCTACACTTACAGTTTTACAAAATTGAGAAGCTAAACTTGTTTATTTTAAGCCCTTGATTTGATCATAAGTAAAGGTAATAGTAACTTGAAACAAATCTAGCCCTTAAAATAGTCATTTCTTCATTAGGTTATTGATATAAATGCAATGTACAACAATTTTTACCTCCAGGGTTCTTCTTGCTTCTAATTGTGCAACCAATGCTGTATCAGTTGTATTGTTATCAAAAACTTTAGTTTTCAAAACTCTGTTTTATAATTTTAGCAAACAACACAAATGCTGCTTTTTGAGCTGACAGATATGACAGCAACTATGGCTAGATTGAGCTGCTACGTCTTTATTTTGTGATGTCATGCTAGCTTTGTAGATCTGTTACCTTTGTGGAGGTACCCAAATAACTGGTAAAACAAACTAATCAGTATTGGTTTATGTTTTGTAATATTACACACACTCAATTAGACAGGTATATTAAATTAGCTAAATTATTTACTGGTTTAGTTTTTATATTTGATCTGTTTAGCTTGCTTTGATCGGAAATTGTTGATAATGAAAGCAAAAAATATAATTCAGTTTCTGTTGTTGGAATACAGATTAAACAGCTAATGATTGAATAATTAAAACATTTATTAGTTTGAAGGGTTACCATTTCATCCTCATCCTGGCCGTTACTGGGAGATCATTGACAAATACAAAGTCACCAAGTTTTACACTGCACCTACTGCAATACGTGCCTTGATGAAATATGGAGACAGCCACGTAACAAAGTATGTTAGTACTTGTATGAGTATTTAGCTTTTATGAATAGTTAGTTTTGTTCTATATTTTTGAATAACACCTTTAAAATGTAATCAAGGGTTAATTCTATCTTAGCCTTAAGCCAATAACATTAGAAATTTAGATTTTTTTTATCACACTGTACCTAATCAGTATTGAAAAATTAGCATATGAAATATACCTCCTAGTTTGTTCTGCTTGCAGTAATATTTTAGACAATACAGTAAGTAGTGTGATTTTAGAAAGGTATATGTAACAATGTTATGAACACCTGCTGCACAAGCCAGCCTATTATCTTAATGCATATATATAAAAAATGAGTTATCCTGGAAAGGTTTGGATTGTTTTGATTAGACAAAAAATGATATTTTATACTGTTTGAGGTCTAGGTCTCTGGTCCAGATCTGTGACCTTACCCAAGACCATAAGAGCCAACATAGAGAAGTTATAAGTTATAAATATAAAGTAAAATGATGTAGCTGTGAAACATGCTTGAAAAGTTAAAGATGTGAATGTATTGGTTTAAGTGTAGCAGTTAAGCTAAACCATGGATTCAGGTTTGATGAGAAAAGAACTTATTCAAAAATATCCCAACCAATTTGTCATTGCAGCTGAATCAAAGATTTATCAACTGATAGCAGCTGAATCGAAGATTCATCAACTGGTAACAGCTTTTACAGCAAAACATAACACAACATGCACAATAATATCATGAGTTTAAAAAAGGAGATTGCAATTATATTTAGAAATCATTAGTTTCAGTATTGTGTGAAACTAATTGCACAGTAAAGCTCTGAGATGCAGTGTTGAAATTAAAACAGATGCATGACATGCTACAAGACGTCTTCTTTTTCTTAGCAACTCTCAAATTAATTATTCCATTTGTGCAATGAAGAGAAAATATAGGAAGGATGGTTTAATGCCCAGTATGGTATCCAACATAGTATAATCCATGTATATTTTATCATGTTATATTTTCTTTAATATTTAGTGTGTTTGCTTGGTTTTCTTTCATTTTAAAAGTTGTGCTTAGGTTCGTTCATTAAAATATATTAAAATAACCTGAAATCACTGGTTTACAAAATGATAAATTTGTTGATAATCTCAGCTCAGTACTAAATGATTTTTGACTGGTTTTTGTGGCAGGTGTTAAAAGCACTAGCATTTTTATCATGAAACTGTCACCATTGATGTCAGACAATCATCAAGTAGCAAGCTCTTTATAAAGAGATAGCACTTTATAGTTGTATGTGTACTTTTGGATAAATTATGAGTAAGATAAAATGTCAGTTTAAGTTCCAATTATCTTCATGGCAAAAATACAAAGAATATCATAAATGGAGAAGAAATGAATAACTTGTTTGTTGTGATCCATAAATTTATGGCTGTTTTTAAATTCTAAAGTGTAATTGTAATTAGTTGGCTGCTTTTGTTCTGTTTACAGTTTTTTATTCTCCTTTATGAAGTTGTAATCTGGAAATTGACTAGTATAGCCCTTTTCATTTTCCCTTCTGTGCAGTGGAAGTGGATTTTGAAACTTTTGTACTTTATTGGGTTTTAGTTGTTTTTCTTTTCACACAATTGAGGTAATATTAATCTTCCTCTAAGATTCTCTTTACATGGAGCTCTGCCAGAATTTTACTGCTGTATTTCGGTATTTTCTCTTCTCATTCTTCCACGTCTGAAGATAAAGCCTTTTTAACACTTCTTTAAATAAACTTGTTTCCTGGTTTTATTATCAGTTGCTTTGTGTCTTTGTCTAATGCTCTAATAATCACCTTTCAGAGAGAAACTTAAATTTTTCTTTGTCTTAGAACAATTGACATGATAATATAAGATAAAAATTTTATATATTTAATCTTTTCAACCAAGATAGAAATCTTTAGAAATTTTGTTTTCACTTTACTTCTAGCATGTCCTCACGTTCCAGGCCTAACATGGCCCAGTCATTAGAGTTGCAGAACCAGTAAAGATAATTCTTGGCTATTTTTGCTTATCTTATGAAATGTGTGCTTATTCTTGAAGTACAAATTGATTGAGTGGAAATAAAGAAGTAGAAAAATAAAAACTGAACATATATATATATATGTACATCAAAGGTTAAAATCTGGTGTAATTTAAAGTGCAAATTTTGAACATGATTTTACATCTACAATATTGCTAGCTTATTAATTAATATGCAGAATGTCCCAGAAAAAGGGACATAATAATAATTGAGGTTTACCTCCAAAGGCATTAAATGGGAGTTGAACTCCTCTAAACTGAAAGGTTTATGAATCATTGATGCATATAAGCTCCAGTGATAGTAAATATATTCTCAAGACAGCCAGTATGGGTATTAAAACTTTAATTAAAATAATGTACGGAACAACATTTTAACCTTCTTAGGTCGTCTTCAGGTTAACGAAGATAGTTGATATAAGTTCACTGAATACATTAAATATATTTTCACTTAAGTTTTTTTTAGACTATCTTATACATTGTAAGAATTAAAAAGTTAGAAATAACAAAGTAATTCTTAGTATAGAATTTAAAGTAATGTTTTCATTTTCTTTATATCATCAACCTAGCTGAGGTGATAAGTTTTGTTTGTTTTGGGAAATTTTGTGCAAATTGCCTGAAGACTTTCTGTGTTATTTATACCTAATTTAGAAGTGATATTTTAGGAGGAAAAGAACTGGTCAATGCCATCTACAGTCAACTCTTGGGCAATTCTTTACCAAGAAATAATGGATTGACTGTAACATTATAACACTTCCATTGCTGAAAATTTTGTAATTGGTTTCATTCCTGCCACCCACAAATTTCAGGTCAAGATTCTTAACCATCAAGCCAGAACTGATAAAACCTAGTACTGCTCAAAACTGCAGTTCTCATGATATAGATTTGTATGTGTGGTTAAAGAGGGGTACCTTGAAATACCAGCAAACAAAAACATGTCATACTACCAACATCACTCTTGTGTCTTGGATTATATACACACACACACACATACTGGTAAGTTTTTATAACAACTCAGTGTAAGCATTTCATTCTGAGATTAGTTAGTGGTTATGTATATTTTATTACTAGTTACAGCTTTTACAGTAAGATTTGTACCTGTTCTAAATACAAATCTTACCTACTGTAAAAGATGTAACTTGTAATAAGATACTCTGTAAACATTTTTTTTGTATGTCTTCATTTTACCAATCTTTTTATATTAAAACAGGTATGATCGTTCATCTTTAAAAATTATGGGAAGTGTTGGAGAGCCTATAAATCCAGAAGCTTGGCTTTGGTACCACAAAATTGTAGGAAAAGAACAATGCTCCATTGTAGATACTTTTTGGCAGACTGAGACTGTGAGTTCGTTTTTCTAATCTTAGCTTATTAGTTGGTTATCTAAGTACTTTTAAGAATTATTCATGACTATCACATAAAAGTCAGTTGAAAGAAATATGTTATTTAACATTTTAGTTTATTTTAATGCTAAGAAACAGAATGAACTTTGTATTTTGTCCTGCAAATGTGGGGTTGCAGTACCTTGTCTTTGCCATTATGTTTACCATACGTTACCTTAACTCTTGGGGCAAATTCACTATACATTTGATTTATAGAACATAAGGACATTTCTGTGGACAAGTTTGAGAGTGAAGTTCATAAGATATTGAAATTGTATATATATTATTTTATCAGTTTTAGTTCTTCATAAGTTTTCTTCAAACGTTTTTGATTTTTTTACATCAGTAGAGTGTAAATAAACAAAATAATTCTCCTAATGATGTGTGTTTTCATGATTTTATCCAACATTTTTCTTAAGGAAACTTGCCCAAATTCATGATACTAATCTAGGCTACACTAATCTTTACCATTAACATATTGTGTCACCTATTTGTATGTTACTACATAGTTTCATCAAATTTGGCACCAATTTTACAAAATAAAATTTGAATTGCTGTAATATATAGTTTAGATTGTTCACTCTTTCTTGAAACTTTGAAGTCAGCACTATAGAAAATAAAACAGGTTTCTCCACAAAATAAAATGTTCACATACATAGCCTCAATGATTTACTAGCCACTGATGGCCATTATAATCATATTTAGTCATAGTTGTTTTTTGATTATTTTCAATATTGATTTATATAACAAATGATGTACATAAATAATTAAATCAACTGACATACGATAACTTCACTTTTTCAGGGAGGACATGTAATTACTCCATTGCCAGGTTGCACCCCAACAAAGCCAGGATCTGCTGTGAGTACATTTGTATAATAAACTTTTGTTGTACAATATGAAACTTATTTAAAAATCTATGCTGTTTAACTCTGAAGCAAACAATACATGCTGTAGATGCCATCTGGAATTCATAGTACAGTAGTCTAAACTTTCTTACTCATCTGAAGCTGTCTCCTAACTCCATATTCCAGCTCTGATTTTTTTTGTTAAACTGGGGTCAGGAACAGTGAAACATATAATGGATACAAGTCTGAAATAACTTGAAAATGGACAAACAAGCAGCATTAGCTTGGGAGGTGGGAGGTAGGGGATAGTGATAATCTACTTCCAATTATTCCTAAAAATTATCTACCAAAGTCCATACAAATATGGTGTAAAAACATTAAGCTTTATGTTTGTAAGTATTTATTACCCATAAGGAATTCAGTGGTGAGATTCAGATGGTGAAAAATCTAAAATCATTATCAACAAAAGCACATTTAAAATAATTTTGTTTTTTTTTGTGTTCCTAATGAATTTTGCAATGTGTTTGTAATTGAATGGGGACCTACGGTGATATTAAACATTTTATCATATTATGTTCACGTTTTTTCATAGTCTGTCCAAAGAACAAACTTCCCAGCTAGTCTAAATTTTAGAAAGTTTAATTACTTAAGTGTGTGACTACAGCAGTATTAAACATGTTCTCTTATTATGCCATAACTGTCTCCATAGAATATTTTTATCTCTAAGGAACTATTTTCACTTCGTAATTACATACTCAGTTTTTTCTCATGCCCTTTTAACTGTAGCTCAAAGAAGTCAAGAACAAGTTGGAAGAAATTACATATTTTAGTCTGACATTATTTTATTTTTCAAAAATTATTTGCTATTTTTTTATGTGTGCTGGTTACCAAACTTGTATATTTCTAAACATACTCTACCTTGACTGATAAATAACTTGATTAACTACCTTTTGAGTTAAATTTTGTCTTAAGCTTCAAACTTCTTTCTTACAGAAATTTTTTGTCATACATATAATTAATGGCAGTTTAATGCTCAATATAATTTTAAAATCAAGTAATTACTTAAGAGAAAACTTTTTTTTTTCAGACACTTCCATTTTTTGGTGTTGTTCCAGCCCTTCTAAATGATGAAGGAAAGGAAATTCATGGATCAGGAGAGGGTTATCTAGTTAGTTGGTTATGTGAATATAAGACTATTAGTTTTATTATTATTGTTTGTAATTAAGAAAACAGTCAATTATGTAAGCCTAGGAAATCTTGTAGCTAATGAGAAGAGTGTTAAACTGTACTCTGATATAGTACTTACACTTCCTGAAATTAACTTTAAGCAGGCCTTTGCTCAAGAGAGTTTGCTTACAACTTGACATTTTTTACTGTCTTATAAAAGGACTAAAATCTGCTTTTAAATAATTAATGTAAACATAACTAATGTGAGGATACTTGTTAGAGATGTGTGAAAAATTCTGATTTTATGTAAGAATAAAAGCAAAGCAGACACATTTCAGGTGTTATTTGATGGGAGTCACTTTGCTCCTAATGAAAAAATAGCCTGTCATAACCAGGTGGTAAGAGTGCTTGACTCATAGTCTGAGGGTTGTAGGTCTGAATCCCTGTTCCACCAAATATGCTCATCCTTTCAGCTATGGGGGCATTATAATGTGTGGTGGTCAATCCCATTATCTACTGGTAAAAAATAGCTCACAAGCTGGCAGTTGGTGGTGATGGCTAGCTGTATTTTGTATAGTCTTTAACTACTAAATTAGGAATGACAATTGCAGATATCCATGTGTAATTTTGCACAAAACTGAAAACAAAACTAGAAACTTAATGTAAAAAATAAGTGAAAACTATTAATAATTTAATTGTCATTGAAACCTGATCTCTGGATTGTTTGGATTTAATACTACATTGTATTGTTGCTTAGTTTAGTTTAACCTGGTATCTTATCACTTTTCAATTTTAAACACTATCTGATTCATTAGTTCTTACTGTGTTTTAAATAGTTTTCATAGTGTATTTCCACAATATTTGTGTTTATTATCATCTATGTATGGTCACTGTGTTTGAGTTCTTGTCATTGAGTTTAACATCATTTGGTTGACTATTTTAGTTAAACATCGTATGGAATTTTGTTACTGTATCAATTTAACACCATTGAAAATTTTATTACATATATGTTGTATTTGATGTAATACTATTTGAAGCTAACACAACTTGCTGTGCTATTACTTTATTTTGATATAAGAACAACATTGTGATTTTTCTTCAAGTATTTCCAAGATTGTTGTTTTTGACACTGCTTGATTGATGTGTAACTAAATGAATTAATAACCAACAATGCATATCCTTTGATTTGCAATGCCAATCTTGCTGTCAGGTAACATCAGATAAAACTGATCATTAATCAAGGTTTTGTGTAGATGGTACTTCAGTCAAACACCTCAAACATCATAAGAAAATTGGAAATAAAAGGTAAAACCAAAGTCAGAGTAAAGGATAACTTCCATATATGAAACAAGCTATTTTTGTTTCATTTCCTTCTGACATACATAGTGTTGTATTTAAATATGGTGTATTTTGGTTTGCAGGTTTTCAAAAAGCCTTGGCCGGGAATGATGAGAACAGTTTACAAAAGTCATGAACGTTTTGAAACGACATACTTTGAGAAGTTTATTGGTTATTACTGCACTGGTGATGGTAAGTCACACCTACTCTAAATGTGATACTGACACACACTTGGGAGAGTGTAGTTAAATATGACTTATGATCAATTTTTATGTATTTTCAAGTAATCATCATTTTCATGTTCAAAGTAGAGATATTAAGTACTAATTACCATGATAGCAATTTATTATATGATACAGTTAATATTTAAACATGTCTGTTCTTATTTACCAGAATTATGATTTTATTTGTCTGAAGTAATTTCATAGCTGACAGATGTACTCTAACCAAGAAATAATTTATTTTGCACATATTCACCTTTTTTATTATCTGTGTTTGTTTTGAATTAAATTTTTGAATTTGGAGGAAAAGGTTGTATTTTATCAAATTTCCCTGCTCCTTTTATTAAACTAATGAAAATAAGTTTCTTCTACATCACCGTGGTACAACACTTAAAAAAAAGTGCATATGAACATTGTTTGTTTTTTTAATTCCAAGCAAAGCTACATGAGGGCTATCTGCACTAGCCATCCCTAACTTAGCAGTGTAAGACTAGAGGGAAGGCACTTAGTCATCACCACCCAACGCTAACTCTTGGGCTACTTTTTTGTCAATGAATAATGGGATTGACTGTCACATTATAATGCCCCCATAGCTGAAAAGGCGAGCATGTTTGATGCTACCCTCAGACTACGAGTCGAACACCTTAACCCACCTGGCCATGCCAGGCCACATGTGAACAGTAAATAATAACTTTATGTGAACATATTTTTCAAGAACAATATCTAAAAACTTGCATAGAAATTAATTCCATGATACATATTTGTCTACACAACAATGTATATTTTAGTATGAAGTAACACATTTATTAAATGTTACAGTGAAAAAAATCTGTATTTCAGTCATGAATATTTTGAAATTAACCTATATATATATACTTTTAAATTCATTTTTGGTTGCATAGAAAATTATAGAAACTTTGTAAAACATAATTATTAGTGGAAATTTCATGTTACAAACAGATTGAGATAGTTGTATTAAAAACATAACTTGAAAATAACTCAGTTGTAGAGACTTGCAGATTATTTATATTGAAAATGTTCTTTTGATCAACTGATGTTCATCAGTTGAAAGAAGAGATGAAAATATTTAACTAGATACTAATAATAATTAATAATTGTGTTCTAAGTTATGGTATCGATTTTTTTTTGTTTTTTGGAATGGTTACAGACTAACGACTATGAATGAAAATATAATTTATATTTGTAATGTTGTATTAATCAATATGATTAGTCATATGGTGTAACATCTATTGAAGTATCAACATTGTTCTCTTTTAATCTGTTTGGTCACATGGTGTAAATCATGTATTGAAGTATCGACAGTGTACTTTTCTAATCTGTCCATATGTGGTGTAATACAGGTACTAAAACATCAAGTATTCTTTTCTAATGTATTTGCATATGGTTAATATGTATATTGAAGTATATTATGGCATAACTCATAGATGAAAAGTATCAATAGCTCAGAACTTGAATATTAAGCCAACTTCAGGTGACTGACGGTGGTTTTTGTACTTACCTGTTAGTTTTCCTGGTTAGTTATGACGATTATTATTATGCTACAGAAAGTCCTTTACAGCTTGTATTACTTTAGTTTTTCTCTTAATGGTTTAGGCTAGATGTAAACATTGGTTTTATGCTGTTTATGTGTTTTTTTAAAACTTTGTTTTGTTTCACTTTAATTTCCTTTTATGAATTTTACTAAATTTACTTTAATTTTAACTTTTCACCAGATGTTTGGTGCTGATAGCCTAACTGCTTTGTGCCATAAAACACTAAATCAACCAACCAACTATACCAAACATGCTTCTTAGAATAGAAGCTTTAATTGTTTTTCGTTAACAAATAGCGTATGTTTGGTTTTAATTTTTCTAGGAGCAAGACGAGATGAAGATGGATATTACTGGGTAACTGGACGAGTGGATGACATGTTGAATGTTTCTGGCCACCTTCTGTCTACAGCTCAAGTTGAATCTGCTCTAATTGAACATAAAGCTGTGTCTGAGACTGCTGTTGTATCTCATCCCCACCCTGTTAAAGGAGAATGTTTGTATGCTTTCATTGTGTTGAAGGAGGTGAGCACATTGCTTTTGGTAAATTTCTACCCAAAGTTTAAATTTTGTTAGCTGGTATAAAAATAACCTTAGATCTACATATCTGTATATGTTCTTAATCACCCTTTACTTAGTGTTTACTGAAACATGAAAAGAAATTATAATGACAACTCTGCCTTCTTATTTATCATTAGTACAAAATGTAAGCATTTTTTATTTTAGGAATATCATAAAAAATTGTTACAACAGTGTTTTCAACTAACTGGTAGCTTTACTGGTATATCTTTGCCAGTATAATCATTAACAGTTACTAAACTAAAAATGGAAATATTATTTTTAATGATTAGTAAATTTTGGATGAGATATTACTAAAATTATTATTTTTAATAGAAAATGGAGTAATATAAAAAAGCACAGTTGTGGTTATATTGTGAGCTGAGAAACCAACATTTTGTAACCAGTCACAGTACTCCTTAAAAGATGAATGAAATAGGTCTTTAACATTTTCTAAAAGTATGTTGTCTTTGTTTATCTTGAAGATAAAACAGCCATTGGCATCTAACTAATTTATCTATAAGTACTAAAAGTATAAAAGTATATTCATAATGTTAGAAAAACATGTAGGTTTGAGAAGTCTTGATAGAAATGAAATAGGTTTTTAATTCATATTCTGTCAAATATAAAAGTATACTTAGTTTTATTGAGAATAGAGTTTAAGTGTTACTATCAAACTGTCATCCATGATATTTTATCAAAGTTGGTTTACAGCTACTGGAAGACATAATTTTCTTTAGAAACTTGCTGGTAGCTAAATAAGTTACTTTTTATTGTTCATAGTATTACTGTTTGAATTCAAGTAGTATTATATTCCTGGTAAATCTTTTTACTACTAGTTTAAATATAGAATGGTGGCTCTCACATGTTATTCCATATACATTGTTTTTATATTTCAAGAGATAGTAAATCAAAAAGGCTGCACGACATTTCATGTTGGCTTTATTCATAGAATGAATAGTGGTACTGATATTAACTGGTTTGTTGAAAATGTTTTCTACATTTATTCTTTAAATAAAATCTAATTCCTATAGCAAAAATTGTTAAAGAATAAAAAATACAGGAAAAAAATAGTATTTGCATATATCTCTATCACAAAGTTCATTAAACTATAAAGTTACTGAAAAGAATAACCTGACTGTAGATGATTGGGTAGTAGTATTGGGTATTCACTTGAGTTTTAAGAAGAGAGTTTATTATAAAATTGAAGGGCTTGAAAATTAGTTCTACAAACAAATGTGTTCTTACACTGTACAACTTAATAATAATTAGCATCAGGGCTGATGAGAGGGGGGTCAGAGTCTGTTGAGAGACCTGACAGTGGGATATTCCAAAGCTCAGTAGAAATGCATATTACTTAATGAGTTAAAATAGCTACTGCTTTTTTCATAGATTCATAAAAAAAAGTCACCTAAATTTTTTTTTAGAAAAATTAACAAAAGCTAATAAATAGAATGAAATGGAAGCCTGATGAAATTACTGACCCTGGGGCTTGAGGTGGCTTTCAACACCCCTGACTAATCTCTATTTCTGTGAAATAAGATTCACAACAGAGCAGGTACAACAAAGAAGAATGCTCAACATAAGACATTAATTTGTGACAGGTTGAAATTTCTAGAATATTAAATATGATGTAGTTTTATAAAAACTACTGTAATAATGTTATTTTCTTTAATAATTTTGTTTAAAAGATGTTTTGTAATAAGATTTATATACATACAATGATACAACAGTCATTTCTCTGAGATTTAAAATCAGGAAAAAAGGTTACTTACAGTATTGCTTCACCAGTGAAGCTTGACCATTTGTTCTACCAGAATTATATGTTAAAGCCACTGTTTTTTTTTTTTTTCTGTGAGCTTTGCAGTCTTCATGTAGAATGATACATATCTAATAAATACCAACAGTAGATCTAGACCAAGATCAAATAATCTTGGGCATTATTTATAATGCATTAATATAATTTGCAAAATGTACTGAAAAGCTGGTAGTGGTGGTGGTTGAATACCAGTAACTTACTCCTTGCAAAGCTTTCACTTCTCAGATCATTTTGGGATTTCATGTGATAACTTGGAAAACTTAAAGGTACAAAGATACATTACCCACCAATATTTTACTGTACATATGTTAGTGAAACATTTCTATGTTAATGTTGCTTTTTGCTCTGAATTCTTAAGTTATTTGTCTTGAGAACCATAGTAATTTATACTGCTGTTGAAGTATCATTTCAGTTCATCATTGGAGACTTCAAAGACTTAAAGAATACCGAACACTTCAGTAGATTTGTTGGAGATATTAATAAAGCATGTTTAGCCATTGTCATTTCCACATATCTTATTGTATATACACAGTATTTCTTAACTATTAGTGGACCCAGATGATTAGGTCTCTTGATTCATAATTGGAGGGTCACAGGTTTGAATCCCTGTCCCACCAAACATGCTCACCCTTTCTGTTGTGGGGGTATTACATTGTTATGGTCAAACCCAATATTCATTGATAGAAGAGTTGCCCAAAAGTTGGTGGTGGTTGATGATGACTAGCTACCTTCTCTCTAGTTTTATACTGCTAAGTTAGGGATGTGTAGTGCAGACAGCTCTTGTGTAGCTTTGCACAAAATTCAAAACAAACAAACAATAACGATTATTTATGAAAAAAAACGATTTTAGTAGAAAAGACAAATTCTTTATTACTCTAATTTATGTGTGCCATGTTTCATTCACATGTGTTTCTTTTCTTTTATGTAGGGTTACCAGTTTAATAGTGAAGTGGAAATAGAACTGAGAGCTAAAGGTAATCAACTTGCTATTATATTTTATAATCAAGATATTTATTTTGTTGGTAAAGTTTTTACTCTTAGTATTTCAGGCACTCAGATATAGACAAAGTTATATATTAAAATAAGTTGTGAATTGTACAAAGGTTGTGAATGGCCAAAATTGCAAATATAGGTCTATACTAATTATTTATTTGCATAAAATATGTTATACTGAACAGGATGAATGCAACGGCTTAGTAACTGATAAATGAAAGTGTTGAAATTGAAATAACTGGTAATTTCACTCTTGCATGACTACTTTAGAATACATCTGTAGCAATAAATATTCAGGTAATTTTTCTAAATTTTGTTAACTATAACATCTTTCAACCAGATGTGGAAAAATCACAGATTTGGTAATCCTTTTGCTTCTCTAAAGGTTATATATGACAATAACTATTCCATAGAGGCTATTACAGTTTTCACCATGTATCAGTGTTTACTCACTGAAGCAAAATATAGTGAATTGTGGTAGTACATTTGGATAACGATGAACCGAGTACCACATGTACGTGTCAAAAATTTGCACAAAATTGGCTTTTCAGTGGTTACTGATGCAGCCAAAAGCTGACTTGACTGTATCATGCATCATAATCTCTATGAAAAGCTACTATTTCATACACTAGGCACAAATTCTATTCTATAAAATAGCAACAAGTTAAACATGAGTGTATGTGCACATTCCAACTTTATCTTGGTAACATCTCATGCTGAATGAAAGTCAACATTTTCTTATGTGGTTTCCTGCTTAGTATCTTATGGTTGGGCATATTACAGGAATTTTCAACAGATTTGCTTGTGATAGAAAAATCATCAAGGGATGGCTAGATTTGGTCTGATACCAATAGTAATTTCCACAGATTCACAAGTGGCATTCTGTTGTATAATTCTGACACAATCTGTACTGTTATCATCTGCTGTAGTGATAGATATGTTTTGTGAATCATGCTATTATTGTTTTCTGTCTGAAAAATCAAGTTGCACTTTCTTGAACAGTTGTCTGTCTGAGTGATAGGAGTTTTAGTTAGTAACTGTGGACATTTGACTATTCAGCTTCCAGTTGGAATAATGATTAGTATGATAACAAGGCCAGAAGCAATAAACCTAGAAAAGTAGCTTGTGTCACAACTATTGTTTTGTGTCTAATAATGGATGCGTAACTTTTAAAGCATCTGAAGACCCTAGTTGAGGACAATACAAACAATATGAAATTAACACAGAAATAAGAACTAAGTGAAATGCTCAGAGAATTTGCAGATATATTTGTGGGACAAGTGACTTATTAGGTTGGACAACAATTTCCCTTCATCACAATGTTAAAAGTAATGCATATCTAATTAAACAACTATCTTAAAATCTTCCTTAGAGCACCACAATTATTTCCAGCCCTAAAATCAAGTGGAGGTTGAAAGATGGGATTACCAAATTTTCAGAGAGTATATAGTCTTCTCCAATTGTAATTGTTAAAAAGAAGGAAAGATTTTGTGTACTTTAAAGAGGTTAGTGTGGTTACACAAGTCAACACTTGACCTTTACCATGCACATATATGTGTATTGGAAGGTGTTCAATGGCTTTGGAAAATTGAGACGGATGATTAAAAGTAGATCTAAAACTGCTTTTGGTATTTGAGAAGGACAGTATGAATGCCACATCATGTTATTTTCACCCATAACTTTTGATGTACTTATGAAATGTACATTTAGCAGACTACAGTTAGAGAGATGCCTCATCTACATGGAGGGTATGCTTTTTTTGTGTACACATTATAAGCTGAAGATAAGAACCTGAAAACATTATTCCAAAATACCAAAAACGCAGGCCTGGAATTGAAACCAGAAAAGCATGCATTTATGCACATGAAAGTGTTGTTTCTTGGCCACATTATCACTAAAGATTGAGTGCCCATTGATTCTAGAAAGAATTAAATTTTTAAGAACTAAGTTCTACCTTCTAATAATTGAAACATCTGCAGCTTTCTGAATTGTGTCTTTGTTATCAATAGGTTATGACTGATTTCTACAAGATAATTTCACCACTGTCTGTTTAATTGAGGTAGACACACCCACACTTTGTTTATACATTAAAATGTGATGATACATCCAATTTTTGAAGCATGTTTTAGTGCTGGCTTATCCTTGTCAAGGCTGTTCATTACTCCTGGATTTAAACAGCATTGATAACAGAAATTATTCCTTTCTTAGGAATAAATAGAAATTTGTAGCACAGAATGGTATGGAGTAAGTAATGATGGATGCAAAACATACATTAAACTACTTCCAAGGGCTGATGCTGCTTAATGAAGAAAGGACTGTTTTCATTTGACTTGCTTGTAAAATATTACTAATTGTACTTGTATGATAGCAAGTTCATCATTTCAATAGACCACGTGTCACTGAAATGATCAATGAACTTCAAAAATCTAGAAGATATTATAATATATGATTAGTGCAATGGTGTTACAAGAATGCATTTTTGTAGTACAACACTGATCAGGTCAAAAGCATGGAAACAGTGATAGGTTATCTCACCTTTATTGAGGTTGTGTTTTCTTGTTTAATAATCAGGTCCAGGAAATTATGTAGTGGCTAAAGCCATTGTACAAATACTGACAATGAACCATATGAGCAATGGCAGTTCTGAATTTGATAGACACAGTGAATGACCGATCAGGAACTTTGGAAGGAGCAACTGAAGGACACAGATTAAGCTTTGGTGTTAATTTCTGTGTACCAAGATAGTGTACATCCATTCTGAGCTGATGTAGTAAAGTGTTTCACAACATCTGACATTTGTATAGTTATTTACAAGTGCAGGATAAGATGTACCAAGATGTGGTACTCAACTACTGATACAAAACTTAGGCTAAATGTTTCTAAGGCAGGAAATAGTTTAGACTTTGTATAAGACAAAGAGTGTAGGGCAACGTGGAGTATCATGCAAAAACAGATCTTTAGATGACATTCACATCAAAACATTGAGGGATAGAATGGATGATGTATAATATTCACTTCCAATAGCCAAATATTCAGCTATGCCAAGGAAAATTTTAACAGTGATTGGTATGTTCTCAGAAGTGAATTACCTTCAGTATAGCTGTGTGTGCTGTATCTCATAATGGCATTCTGCTTAACTGAGCAACAATCAGTTCAGTGTTTACCAGATTCAAAGTATAAATCCCCATGGATCCCTTGTATGACTTTCAATCAGTACAGAAGTATTGCACTAGTCACAAAAATATATAGAACAACTGCATTCTCAAATAGTTAATATACATAAATTTGTACAACAGCAAATGCATAAAGCACCTGTACATCAAAAGAGATTTTATGAGAAAATAACAGAAAAGTTTTAGCCTGTGACAGGATAAGGTTGTGGTTTGTGCCTTCAGCACAGAATTAGCTTATTTCTGGCTGGATTTCTCCTAATTTCAACAACTCAACCAAGTGGGTTATTAGTTACAATGGTCATGTGGCACACACAAAACTCATTAACAACTTTAAAATCTACATCACTGACAAATTTGTAGATAACTGGTTACTCCAGTAATCAGAGATGGATGAGTAGGTTTTTTTCTGATGATGAGAGTATTGTATTATGTGAGTTCATCTCAACTAATATGGAAGAAGAAATTTCTAGGTTTTATCTCACTTTTAGATGAGAGCCTGCTGATGAAAGATCGTTAGTCTGCTCTGAAGTGCAGTTATCATTATTATGGCTGGAAATATCATCTTGGTGAGCAGTTAAACCTGTTAATTGACTGAAGAAACAATGATTGAAAGGATATAGTGTTCACTGTGTTTCAAGCTGTTGAGTGGTAATTCACTGTAAGATATCATCAAAATGCCCTTTTATAATCACTCAATCATTTTAATGACACTTTGCTATTTGAAAAAACTGATAAGTGAAAGTGTTTTGACTGTTACTTTTAGAGTTATTGAGTGGTAGAGAAGCACTAGTCTGATTTTAGAGATAATTCATCTGTCTACCTGAGGATGCTATGTAAACTTATAAAGAAATTGGGTGTAACTTTTAAACATGACTGGGAATTATGATAAACTAACATGCCAAAAGAAGTGTACATCCTTGATTTCCAAGCATTAAGTCTTGTTGGAAATGTTAGTGAACATTTGATGGCATAAACTTTCTGAGAACTTGTAATGCTGTGTGTTAGTCAGAGTGACTTCTGGTGGTGTGTTACTACAGTGCTGCAGCTGGCTCTTTCTTTAGTTTATAACTATTCCTGAGGCTCAGTAAGGGAGTTGTGTTGTTATACAACTGAAGAATTAGAATAACTTTATCAATCGAGCAAACTGTGTAACATTTTGTTAGACTTATGTCTTAGATAATTTTTTGTGGTTTTCTAATGTTGTGAGTTTTGCACAAACCCTAAATGATGGAATGAGTAGAATTCATATGGCAGTTTAGGTTGGCTGCTAGATTATGATGGCTAAAGTGGTTTTTACAGTTGTCTTTTGCATACATTTTACATTGGACTTTGTATATATCTTTGTGTATGTGCAATTGATACAAAATGTTATCTGGATAGTTGTTTATAGCAACATAAATCATTTCTTCTTACTTCCATGGATTAATACTTTTATTTATGTAAGATCACTTGAGTTGAACTAAGTATAACCCTTCATGTGCACTTGGGAACAAACTAAACAACAATGATGTTGATTGACATGGAAACCATAAGTACACAGTTGTTAACATATGACTGTGGATACATATAAGTAACAGTGCAGGCATGCTTACTGTTATGTATTTGAAATAGATTAATAACGAACTTGGCTTGAAATACTGTGTGTTTGGAAAAGACTACAGTAATTAACTTTGGCCACACTACAAGAAAACCACAGTAAGTTCAATGTTTTCTTAAACAAATAAACAAAGTAAAGAATAAATACAGTTTGATCCCAAACTGGAATATTCATGAACATCTAATTTATCACTTACAGAAAGACTCAAAGCTGCTAGAGAACTCACATCATAGAGTGAAAAATGTGGTGAATAATTATTTTTGCTTTTATTGCTAAAGCAATATCTTGCACATGAGGCAGCTGAACTATTCATTTATTGCATGACTTTATACTTTTAAAAGTAAAATCCTAAGTACTTGTTACAGGAAATAAAAGAAATATTATTATGCTTATTGGTTTTAATAAATATGTTTAGTTGATACATATTAAACCATTTTGGAATATTGTAGGTATTAATAAATGTTATATTTGAGTATCAGTTTTAGAATAAAACATATGGTACCTGTAGACTATCAGTGCATCTGAGTTCTCTAAAAGCACATATGGTAGAATTAGAAGATAGTTTTTCATTTTTGTAATGAAAATATTTCATGTGCTTTTTAACATTTAAAGATTCTTCTTTAAACTATTTAAATTAATTAATTTTTAATATACTTTTCTTGATGTTAACTGTTAGTCCACTAAATGTTTTACCAGATTAATATCATGTAGTAACCATCAAGTTACGGTAATAATATACATCAATGATTTAACCTTCCTTTTTGATTATTTAACTATCATTTTCAATTATGTATTTGAAGAATGTATTAAAGACTAAAAAAAACCTGACTGTTGTAATCATCTGAGTAAAATCTTATATTTTTCAAAAATTATTTCAGTATTCTCTAGATTTTCTAAGATTTGTGAGATACTTCCTGTGCTTGGAAATTAGATGCCGTGGAGAGTATTTTGGCTGAGTAGCTGAAATACTTGCTTAAACAAACAGTTTCATTAGAGTTGCAAAACAGTGGAAACTACTGCATATAAAAATAAATATGAAACTTTTGACAAAGTTAAATAAAATAATTATATTCTAAAGATGGCTGGTGTAAGTATTAAAATGAAGTACAGAACAAAGTTTCGACCTTAAGTCATTTTCAGGTGAACAAGAGTTTGCAACTGACTGTCAGTTGTCCATTTTAAAGTTTGAATTAATTGCTAAAAATGTATTTAGAAGAAAATGTTCTAATACTAGGAGAGAGCAATATGACTGTATGCAACTAACAAACTCACCAACCTTAGGAATAGCAAACAGCTCCCATTAGAGACATGTTTAAAGTTGCTGCAGAACATATCCTAGATGTGAATACTCTTTATCATTGTCTGTCAAAATATAACACAAACCATTTTGAACTTAGAATAATGAAGGCTTAAAATTCGATTTCCTTGGGTACAAAATAGTCCACATTTCATTGTAGTTACTTTGTTAGATCCTCACTTTAAAGTAATATTAGAACCCTCTATTTCAACTGATAAATAGATATTTATGTGTGATGGAAGATAGACATAGTAGAAATGACAACACTAGCACTATCTATTGAAAATTAATTGCAGCCTGACAAGACCCATTCTGAGATTACTGCAGTGAAACTGATTCTGGCATTAATGATGTATCATGGCAAAACATCTTTGCTATTATATTACTAATAATAAAATTATTTTAATTCACTTAGGTTTAATAATATTTACAAACATAAAATAAAACAGGAACATACTTTTTGAACAATATCAAAACTAAACTTATTTATGCATGCAAAATATATATTACTAATAATTGAGTTTTTAAAGTAATTTGTGCAATATTTACTAAACAAACCTTACTAATGTTAAAATATTATATTGATATTGCTGTTGAGTACATTAAAAATTATTAATTAATTGAACTTTTTATAACTACCTACTTCCTAGTATCTGTAATAGATCTTAAGTTATAACCTTTCAGGAAAATTACATGAAAATTTCAACTATTTTGTTGCCTAATAGGTCAGATGTCAACTACTAACTTAATAAACAACCCTACTGTTACCAAGTTCCTTATTAATAAGACAGTTGTAAATCTTTCTGTGCATTAAATAATAAATCCCTAATAGTAAACAGTAACATAATAGCAAACTTCACATGCTTATAACTCAATGAGTTATAAGCATAATGTGTTTCCATACACAAGTCCACTTTTTTGTTGATAAAATTTAATTCAAAACCATTAAAGATAGCTTAATGTGATGATTAAAATAAAGTGGACAGGACTTTTACAATAGACAAAATTTTAAGATCTGTGTGATTTTATTAAAGTAATTATTTCAGCTATCTGAAGGTGATATAAATAAACTTTCATGATAATATATTGTATGTTTGTAATTCTTTAAGGGTGTTTGTGCCATTTTTATTTCTATCAGATGTCATTTCAAATAATACAAAAAATTATATTTTTATACATTGTCTGTAAAATCAAACTGATTTGAAGTTTCATACCAAGTAACAAAGTAACTTGCTTAATTTATTACTCTATTTAATGTTATGCACATTAATATATCTTATTTTATAATCATATTTAGATATTTTGTAAATAAATGCTTTCCATTATCTTTTTGTGTTGTCACTTTATTTTATTTAGAATCTTTGGAAACTTTTAATTGACTTTGACATCATCAGTTTTGTTTGTTTGCTGATATTAGTCAGAAACAAGATTGGTCCATTTGCCTCACCTGAGTTTCTGCATCACGCATCAGGGTTACCAAAGACAAGATCTGGAAAAATTATGCGTAGAATTCTTAGAAAGATCGCAAGAAATGATCATGACCTTGGTGACCTCAGCACCCTTGCAGACCCTCAGGTTGTTGATGAGCTTTACAAGACTCGTCCTAAGAACATCTGACTTCTTAATCAAGATACCTGTTACCCAGATATGATAAAGCAATAAGGTCGTTTTCAAACTTATTATATGGTTGTGTTAATAAGTAGCTTTTACTGTTTGAAAGTGATTCTAAAAATTCCATAAAGGTATTATGCTCCTCAGTCGATGTTGAAATCTGTTATTCTGTTATAGTAAATTATTGTCCAAAGTTATTTATTATAGAATAATGGATGTAATTTAAAAAAATATGTAGTTACTGTAAATGTGTTCATTCACTAATACTGTGGTGCTCATATTGATATGTGTTCTGATTGTTAGTTATCATAATAAAATCTGTGTGGGGCTAGGTATATAAATATAATATATATATGTAGATGTATTTACAGTTATTGTTTTCTATTAAGAATATTCTGATGATTTATTTTTTTTCTGTACTAATGTTCACTCAGAAAATGCAGATGGTTGCATAAGTAAGGTTCATAAAACTGCCATCAGCACCAACTAGACTTGATAGTAAAGCTTGTTTACTCATTTTAGTCGTATTAGTCAAGATAAAATCACTGAGAAAAACAAAACCTTAAATTTTGAAAAATAATTCGTTAATAATTCAGCTTCACTTTTAGAATTTTTATTAATTAATTACAATATATACAAAAGCTGAATGTAATGGTAGAAGAAAAAACATTCCAGACCTTGTACTAAATGTGCCCTCTCATTTCCTTTATCATTTCAGTTTTTAAGAAAATAAACTTGTATTTCATTCTTTTTGGGAGAGGTGGCTTGGTTGTGAATCTGTGGGTCCATGATTTTTTTTCTACTGCTACCGAAAGGGGCATCACAGTTTGGGGTCATAGTTGCATTATACGATTGACAGTCAACGTTCACTATTTTATTAGAGTAGCCTAAGAGTTAGCAGAGGGTACTGTTGAATAGCAGCTTACCCTCTAGTCTGTCAAATCAAAATTGAGGATGCTAGTGCAAATGGCCATTTTGTAGTTTTGTGCTAATTTTAAATTTTAATTGCAACATTATAATTATGCTTCAGTTTTTATCACTGGAAAGCTAATACAGTACTTAAACAGTTGAATTCTCTCTCCATGTTTCTATCAGATCTCGTTTCTTTGTTTGTTGAGACATTCATGTGTGGCTAGTTATTAGAATTTTTCAATTTCCTTTATAATGTACCCACAGTTCAAAAGTGCAGTGTGATTTTTTTATTTTTTATTTATCCTGAAGGGATGTGAACATTAACCCACAGCTCTACTGTTTAGTAGACTAAAGATTGGGCAACACTTGACCCTTAGTAGAGTTTATAATTGAAAATGTTATTTGTATTTGAGTGTTTTCTTCCTGTTATATATAACTTTCAGCATGGGATAGTACAGATTTACCTTTGGATTGTGAAACACAATATTTTAATTAAATTTTATGTACATGAATAAGGTAATATCTAGTAAGTTTCATTAATCATGATGTGGTACTTACAACTCAGATTATTTCTTGATGTAAAAGGAACTATCACGTTTATACTGAAATGCCAGCAAATTTTAGAATTAAAATATTGAATTTTAGAGATAGTAGACAAGTAATTATTAGTAAAATATTTTAGTAAATATAAAACGAACAAAGTGTATAAGCAAGCCTATTAAAATACCTCTGAAGAACAATTAATTCCTGAGACAAAAAAAGAGCTAAAACCTACAAGTAAAGAAATCTTACATAAAAATGCTTCAAATCTATTGCATTTTTATGCTATAATTATCTGTATATAGTTTTTACTTTACCTGTGATGAACATACAGAGTGGTCCAAATTAGCTTCATCAACTAAAGTTTTAGAACTGAAATTATTCTATTTCTGCTGAAGAAAACAAAACAGAAACCTAAACAAATATCTTTTAAAATTTGTAGATACATTTTCCAGTTACAAATAAAATGGAACACCAAAACTGAAAACTGACATATGCTTATCAGATCAGTCCCAATTTCTACAGGACAATGACAATTACATCTTTTTTTTTTTCTTTATTGTCAATTATATACCATTTATTGGTGTTTGTGTAAAAGAACGTGTGAATAATTAAAACTACACACAGTGTGAATATATGTATACATACACACATTGTAAAGAAAGTAAAATTTACAATTATTTACATGTAATGTTTAAATGTGTATAGTTTGATAGTTCTTCAGCTTATTTTAGAAAGGTCATTTATTTCGTTTTAATTTTTATAATTACCATTTTTATAATTTACGTAAATTATTGTTGTTAATATCAAGAATGAAATGTACAAGTTCTTTAAAGTATTTTTACTTTTTAACATTAACTGGAGTTTATTAATAGACATAATTATTATCATATGATGATGACTTTAACTTAACTGTTTCAACATGAGTAGTGAACTTCTAGGTTATAAATTCTCTGTGAAGAAGCCATAAAACGAAATATTGACTAGTCAAAGATATATGGTGGAGGTAGAGATTGTTATTCAATTTATTTTATGATAAGACATCGTAGATAAACCAACATGCCCGTTGTTCTCCTTGTTGATTTTTGGAAGAAAAATATTATGCATACTTTTAAACATTCAGAAAAGTAGTGAGTAACATATCAAAGATAAGGTACTTTTTAAGAATTTCAAAGTCTGTGATGTAAAACAAACGATAATTTTATCATATATGATGTGGTGATGGACAATTGTGTAATAGAATAAAATTAAACTTATTGCTTATCCTCGTTTTTGACTCAGTTGAATGATAAAACTGCTGTTGTTAGCCTGACGTGTATTACATTACTAAGAAAAAAACATTATCCCCTTGTGATACAATACATTCCAGACCTTAATTTTACCCATTTACAAGACTTAAATTTGTAACAATGAAAATAGGGCACAGGTTGACTCTGTAGTTGAGTTGTAGACTCTGGAACTGGAAAACCGAGTTTGACTTCATCCAATACTACAAAATGTCTTCCTCACCCAATCAGGACTGACCCTTAGGGAGAGAGCAGCCAGTTCAAGGCACCCGAGCTCCCAACTGAATAAGGCCCCATTTAATTTATTTCGGTTGTCATTAACACTCAACAAGGTCTTGAACAATTTGACTGACTGTGTCACCTTTTTGTGCTCATTTAAAGTCTTGACAGTTTTGATACTACTATCTTTTAATATGGCAGGCTTTCATATATAGAATAAAAAACATATTTTATACAGTAATTTTAATAAACTAAAAAAGATTTGTCGTAAATATAAAGTATTTTTCATAGTCTGTGTGCAAACTGATTTTCATGTGAAGATTTAAAATACTACAAAAAGCAAAAGCAACTACTGAAGAAGTTGATGACAACCATAATTTTCCATCTGAGAGACTGCACAGAAGAAAAAGACAATATGATACAATTTCTGACGATGAAACAATCTGTGACCCAAAACCGAGTTATGATCTTCAGTACACTAGTTCATAATGTAAAATTGATGCAAGTTCAAAAGAGATTCAGTAAGATCCTCAAAATAATGGATCACTTCAAATTAAGTCAGTATTCAATAAGCAAAACAGCTTCAATGAAAAGTTAGAGCAAGCAGCAAAAATTTTTAATTTTCATTCAAAAACTTTGGTTCTGAAATCATAAACCAGTTAAAAATTCTAAAAAAAAATTTGGAAAGGAAAGAACTACAGTGAAGCACAAATCATAGAGTTATTAAGATTTTTGGTTAATGGTGGTAATGATGCTGTTTTTCTTAATGTTGTAGCTCTTCCAGTTTACTTAACTTTGACTGTTACAATGACTAGAGGTGAAAGCTGTTTCAATAAACTGAAATTAATAAAATCATACTTGAGATGAAGAATGAGTCAAGAACACCTCAATTTCTTGGTTGTCTTATCAACTGAGAAAGGTGAAGGAAGACAATATAATCTTGAAAACCTCATGGAAGTGTGAGCTGGTAATAGCGCAAGAAAATCTAATTTCACTTGAACTGGTTATCTAAGCCACATTTTTTGTTCAACTTCAAATTCACAGCCTATCTTTTTTTTGGCTGCACCTGTTTTTCACATCTCAGATGTTCTTGATTAGATACCAAGATTTTTTTGTTAATATACACCAATAAACAACAACAAGGAAGAAGGTGACACTCGATAATAGTCAACATTAGCTTTAGGATCACAACCCTATTATTCAAAATAGATCTTTACTTTACAGAATCAAGGAATTTTTTTTAAAAATATATATTGTAGTTTTCCTCTCTGAAGTAGTGTTAATAACTTCCTTTTGGCCCAGCATAGTTGGTTGGTTAAGGCACTCTACTCGTAATCGAGGATGACGGGTTCGAGACCTCGTCACACCAAACATGCTTGCCCTTTTAGCTGTGGAGGCGTTATAAAATGACAGTCGATCCCACTATTTGTTGGTAAAAGAGTAGCCCAAGAGTTGACGATTAGAGTCGATTAGCTTAGTGCGAAATTCAAAACAAACAAACAACTTAATTCTCTCACATACGTTTATTAGAGAGCAAGAAATATAAAAATGTTTAAATTGTAAAAAATAAAATTAATGGGGTTTATCAAACTATAGATGTAACTTAGGCTTAAAATCGCTATTAAATGTATTTAAAAATATACTCAATAGTCAACCTAAAATATTGCACCATACGTTATTGCGTTACATACAAATCTAATAATAAGAACCAAGTGTCATTATGCACACTAATATTACCTAACGTTAAACTTTAATTAGGACAAGTTCATAAAATTTCGAAATTTGTGCTTAAAAGTTGGTAATAAATAGTAAATAATAACCGTCTATTTACATGATTGGTTAGAAAAGTTGAGACAGAAACTGTTACTATACTTGGCTTGGCCTAACCAATACTTATGTATCTGAACGTGCTTTCACTCTCTAGTTTTGCTGATCCAAGTTAGCCATCTTTAATTCGAATGATAATAAGCTAAATAAAAGGTCTAATTTTGCTCTTAGTTAAATCTGTAGTAAAAATTTTAGACCGATAGCTCACGTGACTTTGTACATAGGCGTGAGCAACAATTTTCGTCAAAGTTGATTGGTTTTTATTGAATAACTTTGTACGTTTGATCATATTTAGACCACATTTGACACCTAATTGTAGTTTGTAAATATCCGAGCTACAGAAAGTTGCATGTCTGAATCCCCGTCACCGAACATTTTCGACCTTTTAGCCACGGGGAGAAGATTATAATGCGATGGTCAGTTCCACTATTGATTGGTAATCCAATATGGCTTTACCTTAAAAACAAGCATTATGTAGCAAAAATGATCTTATCCCTACTGTTTCTAGTTACTACGGAAAGTAGGAAATTATGTTCAGTATTTTTCAATCCAGACACCTAATATAGTTCAAACATAATTGTTTGTGTTCTTTATAAATAAGTAAATTATTTAGATATTAAGCGTTTCAACATATGCCGAACACTAAGAAAAGTTATTTTGAACTTTCAACATGCATTGTATGGTTACCTAGGTAAGCACACCAAACATACAGAGACTGCTATATATATGTATAGGATATATATATGCACAATCTTTTCGATGGATAAAATTTTTATGCACCTGGCAATTGTTTACACCATGTGTATTCACGCCAATACATAAGCTGAAATACGCGTCAACTGGCGGGAAATGTTTAAACTTAATGGAAAGGATGTAAATTTAAGAACAATAATTTATTTATAAGTAATAACTTGAACATAAATTTCATCTCAGTTTTTTTAAAATTATAACAAAACTTCTTCATAAAGAACATTTGGAGTTTGCTTTCCATTTACCAACAAATAAAGATGTTGAGGTTATCCCACCCTTGAACACCTACGTTTTACTAACCATGAGAAAAGCACGGTTGTTTGAGAAACAATTTAGCCGCTTTTATACTTTGACCTCGAATTCCTTTATAACATTCAACATTATTTAAATCGTCAACCTGTCAAGATGGTATGAGACATTAATGGAATACTGAGAAAACATCGATGATTCAACACGAATCAAAGAAAATTTGTACATTTTATGTTGTCACGAGCTGGAGCTAGACTTAAACCACTGTGATCTTTGCAGGTTCATTTGAAACACTTTCTTTACTTATGATACAACCAAGAGATTATTTGTGTGCCAATTAAGATATTCTTCTCTTCGTACAAGTTTTTTTTTTGTTTACGAATACACATCCTGGTGTTCACCTGTGGAAAAAAAAGACAGAATTTACTCATGTCACCACTGTAGATGATCCTTTACTCTCAGAAGCTATAGTCTGGTTTTTTAACAAAAACTATATGTGTTTTTATCTATAATGCTCTAAAAAGCCCTCATAATGATGGTTCAGTTGGTCTTATGTTGTCTGATTCTATGTAGTAGCAGTAGTAACTGTTGTTCTACCAAATCATTCAGTCCCAAAACAGCCATCATGGTCTTTGTGATTTTGCCACTTTTTGTAAGATTAGATTGCAACCATAATTCTCAGCTAATGGTCTGAGTGTTTTCTTCTGGATTTAGTAGGACTGCATCTAGTATCAGTACCGTCACTTCACTTCTCGCATAACCACTCTAGTGGGAAATTGATTGTCAGTAGTTTAAACTTGCAGACTAACACTGTGACTTGATCTCCTGTTGCCATTAATTTACTTACTTTCTGCCATTTGTCTGAGGTGACCACTGTAAGCTTCATCATCACGGATACTTCATTGGTTATTAATGTATTATATTTTAAGTAACATCTCTTGGTCTCATTCAGCTTTCCTTCAATGAGCTTGTTATCAGAATCGTTCTCACAATTTACCAATACCATTGCAGGGTAGGCTTTCTCGTACAAATAGTACAAGTCATCTGTGAATACACAAAGTTCTCAAAAAGACCACTTCTTCGAATGTTGAAGAATTTGACCCATTGATTGGATTAGACATCCAGGTAGTTGAACTATTAACACAGTTCATCTACAACTATATCCATGTCTTCAAGCTATGTTTCTGTCAGGTACTTAACAGCATCTAGGGTGGGGGTATCTAAAATGGAGATAAGATATTGCATTACCTGTTCTTGAGGACATCAGTTCCAGACGACGACTTGTCTGAAAATGCCTCAAGAGATAACACAGTTTCTCCTTGGCTGCTCATAAAATCATCTGCTCATAGGATCAGTCAATTTAACCAAACCCTTATATATAATCATGGTTGATACAGTTCTGAATCTACTATATCTTTTCAAATTTGTCAAGCTTTTAACAAACTTTAAAAGTATGTTGTACACAAAAAATCAGATGTTTTAATAAAATATTTTTATTAAAGACTAGTATGTGAATTTCAAAAGCTTTTGCTGAATCAGCCATTGTAAAAGGTAATTTTTATGCTAAGAATAAGAATACTTTTCGTCTTACAATTTCCATATACCATTTGAATAACCTCTAAAACTTTGCAAATGGATATAGTTTTGTTATTATTAAGCTTTATATCTTATCTCTTATTTTCCCTGCTCTAATACTAATGAAGCAAAATCATTAATGTACGGTGAAATTAAAAGTTAAAACGTAAGAAATAAAACATATAATACCATTTTTTTTTCTTTTCGCTAAATGTAGCATTGGTAAGAAATTTCCAGATTACTAGCCTTAACAGTTTTAGCTTTTCATACTTGTTTTCTTTTAAGTTTATGGGTTTTATTGCTGACTTTGTGCCAAATGAAGCAGAAATGCTGATATAAAAACAATAAATCATAGTAGGGCCTCATTAATTTAATATCTGGCTTATAAACTACGTTTTCATACTTAGTTCATTGACATCCATTAAAGTTGTTTAGTAATACTTTGAATGTAACACCATTAATGGTCGTGGCATGCAGAAACAAGCTTATTCCAGATATAAAGGATCTGCTTTGTTTCTAATAGATGCAAGCATGGTCTTCGTGTGAATTTTTCTCAAACAGACTCATCATTAGCCACAATCTGGACAAACTAATATGTTGGAAATACCATTAAGTAAATTAGCACTGGGAGCTTCACACTCTTCCAAGCATCAGTTCCTAGCGCTGGAGTTACATAATGATGAATTATTAGTTGCATCTTGTTAATGGGTTGTGGGATACCCCAGTTAGTCTTACAGCTTATTTTTACCCTTAAAACTCTTTTTGAGAAAAGCCTCTACTGTTCCACAGCTCATTAAACTCATCTACTAGTGCTTGCTGCATTACTTGCTCGTGATACACTTTACATTAGTGATGTTTGTTCACCAACAGGACCTTGCCGTTCAATGTCTCTTCTGCTCTTGTTGGTGTCTGTCATCCACAAATATCATCTAACTCCTGCCTGTACTCGATGTCTTTTCACTATCCTTCATAGTACCTCATACCTCATCGTCTTCCCCATTATTATGGGTGAGTGCTTGTCATCTTGCCTGCTGTAACACTCCTGCAGTTAATGGGTTTAACACATTAATTGCATCTTGCTTGTGACTCTCAATGAGACAGGATGTATCCCTTCAAGGAGAAGCTCCCTACTCTGACTGATTTATCTATTTCTTATACAAGCACATAGCGCGTGAAAAATAACTCCTGATGGTGAATCTTATCTACTTATGGTACTGTTGTCTAACAATTAATTCAGTAGGGGTCTACAAGCGTGGAGGGAGGTTCTCCACTACCGATTGCCAATTTATTCATCAAGACATAGTTATCTTGACCTGCCAATGAAGCAACGCATGTTGCTGGAGCTCTTTCTTTGTTGTTGATGGTATTAGCGAGACAGTAAAATCGCATATAAATTCTTTTATGGAGAGAAAAAATGTGCACGTGTCGTTTGTTTGGGATTGGTCTCACATATCAAGTCAGATTTTCATAAAAAACTTAGAAAAGGTACAGATTTTGTGCTATTGTACGACAACTCCTTAAATAGTAAAACCAAAAAAGTACCTTTTGTTTTTTGACTCGGAAAAAATCTTAAGCCATTTCTTACAGCTGACAAAAGAGTTTAATTTTAGTCATCTTAAACAAGATATGAAGGAAGATTCAAATCTTAACTGATCATTATATGAGAACTTAGAATCAGAGTTAAAACTATAAATTCGGACCTATTTTTAATCAACATTGAATCTCGTGGTTTCCATACAGTCCATGGGGCTCTCCTTACTGCTTCAATTCCTCTTACTGGAATTTAGAAACAATAACTAAGTGAATCTACCACCTTTTCAAGGATTATCTAGCCATACTGGGTCTCATACATATGTACCGATATTTTGTTCTACACAAAAAGAAAATAATGCATCTGCTACACAAAGCATTTGAAATCATTCCAAATTCCCAAACACGCATCAAAACAGTTGAAGCCAAATTCAACTCTTACGCAGTACTATATAGTATTTAATACTGTAAAGTCAGCAACAAACGATATACTTTTTACAGCATATGAAAAACTGCCCACTTTTGATGAAGTATCAGACTGGCCAACTTGTACTGCCTTTTGTCAACCACAGATCACAAGTTCTTATGGGATATTGTTAAACTCATTTTGATACTTTCTCACGACCAAGCAACTCTTAAAAGGGGCTTTTCTGTGAAGAGTTAATGATTTTAAATATGTAAGATGTCTCCCTTCTTGGTCAATGGCTAACTTGTGATTATGTGCAGTCAGTTAGATGTATTCTGGAAGTTCTTTTTTTCCTTAGTAGCAGACAGAAATATGACCAATATCTAGGTCAACAGGGAAAAACAACTGAACTGAAATAATGGCATGTATAAGGAAACATATTACTGAGGATATTGCAAAACTTAAGGCTAAACACCAAATATTTGAAAAAGATATAAAAATCCTTAATTGAAACTGTTGGTGATCTTTCTAACAAGGTTGGACAACAGGACAATATGACTTATTTGATAAAATCAAATATTTTCAGGAAAATGGCAAAAGAAAAATTTTTAGAATTAAAAATTTTGCATGAAAATAATTCAACGATGTTAGAAAAGTCAAAGAATTGTTAATTTATGTCTTATCATTGTGTTTCACATTTGTGTATATGCTGTTGCGTGATATATACAGAATAAAGATTAACTTAATTACATGATATATTTGTTGTTATACTTGGTCTGTCAAATCAGTTTTGAGGACTATGGGAAGTTTTGGAAAATTCATGGAAATCTAAATTACAGAAAGTGTACGAGCCCTGGAATATTATATTTGCAATACCACATTCAGTATCAAGTTCATAAGAAGTTTTCAAGAATTAGAATAATGTATAATGTTAGTATTCTAACCACACTATATTCATTGCCGATAAATAATTTTGCTATCATCAGAACTCTTCAGATCGGTTGAAATATAACAAGCACAATAGTGTTTGGAATATTATTTACATAAGCCATTTGTTACAATACCAACTGTCATATTGTGAACATCTTTTAAAAGTTGGTGAAGTATTATTATAATTAATTATTATTTAATACACGTGTCATAAGATATTAAAATCAGGTCTATTACTTATTGTGTTTGTTGTACCTCTATCGGCCCAAAGACATCTGAATTGAGCAAATGAAATCGTTGGCAGTAGATGTGCTAATTATAGTGTGATTGGCATTTTATTGTCATGCATTTTTCTTACTCTGATTTTCTATCGTTTCTTTTTTTTCAAGACACTTTCCAACCGAACCGCCAATACTTCACTTCACTAATTTGAAACTTGTTGGTATTGTAGCTCTGTCCATTACGTCCAGAATTTTTTTTTTTATTTAGGCTTTTTGAGGGATTTTATGGAGTAAAAGTTAAAACAACCCAAGAAATGTATATTTGGGACTCCTGTCTGGTTATATTTGGAGCATTTAACATAAAAACTGGCAAAAATAAAAAAGTTCATAAACCCAACACACTGACACTCAATAAAAAGCAAGATTTGCCAATTTTGAGTCTTTTTAGGAGGGTTAAACCTCACAGAAAAGTATAATTTTTGGAGTTTTTGATCAATTACCAGTTCGTATTTTGACCAACGTACACGAGATTTTGTAGAAAAAATACTTTTTAAGGGTTCCACATATCAACAAACAGAAAGGATTGTCTTACCCATTTTTAGTGATCATAGGGTATGAAGATACCAAAAACCGTAACTTTAGGGTTTTTGACAATTTTTCCGCCATATTCCACCCAATTTATATGAGATTCGGTACAAAGGTATTTATTTTACAAGTTTGAAATAAAGATATAAACAATTTTGGAATTATTGCTTAACTTATTCAGTGAATGAAGCACACTTTTGGGTTTTTATGAACTATTCATTTGCGCTTTATTTGCTGAACATTTGTGTGTTAACCAACTTAAATGAGATTTAGTGCAAAGATACCTTCTTACAGGTCCCAAGCGTTGGTGTAGATAGGTTTCGAGTTTTCGTGTGTTTTTTTACAGTTTTTTTGGTGCTAGATTTGGTTATGTTGGGATTGCATGGTAGATAAATATTGCATCAGCCCGCGAATATTGGCAACTTTAATTGTATTCAAGTTGCTTTCACATAAACTTCATCTTGATTTCTCTAATAAGACTATAAGAATAAGTAATATTGTAATAAACAGTGTGTACAACTTTAGTTATAATTAAAAGCCATTTACCAACTTGTTCGGGCCCAGCATGGCTAGGTGGGTTAAGGCGTTCGACTCGTAATTTGAGATTCGCGGGTTCGAATCTCCGTCACATCAAACATGCTTGCCCTTTCAGCCAAGGAGGCGTTATAATGTGACGGTAAATCCCACTATTCGCTGGTAAAAGTGTAGCCCAAGAGTTGGTGGTGGGTGGTGATGACCAGCTGCCTTCCCTCTAGTCTTATACTGCTAAATTAGGGACGGGTAGCACAGCTAGCCCTCGACTAGCTTTGCACGAAATTCAAAAACAAACAAATCAACTTATTCAGCCCCAGCTCACTGACTTCAGATTTAGAACTAAGATTACGAACAAAGTTAGAGCAATTAGATAAATGTTTATAACAATGGTGAGGTATTAGGAAATATTTATTTTTGCTTTTGTAATCACTAGTAAAAATATTACAAATTACTTTATGACATATTAAAAGTGATATATTTATTAGGTTTAATTCTTATTCATTACTGGCTTGGCATGACCAGGTGGGTTAAGCCGTTCGACTCGTAATCTGAGGGTCGCGGGTCCGAATCCCCGTCGCACCAAACATGCTCGCCCTTTCAGTCGTGGGGACGTTATATATCACGGTCAATCCCACTATTTGTTTGGTAAAAGAGTGGGTGGTGATGACTAGCTGCCTTCCCTCTAGTCTTACACTGCTAAATTAGGGACGGTTAGCGCAGATAGTCCTCGAGTAGCTTTGCGCAAAAAACAAAAACAAAATTATTCATTATTAACAACAGGTGAGGCATTTTGTAGCTTCATTTTAAACACTTTCAAAAGAAAAGTATTAATAATGTTAAATTATGCGTCACCTCTACTTTAAAGATTATGTGACAAAAGATGTGTGTTTTCAAAGCCACATCAGGCTGTCTCTGTTGAGTCAACCGAGAGGAAAACAATCGAATTTGTATTCTTTTGAATGATTCTTAAGTTCGTAACAAGGACAATATTCCAAAATAGAATTATTCGCGCTGCCAAAATTCATAATGGCCTTGTTGATTTCTAAGATATACAATGTATTGTAGCTCTCTGACTGATACAGTCTACTTCCCAGTATGAGCTATAAAATTGTAATTGTCTGATAGATGCAGTCTTCTTTCCGGTTTAAGTTATAGAATCTATCGTAACTGTCTAACAGATATAGCCTTCTTCTTAGTCTAAGCTGTAAAATCTATTGTAATTGTCTGACAAATACAGTCTACTTCCCAGTCTAAGCTATAGAATCTATTGTAACTGTCTAACAGATATAGTCTACTTGCCAGTCAATGGTCTAGAGTGTATTTTAACTGTCTAACAGATATAGCCTTCTTCCTGTTGTTTACTAGTGTTAAATCTGGCAATCATATTTAGGCGGAACTTTTAGAAGTACTCATTGTAATGCTGTATTGTTTCAATTTTTAAATATTTTATTGTAAGAAATGTTCTTTAGTTTAACAGTGATAAAGAAATTGAAGCGTAAAGCATGTAACTGCAACATTTTCCGAAAAGGGTTTAATACACAAGTACATCATTATTTGGTGTATGTACAACAAACGTTACAGGTAATACAATATTCAAGGATATGTTTAGGCAGTTTTGTAGTTTTATAGCACATATATATCTCAAGTCTAGTGACTGATGGTAACGCTTCAGCGAATTTATTAGTCTTTCTGAGGTCCTGGAGAGATACAAAACAAATTCGTTAAAACGTTCTCAAAAAATATTAGACAAGAGAGAGAACCTTAAGGATAGGCCATCAAAATAAAATAACATTTTAGAAATAAAAAATAACATACATTTTTAAATTTGTTGAGATGAAAAGACAAAACAAAAGTAGTGTCAGAGGTAAATAGCGACACCTAACGGCCAGCTGTGCATGAGCCAAAAGGTATTTCTCCTTCGCCTTATATGTCAGGTATAATATAATATTGTTTCTAGCATCTTGAAGACTAGAACATAGTGTATCCGACAAAGAGCAAGTACACGAACTAAACGTCATCCACTACACACCATTCTGAGTTAATGTGAAACCACCAAACAGTTTTGAACAAGAAATAACAGCATATATTGTGATTAAAGCAATCTCTATACATAGTGTTTTAAATACCACTAAAGTATAAGTAAAATAAGTAAAAATCCTGAACGACTTGCAGCCATTTCTCGAACAGCAACGTTTAAGAATTATTAAATAAATCATGGCAGTGTCTGCACTTGAGCAGAGTCACAACAATGAGTGTGACACGTCTGGACAGAAAAAAGTAAAAATCATTCCTATACGAAACTAATATCATATTGTAAACCTGCTTTATCGTATTTTTAAAATATGGAAGAGGGTGTGATATATTAATTCTAGTTATAGTTTCTTTTCTTTAAGCATTAACGTATTTCACATACCCACATTCGATGCCGACAGACATCAAGGCACACGGAAATGTCACACTAAAGCAGAACTGGAAACCATAACAAACAGCACTGTGACCTGGCGGTCATTCCACGTTCTTATCCTGTGTGGACAATTTATCTTTACTAAAGATTCATTGATAACAACTTTATATTTTTGATCATGGTAAATAGCTTGGGTGTATCTGGTTTAAATTCTTTTCTGGCACTACTATTTAGAAGGTCCCTTATCATCATCAATAGAGCTAAACCGTTGAAATGCATTTGCCAAATCAGCACCTGGATAACTACAGAGTTCGCAATAGCCTGGCGGTCCCTGAGGACCTATAGGTCCACGAATTCCTGGCATTCCTTGTCTTCCCGGTGGTCCTCGTTCTCCTGGACGACCAGGGAGCCCTGTGCCTGTTGCTCCAGGTGGTCCTGTAAAAATATAACATTTATCAACACATGCGTAAAATAACACTATAAAAGTCAAATAACTATATGCCATTACATCGTACTTTGACCTGCCATCAATGTAAGTGGTTTCGTTGTTTTAACGTGTTTATAAATACCATTCGTTAACGGGTAGACATTTACATAAGAACACACTGTTTAACAAGCATTCAGTTGTAGTGAATTGTTTTTTCCACTTAACATTTCGCGATTTAAGCGTAAATGTTATTAGACATTTGTTATGGAAAATGCCGCAATTCAATATATATATATATTTCTATCAGGTAAAGTAATTTAAATGAAATCTATCTAGACGTCTTTCGCACGAAAAAATAATATTTTTCCTTGTTGACGGACTCTTTAAAAGTTTCAAAAACAACTATTGTAAATATAAACTAAAGAAAATTAAGAGAGTTCTTAGAACTTTGTTCGAGCACATTTGTAACTGTTTTATGGGAACTACGGAGATCGTACAATCTGATAAACATCTACAAGTAACGAAAAACTTTTCAACAAAGGTAGTAAATATATTGATGGCTAATATCTCTTAATAACAGTGCAAACGAAATAGTAAGAATGGAATTTCAATATCCCTATATAATAATACAGACTCATAGTTTTCTTTACTTGTTTTTTAAAGCAGCGTTTTAATAGACATAGGAAGATTTATTCGTAACCAAGTTATAAATACAGTGACGTTACAATTGTAATATTTAGTGTTTATCTATTCGTATCTGGTAATTCTTGTTCGAGTGCGATTTCTCCACCCAATTAGAGTAGCTATAGAAGAAAATGGAGGTAATGGATGAGCCAGATAGATACATTGGAGCCTCTGTAAATCGCACAGTATTTAATATAGTTGCTTTATATGAAACACTTCAAAGTGTTCCATGGATGGTCATTTCACTATACTTATCAATTAACTTTATAGTCAGATTAATTCGTCTTCATTAATGGTATCTAGATGTTCGAAAATATTTTATAGCACATGAAAATTCCACATTCTATTCGCTTTAGTTTTCATTTGAATATCATCAACATATGTGCCAAAAAAAACAGATTACTCAAATTATAATAAGCTCTTTTATGTCTTTGAGATATTCAAAAAAGTTAATACTTATAGCAAAGAATAATCGATGACTATAAGCCTACCTGGAAGTCCTCGAAGACCCATAGGCCCTTCAATGCCAACTCCTTCTGGACCTCGCTCACCCTTATCACCTTTGTCTCCTAACAGAATTTCATTAATTTTACACTTGTTAAATACAAACGTAGGAATTTCTTTTCGAAACCATACATTTAAAAAAAACGGATGTTACAAGCAAGTAAACAAGAAAACATCAATACAAAGAACATTAAGATGAACCATTACGGTAAAACAAACATTGACTTTAACCTTTAACTCTGGGTTTATTCGATATAATTGTCTAACACTAGGAGTAACTGAACAATATTTGCATTAGAGTTTGTGGTAAATTTTTAACAAAACTTTTAACTTTATACCAATAGCGACCTAGTCCAGGAGTTCTTAAACTTTCGTAACACAAGGTCCCCAGAAAACTCCATATCTTAACTGAGTAGTCCCTCTCACCCGATGAATTTATATATAATGAGCATTTTACTAGTGCTTTGTGAATTGTGTATGTCTTCCTGGCACGTTTCTGAGGTTCCCAGTTTGAGACTCCCCTGACTTATGCATCTGGGATTTCAAATATCAAGTTGTTTTTTTTGTTGTTGTTGAAACACTTTATAAAGTTATCGAAAGATCTCCTGATAGTAAATGTTAAAACAACTTCAAAATTAATAAACCTAAATATAATTAAATAATTTATTTGTTAAAACCTTTTTTATCGCTTCCACTTAAAAACAAATCTATTGTAAAAAACAAAAAACCTCTTTGTTCTTGATACAGAACTTGCACAATCTGGTTTAATCTCTGCTATATGTTATCAAACGTTTGTATGAAAAAAATATGATTATAAAAGATATTATAAAGCACCCCTACCACACAGTGCTATAGGCCATAAACTATAAAATGTAGGATGGCGCCATCGTACTTGGTGAACCAACTGTAACATTTGCCAAACTTTGCCACAGGGGTTTCTTCATTACATAACTTGCAAAGCGTTATACATCTGTGCATATAACTGGTTCGAAAAATTGATCAAATGTGATGAAATCCGTTGTGGAAGATCCAAAATCTACATGAAAACTATTGTAAAATTATAAATGGTTGGAAGAGGATTCCAGCACAAATATCCATGGAATTTTCAATGTCTTTTTTAATATTCCACTCTCTTGATATACCTTTATACAGTTTGTTCGACATTGCATATGTTCTCCCTATAAGCTTACTCATACGTGTAATCTTGAAAGAATCGTTCCTAAGTCCACATCGACTTTGGAGTATAATTCATTACGGTGTCTAATGGACGGTGGACAATCAATGGTACAATGACCTTCTTGATGGCAAATACTTGCTATTACGGTGATTGTGCAAAATGGTATCCCTTTCCATTTCGGCCACCAGATCAGAGAATTATTACACATTGGTAAAGGTACTAATCTCCTTCTACCATCACGGGATATACAGCAGCAGATTCCTTGTTATGGGTTATTTTAACTCACCTTGTTACAAACCATACCTGACCATTCTTTATACCAAAGAAATGGGCTAGAAGCAGTAAGATCCTTGGTCACAAGTATGCAATGAACTATTTATATCACAAGGGTGCATATTGAACGTGTAGCACAAAATCAATGAATTTTAATATATTTGTGCCCTCTAGCAAGATTTGGTCAGTTTTGCCATTAATTTACTCTCTGTGTGTGCCATTTCTGTAATGGCATTACCCCATGCCTTGTAATTTAGATATTATAGCACTCTGAAGTGACTATAAGAGATTCAGAACTATTGTTAACAATTTATTCAACTATACGATAGCAATGGAAATTATTACACAATATCTATTTTATTTTTACCTTTAAGTCCAGGTAGTCCACGAGGACCTGGCATTCCTTGCATTCCCATAAATCCCCTCTCTCCAGGCAATCCTGGATTTCCCGGGTCGCCTTGAAAAATTCAAATAAATATCTAATTATTAATTTTTATGATAACTTAAGTATATACATATAATCTGAATCTGGATTCATATAGTTGTATGAAACAAAAATGTAAAAAAAATTAAAAATAGCATCTCAGGTAAAGGATGAATAAAACGACAGAATGGAAATGGTATATCATATTCAATAGGAGAGATATCTTTATAATTGGGATCTACGTAACTGGAATACATAATCTATTATTTTAAACTTTCATTTCAAATATCTCTCGAAATGTAATTATAAGACAAAATTTAAAACAACAACCGTGTCTGCTTAAACAAAACAATCATGCATACAAAGTAGATATTGATAAACAACTAATAAATTTCTCAACTTGATCGATATATTTTCAAGTTACCATCAAGAACTCGGTTGGATCTATAGTAACAAAAGTATGTCTGAATGTCTATTTGAATACAATACAAGGGGTGCAATATTGGGATTTAGAACTTATGTGTTGGTACAGCAATTAACCAATGCAGGCCTAGTGAAAGTGATAAAAATTATCTTAGAGCTCAAATAATTTTACGATTTTTCTCTTAATTATATTATTACAAATTTCATATAAAAAGTCTGTAAAAATAACGTATTAACATTGTAACTCCTAGAGATTAGGTAGCTAAATTAATTTTAGTACATCAAAACTAGAATACAGACAATTACTTGTGTTAATGAATAGCATCCAGGTAGAAAGTAATTTTGAAGTCATTTGTCGTAATGCCCCCTAGTGGATCAGCGGTATGTCTGCGTAAAAATATAATTTTAAAGTTATATGTCATTATTTATCACCTGGCGGTCCTTGCGAACCTGGTGGTCCAGAACGCCCCCGTTTTCCCCTTCCAGGGATACCTGGTGGACCCCTTAGTTTCGCCGTCAATTCCGTCAGCTGCTCTGTTTTCCAAAAATAAAGTTTTGAAGATTTTGTGAATAAAAACAGGTAACAATAATTCATACTGATTATACGGGCTTAATAAATAACAGAGATTTAGCATGTAGGTGGTACGGAAATAACACTGGTTTAACGATACGTTGTTTGCACTCATCATGTTCATTTCTGGATTTGGTAAAAGAAATAGCGAAATGATTTGATCATCTGTTTAACTAACACGTTTGGCAATTGAATTCAAATCAATTACGCGCTCCTGAAAAGCACCATGATTTAAAGAATAAACGTTTTTTAATAAACAAATAACTAGAATAACATATTGAGATACATAACGATTACATATTAATATTAGAAGTTCTAACGAATCGTATTAAAATTCATTCTTAAGGTTTTACATAAACTAGAAGTTTGGATGAATCTAAGCATTACATAGTAATAAATAAATATGTAGCGTACGTAATCCCAGGTTTTAATGGATACAAAAACACGTGAATAGTTAAATTAGCTAAATATTTTGAAGCGAATAACATACGAATTATATTTTGTACTATATTCAATTAGCTGAGAAACAAATATTTTAATTGCACTAATTGTTTTTATTCATTCATGGAGAACTGTTTAATTTACGCATATAACTGAAATAGAATATTTTAATACTTAATGGAACGGTAAATTGTAATCTTAGTTTCGTTTACGAGATTATATTTTCTCATGGTTTTTAGTGAATAAACGTAGGTCATATAATATTTAATTTTAAAATAATCAAAATAAATATAACAATAATAACGAGATTTCCACATCTGTTCTTTTTTGTTTCGTTCGTTTTTTTAAAGAAACATTTTTAATGATTCTTTTAATCCAACTAAATAATAATCATATAAGAGTTACAATATTTTATAACGATAGACAAAATTTTATGATCTTATATTTTGTATGCTCATTCAGTTGAAAGTTTTATCTAAAAATAATTTGATCTTAAAATTTTATTTTCACCGAATATCTTGAAAAGAAAAATCGCACCTCGAAGAACAGCAGCGCATATTTCTCTCATTTCTTCTTCGCTGAAACTTCTACCCTACAAAAATATATAAAAAATTCAGATGTAGTGAGCCCAAGAAATTTTACTCTTGAAATCGGCAAACATTCTTGCATAAATAATGAAAACTGATAAGTTCGTTTGTTTTGAATTTCGCGCAAGGATACAAGAGGGCTATCTGCGCTAGTCATCCCTAATTTAGCAGTGTAAGACTAGAGGAAGGCAGCTAGTCATCACCACCCACCGCCAACTCTTGGACTACTCTTTGGACAGTGGAATTGACTGTCACATAATAGCGCCCTAACGGCTGAAATGGAGAGCATGTTTGGTGTGACGGGGATTCGAACCTGCGCCCCTCAGATTACGAATGGGTGCCTTATTCATCTAGCCATGCTGGGCCAGTTCATATAAGTGTTCTATATTCATATACTGTCCATCAGGTGATCTTCTTTTCACATACTTTAAATTTTGTACCTTAATCTCAGTATTAACCAATTCTGTTTGTGCAAAATCTCTGATATTATCTTTTTCAATTTATTGAACATATAAAAAAGAAACTAAAAGACAATATAATATTAGGCTCGGCTGGCCAGGTGGTTAAGACGCTCGACTCCTTATCCCAGGGACGCGGGTTCGAATCCCCGTCACACCAAACATGCTCATCCTTTCAGCCGTTCGGATGTTACACTGTTATGGTCAATCCCACTATTCTCTTCATAAGAGAGTAGCCTAAGAGTTGGCGGTGGGTGGTGATGACTAGCCGTCTTCCCTCTAATCTTAGACTGCTAAATTAGAAATGAGTAGTGCAGATAACCCTCGTGTTACTTTGCTCGAAATTCAAAAAAAATAACGTTGAACAAAGATCTCTTGACCACCGTAGAATTTTTTTAAAAGTTATATGGTATTAGTTTTTCCAATACAAATGATTAACTTTTTATACATTGCCCCACATGTTCAGTAAAAGCTAAATCAAAGGTTTTCATAGTTTATATACGTATTATAAAGTTTCTTTAAAATTATAACTATTATTCTTAAAATATAACTTGAAACTAATAAATATTATTTAAAAAAACGTTTTTGAAAGTCATGAACATTACACTTTTATATCTGATATATTATATCAGTGAACTATTATATCTGAATAAATGCTTTTTGGTTTTTATGATTCAGTTTCGAGATATTAAGCGTGACGTGACGTGACGTGACATACGCTGGCGCTTATACAGGTTATATATATGTATTTTATTCAACTGTTAAGTATCTTGTATGTTTCTAGATTGAAAAGTTAGTTTTTCTATTCTGGTACACCTTGTGTCCACAACTGTTAATGAGGTTTAATAAAGGGATTTAAAAGGGCTCTTCAAAAACAAAGATTAAAGATATTATTCTGAGAAAAAAAACATATTTAGAGAAGAGTTATAAACTCAATAACAGTCCTACACAGAAACATACACAAACATCAGTAATGTTAAAAATACAATAAAACGAATGTTTCAAAATATGCAAAACATTGTGCACATAGAGTAGTATAAAAGAAATCCAAACAAAGTAGAGCTACTCTGAAGATTCATTCAAAAGAAAAACTACTGTTGGAGATTCAATAAAAGGAGAACTACTTGGTAGGTTCAGCAAATTAGAATACTGTAGAAGATTCAATCAAAGGAAAACTACTGTTGGAGATTCAATAAAAGGAGAACTACTTAGTAGGTTCAGCAAATCAGAATACTGTAGAAGATTAAATCAAAGGAAAACTACTGTTGGAGATTCAATAAAAGGAGAACTACTTAGTAGGTTCAGCAAATCAAAATACTGTAGAAGATTCAATCAAAGGAAAACTACTGTTGGAGATTCAATAAAAGGAGAACTTCTTAGTAGGTTCAGCAAATCAGAATACTGTAGAAGATTCAATCAAAGGAAAACTACCGTAGAAGATCTAAACTAAGGAAAACTACTCTAGAAGATCCAAACAAAGAATGACTACTATAAAAGATCCAGTCAAAGGAAAATTACTGTAGAAAATTCAAACAAATCGAAACAAGTGCAGAGATTTCTTTCCAAATAGAAGAACTACACAAAATCCAGCTGAAGCAGAAATGCTGTAGAATATAATAACTGACTGACATAATTAAGGAAACAAAAATAGTGTTCATTGATAAGAGTTCAGTTGAAACGTATTATAAATAGTATAGGTTATTCTGATAAAAATGTTTCCAAGCTAATTAATTTGTGTTTGAAATCTTTGTAAATAAATAAATAAAACTTACCGGAGGTCCTGGTAGTCCAGGCATTCCTGGAGAACCTCTGTTTCCGGGATTTCCTGGAATTCCTGGGGAACCTGGAGCTCCTGGAATTCCTATAGGACCAGGAATCCCAGGAAGACCCCGCTCACCTGGTGCTCCTCGCTCACCTGGCTATACAAATATTGGAAACATTATGTATACACTTTTTTTCTGTAGAGTGTATTACAGAAATAAAAGTTTCAATCATTTTATAAACGTTAACTGAAAGCTTTGGTAATACGTTATTAAAGGTGAGCAGTGTAACAAGATAATAAAAATTAATGGTAAATACAGTACAATAGTACAATTTTAGGGTTTTATATAATAACTTCATAGTACAAATAAATAAAGTTTTGTGAGATTATAACAACATTGACAATGTAACAGTAGCATTTTACATGGCTATTTCTTATTTTCGAATATCCAAGACAATTTTGTAGCATTGGAAAATGTTTAGAATATATTTTTCGGAATAGTTTTATTAATAACAATTTATTTCAGAACATTAAAACTCACCATTCCAACACGACCCATGGAGCCATGAGCGCCCTGAAATAAAATAATAAATGATTGCTTAATTGTTACATAAGCCTGTTGATCACTTATGGATAAAAGATAGGCAAGTAATAATCTTATTATACATTTTTTTCAAATGGTAAGTTCAATTAAATCATTTTTATCTTTGCTTAAAGATAGTAAGCTATTATTAGAGTCTTGAAGAAACTTAAATCTAACATGAAATTTTCCACAGTTTTAAGCTGTTTTTTTGTTCTAATTTCATTAATTTTAATTTACTTGGGAAGGTTGAAGTCTGTCCAAGTAAAATAAATTATTATACCTGAGGTTGCCACGATTGTTATTAACTGCAATACTTACAATATTGTAATTCTTATTGCATTAGTTTTAAAATACTATGAACTATTTCTGATAAATAATATAACTGAAAGTATTAGTTTTAAAATACTATGAACTATTTCTGATAAATAATATAACTAAAAGTATTAGTTTTAAAATACTATGAACTATTTCTGATAAATAATATAACTGAAAGTATTAGTTTTAAAATACTATGAACTATTTCTGATAAATAATATAACTGTAATATTAAAAAAGAGCACATGTTGAAATTCGATAAGAAACACGTTGAAGCATTGTAAAATAATATATATATTTAATACATTTGTTTTGGGAAACCGTGGTAACAACGTTTAAAAAGGATAATAAATTGGTTGTTTTCCTGCAAAATATTGATTTATACTGTTAATAGCTTACAATTACACGTCAAATTTTAAAGTTTTTGTCATTTATTTGCTGGCTATTAATGCTCAACATGATTTAAAATGTTTGAGTTATACAAGATGATTTTATCTTCAAACTAGCTGGGACTTATTTAATGGACTTAACAATTTGTACCTCTATCTAATCTACTTTCTATCGATAATCGCAATGTCTAAGAATGGTGTAGATAAATTTAACTATTGTATAAATAATATCTAAATTTCAGTAATCGTAATAAAGTGGCACAGCGATATGTTTACAGGCTTACAATACTGGAAACCGGTGTTTCTACCTTTAAAACATGTTATTTTGTGAACATTTCAATATAAGTTGATAATTCTCGCATTCAAACTAGTTATTTAAAACTTAAAATATTTGGAGCCAGTTGGATTGGATTCACGAGTTGAAAAATTCATTATATTTGAATATCAGTTGAAATATAAAGAAATAATGGTAATTTTTTTAGATTTGTTCTTTGTTTTTTACTCTATTCATAGGTGTTGAGAGCACCATTCTTTTAGTAGGAGCTTTGAGCAATGGAAAGCCCACCAATTGGTAAAACTGTCACTTTTTGTAAAACTGTACGTGTCAGTACACGTACCTCTATATATATAAGAGTAGTGTTATCTGTTACGAACTTAGTGAGCATCTATTTAGTATAACAGGAATATGATGGGTTTTAAAGCTAAAACAAAGAAAATTTAAAACCACGTGCCAAATACTTACTCAAGCATGCAAAAACAACCGCAATTTAAAAGTTAAAAAAAACGTTGTTAATGAATTCGGTAACTGAATTAAAGAAATAGATTATTTTTATATCCAGATGTGTAAAATCCTTGATTTATTCTACTGTCTTGGTAAAACGGATCTGTTTCTTTTATTATTTCTGCATTTAATGACACTTTCAAGACCTGTATTTATTCATCCGTTCATACTTGTCACATATATAACTGACAACGTGATTACCTTCGGTCCACGGACGCCTGCATACCCTTTTAGTTCAATAGCCGCTCCTGTGCTATCTCCCTAAACAAAATTATAGACATTAGTTAGATTAATGATAATAACAACAGTAAAAAAAAAAATTACGAGCGTCAAAGACATCCGTTAAGATAATGGTATTATATTACTTCCAATTGTCACTAATCCACGTGCAACAAAAAAGACATTCACCAAGACGATGCTGGTAGGTTAATATTACCTTGGCTAGTATTAAAGCAAAACACATCGCTCGAACTTTTTAGATAAAAATACTGATTAACAACGCTAATCTTAACAGACTGGATTCTTAGTTTTTTTATCGCAAAAAGGCGTTCTGCACTTTAAAGTTGTTGGTGCACTGTAAAAATGACAGTCGGACTCCACTATTCAGTCATTCAACAATAGCGTTGTTTAGTACCTGCATTCCAATCAAGTTGTTATTTAAAATTTAGAAAAAAGGATATAAGTAAACAAGGTTGTGTAGCTTTTTGTAGAAATTCTGAAACGAACACCCAGGAGTATGTCTGTGTGATGTCTAGAAGGCAGACAAACAAAGAGAATATTTCATTTTTCATGTTTTATAAGATTAGGCCCGGCATGGCCAAATGTATTAAGGCGTTCGACTCATAATCTGAAGGTCGCGGATTCGAATCCTGGTCGCACCAAACATGCTCGCCCTTTCAGCCGTGGGTGCGTTATAATGTGACGGTCAATCCGACTATTCGTTGGTAAAAGAGTAGTTCAAGGGTTGGCGGTGGGTGGTGATGACTAGCTGCCTTCCCTCTAGTCTTACACTTCTAAATTAGGGGCAGCTAGCGCAGATAGCCCTCGAGTAGCTTTACGCGAAATTCAAAAAACAAACAAATTAGATTATAAATCTTTACAGTTAAAAGATTCCATGAGCACTTTATTTTCAGTTAGATAAATAGACGTATCAGTGATAATCTAGATTAATGGCTTTGGATTACGTTTAAAACATTAGTCAAGTTTGAAAAATAAAACTGTTACAAGATATTAGCTTCAAATATCTCTTTTTTCTTGATAACATATTTAAAAATTAGAAAATTCGCACGGTTTTAAAATTTACTATCCCAAACCAGTTCTGTAGTCTAAAAAGTAATTTTACCTTTGGTCCTGGAGGTCCTGGTGGTCCTGGTGGACCCTACATAAAAGAACGAACTATCACTTGTTTGTTTATCAAAAATAAGCTATTTGCTTAAAGCAAATCTTTTAGTAAAATAATTAAACTTCACATGAAAAAATTGATTATTATGTTACATTAAAACTATGTAGTATTTTACACATAAATATAATGGAGTGAATAATGCCAAGTATTTTGAGAACTGCATTCCAAGCCTATTTTTTTTTACTGTAGTTTTTCCTAGAAATCTGACGAAGTCTTTCTGTTAAATGAAATGAATGAATTTTTGTTTCTCTTAAACATTGTATGGTGAGATTCCTTCCATTCCTAACACTGTAAGTTGTAAAATTTGCACCTGCTGCTTTAAAGGGATTAATGTTTTTACTTGAATTATTTTTAGACATTTTTCAGAATCTTTTAAATGTTTAATAGATATTTAAATATCAATTGATGTCTGTGCAAACTGTTAATTGTATGAACTCTAAGAAGGAAAGAAAAACTTTGTTAAAGTTGATTTTTTTAAGTGTTTAAAGAAATTTGAATTAGTCGATCCAAGTTAAGAAACAAGCCTTCAAAAGTGTGTCTACGTTTTGAAGGAAAGATGCTATCTACTAGAAATAAAAAAAGTTGGGATTTATGTCGATGTACATGTTAACGTTAAGTCAGAACGACTCTTACGTATCTGATGTTTGATAACATTAAGAACAGCTGTGATTTCAAGAATTTATTCTAAGTATGTGAACTTGTGTACAAAACTGCTACGTTGTGTATAATGTCCAAGAACCTCACACGTTAGAGGTGTAGGGGACAAAGTGTAATTGAAAGAAACTCTTCAGGTCATGCGTTCCTACATATCTGTCTACAGTCCCTCGCTAGTGCAGCGTTAAGTCTACGGATTTACAACGCTAGAATCAGGGGTTCTATTCCCTTCAGTGAACTTAGCAGGTAGCCCTCTGTGATAATCTTTCGCCATTGTTATCACATACTCACCTAGCTTCTACGCTTTCCATCAAGTGAGTATATTTAGCACAAAACAGTCCCAATAATACAGTACTCTAATTACATTTCTAGACATTATTTCAAAATCCTCCCATGAAGCAATACATCTTACCCGTTCACCAGGTTGACCGTTTATTCCAGGCAGACCAGGCGGTCCTTGGGGTCCAATCGGCCCTGTAGGACCCTAGATGAAGAAAATATTTCAGATCATGAAAACTGTTTTCACATAGAAAAATATTATTTCCATATAAAACAAAAATATGAATTTGGTTAATACAATTATACAGGTCTGGCGAAGACGTACGTATAAATAATTCGAAGTTTTCATACCTTCCGTTAGTATAAGAATTGATCAAAATATAGTGAACATTATTTTCATACAAATTCCTACTTAACGAAATTAAAGTTGTAACTTTCTAAAGGAAATGGAAACCAAAGTACTTTTACTGTCACAGATGTCAAAACATCAAGTTGAAAACTGGCAAAAGAACATTTACAACATGAGGTAGAAAATAACATCAGTTCTTCCTTACTTACGCAAACTGTGTTGTACGTTTTGCACCGAAGTCAAGAGATGACGTTAAAGCTTGCAATGATTAATACAAATAAAACTCACTATAAACATATCAAATTCTGAAGTTTTATGTGTTTTCTTCGTGTCTTTTAGCAGTTTGCTGATAAAGATGATTTATAATTTTTTGGCACATTTAAAAATTCATGTTTTATTACCTTCGTCAATTCAACAAAACCTAGTTATGAGTTTCTGTTTCTTTTTAATGTTTAGGCTTGAATACACATATACATTTCCTTTCATCTTTGTGTCTTAGTTGTTACTAGACGAAACTTCCTTATTTTGTTCGTTTCATGACACTTAACGAACCATAGACATAGTTTCACCGACGTTCTTAGTTTGTACTGATCTAAAAGTTGTCAAAGTGCTTTCAGAGCAGTAAATTCAATAGTAAGATGTATTTAGAAACATTTTAAACTTTTTGTTATTGGTTGAGCCAGCCATGGCCAGGTAAGTAAGGTGCTTGACTATCAGTCTTAGTGTTCGAATCCCAGTCCTACCAAACATGCTCGCCCTTTCAGCAGTGAGGGTATTATAATGTGACGATCAACCTCACTATTTGTTGATAAAAGAGTTAGTAGTGAGTGGTGACGTTTAGCTGCCTCCTCACTTGTCTTTCACTGCTAAATTAGGGACGACAAACACAGATAGTCCTCGTGTAGCTGTGCGCGAAATTCAAAAAGCCAAACTAAACTGTTATTGGTTAGCCCGAAAAGGAATTTACAATAAATAAATGCATTTTGAATAACTTTTTTTTTTTTTCCTTTTCCATCGCAAACTACTGTGGGTGAGGCTTTCATTCAAACTTCGTGGAATGAGATCTAGTAACGAGAAAAGGTCTTGAAAACATGACCCATTAGCAGACAAACTATAGTTGTAATGCTATTATATACAGTTTTCATAGAGATCCCGTATGAAGTGATGTTTTTAATTGACTCTAAATCCAGTAATAATCGTGGAGATTCGAAATCAAGTAAATGTTTTATAATGTGGGCGTAACTTAGTGATACAGCTGGCGAACAAGGTTTCAGGGGTACGATGAGGATGCGCGATAAGAGAGACATTCAATTCCCAAGGTGCTATTGTCTAGTCAGTTCAAAATTATGGAGGATCAAAATCAGGTAAACATTTTATAATGTGGGCGTAAGTTAGTGATAGAGCTGGGTTCGATTAGTAAGATGAGGATGCGTGATAAGAGAGAAAGTCAGTTCCCAAGGTGTATTGCCTCGTCAGTTCAAAATTATGGAGGATCAAAATCAGGTAAACATTTTATAATGTGGGCGTAAGTTAGTGATAGAGCTGGGTTTGATTAGTAAGATGAGGATGCGTGATAAGAGAGAAAGTCAGTTCCCAAGGTGTATTGCCTCGTCAGTTCAAAATTATGGAGGATCAAAATCAGGTAAACATTTTATAATGTGGGCGTAAGTTAGTGATAGAGCTGGGTTCGATTAGTAAGATGAGGATGCGTGATAAGAGAGAAAGTCAGTTCCCAAGGTGTATTGCCTAGTCAGTTCAAAATTATGGAGGATCAAAATCAGGTAAACATTTTATAATGTGGGCGTAAGTTAGTGATAGAGCTGGGTTCGATTAGTAAGATGAGGATGCGTGATAAGAGAGAAAGTCAGTTCCCAAGGTGTATTGCCTCGTCAGTTCAAAATTATGGAGGATCAAAATCAGGTAAACATTTTATAATGTGGGCGTAAGTTAGTGATAGAGCTGGGTTCGATTAGTAAGATGAGGATGCGTGATAAGAGAGAAAGTCAGTTCCCAAGGTGTATTGCCTCGTCAGTTCAAAATTATGGAGGATCAAAATCAGGTAAACATTTTATAATGTGGGCGTAAGTTAGTGATAGAGCTGGGTTCGATTAGTAAGATGAGGATGCGTGATAAGAGAGAAAGTCAGTTCCCAAGGTGTATTGCCTAGTCAGTTCAAAATTATGGAGGATCAAAATCAGGTAAACATTTTATAATGTGGGCGTAAGTTAGTGATAGAGCTGGGTTCGATTAGTAAGATGAGGATGCGTGATAAGAGAGAAAGTCAGTTCCCAAGGTGTATTGCCTAGTCAGTTCAAAATTATGGATGGCATTAGAGAGTCTCATTAGCTTTGGCATAACTACAAAAACACAAATAGAAAATAATTTTTTGTGGTAAAATGTAAAACCCTAAATATTGCGTAGTATATAAAAGAAGCATTTCACTTCCGTCTACAACTTACTACTGTTCCTATTAAGCCTCTTGGCCCTCTCTGTCCAGCTGTTCCAGGATTACCCTGATCACCCTGAGAAAATATTAAATAAAATGTCATATGGATTACGAGTACAGTTTGTTTATTTCTCGTTTTTCTGGCAGTTTTTTTTACAAGTCAGTTACTTAGTTCAGTATGTGAACAACTATTTTTCTCTGTATGTTCAGATACTACATGGGTCATCATGTATAAAGTTGTTTAATCATCTAAACATGAGTTGTGGAAAATGATTTTCAGTTATTCATTTGGACGTCAAAAATGAAACATATTAACACAATTTTTACACGATCTGGATTGGATGCCAAGTTTTACTTAAAGAACTACTAACAGCAGTTACAAATTAGATGTTAAAAGAAGCTGATTTGTGAATCTGTAATGTAATTATAAATATATTGTGATCATAAACACTACTAAACTAAATATATTAAAAACACTAGCTTATAGTAAATACAACTGAAGTATTTCGGAAAGGAGAAAAAATTCGATCGATTTAAAAGGCCCGGCATGGCCAAGCGTGTTAAGGCGTGCGACTCGTAATCTGAGAGTCGCGGGTTCCCATCTCCGTCACGCCAGACATGCTCGCCCTTTCAGCCGTTGGGGCGTTACAATGTTACGATCAATCCCACTATTCGTTGGTAAAAGAGTAGCCCAAGAGTTGGCGGTGGTTGGTGATGACTAGCTGACTTCCCCTAGTCTTACACTGCTAAATTAGGGACGGCTAGCACAGATAGCCCTCGAGTAGCTTTGTGCGAAATTCAAAAACAAACAAACAAATCGATTTAAAAATTATTTTCACACCCAATGTTGTTAATTCATTTACAAGTTATTGTAAGACTCTAATTGTTCAAGATGTTGTCTGGCTAAGTGAAGTTTAATGGTTAATGCGCCAGGTCTGTGAATCTATTACAGAAGAACGTCGTTTTAGGTCGGTGGGCTGCAAAAATAACACTCGAATTATCCGGGCAAGTGAAAGAAACCAAAGAGCCGCCTGTGGGTGCTGTTAACCGGCTGCCTTCCAATTAGTCTGATTTCAAAATTATGCCTAGCTTTGCCCAAAAATAAACAAAAGATATTGCCTATAGGTTAATATTAATTGATAGTAAAATGTAGATAGATAAATTTTATCTGAAAACCTAGTTCGTAGCACGAAGGGTAATTATACTGATATTTTGAGTCTGGAAAAAATCACGGAGGTGAAAAAGAAAATATCCTTCTTTGTTTGCTCTATAGTTCCGCCTCCGTGGGGACGTTATAAAGTTCGATCAATCCCACTATTCGTTGGTAAAGAAATAGCTCAAGAGATGGCGGTGGATGGTAATGACTACCCGCCTTCCCTCAAGTCTTTCAATGCTGAATTAGGGACGGATAGCGCAAATAACTCTCGTGTCTTTGGGCAAAATTCAAATAAACAATCTATGGTTTCGTGAAGGGTAATATAGACAAGTTATGAGAGTCGATTGACAACATTAGGATGAGACGGTTTACAACAATCAGAAGGCCATTATTCAATGGTTTTACACTAAATGCATGCATTACATCTATATCTGTAGTTCTCTAATGTCATCTGTATGGCTAATAAGCTTGGCTTAACTTATTCATTGCTTACCTTTGGTCCTGGTTTACCTATTGGTCCTATTTTTCCAGGATATCCAGACTCACCCTGTTTTAATAATAAACATAAAGGAAAATACCAGTAGTTTCTATATACCAGCACGCGCACAGGAGGTTGTTTACAATAAGTAATATATTAGTACACTGTTGACATTTTATCAGAAATATTACATAAAATTGAACGTACAACGCCTACTTTTTAAAATATAAATATGCATTTTAGGTAACAGGAATGTTTAGATTTATTTGACGATTTTTTCTAAATTAATAAATATTTAAGTATTATTAATTGATGAAACTACACAAGAAACTCGAGTATAAACTCTTAGAAAAAAGTTTCAAATCGTTACGTCAACCACAAGCTTACAGAACTAACTTATTAAATAATAGTTCTTGAAAATACTTTTCCGGTGTATTTGCATAAAACTGAAAAACAACGAACATTGGATAACTTCATAACTATACATCACCACCGAGTGAACAGAACACGAAGCCATTAAAATACAAATTTTTGTCTTTTTTTCATACTTATTTTAGTGTGCATAATTACCGTATTATTCGAGTAACTTATTACGAACTTGGCTTAGAGTTCACATTAATAAATTCATAGTTAATTACAATCTATAAGACCAGTAAGATCTAATACCTCTGTGTATATGAAAAAGTTTCTTTATTTCATAGATAGGTCTTCTAGAGTTTCTTGGAATGTTATTGACTGTTTATGTAGCTTTTAAGTAGTAGAATATTTATTAAGTAGCTTAAAACTGGTAATCAAAAAGAAATCTATAAATCCAGACTAACCATATATTTCAATCAAGATAAAAGATTTTGTATGAAAAACAGAAAAGAAAAAACCAAGAAATGCTTATTACCCGAGGTCCATCTGCACCCCTAGGTCCAGAATCACCTTTAGAACCTTTTGGGCCCTATAGTATTCAGAAAATTGGAAAATATTTGTAAATAAGCTGACAAATATCTTATTTATTCTGTAATCACATCAATATTTAGTTCTGTTATGTTTTTTTTTTCTTTTAGACAATGTGAGAAAAATATAACTGAAAAGTTACGTAAAATAGGGTAGATTAATATCTAAGTTAAATAATACTGTTGCCAGTGCAAAGAAAACAAGTGAGAGGAAACGTTTGTGAAAAATATGTATTAATAATGGAGCTGTAAAACATTTATTACCATTAGATATAATTCTGGCGCTAAGTAATTGTTGAAAAGTACATTGCATATTTTAATTAATAATAATGAATGTTAACATAGAGAAGAAAATTTTGAGAAATATTCCACAAGAGACAGAATAAATGAGTTCAATTAGGCTTAAGTTATGTTAGGCCTACATTATGCTTTGTAACGTAACTTCCAATGCCGTGGCTTATTTATTTCAAATTATTTTCAATAAGACTGTTACTGTTGCGAGTTTTATTTAGGATCGAGGTTGAGCAATATCTGTCGTAGCATTTCAAATATTCTACGCTAGAGACTGAAGATTAAAAAAGATTGAAAATGCTAAAACTTGTTGAAATAAAATAGCCTTTTAAAATAGTTTAAACGTTTTATGTAAAATATGTCCAGTTTAAGAATTTTAACAACATAAAAGTTAACGTTTTAATTTTGATAACTACACATTGATTTGGAATACATTTCTTTTTCTGCATAATGTCTAAAATTAACGAATTGTAATTTCTAAGAAATAACAGAAACTTTTAGCGCACTATATTTTCGCTTGTACCAATATATATATATATATAACTGTGCTACTTTTTCATCAAGTTAGGGCATTTTCTTCTTTTGTAATGCACTAGATGATGACTTTGTTTCTTAATGAATAAATGAATAATTTTGATTTATGTGAAACTGTAAATCATAACTCTGATTTTTTCAATCTGGTGATGTAATAAAGTTTCAGCAGTAGCGTAAAAATGTAAATATTTTGGTATTGGTTTGATGCTACTAATTAATTATCAATGTTGTTTCGGGGTGAAAAGAGCCAGTGTTCTTTCGTTTAGGATGTCTAATTGAATGAAAGCTGCAGTTTTCTTTCACCTCACGTCATAATTACGATAATCGCTGAAAGAACGTTAAAAATAATATCTTCAAATCATGGCTTTCACTTTGTTTTTCCTAAGTATAGCTAAATGTAAAGTTGAAACACTGTTGACTAAGACTATACCTTTTCGCCCTCTTCTCCAGGCAATCCTGGGGGCCCTGGAAACCCCTGTGATAAAAAAAAGATACCAGTAAATTCCAGTTAATAGTGGTTAAGCCTTAATATTTTGATCAACATAGAAAACGTTGGGTTAAAATGTAAACTAATTTAGAATACTTTTATATGCATCTTACTGTTGTCTTTAATTAGAAAGACGAAAAATAAATTGTGAAAAATATCAGGCACGATATTGTGACTATACTTTGGCTTTCATAAAACAAAGTTTTAAATCTTATTCTAATTTTTTATTAATTACTTATTAACCTTACGTAAAACAATATTTTTATTTTCTAATAAAATACATATTTCAATATCAGTTTTATGCTCTGTTTTAAAAGGATTTACAAACGACCATAAACAGCCTTAACTATTAATCTGGTCACTATATACTAACATTTCACATTTAACTCTATTAATAATCTATCGAAACTGTAATTGTCTAAGTAGGTTACACTTTATTTTGTACACAAATATTATTAGTCGACTGTCCCCACCTAGAAGTATATAATTTGAATATATTTCAGATATAATTATGACGTGCAATTTGTTTCTATAAAAAAAAAAAAAAACGTAGTTTCATTTTCAATTTTCACATCTCCAGTAGCTTGAAATATTTTACAGAAAATGTGTGTTTCAGTTATTTATTCGCATATGCTTGTTCTTATCTACATAAATTATATATATATTTTAAACTGAAGGCATAATACAGTTAATAAGTCCTTTTAACGCTACAGAGGACTGGTAGCAGGGATTACTCTTCATGTTAAAAAACACTCGATTTATTTTCAATAAAAGCTATATTTTAAAATAATTTACTCAATAAAACACATATTAAAGCCCAAACTTCATATATTATCGCGGCTATCAACAAAGTTCATTGTTGGCTGGTTTATAAAAAATGATTATGTATTTAACTGTCGCTTCAATCTGTACACATAAGTGAAAGGAAAATAAGAATACAGACCTGTTGTCCTGAAGGTCCAGGTGGCCCTGGAGGCCCTGCAACGCCAGGTTCTCCCTAGTTGAAAATATATTTCATTATTTATAACGTATCCAATATATATAAAGTTTATACAGCTAAAATATTTACAAGTACTGGCTCTTTATGAAAGTGCATCATGTTAAAAGTTCGATGGATTTTTGTATATTTTACTGACGTCGATGACCGTGGGTATTCGTGCGTCAGTAAATACACTTCTATGGTACTGAGTATGTCGTCATAAGAAGCGTGGAGATAAAAATGAATGTATTAATATCGAAGAGGAAAGATCACCACTTATATATTGTTTGAAGGTATGAACAAAGCTACAAAATGGGCTTCTGCACTTTGCCTATCACGGGCATCGAAACCCGGATTCTAACGTCCCAAGTCCGCAGACGTACAGCTGTGTCACTGATGGCCTTGCATGGCCAGGTGGGTTAAGGCGTTCGACTCGTAAGCTGAGAGTCACGGGTTCGAATCCAGGTTGCACCAAATATGCTCGCCTTTTCAGCCGTGGGGGCGTCATAATGTGATTATCAATCCCACTATTCGTTGGTAAAAGAGTAGCCCAAGAGTTGGCAGTGGTCGGTGATGACTTTCCTCTTGTCTGACACTACTAATTTAGGGACGGCTAACGCGGATAGCCCTCGTGTAGCTTTACGCGAAATTCAAAAACAAAACACAAAACAACTGTGCCACTGGAGGGACTCATGTAGTTATAAAACAGATCTAAACTACGTAAAAACATTGATACTTTAATTGATAAATATCGGCCAATTGCTTAACACAACTTATAACTTTTTTAATGATATTAAATGAAGCATTTTTGTTTAAAATAAGGAAAAAAATCCCCTAGCGGGATCAGCTGAAGACTGCATTAGCTCAGGTAGGTTTACGATTGGTATGATACCAGTTCCCCAATGGTACAGCAGTAAGTTTATGGACTTGTAACACTAAAATCTGGGTTCGATTCCTCGCTACAGACGCAGCATATTGCCCAATATGACTCTGATATAAAACAAACAACTTATCAAACCTTATTACTGCTTAGTCAGGAAACCTTTATGATAACGAGCCTTCAAACAGTGTGTGTTTCAAAAGTGTTGCTTGTACCTCATGAAACGCGAGCATTGATACTTAAATTATATAAGTTCATATTCGAATAATATATTGTATATTATGCTGTAACGTATACTAAAGCACGTGGAATTTTGTTACAGTTTCTAACGGTTTACGGTTGTTAAATGATTATTTGAAAATTAAATATGAAGTCCATTTCTCATATATATCGTAAAAATGACCCTTGAGTTGGGATAGATTAACTTTCATTTATTTTAACGGTAAACACAATTTTAGTATCGTAATAATTAGTATTTTATTTTCAAATTGTTGTTGTTTTAGCGAAATGATTTTTCTGCGCTTTATCCACTGCAGAGAATCGAACCATGGATTATAGTGTAACTCCATTTTCAAACCGTGGAATCTTTTTCAAATTATCCGTAGATATATAATATTCGTAGTCACCTGACGTATGTCTGGAAAGTTCGTAATTAAAAGGCAATATACGACCCATTACGTAGCGTATTGATTTCAAGTTCCATATTGCGAGTCCGGGTGACTCAAGAGAAAAAAGAAAACGCGCTCCATACTTTGGATCCGTGGATGCATTATAAGTGGGACGCTCGAATTCCATTATTTCAAGAACTGGTCTTTTTAAAATTAAGGACTGACTGCTAGTTCAGACAGTCACGTGCAGCTTTGCGTGAAACTAAACGAGAAAATCAAAATTTGTTATTGAGCCGTGTATGGTATGTCGTAATAAAGTCTGAAAAATGTTTTGAAATTTACATTATTAACCCTCATGTGTAGTGTGTCTTAGAATTGTTTATTAAGGTTTAGTATTGGATGCCATGTCCTGAGAATGCTTTTGACTGTCATGTATAATAATAATTCATTTTTAGCAATATGTAATATAAGCAATGACATGTGATAGGACGTTTAACAGTTTCTATATTGATGTATTACATAACATACCTGAGACCCAGGAATGCCTGGTTCACCCGGCTCCCCTGGTGGCCCTGAGCGAACAACACTTCCCTGAAAGTGGTTTTAAAATATGGGATCAGCAATCTGCGCAATACTCTAAGTATATTTAATTATTATTGGATAATTCTGATACTTAAAACTTTAAATAAGAAATATAAAAATAGTTTATACAATAACAATGAACTGTAATGATGATCAAACGTAGCAAAACAATCAAAAGTAATACATTCAAAATAAATACAAAGTTGTGTACCTCAAGAACTATCAGGTTTATAAGAAAAGCTAAATAGTGGAGATAAAAATTTGATGCATGTACGTATGGGTTCGTACAACCTTTTATCTTTCACTTACATTTTCACCACTTGTAATAATCGTCCCGGGTTTCCCTGGTTCACCTCTGTCGCCCTTGATGGGGAAAAAAAGTTAAATGATCAGACAAGAACACTAGTTTAAGACTGATATAAACATAAGAGAGAAAGTAGTAAAAGATTAAGCTAAATCAACTCCTGAGATAAAACATTTCAGGACTTTTGAGCACTGCTAAAGATTGTAAAACTAAAAATCAGTCTATTGAGAATATTTTTTTCCTATTTTCTGTTTAAACGCATCGTCATAGATTTATCGTTAAAATATTTTGGACAGACATACTTTAGTGACGAAATTGTAAACCAGTTTCACTGTTTAAAGTCATATATGTAGTTTAATGTCATCAAACTTTGGTAAACTACTCCAGTCACCTACAGAATGCTTACCTTTGGTAAACTACTCCATTTACCTACAGAATGATTACCTTCGGTAAACTACTCCAGTCATTTACAGAATGATTACCTTTGGCAAACTGCTCCAGTCACCTACAGAATGATTACCTTTGACAAACTGCTCCAGTCACCTACAGAATGATTACCTTCGGTAAACTACTCCAGTCACCTACAGAATGATTACCTTTGGTAAACTACTCCAGTCACCTACAGAATGATTACCTTTGGCAAACTGCTCCAGTCACCTACAGAATGATTACCTTCGGTAAACTACTCCAGTCACCTACAGAATGATTACCTTTGGTAAACTACTCCAGTCACCTACAGAATCATTACCTTTGGCAAACTACTCCAGTCACCTACAGAATGATTACCTTTGGCAAACTACTCCAGTCACCTACAGAATGTTTACCTTTGGCAAACTTCTCCAGTCACCTACAGAATGATTACCTTCGGTAAACTACTCCAGTCACCTACAGAATGATTACCTTCGGTAAACTACTCCAGTCACCTACAGAATGATTACCTTTGGTAAACTACTCCAGTCACCTACAGAATGATTACCTTTGGCAAACTACTCCAGTCACCTACAGAATGTTTACCTTTGGCAAACTTCTCCAGTCACCTACAGAATGATTACCTTCGGTAAACTACTCCAGTCACCTACAGAATGATTACCTTTGGTAAACTACTCCAGTCACTTACAGAATGATTACCTTTGGTAAACTACTCCAGTCACCTACAGAATGATTACCTTTGGCAAACTACTCCAGTCACCTACAGAATGTTTACCTTTGGCAAACTACTCCATTTACCTACAGAATGATTACCTTCGGTAAACTACTCCAGTCATTTACAGAATGATTACCTTTGGCAAACTACTCCAGTCACCTACAGAATGTTTACCTTTGGTAAACTACTCCAGTCACCTACAGAATGATTACCTTTGGTAAACTACTCCAGTCACCTACAGAATGATTACCTTCGGTAAACTACTCCAGTCACCTACAGAATGATTACCTTCGGTAAACTACTCCAGTCACCTACAGAATGTTTACCTTTGGTAAACTACTCCAGTCACCTACAGAATGTTTACCTTTGGTAAACTACTCCAGTCACCTACAGAATGTTTACCTTTGGTAAACTACTCCAGTCACCTACAGAATGTTTACCTTTTCTCCTTTTTCTCCCTGTGATCCAGTAATTCCGTCATTTCCTGGTATACCCTGTTATAATATTTAAAATGTATTTAGCCAGAGCTAATATTTTGTACTTAAATGCATCTTATAAACACAGAAAAGCTGTAAGCATTCCAATATGCAACAATACTGAAATTATTTGTCTATGATCAACTGAATAACTTGTTTCAAGTATACTCACCAAAGAGTGCGTGCTCGAAACGTTACGAAATGACTTTTGGTTTTGTTGTATATATATATATATATTCTACTTTAAAGCAATGTTCCTATTAAAATATTTCTCCTTTGATTTCTGAAATAAATAAAATTCTAATTTTTTTCAGAACGAAAAATGATGAAATAATTCACCTTGCCTTGAATTGGCGCCATCTACCCGTTGTATAACTGAATAAATACTACATTTCCAAATAAATACTAAAAGTGCCAAAATTTGTTGAAAACTTTTCCAATGAAAAACATAATCCTAATTAAACCTTCTGCGGGTAACGTATGCTAATTATTACAGTAAAAACAAAATGTAATATCCTAGTCACTTTTGATTTGCTAAATCTATTTAAAATTACAACAGTTAAAGTCTAACGTTTTGAGGAGGACAATACATTAAATATCTTCTTATGTGCATTTTATTTCATACCAAATTTCGCATTCTATGGGACAAAGATTTAAATTCCCGTCCCACCAAATATGCTCGCCCTTTCAGCCGTGGGGGCGTTATAATATGATGGCCAATCCCACTATTTGTTGATAAAATAGTAGCCCAAGAGTTGGTGGTGATGACTACCTACCTTTCCTCTAATCTTTTACTGCTAAATTCGATATGTCTATCGCAGATAGCTCTAGTGTAGCTTTGTGCAAAATTCCGAACAAACTAAAACTCGGGTTGTAAAATCCTTACCATTTCTGTTTCGCTTTAGACATTAAATGAAAGTTATTCTTGTAAGATATACTTATATGTTAAGTAACTTTTGCGTAGAAAACTGGGTGTCAGCGACTGACATCTTTTAAATCTTGGGGATGAATGTATTGCGTTTTTTTTAACCCATGGGGACTACCTACGAGGTAAAACAAATCTGTTGTGTCTTTTTCAAAAATTATTACTTCGTTCGCTACAAAATAAGTATGTTTATATTTCAATTTATATGAGATTTTACTGAAAATAATTTGTAAAATTCAGAACAATGTTTTTTTTTTCTATTCAAGATAAAAATTACGCCATTTTTCTTCCTTTATATCAAACCCTTTGGACCAACTGTGTCCATCGCAGGGAATGTACCACTAACCTACTGGAGGACTAAAGAAATTCAAACATTTGTCAATAACTTCAACTCTAGACGTAGTTTTTAATAGTTATTAGATATATGCATATGAGTCCTACAAGTTCTCTTTTAATTAATCCTTCAGTCTTGACGACAAGTATTCGTGATTTTTGAGTCAGTTTCCATCTGTATTGGAATCTTATTCTGATTTCCTAATTACTTCGAAAAATATTTAAATTACATTAATTTGTTTCTGAATTTCGCGCAAAGCTATACGAGGGCTATCTGCGCTAGCCTTCCTTAATTTAATAGTGTAAGACTAGAGAGAAGGCAGCTAGTCATCAACACCCACCGCCAACTCTTGGGATACTCTTTTACCAACGAATAATGGGATTGACCGTACATTATAACGCCCCCATGGCTGAAAGGGCGAGCATGTTTGGTGTGACAGGGATTCGAATCCGTGACCTGCATAAATAGTTCCTTGATTAGCTTTGTTTTTCATAGCTAAACAAACATATTTTGATCTTAAACTTGAGTCATGTGGGTGTAGAGTACCTATATTTGAAAGATATATTATCATTAATTTGTTAATTCATGCAAAGCGTTTGTAAAGAACGACTCAGTGTAGTTTACAGGCTCTAAGAGTGAATCCTATTTCACTGAAAAACATGCAGTTAATTCTGAAATACTTTAAATAGCAAATAAAAGAAAACATGGATAAAACTACCATTGAGTGACTTTTCAGGGACAGAATAAGTTAAGATGACCTTAAAGTTACGCATAAAAAATTATCGTACATCATTGACATGCAAGATTTATCTACTTGTCCAATGTTAGTTGAAGTATACTCAACTACTAAAAGAACAAATAATTTAGTGAAATTATCAATTATATTGAAACTGGCAGAGAAACATGTAGTTTAGATCTATCTTTTGTCTCTCACAAGTCACTGCCCTTCAGAGTAGGACTATCTTTCAAAACTAGATTTTATCAGCTGAGCTGAACAATTAAAGACAAAATATTCTTTGAAATGCTAGTTAAGTATACAATTTAGCACTTTAAAAGTTATTGTTTCTAAACGTTCAAAGCTATAGAAAACTATAATTTAAAAGGCCTTAAATCGGCGGCGAAAGAGGAATATGAAAAAAAAATGCAATTAACGTGAATTTATGGATTTGTCCGCATTATGTTTGATTATTCTGGACTTTGTGAGAGAACTAGTAAACTTCTAAACATATAATATTCATACTCTTCAAAATATGTTATTTTATTTTAATATTAACACAAACTTACCGGTTTTCCCTGAGGACCTTCCAGTCCAGGAGGTCCTGGAAGGCCTGTAGGTCCCTGATATTGAAATAAAGAAGTTACGTTACGATAAACAACACTTTCATAACAGAAGTCACTATCCTAACAGGTATTAAAATACAAATAATACTATAAGAAGGTGTGTACTTTAATACACGTATACACGGTGAAGTATTCAGTGAACTATTACGTAAATTAATATATCTTTACAGTTTCTTTGTGTACATTATTTTAAATGTTATTTTGCTTTTAATCAGAAATTCAAGAAAAGACATCACTAATCATTTCCAAATGTTCATGTTTACCCTTTTATCAAATACACGATACAAAAGTAACCTAAAACTGTGGTAAAAGCTCAGTGACTTATCCGAAACAATAAAGATGCGAAGTTCTCAAAATTATTTTGTTTAAATAAAAAAATACAGAAAGGGTGTAGTAGTGTAATAAAACTAATCTGAAAACATTAGAAAAGTCACACAGCAAGCTAATACATTTAACTAAAGCTAACCAGTGGCACAGTGGCATGTCTGCGGACTTACAACGCTAGATTTGGGGTTTTGATACCCGTGGCGGGCAGAGCACAGCCCATAGTGTAGTTTTGTGCTTAATTACAAACAAATAAAACATTTCACTAACTAGGTCTAGTAAATTAGTTTTACACGTGTTATTTGTAAAAACTCGACAGTCTTTCTATATCTATCTATTTTAAGTAAATTTAGTCAGTAAGGTTTTACTATCATTGTTAATTATTTTTATTATTCATAATGTTAGTGTTCTCACAGTGGTTTTAAGAATTTGCATGCCTTGATTATATGTAAAGATAAGGTTTGGTTAATTTTGAATTTTGCGCAAAACTACACGAGAGCTATCTGCGCTAGCTGTCCCTAATTTAACAGTGTAAGACTAGAGGGAAGGCGGCTAGTCATCACCACTCACTGTCAACTGTTAGACTGCCAATGAATAATGGGATTGGCCGTAACGTTATAACGCCCCCACATCTGAAAGGGCGAGCATGTTTGGTGTGACGGGGATTCGAACCCGCGACCCTCGGATTACGACTCGAGTGCCTAAACCACCTGGCCATGCCTGGCCGTAAAGATAAAAAAATTATGAATAAAGGTAGCTTTGGTCTTATTCCACACGACGTTCTCCGATAAAAGATAGAAATGATTTTGTTCAAGTAATGATTGTTTTGTTTGTTTGTTTTTTTGAATTTCGCACAAAGCTACTCGAGGGCTATCTGTGCTAGCCGTCCCTAATTTTGCAGTGTAAGACTAGAGGGAAGGCAGCTAGTCATCACCACCCACCACAAACTCTTGGGCTACTCTTTTACCAACGAATAGTGGGATTGATCGTAACATTGTAACGCCCCCACGGCTGAAAGGGCGAGCATGTTTGGCGTGACGGAGATGCAAACCCGCGACCCGCGGATTACGAGTCGCACGCCTTAACGCGCTTGGCCATGCCGGGCCATTCAATTAATGAAATGGCAAAACATTATTAATTAACATGTGTAGAGCCGGACGTGGACTGATGGTTAGCGTGAAGATCGGGAGGCCCAAGATTACACGTTTGATTCGTGATTTGCAGTTGAACACGTTGGAACGAAAGCGTTATATGGGTGAAGTCAATTCCGTTATAAACCGAGATAATCTGTGATGACAAACAGGTCTTACTGATTAGTTCTCTTCTCTTGAAAATACGGATAGCTATACCTGAAAGTTTGACTCGTTGTTTAGCCCATTTGTCGCACAAGGCTCTGTTCGTGACAAAAATAATGATAGCTATGCGTGAACTCAAGGGGTATCTGGTCTGGGGCTGGTTAGGAAGAAAAATACGGATAACAATGTGTGAACTTTAAGGTTATTTGTATCTCAGAATGGCTGGTATGGGTATCAACATTTTTACTAATAAAGCAGAGAAAAATGTTTCGACCTTCCTCGGTCATTTTCAGGTTAACAAAGAGGTTAATTAACCTGGGAGTTTAGCAGGATGCGACGTTGAGGATAAAATTTCAGATTCCCATGATATGTAGCTATTTTAACAGTTTTCAATAAATAAAAGTTTGTATTCTAACAGTCAGTGCTACTTGTTTTACGTTCTGGTCTTCTGTGTGAAATAGAATGCAAACACTAATTTTAATGTTTTAAGAGAGGAAAACTACCACCCTATATTTTAAAGACTCTGATTGGCTCTGTAAAGTAAAGGTCTGTTCCGAACAATAGAGTTGTGATCCTAGAGATAATGCTGATTACTATCGAGTGTCACTTCCTTACTAGCTGTGGCTTGTTTGTGTGTATTAAAAAAAATTTATGCCATTTAATCAAAAACACCTTGGGTGTGGAAGAAGGTGTGGCCAAGAAAACGATTGAGAGTGTGACTTATAGGAATTAAATCAAAATTGGCGACCAATCTGTTAGCTACACTTATAACACTGATAAAGTTTTTACAGCACATATCCATTCATATGTTTACTAGACCCCGTATTTTGTTTACTCATCACGATGTCCCATGTTGAACAAAAAGCACGGCCTGACTAACCAGTCAATTAATATTTGTTACAAAATTCTTATAAACACCATAAATGTAGCTACTAGTTTGGCCACCTTCTTATAAACACTATAAATGTAGCTACTAGCTTGGCCACCTTCTTATAAACACTACAAATGTAGCTACTAGTTTGGCCACCTTCTTATAAACACCATAAACGTAGCTACAAGTTTGGGCACCTTCTTATAAACACCATAAACGTAGCTACAAGTTTGGGCACCTTCTTATAAACACCATAAGTGTAGCTAATAGTTTGGCCATCTTCTCATAAACACTATAAATGTAGCTACTAGTTTGGCCGCTTTTTTATAAATACCATAAATGTAGCTACTAGTTTGGCCACCTTCTTATAAACACTACAAATGTAGCTACTAGTTTCGCCGCCTTCTTATAAACACTATAAATGTAGCTACTAGTTTGGCCATCTTCTTATAAACACTACAAATGTAGCTACTAGTTTGGCCGCCCTCTTATAAACACCATAAATGTAGCTACTAGTTTGGCCACCTTCTTATAAACACTACAAATGTAGCTACTAGTCTGGCCACCTTCTTATAAACACTATAAATGTAGCTACTAGTTTGGCCGCCTTCTTATAAACACTACAAATGTAGCTACTAGTTTGGCCGCCTTCTTATAAACACTATAAATGTAGCTACTAGTTTGGCCGCCTTCTTATAAACACTACAAATGTAGCTACTAGTTTGGCCACCTTCTTATAAACACTACAAATGTAGCTACTAGTTTGACCACCTTCTTATAAACACTACAAAAACAGCTACTAGTTTGGCCGCCTTCTTATAAACACCATAAATGTAGCTACTAGCTTGGCCACCTTCTTATAAACACTACAAATGTAGCTACTAGTTTGGCCACCTTCTTATAAACACTACAAATGTAGCTACTAGTTTGGCCACCTTCTTATAAACACTATAAATGTAGCTACTTGTTTGGCCGCCTTCTTATAAACACCCACAATTTTTTTTGGCAACATCTTTTTTTCACACCTAAGGTGTTTTTGATTAGATATATACTATGAGAAATGTGTAAAAAGTGGTCTTGCGTTATTTTTACCATGAATATTAAACTTACTGGTACCCAGTACGTCGCTTATTGCCGGTCTTTTAAAACTATAAATTTCGAATATCGATGGCATTACAATTGATTTCCATCACATTTGTTAGGCCTATAAAATTGTAGAAACTCTAAAATAAAGTGACTGACTATCCTTACGTTATAGTTAACTGAGGTGCACCTACATTAAGCTTCAATATTAAGATACAATATTGAAAAGTGTTCTACAGCTGGAAGTAAAATGAGGTTCTTATAGGCCTAAGAATAATGATCAATAACTGTTTATCTTTTTTTACTCTCCCAGCGTTCATAACAATGTTTGGCATTGAAGAAAATCCTTCATGAGCAATAAATTGTGACAAGCAAAAGGAAGATATGAAAGGTTGGTTTCAATCACTTTTGATTCTCCCCTGATAAAAAATCAACCATGGTTTAGTATTATTTAAAGACATTGTTATAACATTTACTTAAAATCAACCATGGTTTAGTATTATTTTAATGACATTGTTATAACATTTACTTAAAATCAACCATGGTTTAGTATTATTTTAATTACATTGTTATAACATAACTTAAAATAAAAAAATGCGCGAATATGTTTTAGAAAACAAACTTCCAAATGTAAACTAATGTTTGTTTGTTGTTAAGCACAAAGCCACACAATGGGCTATCTGTGCAATGCCAACCACGAAATCCGGTTTCTAATGTTGTAAGTCCGAAAACATACCATTGTGCCACTGGGTGACATTTATAAAATGTTCTTTCATTTCACAATTCTTACAAATTGGCTGTAAATGTTCAAGAAATTTGCACAAAAAAAGGTAAAATTGCACTTATCTGATATGAACACTATCTACGTTTTGTAAATCAGTACTTTAATCTGATATGAACACTATCTACGTTTTGTAAAGTAGTACTTTAATCTGATATGAACACTATCTAAGTTTTGTAAATTAGTACTTTAAAACTTTTCCGTTTATTACTTCTCATTAAATATTTGATATCGAAAAGCATCCTACCGCTTCTCCTGGAAGTCCTGCCTTTCCTGGTTGACCACGCTTACCTCTGCGTCCCTATAATAATTTAAAACGTGTTTAGGTAAGTTGATAGCTGACAATATCTAGAATAACTGATTAAGACACTTCTGTTTAACCAACATTCATCTACAAGCCCAACTTTACAACCAGTTTAACCAGCCTTCATTTAAAGGCCTTCACAATCAGTTTAACCAATATTCATCTACAGGCCTAACCACACAATTAGTTTTATCAGTCTTCATCTATAGGCCTAATTTCACAATTAGTAAAACCAGCATTCATCTACAGACCTAATTTCATAACTGTTTCTCGTCGACCTGCAGATTCAAAGGTCACAACTTTGACATTCTGACTACCAGTAAAGAACAAACAAGCTAAACCAATCCCAGATTAATCATTAGCTGACTAATAGATTCACTAACTGAATAATTTACTCTTCTATTAACTAACCGTATTCTAACTCGTATTTTTACATATAGCTCATACGTTCCCAAAATTTGGAGAAAAAAAACTTGTAGATATTAATTTATAACTTGTGTTGGTGTGAATCATCAATACAATTAGTACTGTCCATAATACCAGTACTTTAATCACAGTACTTTTGTACTTTATTTGGATTCGCACTAGTGAGTTTGTTACTTGTGTTTGGTATCATCTTTTTATTATAAAGTATAAATGGTAAAAAAACGAAAAAATAAACAAGTGAGATACAGTAAATTAATGCTTCCCCGAAAGCAAAAGTTTCTGACATACAATGAGCACATAATTATTTATTGTTGAAAAAGTGAATCAAATAGAAATATAGAAAATATGAAACAATTGTAAATTTAAAAGGAATATACCTTGATAGTGTATATAAAATATTTTATAATCCACACAAAACAGATTACTAGATACAAATAGTAAAATACTGATTTTTCTCAAAAGTGAAGTTATTTATTTTGTCAGTGCAAATACACTGGTGGCCAAAATCTTAAACCAATGAACATAAAGAAAAAATATACATTTTGCGTTGTTAGACTCAACCACTTATTTGAGTAGAGCTTTGAAAGATGACAATAAGAAAAGGGAAAATAAAAATAAAAAACTTTTAGCATATAATAGGGAAAATGTGAACACTATGAAATTAGGCTAAATACTTGCTGATCAAAAGTTTAAGACTATACCAAAAAAAAAGTCCTGAACAGGGTAGGAAATCCCCAACAAGAGGTCTCAGTAGTGAGTTGTACGGCCGTCATTGCGAATAACTGCAAACATTCGCTTTGGCATGATCGATATAAGCGTTTGCAGAAGGCTGGCTGGAATGTTATTCCAAGTGGTAAAGATGGCTTCACAAAGATCATGCACTGTTTAGAATTGACGTCCATTTCTATAGAGTTCCCTTGCCATCCACCCCCAAACATTTTCAGTGAGGTTCAGTTCGGGCGAACACGCTGGGTGATCCAAAAGAATCACGTTATTTGCCATGAAAAAGTCCTTTATTTTGTGGGCATTGTGGATTGCAGCGTTGTTCTGCTTAAAGATCCAGTCATTTTCACACAAGCGAGGGCCTTCAGTCAATAAGGATGCTCTTTCCAACATGCCAATGTAATCAGCTGCTGTTTGGCACCTCTGTATAACCTGAAGCTTCATTGTTCCATCGAAGAAGAAAGCACCCCAGATCACGATGGAACCTCCTCCACTGTGTCGTGTAGAAAATATCTCCAGTGAGATATCCTTATCGTACCAGTAACGTTGGAAGCCATCTGGACCATCCAGGTTAATTTTTTTTCTCATTGGAGAACAAAACCTTCTTCCACTTTTCTACATCACATGTTTGGTGCTTCTCAGCAAAGTTTAACCGAGCTGTTTCGTGGTGTGGAAGGAGGCGTGGCCTTTGAAGACGTTTACGGTTTTTAAAGCATTTCTCTCGTAAATGCCGTCTTATTGTTCTTGAGCTGCATTTTGCGTCCGTAAGGGCCTTAATCTGGTTCGACGATCGGCGAAATTTTCTTGAGCCGACCACTTGAAATTCTCATTTCGTATCCCACCAAATCTTTTAAAAATGTGCAACAGCAGTTTTACTACGCCCAATCTCACCAGTGATGGCACGTTGAGAGAGACCTTGCTTTTGCAGCTCGACAGTTCTGCCACGTTCGAACTCTGTCAACTTTTTAGCCTTTGCCATGTTTTACTCAACGTAACACAGGAGATGTCAGTGGGAGATGTTGACAACGCTAATGCTTGAACACAGATGACTAAATTTTGTTACGTGCTTACCGATTAATGCTTCGTTTCTGTAATAATTGGTTGAGACTAACAACGCAAAATGCATATTTTTTCTTTATGTTTATTGGCCTTAAGATTTTGGTTAGCAGTGTATATTCCAGATAATTCTGAAATAAGCTTTATTCGCTTTTATGAATAGCTTAACGAGTTATTTTTTAATCCAGAATGAGATATTTGTTTTCAATATCACGATATTAAGCCATTGTCACAAGTTTATAAGAAGTGTTTTTGGAATAACTTCGGGCAGCCTTTTCATGATTGAAACCATTGGGATAAGTTCATTGTTTTCCTGCCATGGGACGCCACTATCGCACCAGTTCTCTCACAGATGTGAATTATTTTCTTCGTCGCCATATTCTAGCTCGACATTTTAGGTGTTTACGTTTTTTTGGAGCCCCAAAATGACAATGTGCAGGACCTAAAAGTATCAGGAATTAAAGAAAGAACTCTTGAAATGTGTAGGGTGCCAAAATTTATGTAGTGGTGACTGAGGCTTAAAAATACATTTCGGTTACAATAGAAAATGTTTCTTGTATGAATGTTTCAGAAATGGTAACTCAAACTGTATATTAACACAGAATACTTCACCTACCAATTTTCCCTTATCTCCTTGGGAACCTTTATCTCCTTTGTCTCCTTTGCTTCCCTACAAAATTGGAAATCATAAAGTTAGGTAAAGTTCATCCAAATGTTATTCAGGTAATAAAAAACAACACTGTTTATACCAAGTTATTCAGAAAAAAAATTCTGGTGGTGAAAAGTAGAAAAACATCGCAGCTATAAAGAGAAAACAACATATTAGAAGGTCTAAAAAATAACACAGAGCATCTTTGAGATTTCTTACTGATATTATATCTCAGAGTATAATATGTTTAATAGGAAGTCTGGCACTTGGTCTAGAATATTACATCACACTGTATTTTATTCGTAATAAGAATAAAAATTTGACCTATAATATAAAATAAATAAATATTCATTGATTTTAAATAATTTCTTAAGAAGCTTATAATATTAAACCTAACAAGAAAAGATTGTAAGACGGTATGATAACAAACAAACCTTTGCACCGTTTTGTCCTGGAAATCCAATTTCTCCTGGACTTCCTTTTTCACCCTTTTGAAACAGAAGCAGAAATGAAAAACATGTAGGAACAGAACATCACAATTTCAAAATAAACTTTAGCACCGAAACCGTACAGAAAACAAGTTCATTTTATTTTAGCTTTTGTGAACCATCTTTCATACTAACTTCCTCAGAAAGTGATAAATGTTTCGGTTTTAAAAGAACAGATTTTCGTTACTGTTGTTTGTTTACTTACATTCATGGAAGAATAAGTTCAGTGGAAGTCGTTCTTGAGGCTTTAATGATTGGAAAGAGACCAATAACTTATGATTATTTAAACGGGTATGTGCCTAAAGTATAAAACATTCAGGTCTTGTAATCCTTCACACGGATATTGGTAGACCTATACGATATTAAACCCTGTAATATCCCTCATTATTTTGCTCTTTTGTGACTGTTAAAGGACTATTGTTATATCTGTCAATTAATTATCTCTTTTCTATCCTTCAGAGAGGTTGTGGTGAACCTGAGTGTTGTTTTTCTCTTGCGTTATTAGTAAAACGGTAACTAATAAGCCTTTAAACTGAGCAACTCTTGTAGTTCATTGCACAATTTATGTTAAGCCTAGACATTGCATTTTTTGGTGGTACTTTAAAATAGTTAAACCTATGTATTATCCAGTTCTTTTGAATATTTACGAGGTTTGTGGTAACCTCAGATATCGTTTAGTTCATCATTAAAATGGTTACTTAATCAAACATATTACTCAGCTATTGCATTATTCAGCCCTTTTGTGCATTAAATACCTTATAGCACATGCACACATTTCGTGTTTACCTTTTAAAGTCAAAAGGCACTATAGTTTTTGTTAGTATTTACACTATACTGTGATCTTCAGAGCTTATAAACATCTATGTCTTGAACTTTGAAGTACTCGTATTGGTCAACACTACCATGAAAGAACTAAGATAACTACGCGACAGTTTCTCTGTACCTTCTTAGAGTCTTAATTTTTGGGAATTTGGCAAAAAAACTATAAAGAAATTATCAAAATGATTTCTTTAAAGTTGTCCTAAGAAAGAGCTGACCGTTGGATAATTTCCAGAATGGCTTCTTCAACTAAAATATCTCATTTATTATAGACCCTGAACTGTTTCCAGCTTTTGAAACTTAAGGAGCTAAAAATGAGGAAAAAAAGGTGAAAACAAAATGTATAAACAGATGTTTACTGTTTATCATTACTTTTCTCAATCACAAGTTTATAAAAAGACATCTAAACTTAAAGGGTTGATATGAGGGAAAGGGTGAAAGAAACATATCAGTATATAATATATTCTTCGTTGCTTATCATTGTTTTATCATATCAAAAGTTTCAAGATATTTCGGAAACTTATCCCTTTAAAGCAATATTAACATTTCTTTATATTAACATATCGTCTTGTCCAACTATACAGTGTAATTTATCTTCTTTATTCAATTAATTATGATCAAAATTATCCAAACTTATAAATACATAAGTGAAAACGGAAACAGAAACTAAAATATTATTTTAATTATATTTTTAACTGTAAATTAATTGAAATCAAATTTAAGAGCAAGTTGTAAGTAATGTCATTGGCACTTAAAGCATTTGTATATATAAGTTTCTTTAATACTAAGCGTCTAACGTATTTAAATATATATTATTTACAACACTATGTTTCTATGAAAATAGAAAATACTTAATCTGAGCTTACTTGAAGACCTGGTAGGCCTGGTTGTCCAGGATCTCCTTTTGGACCCGGAGGTCCCTGAAAATATTTTTAAGTCATTTATGAAGACACTTTATTAAAATGGCATTAAATATTAAGAAATGGCACAGCATGGTAATTAAGCCACTTGTAATCCATGGGACGTGGATTTGAATCCGATTAATAAATATGCTCGATCTTCAGCGGTGGAGTGTTGTAAGGTGATAATAAATTCCATTAATAAATAATAGTACTTTCTGAGTTGTCGGTGGGTGGTACTGAATAGCTGCCTTCACCTTTACTAAACACTTATAAATTTAAAACGTCTATTGCAGACACCGTTCTAATTTTCTTTGTTTTATTTTTAATTTCGCTCAAAGTTACATAAAAGCTATCTTCGCTAGTCGTCCCTAGTTTTGCAGTTTAAGACCAGAGGAAAGACAGCTAGCCATTACCACCCACCGCCAACTCTTACCACCGTCACATCATAACGCCCACACGACTGAAAGGGCGAGCATGTTTGGTGTGACTGGGATTCGAACCCGCGACATCGGTTATTTATCATGTAGGATAAATCTTGTAGGAACACAGGATAATAAACAAGATCTCGAAATATTGCACTTTAAAACAAAACACAAAAAAACAAACAGTAATTTGTATTCCTAAATACCATATTAGGGTAAATTTTAATAAAGATATATGCTCAGTAAATAGAACAATTAACAATTTGAAAATCTAAAGATTATTATCTCTTGTAGTAATGTCCTGAGAAAACATTTAAAACAACAAAGTTCTTTAATTGTTTTTGTGTTTTTGTCTTCCACTGGAAAGTGTACAAACAAAGAAGCACTTTTTGATTTCAAAATCTCTTCCAGGTAAGATTTTTCTCAAAAGAAAGAAAGCGAAACGCTTCTCAAAATTTTATTGGACATTACATCTAATGAAACGCCTCTACAAAATATTCTTGTAATTTTTATAAAAATTTAAAACTTCCCAAGAGTCTTCTATTCAATCTTTTTTTTTTTTTGACAAAATAAAAATGTTTTTCTGGTGAATTATTTTATAAAATAGTTTTCAGATGCAACTAGCTCTTGGGGTAGTATCATTTTAACTGTATAAATCTGCTTATATTTGTCTTTAAATGCAGCTATTTCTTGTGATAGGACCACTTGAACTGTATAGATCTGCTAATATTTGTCTTCAAATGCGACTAGCTTTTCGGGTAGTATCATTTTAACTATATAGATCTGCTAATATTTGTCTTCAGATCAACTAGCTCTTGGAGTAGTATCATTTTAACTGTATAGATCTGCTAATATTTGTCTTCAAATAAAACTAGCTCTTGCGGAAGAATTATTTTGATTGTATAGACCTACTTATCTTCAGATGCAACTATTTATTATGATAGAATCATTTTAGTTGTATGGAGCTGCTTATGTTTGTCTTGAGTTGCAACTAGCTTTTCGGATAGGATCATTCTAACTGTATAAATCTGTTTATATTTGTTTTAAAATGCAACTAGCTATTGGGATAGGACCATTTAAGTTCAACAGCGCCGCTAATATTTTCATAATGTAATGCATTAACTAAAATAACTTACTGGAATTAACAGGGTGTCCTCTGTGCCAGTTACAGCTACTCCATCTTTTCCTGGTGGACCCTTACAAAGAAAAGCACCAACATTACATAAATATATTTACCATTTTAATACGAAAATTATGATGCTATAAATAACTCTTAAATTGGTTACAGTCTTTGTTTCTGTAGATTATGTTCACCGCAAGCTCAATATTTGAATCTAGAAAACCAAGCTTTCAGCTTTGAAAATAAGCTTTGACCATTGATCTGCAAATTTTACTTTGAAAACCTAAAAAAATCATGTAGAAATTGTTAAAACAAATTTTTCATTTTTTTACGAAATACAGCTCTCTTTTATTGATCATAGATCATTGTAGTGTGCAAGCATAATAAAATCAGGTTAAAATATTGTATTACAATTTAAATTAGGACAATAATTGGTAAACTCATCTGTTTTTTTGTAATAAACACACAATTAATTCCTGAATTGCTAAGCTGTCCTCCCAGTTAGATACTTAACCTGGAAAAAAATTAGAAAAGGTCATTAATGGCTGTTTAGGGTTAATTAATTTTGTAGATCCGTTAGTTTGATCTCGATCGATGATTTGAAAAACTGTGGAGACGGTTTCAGCTACCCTAATCCATCTTCAGGCTGATTAGCTAGAGGAAGAAAGAATGCATTTAATTACTTCCTACGACTCCAGTCTACTTCATGTATTGCATTACTTACACCTGTTTACTTTTTTAAGGAGGGCTATGATTTTGATCACTTTGGCAATTCACACAGAACACTGGAGGCCGTATAGTCAACATGGCAATGAATCTTGTCGAGTGAATGTCATTATAAGATATTTTAATATCATTTAATTGGGGAACATTAACACGACTTTACAATTATAAAAACAATGAACATTTATATTTTTGTCGAATAAATCTTATATTTCAGGCTATTAAACCTTTTTCCTCACCTCAATGGCTGAGTAATAAATCTGTGTATTTATATGTTTATAGCGTTAAAAATTGGGTTTCGATATCCGTGGCGTGTAGATGGTCCATTGAGTAGCTTTACGGTTAACAAAACATCTAATCAACATCTCTTTTTTTCTTAACTGATCTCCTCTCCTGGAGTTTAACAAAGCAAAGCAAACCATTCATGTTTCTCTGATATATATTACATAACTATATATTCTAACTCATGTTAAACGCTATACAAACGCTTCATCTTAGTTGTTTCCTTAATTGTTAAAGAAACGTTTACAACTTACTGGAGGTCCTGGTGGTCCGGGAGGACCAGTGAATCCATTTTCACCCGGTTCTCCCTAAATGTAAAGATACGAATATATCACACTACTATTTAGACTTAAGAAACAAATAAGTTTCACATGATTAACTAAAATTGTACGAGTCATTTGTTATGTATGTTATGTGGCTACTGTTAATTCTTTCATGGCTCTAAGTTAATTCGTTTCTTATTGATTGTAGGTCACAAGATTGTTGTGAGCATTTTAGTAGACCAACTTTAACTATAATGTAATTTAATGGATGTCATATGGTCTAATGAACAGTGTATTAGACAGAATGAACTAATGTTCGATGAGTATTATATATTCCACTGACCTTATTTGAAGTGTGGGTAGAGTGTAGTGTGATGCACATGTCAAGTAGTCATTATTAGAAATCCTAAAAGGCTACTTTTAACTTGTGTATATTTCTTGGCATATATACGTCACATGAGAACTACAACTTTCTGTTTCAGTTTTATTATGTTGTCAAGAAACAAATGTCGTTTTTGAACTGCGAAGTTTGGAAAAGTATAAACCAGTGTTGTAAAACATGCTTTAATCAAAGTAAGCACCATTTGTTTCAATACACTTTCGTCAAAGTGTAACAATGCTGTTTATGCTTCTGCTATAGAAATCAGAGCTTCTATGGTCATTAAACTCCCTGAAAGCTTCTTCTGTCAAAGTTCTTAAAAAATGAAAATCTGTAGGGAGAAAGGTTTGGAAAATAAGGTGGATGAGGCAGAACCTCGATTCCCAATTCACTGAATTTTTGAAGCGTCATCCTTGATAGGTCTCATAACACTGATTTTGTTGATCTTCAGTCAACTCACGCAGAATCCATTTATCCAACTTTTTCATCATTCCAAATACACTCAAGTGGTTGGCAATGCTTGATTTGCTTGTGCCTAGCTTTTATGCAAGCTCACGTACTGTTTTGCGAGGGTTTGTCTCAACTGCTTCTCTTAATGTATTTTCATCTAAAGATGGCTTCCTTCCACGACCCTTTGTGGTCTTCAAGACTTTCGTCTCCATGTCCAAATCTTTGAAATCAATGCTGAACTATACGTTCAGTAACAGATAAATGGCAGAACGTCTGGTTGATGTTCCGTGTAGTTTTGGTCGCTATTCGTCCAAGTTTGAAGTCGTAGAAAAAACTCAGATGAAAGCCCTCGTCCATGTTGCAATGGGGGTTGCAAAACTTACTCTGAGTAGAGTTGGAACAGCAGACAATTAAGACACCTTGTAAGTAACAAACGTTGTATTAAACCAATCAACCATTGAGAAGTTACTGGATATTCAGTATATATTACTGGATATTATCGTGATAATTCCGACATTTATTTCTGGACAACCAAATAACTTCTGTATACCTAATGTATGTGTACAGTAATATATGAAGGTCTTGAGATCATTTGGAACAATAATGGTATTTCAAACCAAATCTTTCTGTTTATAACAACAAGAAATCTAACATCCTCACCAGTCACATAAACAGAATTGATTAGTCGATTTTTATTAGAACAAGTCGATTATATTTATTATTTTGCTTTGGTTTTTCAAATTTTATGTTGGCTGATATAAGTATTTCTGACTTCAGTATGTATTAGTCCTAAGCCATAATACAGGGTATACGAGGAATACCTCAAAGGTATTTTGATATGTATCTATTTATCATTTTGTCATTAGTCGTTAAGGGATGTTCGAATTTCTAGACAGAAAAAAAATGTTTACAAGGATATTGGCGAGAGTACAGAATTTAAACGGCCTCATTATTATTTTTGACGTAAGTACTTCTTACAAAAATTCCATTTATGACAAAATAAAATTGCGTTAAATGCTTATATGATACCTTGAATCCTTGAAGGCCTAGAGGTCCTGGCTCTCCAATACCACCTGGCTCCCCCTATAACAGGCATTTGTAGATTAGAAAGAATCTCCAACAGAATTAAATTATACACTATAATTTCCACGACAATAAACTATAAAGCTTTCCATGTTGCATAATAATACCTAATGTATTAGTCCTCCTGTAACTAGGTAACATCATGTAGAATGATGGTCTTACTGTTGCTAAGTTTTATAAAGCGTAACGTTCTTCCTGTTGCTAAGCGATATTATATATTGTATAAATATCCCCTGTATCCATGTAACACGATACAGCATGGTAGCTTTTCTTTTGCTGAGTGGTATAACATAAGCATGTCCTTGTTGTTAAGTATTATACATTCTATACATTCTCTAAGTATCCACTGTATCTAGGCGAAACAACTTGTGTAATGTTCCTACGCTTTTTATGTAATAACAGTATAACGTTGCAGTTTTATTACACAATATGGTTATTCAATATTTCTTCCGGGTTAAAATAATTGCAAGTCCTGACTGCACTAATTAACGAAAAAGAGGACTAGATAGATGATCAATGCCTACTTGGTTTTGTAAATGGAAAATTATGTTAAATCACGTTCCGTCATACGTCCTTTTAAACATATCAGATAAAGTATGAAAATCACGGCTCTGACACTAGGTCTAAGCTGTACATCCAAGTTCAAGTTTTTAGACGACCTCATTAGACTTTCTGGCTTTCGAAAATTCATGCTTATTTCTTTTAAGTATTTTTGTATTCAGAATACATTATTAAGAAACAATCAATCACGATTAGAATCAAGCAAGTGCCAGAAATATTCCACTATATGAAACTATCTGCTAACAAATCTTGTCAAGTCTTAGCATAAAAAAAATATTCAGAGAGGTGAACGTCTTTCACTCTGTAAACGCCGATGTTTATCAAAGCACGTTTCTTTTATTTTGGCGTTGATCCTTCACTGTCAACGGTGGTAAAAGCAATTATTTTTGGTTTTTGTTCGAGTTTGTTACCCTATAAACGCAACTTTTTCATTACGTTCCATAAATGTCGGAGAGATGGCGCGCTATACTTTTTTTACAGATGAAAAAAGGGGGGGGAATATGAAAGTACGAGACATTGCTTAGATTATAAACAGTGAACGTTAATTGAAAGCTTGCCAAACATAGCCTACATATTTCGTTATCCTATATAATAATGTTTATTAAATGTTAATATTTAGGAGTGGCAATGTTCTGGGGGTGTATGATTTATTAGGTTTATTAAAATTATTGAAATTTATGTCCATTACAGTATCTAATCTTTATGATCACTTTCAATGTTATTCTTAATTTTATTCATGTATATATAAATCAGTTTAATATTTTGTTTTACAGCTAGGTTTTTTGAAAGTCCATAAGGACGTCGGTTCTATTAATAACACACATAATATTTTATAAACACCACTTAAAAATAAAACGTAATGTTCTGTGAAATAAAATGAGGCCTACTTATCCCTTCTTGAATACTTTAATTATCTAACGTAATGTTTAAACGTGCACTAAACAAAATCTAAATGCATCTGTTTAGCTAATCTATTCTAAAAGATAATCACTTTAAGAACTATTATACATTCGATTGTCTTTGTGTGGGACAGCGGTAAATTGACGGACTAACAACGCTAAAATATGAGGTTCGAATCCAACAGTGATCCCACCAGATAGCCCATTGTTGCTTTGCTCTAAAAGAAACTCTTCCAATTTAAAGTTAATCATTACCTTCCCCTCCAGTACTTTTACAGTTTTCATCATAAATTTGTTTTTTACGTACCTGATTGACAACACCACATCATATATCTCCTTTATCTAAGCCTTGTTAATCGTTCTAATCAGTTAGTCACCATCTACTGTTTAATGACAGATTTTTGTGTATGAGTAACAGTGTTAATTAAACCTCATCCGCTCCTTTTTTTTCAAATTATCGACTTGTTTTTATATCAAGCATTCATTAAATATATTAACTGGAAATAATGAAATGTTTCTTTATATTTTCGTGTGTGTGATTTGCATGTAAGTAGGGACCCTGCTGAACGAAAGTCATAAATCATAAAAAGTGGAATGCATATATAACCTAGAAAAATGTGTTTGGGAAACCTATGAAGGCCATACGGACCTGTGAATAATTCTGTGTTAAAATTTACTTCCACATTGCCGGTGTTATGCTTAAACCATCCAAACTATATATAACTTAAATATAACTTCTTTGCCGTATTATAATATTTATTTTATGTTTTCAGTTACAGGTATATTATGTTTATATGATCAAAGTTGCAAACTAACAGAAGTTAATTTTCTATTTTACATTGCAATGTACAGGTATCAAATAATACTCAAGAAAAGAAGCACATTATATTAATATAATAATAGGTAGGTATACAAGAATTCATAAACAAGCCTGAAAAAGACCAACCAATGTGCTGTCGAAACATGTAGTTTGTTACATCATCAATAAAACTCTTCTTTAGGCACATAGATCGTTATTCGCCTTCCTATCATAAAATACATCTTTGTTGTTTATAAAAACATACATACTTCCGGATAACAGTCTAAATAAACCATGGAATTATTGTGTTCATTTGAACAGTATTAATTATAATTAATGTACCCATTTATAACTTACCAAGATATATTTCACGAAAACGTGTTTTGTGCAATATAAAATCTGTTTAAGTAAGAAATGCAAATAAAACATTTCTTCCCGTCGTATTTTCATAATATGTGCAATAGAAGGTAAAAATTATCGCACCAGAACTAAATTAGTTTATTATTTAAAGAATTGTTTAATGCTAACTGGTTATACTGATATTACCTTTTCACCTAGAAGGCCAGGAGGACCTCTCGGTCCCGGAGGACCTGGTTCTCCCTGAAAAACAGAAATGGTTGTTTTCAATACAGTCTTCCTTTATTTATTACTGTGTAGTTTAGATAATTAGAATTAATAATAATAATAATAATAAATTTATTAAGCAATAAAGTCTTTTTACTGAAAGAGTTAAATTTGTTGTTTTTTTCAAGTTAACATTACATCTCATTCTTAGGAATGTTATGGCACATAAAAATTACAAAATACTGTGTTTGCACTTTAAAAGTCACAGACTTTTCATAGTTTCTATGAAATGCACACACACACACTCACATATATGTATTATGCGTAGAATATTACAACATTATAGTTATTGTATCTAAATATGTATAACAACGTGTCTGAATCGAAAGAGTTATTTCAGTTCTATCATAATTGTTTTTGATGAGGTTAAAATAATTTATAAGGTTTAGGCTAAGATTACCAGAAAAATAAGTTACTTTTGAGTCAGACTTGATAAATAGTTTCTATTCACCAAAAGATACAGTATTTTGGCCTAATAATGAGTTTTTTCTTTTTCTTTCGTGTCAAAATTAATGATAATTTTAGATATTAAGAAAGGATTATTTCGAGTCGTTATTTCATTCTCTGAATCGAAGTAATATATCAACCAACACATCTCATAAACCATATTTTACACTTCAATTTGAGTTAGAGATTTTATGTCACATCTATAATCACTTCCATAGATTTTCACACAAAGTTTTAACTCCACGATTTTGTAATTATGGTTATTTTACGTCTAACTCTGAATGTGATGCATATACAATAATAAAGATGATTTTAGAAGACAACTCAAAACTTCAGACAAACATTCATCTTTAGGTACATGATCAGCCATCATCATATGAATCTAAAATAAAAACTTGTCTTATTACGTTTTATTATATCTTATACTGGTTTGAAATTCCCGTTAATAATTTTAATATATCTTCTATGGGTGTTTTTTGCTTTTTCGTGATTCTTATAGAACAACGTTCAATGCTTTGACTCTGCAAATAGCCTGGAATGTCGCTCACAACAAAACAACAAGCCAAAACAACTGATAAGATATTCAAGCTTATTTATCTGGTAACACTTCCAAGAAAACAGTGTGATGCAGTTTTCTGGCAACCATACAAAAACCAGGATGATTCGATGTTGAAGATACGTTAATGAGATCCTTACATTATCGAAATCATATACGTAGACTGCGACAAACATGGTAAAACCCTGAATTTGTAAAACAATACGACATTTTCGCTACAGTGATTAAGTTTCAAACAGCTAACGATAACTATTTAATAATCCAAGTATTATAAATCATCATCATGTTTGTTACCAACGAACCTTAATTTCCGAGCAATATTGCAAACCCAATAAACCACCTTACAGTTTTTTTAACTGATATACAAAATGATAGAAAAATAAATTTATCATTTACTAAGTTTTGTTAATAGGTAAATCAAGAATGCAAGTTGTGTAACTTACGCAACAACTGAACATTATTTAAACACTAAACAGCACTTAGACAAGAAATAAAATTACCTTAGATAATGTTTAGACCTACCCTAACACTTATTATTCTTCCTTGTGTTATGGGTTTTCTTATAAACCCTTTAAGGTAATACATAAGTTTATCAGTGGTGTTAGTATTCTGAGTTTCTCCATTAGTCCACTTTAATCGTACTTTTACTTACTCTTGGACCTGCCGTTCCGGGTTCTCCCCTTGGTCCAGGTAATCCTTCTACCTGAAGTTGATGGAAAAACAACATATGGTCATCTTAATATTTAAAAAAAAAATGCAGAATAAAATTTTAATAACTTGAAAAACGCTGTTCATAAACTGTATATTTTTGTAAGTCTCATGTTTCCTTTTTGAGACTTTCTTAGAAGCATGGTTAAGTGGTTAGGGCGCTTGACTAGTAACCCGAGGGTTTCAGGTTCAAAGACCCATTTCACAAAATGTGCTTGCTCTTTCAGCCGTGGGAGCATTATAGTGTTACGGTCAATCTCACTACGTGTTTATTAAAAAAGCAGCCCAAGGGTTGACGGTTAATGGTGATGACCAGCTGTCTTCTCTCTAGCTTTTCAATGCTATATTAGGGAGGGCTAGCGCAGACAGCCCTCATGTACTTTGCGTGAAATTCAAAACAAACCAAATTATCGTACATCTTCAGATTTTTAAAGCAGCTTGTAAACGTATGTGTCGTCAAGTAAATGCAGTTTATTTAATCTGACATTGATTTGACGTAAGCTTAATTTTCGTCACTGCTGGCTCTTGATGTCAGCTTCGAGTTATTTATTTTATTACTTCTACATAAAATAACAATAATTAATATACTTTACAAAGATTATTGTTTTTTTTTTAATTTAGGTAAATGAATTTTCCTGTTATCACATGTCAATAGATTTCAAGATAGGTTGAATAACAATTACGATGATTTCTGGGTGAGGTTTAATTCGCTATTGATTTACTATTTATATTTAAGTTTATAAGGTAGAAGCATAGTTTTTTTATGGTTGAGGCGCTCGACTCTTGAACTTCAATTGGCGGGATCAGAACCCATCGCCGAACAAGCTCAAACTTTTAGCCGTATGGGCGTTATAACATGGTAATTACATCCACTATGCGTTGTTAAAGAGCCGCCCAACAGTTTCTAGTTGGTGGTGTTGATTAACTTTCCCCCCTCGTTTATCGCTTCAAAATTAGGGACAGCTAGCGCAGATAGCCCTATAATAGCTTTGTGCAAATTTCAACAAAGAAGCTTTTAAGCTGGAATTTTCCTTTTTTGTATCTCTTTACAAGAGTCCTTACATAACATAATTCCTGGAGACACAACAAGGGTAAAGTAACAGTAAAGAAAAAGGTAAATCGATTTATGATCATTAATAGCTTTTTGAAATCTAATTCAACTTCAGGCTAACTCTAATTAGCTGAGTTAGTGTTTTTGATAATATTTTACAAGCTTTTGTCTTACTAGCGTAGGATGTATAATAATATCTCTTGGAAATGGTAAGCCAAGATTTTGGTCTTACGTTAGAAATGTGGTGTTTACCTTCACCCAATATACAAGAAAAAAGTGTAGACGTAAGTATATGTGATACAACAGGGTTTTGTCTAATATCATATAAGATGATCTATGTGTTTCACACACTAAATCACTGATAAAGGTATTTTTAACAACATAACAGTTCTAACCAGTGTAGCATTTCCAATACTTCCTGGGAGTCCTGGAGGCCCTTGATTTCCTGGGATACCCTGAAAAACAATAATTAAAAGAATTTTCAACGATAGTGTCGTAAAGCAACATAGAAGGGTCTATAATAATTTTAATTCTGACTAGAATATAAGAATCGTTATCACACAAATACTCTGTATTCAGTGAAGTTAATGTTTTTACCATCCTGACTCACCCACGAGATCGAATTTTGTATTCTTATCATTATAAATAAGAATAAAAAAAGAATGTGTTTAATAAGCTATATTTATCATCACGGATTTATTTTTAGTTCTTACCTACATGTGTAGATTGTTTTTATTCGAAATTAATTTACAAGTACAATACAGTGCCTTTCGAACATTGGCCAAATTCGAGTTCTTATTTGCACAAACAGGTTGTTAAAAAGGCCCAAATCAGAAATAAAATATCAAAACTTTTTCTGTTGTATTACTGAGATAGAAACATCGATTGTATGAAGATATTCAGACAAATATTTGCTGCTGAGTATAAAGCTATGAACATTTATCTCCTAGTAATGTAACTAAAGAGGATGAATTATACAATGCAGTAAAACATGATACAATAACTTATTTATTGGCTAACAGTACACAGACCTGAAGATGGCTAAAGTTTTGTTGTTGTTGTTTTTTTGTTTTACTAGTGGTGTAATATATAGAAAAATATCGTGAATGGTTTATTTATTAGGTACGTCATACAGAAATAAAATGGTGAATGACTTATGTTGCAGCTACGTAATACCGACTTAAAGATGGAAAATGGTTTGTTTACTAGCTAAGTAATACAGACCTGAAGAGGGTAATTGACTTGTTAACTAGTTAAAAAAGAATTCATGATGATAACAAATGTGGTGCAAGTTGCACCTCTTGGAACTGATGTTTAAGATGATAAATCATTATAACTAAATTTTTCGTAACGTTGACACTAATAAATTGTTATCATTGAGATTTTCATAACACTGACAATTTTCAATTTATTGAACACGTGATTAGTATTAGGTCAATATATAATTACGACAAATCCTATGTATAATAATGCAACATTAGTTGCTAAAACAAATATATTGGTCAATGAAAATAATTGAACAAGAAGATATTTCCTGTTAGGTAAAACACTATCTACGAGATTGTTATACTGATAATACTGAAAACAACAATTAATAAGTAAAATAAGATCTTGAAATTCGTTGTTGTGGAATGGATATCTCGATACCTCTTAACACAATACCACGTGATTTTATTGACACAATGTTGAAAAGGTGCGCCTATTAATTTTACCAAAGCTGTTGGACAAATTATCGTCAGAAAGTAATACATAAAAATAATAGTTAAGTAATATACACAACGTTATTTAATTAGTACAGATATACAAAATACCAGAAGCTATAAGGTGGGTTTTTTTCTCCTGTGTTAACAATGTTCAACAAATAATTGTGGTTACTTACTGGGTCACCAGGTTGTCCAGTTGTTCCTCTGTCACCTTTATCACCTTTACTTCCCTGCGACAAAAAAAAATAAATTTAATATTTTCAGTGATGTTTTAGTTAAAACAAAAATGTTTCAGATGCATATAATAACACACGATATTTTGTGTTACGAAACCTAACTTTCGCAATGATTGGGTTGTCGTTTTAGGAAAAATACATTGAATTGTATATACAGTATATAACATATACAGAAGGTTCACAGAATGGTTTTATGTGATATCTGAGCTTCAAATATTTTAACCTTTGTAAACACCATTGCTATCTGTCTAGTTGAAATACATTGACAGAAGCCATGTTCCTTGTTTAATTAGCTCAGGACAGAGCGGAATGTTTGTGGACTTACAATGCTAGTAACCAGGTTTGGACACCCGTGATGGGCAGAACATAAATAACCCATTGTGTAGCTTTGTGCTTAACTTCAAGCAAGCACACTTGTTTCATTTCCTTAAATGTAATTAGGAATTACTCAGCTTTCAGTATCAGAACGCATCTTATTATATATTGATAAGATCTATAAGCATTAATACTTTGATTTTCAGATAAACATGAAAATAATGATTTCGAATATTCAAAGCTTTTCCTTTAAAATTTATTCCAGTGCCTTGGTTAACTATTTTACGTATGAAGTACTTCAAACGCTGTATAGTAGGTTGGTTAAATGTATTACTTTGGAAATGTTTCAGAATCTTGGTTGTACCAGGTTGTTTGGACATGTTACCGTGGAAAATACACCAGAAACATGATATGAGGTTAATAAAATGTTTTAATGGTTAAATTCTTGGTTGTATTAACGGAAATTGGTTTCATTTGAACTACCTTACAGTCAGATTATCGAATATTTCATACCTTATTACTAAGTTCATGTCCTGCTTTTGTTAATTTATCAGATTATGTTGGCAATGAAAAAATGCATATTTTAATTACAGTGTTTTAAACAATACATCCATTGAAACGATATAAAAATAATCACAAAAAACATACTTACAGGTAGGCCTGGTTCTCCAGGAAGACCTATCTCCCCTTTCGGTCCAGGTTGTCCCTAAATAATCACATATGTAAATGATACTTAAATGACATGCAGAAATGAAGATATGACTTCACTATAAAATAAACAACTGAAGGAAAATTGATAAAGTTGGAAAATGTATAGATAATTATTTTAACGGATCGGTTAACATACACATTTAGGCACAAATAAGTTGTTGAAAATCAAAATAGGAATAAACATATATTAACAATTGAATTAATTTAGTGGAATAATGAATATAAAGATACAACCAATGAATATAAAGATACAACCAATAATATAAAGATGCAACCAATGATAAGTTTAACATTATACGAGAAATGCTTCCCAGTGGCACCGCGATATGTCTGCAGGCTTACAACACCAAAAGCCGAATTTTGATACCAGTGATAGCCCATTGTGTAACTTTGTGCTTAATTATAAACAATAAATAGACGAGCAAACTTTACTAACACGTACTAAAATTCAGATGCTTGTGATACAATGTTTTACCACAATATATTAGAATATTTGGTAGCTGGCATAGGAAGAGTTAGAACAGATTTGTTATTATATTCACTATATTGTATTATCGTTTCGAATCGCCTTTAAGTGACCTATATAAAAAATCTAAGTATTGCAGGTTTTCCTATGATTTTTTGAGCGGTATAATATATAACAAAACCTACAACCTAACTTTTTGGAATATTATTAAAAGTTCTAAAAAAATATTTTTCGTTGTAAGAATGGTTTATGCTTGTGTAGTGAGAATTTTAAAAAAAGGCAAAACAAAATCACAAAACTTACTTGTCTTCCCTCCAATCCTACAGGACCAGGTGGTCCAGTTATACCTGGTAGACCCTAAATAAACAAATAAAAATTAAATTAGTACTTGTCATTTCACGATTTCTTATTTTGCTACAATGACCCAACTCAAACGTTTAAAATAAGTATGACATCTCGTATAAACAAATTCCAAAAAATCCAGATGAAATGGGAAAAAAAATTACAGTACTGTGATTCAAAATGTAGGTTAACAGTTAAAAACAATGTGATTTGCCTGTATACTTTCGCAAACAAAATGATTCCTAGCATACTTTTAAATGGTGTCACAGTTTTATATAGCTTTGGCACAACTCCATCTTGAATCTGCATGTGCAATGATTACTCTAAACAGTCATTAGATTTTCCAGTGACTAGTAAACATGCTAATAAAAACCTTAACTGTGACGACTCAAACAAATATTCCCCAATATTTAAAGAGCTTGTGACTCACTGCAATCCCTGGAAATCCTGGTTCTCCCTTAGGTCCTCGAAGACCAGGCAAGGCGTTCAAACCAGGTGGCCCTGGCCTACCTGGCGGACCTGGAGGTCCTGGTGGTCCCTGAAAATGTTTGTACGGTTGTGATTATTTAATTTTAAGTTTGGAAATAGTTATTAAAGAATGTAAGTAATCAAGAATGAAATCAAAGTAAATGTCAACAATTTAATAAATGTTTTTATTTGTCAATCAATATCGTTAAATCTTCAATCATAATGACAGGAAAACCTGTAGAACATAAGGGGCAAATTGCCTATTAATCTATATTAATTTGCCTTTTTGTTAGTTTCATTCATAACAGAACCCTCGTAAAATCGTTCTTGCTTTACGTGGACATGGATAAAAATACATTATATTACAATTATAGATGATCCTTATAAAACATTACAGTTTATCATTATATAAACTTGTGAGTGAAAGTAAAGAAAAATATGTAACAACATGTCAACCAGGTTACGTTGAAAACAAAATAAAAAAGAAAACTAACATACTTAGAAACATTAACATTCTGTAATATTCATCACAAAATATTGAGTTTGTAACTTAGTTTAGAAAATAAGAGACATCCTATACTCGTTTCGATATGATTTACTTTACTAACGTATGAAAGGACAAATTTTCAAAACAACCATAAGCGATAGAAATCTATCATCATTTGCTCCTGCAACAGTATATTAATTTTATCGAAAGGCAGATAGTGGAAAATACTGTGAATGAATAGTAGATAGGTGGCGCTACTAGTGATATAGCGCCAAGGAGACAACGAAATCATCAGCAAGATATACGAAATACTGTGTATATATTTTATTATAATTTTAACATAATTTAACTTATAAAATTTTTATGTATGTGGTTGAGAACAATTGATGGGTAAACTGGTTTAGTTTTTCATTTTAAGATAATACTCACTTGCGTGCCATTTGACCCTGAGGGTCCGGGTGGACAAGTTATGCAAGCCTCAACATCCGTTGGTTCAGGTTTTCTCTGTTCTTTAGGAATCTAAAAACAAAAAGTAAAACCACGAATTAATCCATTAATTTTGTACAGTTTATTTTCTTGATATTTTGTTACATGTTTTCACCTGTTGTTGCCTTTAAATGTGTTTCAAAACTCTTCGTTGTTTCCTTATCAAAATAAAATATGATTATTATATAAATTTGAAAATAACATAATTTTATTCTTGTAAGCAAAAAACCGAAATCTCTTTATAAACTGTAGTCCAAGAGTAATAGCATACAATTTCACGCTCTTACATAAAATCCTTTTAAAAAATGAGTTGGACTCCATAATGAAAATCGATATATTGACAAATATATCGTCATAATAGTACTTAATATATTTGATATTCACGTGATATTCAGTTCAAAATTAAAATAGAAAGAAAATATCTCATAACCAATCAAATAAAAACAAGCAAACATAAGAAAACTGTTCTTACAATAAGTTCGTCACAGGTTTCTCTCTCTGGCCGCGAGGGGTCGCAGCTGATAACCATCCACTGTAGGTCTATCTAAAATAACATTAAACAAATATACTTGCTGTGAGCGACTGCTGCTTTAAAATACACAATATTTACTATTTTATGATGAACACAGAAAAATAAAAGAGCGTTTGATATAAAATAATGAATAAACGTTTTACGAACCGACTTAAAGAAGTGAAACAAAGATTCGAACTCGCACTAAGAACAAACGTTGTGACTAAGCTATCAGGCTCACTTAATACAAGCATCTATTTTTATGTAACCCTAATATTACCAACTTGCTTTTATACAGTTATATAGCACTGTGGTTCACGTATTACACCTTTTTGAGTTATTACGATGTTGTCTTACAACATTCAGTGTCACAAACTCAAACAAATAAGGTGAAACCAAACATTTTCTAGGTAACATTCTTAGGTGGACCTCAGTAACAATTAACGGAATTAGTTTCAATACTGATGACTTTATTAGTTCTTCTTGTTGCTCGTACACTACTAATGATCTTATAAACAGCAAAGTCATAAATATTCAATCAGTGTGGTGCATAAATGGTGTAGAAAAATGTGTTAAAACACGGTTGGGTCCAAGACGCTTGGGTAAGTTTAGGGTTAACCAGTTTAATAAGAGGACTATTGACGGATCACCGAGCTGTTTTATTAGAAGTTTAAAGCCAAGAATTTATATTATCCTAGTTTATAATTAAGTGGACAATTTCAGTTACAAAATCTGGCGAGTCATTAGTACCGGTGAAATAACAAAAACTATATCAAGAAACATGTTAGTACCTGCATAAAATGGATAGTTCATACTTCATAAGTACATAATTTGAAAACTTTAAGTTACCAGTGTTTTGGTCCAATTGACAGTTTCCATTTGTTTTTTTGAATTACAATATACCCGATTAGAAATTCGGTTACTTTATTGTTAAATAAAAAAGAGCAATTGCACGCTTTTAGTGGCCAAATTAGTAACGATAATACAATAAAAATACCAACAATATAGTAAATATAAGTGTAAGATTAATAACAACAATAATACAATTACTAATAACAATATAACAAATATAAGCCCCCAATGTCACAGCGGTATGTCTACGGTCTCATAAAGCTAAAAATTGGACTTCGATACCCGTGGTAAGCAGAGCACATAGAGGCTACTGTGCTTATTTACAATCAATTAAATAGAAATGATACTTAATAGCTATAATATAATTAATAACAATAATACGCCTGATGATTAGTAATGATTATACAATAATAATATAATTGAGACAGAAATTATATGTTCATACGTAAAAACCGAATCATCACTATAGATAATGATATGACAATCACCAAACTTCAATTTCTGATTTCAAACCACGTGGTTTAATGTGTTATATTGAATCTTTACAAGGAAAGTTACAGAACTAGAAATGAATGCATTCAGTGCAGTAAATCACTGAAACAAAATGAGATGTCTCGACCTAACTCATACTTATTTGAAGAATATTCAAAACGTATTTGTATTAAAATTGTTTTATTAAGGTAATAATACAGTTTCAGTTTTATGACAACAGACCGTTATTTTAATCTTAACACATTAGTTTTCTAGACCAAACTTACTGGTACAGTTTTTTCTTTCTTGGTGTCGAACTGTGCAACAATAATTTCCCCATTCACGTCAATTGGTCCAGGTTGATCAATTGGTAATGTTGACATTTTTTTACAGTCAACGTATAAAGTAACCCGATCTCTGAACACACTGAATTGTATCTTATGCCACAGTTTGTCATCCACCTATTGGAAATATCCAAAATAAATTGTGTTATAAATTAGAACGGCAAAAAACACACACTAAACAGTAAATTCAGTGAAATAGTAATTAATCGATACATGCAGGATCAAAAAATAAAAATCTTCTTTATATCTCTGTGTGTGGGAATATACAGGGTGTTCGGAAAGTCACTGTGCACTTATACATTTATTAACAGACAAAACTTTGCAGTGACTTTCCGAACACCCTGTATTTACATTTGATATTAAGCATGAATAAAACTGCTTTTTTTTTTACTTGGTTAACTCTTACAATGAACCTATTTTTTTTAAGGTTAAGATTAGCACTTTATTTTAACATTACACGTATAAGACTTGAGTAAAAAATGTAGCTTCCTTTTCTCAAACGGGTCCGGCATAGCCAAGTGGTTAAGACACTCGACTCGTAATCCGAGGGTCGCAAGTTCGGATCTCCATCACACCAAACATGCTCACACTTTAAGCCGTGGGTCGTTATAATGTAACGCTCAATCCCACTATTCGTTGGTAAAAGAGTAGCCTAAGAATTGGCGATAGGTGGTAGTGACTAGCTGCCGTTTCTCTAGTTTTGCACTGCTAAATTAGGGACAGCAAGCGCAGATTATTAGTTGAGCACCTTAACCACCTGGCCATGCTGGGCCTTCTTGTGTTGGTACTTCAACTCGACATAGCAACACTTTATGCTATACATAGGTTAAACCAATGGTCCTCAAACGTTTCTGTTAGCTTAACGTGTTATGTTTGGTATGACTTCGAATGTTACGTTGCACATCACTAATTTGCATTTTGGACCAGCACGCGCACCAAATTAAGGACTACAACGTACAACTGGTGACTATTTTAATTACATCCAAAATTCAGGTATAACCATTCGTAATTTAGAACTGTTGACCAAAGGGAAAACAACCAATCACTGACATTCGCTGCCCATACGACTATTTTCAACTAAATAGAGGGAATACGTTTCACAAGAAAAACATCCCTACAGCTGAAAGTATGAAAAGTGTACAACAGCAGCTCGAATCACGGACTTCCTGCTCCGAAGCTCAAAACAATAACCAATAGACCTCGTTCAACCGACAATCATTGTATTCAAGAAGTTTCGTATTAAATTCAGTGATACAATAATAAATGCGATGTTAATCCAATTATCTTGAAAAATAACACTGCACAACAATTTTTTGAAAAGTTTTGCTTCCTGAAAAGGTTTTGCTGATTGTGACAAGTACCTGATGGGTATGCACAAATATAGTTTTGGTTTTGCTTCATCATGTAGGAACTCTGAGAAATATACAGTTAACTGTTTACCGTCAATAACGTATTTAACTGTATTTATGTTTCTAATACGCTATTAAGTTCAACATAATTAAAAGTGTTTTGCTCCTGATTTTCGTTTGTATTCAATGTCCAGTGCATCACGTTGCAGTGTTCAACAGTAGTCAGCAAACATTGACGGATTCCATTTGCCCTGATATCGTTTTTCCATTGTAGCAATGTCTTGGTGAAACCTTTCACCGTGTTCGTCACTGGCAACAACGAGATTTGCGGGGAAGAAGTCCAAGTGTGAGTGGAGGAAATAAATCTTGAGTGACATGTTGCACTTCATTGTTTTGTATGCTTTAAGAAGTTTGTCTACCAGCTGAATGTAATGTGGGGCTCTGTAATTACCAAGGAAATTGTCAACAATGTTTTTGAAGGCTTTCCAGGCAATCTTTTCCGGCCCAACTAACAGATCTTCGAACCGCTTATCACTCATAACATGTCTAATCTGAGGGCCAACAAAAATGCCCTCTTTGATCTTGGCCTCAGTTATTCTTGGGAACATCTGTCTTAAATAACGAAAACCTTCGCCTTCGTTGTCCATTGCTTTCACGAAATTCTTCATAAGTCCCAATTTTATATAAAGAGGAGGCAAAAAAATCTTTGCCAGGTCAACAAGCGGTTCATGCGCCACATTTTTCTGTCCTGGAATTAACTTTTTACAGAGCGGTCAGCTCTGTCTAGAATAATGTGACTCTTTGGCACGACTGTTCCATTCACAGAAAAAACAACAGTACTTTGTATAGCCGAGCTTCAGTCCCAGTAACAGAGCAACGACTTTCAGATCTTTACAAATATTCCAATTGTACTTGTTGTACTGGATGTGCTTCAGCAACATTTCCATGTTCTCGTAGGTTTCTTTCATGTGTGCTGCATAGCCAACAGGTATTCAAGGGTGAACGTTGTCATTGTGTAACAGAACAGCTTTGAGGCTTAACATTGATAAATAGACGCCACTCTTGCGGGTCATAGTCACAACTCAAAGCAGAGAACAATCCTTCGATATCAACACAGAAACAGAGACTGTCAACTTATGCAAAGAATTTGGTTATATCGTTTTGGCGGCTTTGAAAAACAGAAAGTTTCGTACCTGGTGACAGCAAACACCATTCCTGAAGTCTCAAACCCAGCAATTCGGCTTTTGCTTCTGACAGACCCAAATCTCTGGCCACGTCGTTTAATTTTAACTGTGTCATAAAATGTGGATCGCCTGAGGAACACGGTTTAAAATCCGGATCAATGCCTCCGCCAGTTCCCTGCATTGTAGTTTCTTCATCTGGTTCGTCTGAGGTCCATTCCTCTGGTGGTTTCGAATTTGGAAGACTGTCGTCATGTGGCACGGGTCTCATTGCTGAAGACAGATTAGGGTATTAAATTGACTTTTTGGTTTTGGTAGAGAAACCAGACACATTAGTCAAATAGAAGTGACAGTCCGTCACATGTTTTTTTTGTTCTCACTATATCATCGGGACAACAAACGTCTTTCGTTCGTAGTCTTTCGAGTGCCTCTGAGGCAAGCTCTGAGAAAAACAGCACATACCGCACAACAAATGTGAGGCGCCCATTCCTGGTTTTGATCACCAATTTTACAGCCGAAGTGCAGATGATATGCTTTCTTCACAAGAGTAGTCATTGAGCGTCTGTGATAAACAAGCGCATACTTGCCACAAATCTAGCAGAATGTATCGCGGCTGTTACGACATTGACGAGACAAATTGACTGACATCAATCGTCCTGTAAAACGTCTATAACATTTAACTTACTTGTTACAGTGCTACTGAGGTAATGCTATATTCTGCAACAATATGTACACACTGTAAGGTCTATATTAATCCAATGAGCAGCATCTGTGTATGGAAGCCACTTTTATAGCCTTTTGAGACAGTGTCAAGCTGGCTCCGGCCTATCCAGGCATGCCGGGCTGTTTTCTTCCACAGAACAGCTTCCACACTAGTCTGATTTCATGCCTGGACATGCCAAGACTGCACAAAACATTGTTCATAGGTCTCTTACAGAAACGAAAATTTTTGGACACAAGTATAAGAAAAAACATGACAAAACGGAAGATGGGCAAATTTGGATGTGATTTTCGTGATCAGCAGCCAAAAATCTATAAGGAACACCCAACAGTGTTCAAAAAGCAAAACCTTTGTTATGCAGTGTTATTATTGCAAAGAACAAAGTACTTGTGACATAATCATAAATAACACGTTGTTGTTTACCCAAAACATCAGAAGTTCGTTTGTGGAAGAAGAAAACCCAAAACTCACAAATTATTTAAACAAATTTAAAAAACATCTATGAAACATGGGAATAAACAGGAATCCACTCCTTTAAAATGAATTGTACTTTGGTGAAAGTGTAATCCAATATAAAACTTCATAAATTACTTAGGAGTGCTTTATCATTACATGTAACATTTCATAAAGAATTTATTAGTTATGTGGTGTAATTTGAATCCACTTTATTAGCAGAATGGCTTCCAAGGTCACTTTTCATGGCGTGATTTGTTAAGTGCACTCGACTCACGTTCTGCTGATCGCGGGTTCGGTTCGAATTCCATAACCGAATATATTCACTCTTTTAGCCGTGAAGGCGCTAAAAGGTAACGGTTAGTTCCATTATTCGTTGTCAAAAGAGTAGTCCAAGAAGTGTCGTTCTTCTAGTCTAACGTTGTTAAATTAGAAACAGTTAGGGCAAATAACCCTCGAATAGCTTCGTGCGAAATTTCTTTATTTTTATATCTCTTTACAAGAGTTTGTACACATGATAAATTCTAGAGGATTAGTATCAAAAGTTAATTGTTAATAAGATTTTATTTCGTATAAAATGTTCAATTTATGAGATTGAAAAGTTAAAACATAGGCCCAGCATGGCCAAGTAGGTTAAGGCGTTCGACTCGTAATCAGATGGTCGTGGGTTCGAATCCCGGTAGTACCAAACATGCTCGCCCTTTCAGCCGTGGGGGCGTTATAATGTGACGATCATTCCGACTATTCGTTGGTAAAAGAGTTGCCCAAGAGTTGGCGGTGGATGGTGATGACTAGCTGCCTTCCCTCTAGTCTTACACTACTAAATTAGAGACGGCTAACGCAGATAGTCCTTCAGTAGCTTTATGCGAAATTTAAAAAAGAAAACAAGGTTAAAACAATCCCATTGTCTATCTTTAAGAAATACTGCGAAGTTGTGGTAAATCAATTATTGTGATTTTTAATCACGAATTAAATATTTGATCAATGACTTCAAGATATTTGTTTTTGATTCTGATTTCTGTTTATATATTAAAGTATACTACATTGGAGTTTATGAAAATCTAGATCATGATGGAAAATATATTTATCCTTAAATTTATTCCAACATACCGGTTTTCCACATCCCAGATGTTATAAATAGCATAAACCCATTAACTGACTAACAAGTAAAAAACCAGCTCTTAATTTTGTAATGATAGCCATACGTGACCTGGATACCAGAAAACCATCTTCACTACTATAGAAATTGGATTACTATGCGCGCTTTTTCGATGACAAGTCGCAAGTTTGGCCTTATTCATGACGACAGCTGCCAAATTTCCACGCGCACAAGCTAAAACCCAAACACTGCGTTAACTATAAAGCATTCTTCGCTTCATAACCACTTTTTTTATAGCTATCTTGAACCAGGTTAAAGAAAACTTAATAAAAAACACATGATTTAGTTGAGTATTGTATCAATCATTTCACACACTATCGTTGGAAGAGTTTCTTGCCTAATTAAAACATCTTAACATCTTGCAACTGCTCTCAAATCAACAAGAAGAATCCCTAAGCGCAGTTAAAGTAAATTGTGTAAAACATTACCATACATAACCACTTCAGAAAACGGTCAAAACAGCCAAGAAAAACACACGAGAGCCATGTTATAAACAAGCTGAGGGTTTCCTTTAGTTTTTCTTTCTCGATAACATCAGCGTTTCCGTATGGAACTATTTGTAAAAGTGGTTTGTGTATACAACTCGTTGAAAAACTAAAACGCTAAATGATTCCCCAATAAACCAGTCTGAAACACTAGGTTTATTTTTATGTTGCTGAGTTTTCCACAGTAAAATCAGAGGATCTAAAGGAATTCAAAATTCTTTTTGTTTTTAATTTGTAAAATGGGCTGTTTACTCTTTTATTCGTTCTAATAAATGATTACGTTCAGTTACCTGGACGTTTTTACCAGCAAAAAGAGATTAGGCTTAAAAACATGGAGACAAATATGAGACTGACACTTGAACTCATCATGAAATTGACACTACGGCTAAAACTTTCATATAAAACTGAAACTGAAAAACGTTTGAGTAGATCACAAGTAGAAATGACATATATATATATAATTCAATTTTATAAACATATATAATATTAAATGTTTTCTTTTTGTTAATCCCATACGCAATATACTAAACTTGAATAAATTATAGATGCATAATGCGTATTTACCTAACCATCTCTAAAACATTATGCCCAAAACTAACCTTTGGTCCAAGTGTCTCGTAAACGAAATTGTAAAGACAGTAATTAGATAAAGTAATTGCGCTAGATTCATTCACAGAACTAAATCTTATAAGACAATAAATCCATATATAGAGAGAACTGAATTATATTAACAAAATAGATTGAATTTTTAAAAAAAACGCGCCAGATTTCTAAACCAGTTTCCTTTTTTTGTTCCAAAAATCCCGACATGGCCAGGTGGTTAGAGCACTCGACTCGTAGTCAGAGGTACGCGGATTCGAATCCCCGTTACACCAAACATGCTCGCCCTTTCAGTCGTGGGGGCGTTACAATGTGACGGTCAATCTCACTATTCGTTGGTAAAAAAGTAGCCCAAGAATTGGCGGAGGGTGGTGATGATTAGCTGCCTTTACTCTTGTCTTACACTGCTAAATCACGGACGGCTAGCGCAGATAGCCTTTATGTAGCTTTGACAAAATAATACGAATAGAAAACCCGTTAGCACCTCGTAGTTTGTACCGGACAAACAATTTACAATATTTTATGCATTTCGTATCAGACTCGTAATAAAAACTCTTGTTTAAATCACATCCAGAATAAATACTGTCTTTACATCTCTTTCTTATATTGTTCAGACAGAAGAATAACTTACAACTATTTCAGGGTAGCTCAACTAGAAAAATGCTCAATGTCTTAGTGTGAAGGGGAATCAGTTGTATTCTATCATTCTATATTTCATATTTATATCGATGCATAATGTTCCTTGTACATTTTATTAGCAGAACTTGTAGAATACGTACTGAATCTTGTTACAAAGCTCTTGTAGTGTACCCTATCCTCATATTCATTCACTGTATGTATTTGCTTGTCTGCCACCTCCTCTCACAGTTTTAAAATTATCAGGACCGAACTTCGCAGGAGAATTCGGAGTGAATGGCTCGGGGCGTCTTTCTTTGTGTGGTGTAGCTTGCTTACAAAATCGCGCCCACGAGGCCACCCAGAAATGATGGGGGTAGATCTAAGAATAAGTTTCAAGTCTTGAAAAATCACGAAAACTTTCAAAGATGGACATTATGTCTTCTTTGGAATACGAAACTGGTTATCTTGGTTCGAATCCATTGTGGTACCACAAAATAATCCCGCATTTTAAGTAGATGCGTTATAAGAGTGACAGTGAATTCCTTAGCGTGGTAGGGTGCTGATGATTGGCTGTCTTTTCTCTTTCTCTCTCGCTAGTATTTAAATACTGGAAACTGGGACAGACAGTCTCAATAGGTTTGTCAAAAATACGTAATACAATACAGTACTTTATTAGCAAAAAATAATATTGCAAATAAGTTCCCATGAGCACGCGTTTTAAAACTTAAAATCATATTGTTTACATAGTGTTTCAAACATTTTAATTTTTTCTTTCTTTGTAATCTGCGTGGAGTAAATCTATAAATTACCTTACCACATATAAGTTAGGTACGTGTTAACAGTGTTTGGCTTTTTATTGTACAATATTCGAGGATTATTTATTATTTAATAATTGGTGTATTTGTATAATCACTTCATTAAGAGCTCATTTTAACAGAGACATTAAAATAATACTTCTTGCTACTTGTAAGCAGCTTAAATGAAAAACAAGCTTAAGAATTTCCCATAAAAATGCTTTAGCAAAACAGGTGTCGTTCTTCATTCTTCACGAAATCGTGTATTCTTGGCAACTGTTCACCGTGCTAGAGTTGTGCTCATGTTTATCATGTGCCCGAGAACTGCAAAACTTAACGGTTCAGCTGAAAGCTTGTTTGTAGTTTTTAGATAGAGAGAGAAAAACACCGTCAACGCCCTAGTTTAAGCTGAACCATGGCACATACTATTTCGCTATCATGTTATAAAACAAACATATAATTGGATACTTATTAAAACATACTCGTGAGACCAGGATTTTGATTGGTCATTATCCAGCAAATGTTTGCGTTTCTACGTAACACATGAATATTCATGTTTTGCTTGCATATTTAAACCACTTTTATTACTACTTAACACCCACCACCACCACATGAGTGGCTCATCGGTAAAATTATCACTCGAGCTTATAATCCCAAATTTTCGTTTCAATCCCTGGTGTGAGTGAGCAAAGTGCATATGGCTCAATAGGAAACGTAAAAAGAACACGAACCTTCTCCCCATCCATAGTGTGACTGAAATAAAGAACCAAGTTGTACCTCTAAATGTTTCATAACTTATGGTTTAGCTTATAAAGACATTTTTGAATAATGGTTTAATCCTAAAAGATTGTATAGTGAAAAGCTGATCAAAGAAAATCGTATACGTTATAATATGACTTCTCTTTGATAAACAATGTTTTAAAATTTGAATAAAAAAATTAAACGCTTGCTAACGTCTCAATTATCACCGTGTTCATTATCAACGACTTTTCACCTCTAAAGGTCTTCATAAGGTTCGCCATATTTAACATAGTTGAGAGATATCGCGTCAGCTATTGGCTTATCCTTAATAGACAAATAAATAGGGTGTCTGCACGTATACCTGCTAGCCTGAGGTGAATCCGAAGTTATGGTATGTCACCTTTCCGAGAAAACCGACGAACAAAAGCTAGTTCAATAATATTTCTTGTCATTGTAATTGTCAATTAATAATGCACTAGCTGAAGTTGATTTTACCACGAAATTATTTTTCCTTTTTATGAACATCATAATGTATTCTCAAGACAACTGGTATGGGTATTAAAACTTTAATTAAAATAAAGTACGGAACAACGTTTCGACCTTTTTAGGTCATCTTCAGAGAGTGGGTTTTTGTCATCGCAAACATCATAACATTTACATTTTCACTAACGTTTTTATGTACCAAAGTTTAACTTTCATATGTTCTATAATTTAGGTTTTGACCAGCATAGTTATGCCTACAATATATTGTAAATCGTGGTTTAGTTTAAGTATATTCTTTGAGACAAAATCTGATTAATGCCCTAGTAGTTAACGTGCCAACAGTGTATCAGATGGTCCAAGGTTATAACCTCAGCATGGTACTGAATATCCTCCGCATTTTCGGTATCGCAACTTTAAGAGAGCCACAGTTCAATGTCACAATTCGACTACGAGCAGCCTCATAGCAAACAAGTCTTACTGACTTGTTTATCTCAATCTGGTCAATTGTTTTCAGTTTCAAGAGTTGACTGCTTCAGTTTGAAAACCCAAATATTTGTAGTGCTTTCAATTTTTTTATAAGAGTGTTTTGGCAAGAGTTACCAAATTTATTGTTCCATTACCTCACAAGAATAAGTTATTTAAGCAAAGATAAAAACTAGGGAGTTTTACTAGCAACAAATGTTAACGATGAAGGAGCCAATTGAGCCTTATATTTGTTATTTCAGATTATGAGAGATGAATACGACCAAACCACAGAACTCTGATTTTTATATTAAAAAGTTTGGTATTCTATAGGCACATATATATATGTTCATATATCTACCAAATATTTTTAATAGATATTGCGAGTTAACAATGAATTCCAGAAGAAAAGGTTAGCAATAAGCTTGAAAGCTTAAAACGCTAAAATGTAGGATTTGGTCCTCGCACTGGACCCATCTTTTTTGCATAACGCAAGCAAACCAAATGAATACTTTTTTATTGTGGTAGTATAAAAAACAGTTCACTGCATTAACAGTAATTAAAATTATTGGAAATGTAAAGAGACAGTACTACAACGAAATGTTATCACGACTTGTTGCAGGTCTAATTCTGGTTGGTCCTGCTTATCCATCTTGATCCAAGTTTCTTGGTTTTCCAAAGCTATTAGCTCATCTTAAAAAATTTAAATGCCTAATCTGAATATATTTTTTGTCTTAAAAGGTTGTTATATACTTTTCCTAAAATCAATGAAATTTCAGTGGAATCACACAACTACGAAACTTCAAACAATGTCAAAATGTAGTTCTGATACACGCCGCTCAATTTAGACTTCGCATAGGTTGTGATTTTGTCACGAGACTTGTTGACATAATAAAACGAATATCCAAACCAAACTTTAAGATATTTGAGAATGATGTTCTTCTTTCGTAATGCACACCTTTTAATATTTGATATTGACATTCACACGTAATTCTTTTTTTCAAGTTACATATTCCTATATTCCTAACATAATATACATAAACCTGAATAGAAACATGTATACGTGTATTTGAATGAAGGTTTACATGCTTTACGAACAAAACAGATACGTAAGAGGAAAACAGAGTCCTCATCGCAGTGACTAAATTAAGATAACTGAAAGATGAATCTTAATAGGAATTCTTAAGATAGTGTAAGAAATGGGTGAGAGGAGAGAAGATTGGTTGTTTTTGAATTTCGGTGAAATACTACACAAGGGTTATCTGTGCTAGCCGTCCCTAATTTAGCAGTGTAAGACAAAAGGGAAGGCAGCTAGTCACCACCACCCACAGATAACTCTTAGACTACGTTTTTACTAACAAATAATGGGACTGACCATCACATTATAAAAGTTCCACGACTGTAAGGGCGAACATTTTTGGTGTAACGTGGATTCGAACCCTCAACCCTCAGATTACGAGTCCAGCTCCCTACACACCTGGCCATGCTGGGTCCAGGGAGAGATTAAGATTGTATGGTCTGGAGCAGTGTTTCCCAAAGTAGGAGCCGAAAAGCTTTTTTCTGGAGGGTTGCCAAAAATAGATAAAAAAACAGAGATGCTGAATTCACTTTAATTCTAAATAAGCAGTAAGCTGACATGAAACATGTTGAATTACTCGAATGATACAGCATGTCATTGTTTTTACTACAGCACTGTTTATCAATAACTATGCTAAAGTAAAGGGAAGGACATTTTAAACTTACATTTTAGGATATTTATAACCTGGGGAGCCTCAAACATTTTTATTTACAGCAATGGACCCTCAGACTAAAAGGTTTTGAGAACCACTGGTCTCAGTGTTAGTAGAAGAGGATCTTTGTATATAGTGTTAAATACTGTACAGTTCTAGAAAGTGTCAGTTATTCAATTCTAGTAAGTGTTCTTATTTTGTACTGGAGAACTGGAACACTGTTTAGCTGTTTTATAATTCAAGTGTTTTAAAAGTCTGTACTAAAGCTCATGTCCTTTTTTTGTTTACAGTAACAAAAATACTTATTGTATGAGGTAAAGTACAACGGTTTATTCTATTACTGATGATATTACTTGGTATGCAAGAATGGTATAACCTGGTATGATTTAATGTTCTGGGCACTCGACTCGTATTCGACGAGTTTCAAGTTCAAATACTCCCTCTTGGGGCGTTACAATTGCAAGTTTCATCTGTAAAAGGGTTTTGGTTTATTTGTTTGTTTGTAATTAAGCATATGGCTAAACAATGAGTTAGCTGTGCTTTCTTTGCCTTCCAGTGTTATTGAAACCCGGTTTCTAGAGTTGTAAGTCCGCAGACATACTGTTGTAGTACTGGTGTTTGTAAATGAGTATTATAAGGGTTGGAGATAGATGAGATTGACCGTTTACCTTCCTTCTGGCCTATCACCTTCAGTTGACCCTTTATTGTGCTCTGTATAGCTTTCTATCATTTGGTTCCATTGTGAGCATCTACGTAAACAATACAGTACGAAGAAATAATATTTGTTTCTTTTATTAAACAGATGAAAAATATAAGCTTGGAAGGGTCTTTCAAATATTTGATACAGAGAAGTATTGATTTATTGAAAAAGTACAACCCTTTAAATGAAACACATCATATTTTTATTTATCTTATCTGATTTTAAAATATTTCAAATTTTTTTTTTTCAATTTTTATTGTCTTTAATTCTAAATCAGTTCTGTTATTTCTATTTGGGTTACAAATAAATTCACTAAATTACGGGCCCGGCATGGCCTAGCGCGTTAAGGCGTGCGCTTCGTAATTTGAGGGTCGCGGGTTCGCACCCGAGTCGCGCCAAACATGCTCGTCCTCCCAGCCGTGGGGGCGTATAATGTGACGGTCAATCCCACTATTCGTTGGCAAAAGAGTAGCCCAAGAGTTGGCGGTGGGTGGTGATGACTAGCTGCCTTCCCTCTAGCCTTACACTGCTAAATTAGGGACGGCTAGCACAGATAGCTCTCGAGTAGCTTTGTGCGAAATTAAAAAACAACAACAACAAACAAACACTAAATTACGTTCCTCGATGAAACATCTCTAAGCCTTTCGATTTGTTGCTTTCAAAACTTAGTATTTTTATTAAAAAAAATACTTATGTGCTCAAGGGACTTTATCCAGTAAATAAAGATGCGTTTCTATAGACGTTAATCTGTAAGTTATTTTGTTGACTTAGGAATTAAAGCTTTATTATAGAATTCAATGATTTAAAAGAAGGAATATAAGTTTCATGTGTTGTTATTTTCTTATCCTATAATCTTTCAAATTCAGATTTAACCGCCAGTTACGAAATCCTTTTATTAAGCAGCTTCATGTTCAGAATAAACATTTGAAAGGTTTAAACAAATGAATGAATGTATCAATGGAAACACATTTAGTAACAGATAATTTTACTTCTGTGGTACTAGTATTAGAAAAAACTCAGTATTATTTGGATTACAATATAGAAGACGATTACACTGTGCATAAAGAAACGAGGCAAATTACATCACTTGGAAAAAGAGTTTACCACTGATTTTGAAGAAAGTGAAAGAAAGAAGTAGTGGTTTATTGGACTATTTAAGTTTTCTTGGTTTAGTCTGATGATTTGGTGGATATTGTAAGAGCATCTGGTAAAAATAAAAGTTTTGTTGCAAAGTGATGAATCATAAGTGAAAAAAATCTGGAACACAATTGTAGTTAAGCGAATTGTAAAGAACACACTAAGTTTATGAAGGATGTACTAAGTCTGTTTGTTAACAAACCAGAAAATATTCCGATGCCAAAGAAAACGTTTAACGTATAGCAAGTTTAAACGTGGTACTGAATCTCACTGGAACGGGTTCGTGCTCCAGAGACGCCACCTACTTCCAAAAGACAAAACTTAAGGAAAATTGAAAATAAAATTAAGTTTAGAAAGTAAGAGTGTGAAAAGGCCTAATGAGCGAAGCCAATGAAAGCTATATGTGTTTATTTTTATTTTTTCAGTTATATTGTCTCTGTGAACGTTAAATAAAAAATGTCGTAAGAAAAGAAACAAACACTGGTATTTACACTGTTCGAAAATCACAGGCTCTGGTGTTACTAATCTACATGTGCCTCAAATTGTGTATTTTTAAAAGATGTTTTAGCACTAGCCGCAAAGGAACTACAAGGACTGGGTGGTAAACACTTAAAACTAGTGTGAATTTTTTTTTTTTAACAAATGAACAGAAGAACTGATTGTGTAAGACGAATTTACAACCGTTCAACATAACCCTATTTTAAAGAAGTAAGTCTTGTTTATATCCATCTAACTTTAATTATTGCTTCCGACACTTTCGTTGAACTTCATTATAACGCTTACTAAAATAAAAAAAAACATGAAATACCAGTTTCAGAATATCAGCCTTTTATACATTAAACAAATAAAAAAAAAACATCTTTCTTTGGGAAAGTTTCAAATAATCAGAAACAGATGAAGTGTACAAGAAGAAAAGGATCACCGTGTGCTTAGATATAAAAATATCAGTTGAGTTAAAAGAAGGATATGTCTGATAAGAGGAAGAAAAGGAGCACTGAGTAACCTAAATCTAAGAGAAAGTGTTAAATATCATATACATAAGTGTCTGAAAACACTGCGTTATATTCAGCCTGTGATCATTCATATAAGATGACCTACATTTATATCTTGAAATCTCCTTGTCTGCAGCTCCCCCTGGGTATCCACTATGTAGAAATTAAGTTGATTGGTCTTAGGGTCGACTGTAATTCCAAACTGAGGGTTGCCTCTCTGTCCATTCATACGAAGCAAATGCCAAGGTTTCTTATAAAAATTCCGCTTTCGAAAAGTAGCAACAAAAGAAAACTCTTCTGGCAAGCCGAGGGGAAACATTGAGCTTAAGGAAAAATACGAAAGAAATCAATCAATATTTAAACACTGGCATAAGGGTTCTAAGTTAACATACATAACACAATTATAAGACAATATTAAACAATCATATTAAGATTATTATTAAGCCTTTTGTAAACATTCGCATACACTCATTGAATATTACAATTCATGATTTAATAATACCATCTTACTATAAAGATTATCCAATGTGTACGTTAGTATGTATCACACAGAGCTGACTGACTTAATTACAATAATATTAGGTATGTAACTGTCTTACGGTATACTAACAACTATTATGTTTTAGGATTTTTGGATATTACCGCTTCGTATGAATTTTTGGTTTAAAATTTAAGATTAAATGAGCCAATTATTGCTTTCCATAGAGAAGGATGTGGAACTTGAACTTAATGAAGTCGTTAAGAATTTAATTACAAAAGCGAAAAGGAATAGAAACATTATAAATTATTGTTTTCATACAGCCCTTGTTTCTTTAGTGGGTATCATTACACAGTCAATGATAATATACAATATATATTGATATTACCAAACAAATATCATTTTCTTTAATAGAGTGAATGTACTAACAGGCGATGGTTCAAAGATATGACAATGATATGAACTAACTCTCAATTAGTTCATTATTCATATCGCTTTGTTCTTCAGGGTCCGAAAAATTTTAAATGTAATGGTTTTAATTACAAATAAAAAATATACAGTATGAAAATACTTATGGAAACCGGGAATAAAAATGCACATGAAGTGCACAAATTACAGAATTTTCCATTTTTATTAATTAAAAAGGAACTGTACCATAGTAAAGCCACGTGCTATAGTTTATATTGTAATGGCTGTCATTCAACCAATAATACATTGCCACTGCAGCATAATACCTCTAAAAGTACGCGATGTAGCGTGATATATGCACTTACAGCTCCCAAGAGAGAAATATCATATGAAAAACGTTTACAAATTAAATATATGACTGACGACGCTGCAGATTGAGACGAAACTTTGTTTCAATAGCAGCTGTACAGAAATTGAAGAAGATATGTTAAAGAAGTGCTGTTGATAACAGAAGTGGTTGAGACAGCAAATACAATTCCTTCAAAAGTGACGTTAAGTAATCCAGTGATAGTCTACAATCCAGTAAAGAACATGTCAGTGACCTAACTGCAACTACAGGCGTTAAATGTTATCTCCTGAAAGTAAGATAGCGTGTACACATTAGCGCTAAGTGAGCTCATTGGACGCGTTTCTGTACAAAATCCACTGCTTCTGAAATAGACAGCAAACTTTGAATAAGGAGTAAACAGAAATGGATAAATGTTCTTTTTACAGATTAAATGAAAGTCAAAACGGTACCATGGCCAGTCTAGACATGTTACACTAAAGCACTCCTTGGAGCCCAGTACAGGTGTGGGCTTCATCTCAGCCAGTTCTAGAGCAGATCTGAGTAAAATTGATGAAACACTAACTGTTGACAAATACAAGCATTTTTTTCATGATATTATTCCATCAAGAACAATGGTCGTTGAAAATGGATTTTTCTTCCAGTAAGACAGAGATCCAAAGCTTGCAACAAATGTAATAAAATGATAACTGGAGAGGTGAAGAGGTTGACGGAACACTCGTGACTATTGCAGGACTTCTTGATGACGAGAAACCCACTTGAAATAAAAAAATGTATCTCAGAACGGGTGGTATGGGTATTAACACTTTTACTATTAAAGCAGAGAAAAACGTTAACAAAGTTAACCTGAAGATGGCCTGGAAAGGTTGAAACGTTATTCTCTGCTTTAGTAGTAAAAGTTGGAATACCCATACCAGCCGTTCTGAGATACATTGCACAACTTGCACAAAGGTCAATGCGACTATTATTAAGGTTAAATGAGTTTGTATGAAAACTCAGAATGTTAAACAACAAACAAACAACTTAGCTTAATTATGAGGTGTAATACATGATATTTGGAATAATATTTCTCAATTATTCACTGTATGATAGCATAAAAATAAGGCGCATTGTACTGTTGAAATAGAATAATAAAATGCTAGAGTATGGAACAGATTATCCACATTTTGTTTTTGTAATAACGTGTTGTTTAAAATGACTGATTGGTTATAATCTGTTTATATGTTCTGTGTGTACATCACCTCCGAGTTTTCAGCTTTTGCTGAAGTTTTTTACTTATCGTAAAATACTTTTATATTAAGTTGTTTTCAGCGTGAAATAAACAATGAAACTAGAACGTTTTAGCAAAAATAATAAACTTTCAGATAAGTGGATATTATAGTTGTAAGATCTGGTTTATGAATCAATATAACTGTAGTAACCTCACTTATAGTAACATGCTCAGTACATAAATAATGCTAGTGTACCTAAAGTTAGTGTACACAGTAACTATCTGCATGTTATCCAGTCCTAAATAATAATAATAAAATATTAACTCGAAAGTTTCCCAAACAAATTTTTCAAAAGTTTATTAATCACCTGATAGGTAATTTCAATCTAGCTTTCCGCGGACCTATACGATAAGCTTTCTGTACTTTATTGGAGCCTTTTACCCTCCGAATTCCTGGAAATCCTCTTGTGACGTCATCTAGCCTAAACGTTCGTATCAAGTCAAAGCCTACAACAAAGTAAGGTGTGTTAATAAGAGAAACGAACATTAAACAGCATAACCTAAATACGTACACATCTATATGTTAGTATATTAGAGGTGTAACCAATTAAACTAAATTTAAATTCACACTGGGTGGTTTATTAACATGTCCTTCAGATTGGCAGTAGTGTTTATTAACATATCCTTCAGATTGGCAGTAGTATTTATTAACATATCCTTCAGATTGGCAGTAGTGTTTATTAACATATCCTTCAGATTGGCAGTAGTGTTTATTAACATATCCTTCACTTTGGCAGTAGTGTTTATTAACATATCCTTCAGATTGGCAGTAGTGTTTATTAACATATCCTTCAGATTGGCAGTAGTGTTTATTAACATATCCTTCACTTTGGCAGTAGTGTTTATTAACATATCCTTCAGATTGGCAGTAGTGTTTATTAACATATCCTTTAGGTTGGCAGTAGTGTAGTTTGACCATAATATTTTACTCCACAACGTATCTAACATTGTGACGTTACCCGTTTCCTGGTACTTGGAAAATATATTAGTTTTCAGTTTTTGAAATATTTTTAGAAACAAGCTCAGGATATTTTAGAAGTCCTTGTAGATATCTCAGTGGAGTTACCAAAAACTGAAGTTTATATCATGGTAAAGGATTAATAGTGATGATAAATAATTAATAATTTCAGTTAAGGATTTGCTAAATCTATTACATCATATCATCCTTACGTCTTCTGATGCTATTTTCAGGGTTGTTCACGGGAGGGGGAGAAACAGGGAATATGGAACATTTTGCCAAATGGAAATTATTATTTAATAAAAACTTTCAAAATAAGTAAACCAGATGAAACGATTAAAAACAAAGATGAATTATATGAGATAGGGTATGTGAAATACAAAATACTTTTTTAAGCTTTATTTAAAATTGTCATTCTATAAGGTGCTATCTCAGAGTTACTTCACTTTTGTAGTTTATATATTTATTTTTGTTTTCATACGTAAAGCACCAGAAGAATTTGGTTAGCATCACTGAATCACTGAACATGCTAAATAATTAATTTTAAAGCATTTTAATATACAATATAAAAGGGTTTATGTATATAGCGTTTGTAAATGTTGACTCCATATTTTAAATTTGCCTAGGTGACCCGAACGGTTTGTAACAGCGTAATTCGAGTTTGTTAACATAATAGTAATACGTAATTTCTAAGCCTATTTATATCAACCCCGCAAATCACAGTATCTGTAGATTCTTCTTCCGTTTCTCTCTCTTCTGTAACAATAATCGTAATCCAACGTCTGTTCTATTTCTATCTTAACCCTATTTTTGCATGATTGTTACTGATACTGTTTCGGTTAGTTCTGTTGTATAGTGTAACCAGCGGCGTATTTAGGTAGGGGCTAGAAAGGACTCAGCCCCAGGGTCCATGGCTTTAATGGGGGCTCATTGATAATCGTATTACATGTAAAATTACATGGGAGATAGGGCCCACAAAAATTATTAGCCTCCGGACCCACACAACCTTAAATCCACCACTGAGTGTAACAATAACCTTACATTACTGTACGTAATTAAGCCTAGTTATGAGCATAAGTTACTTGAACCTTTATTACTTATTAATGTAACGTTATTTTTCTCTCTACTATAATCTTAAACTGAATGTCATAGTAAAAATCATACCTGGAAGATCGTCTTCACCTGGTCTGATTTCAGGACAAATATTATTTACATCGTTGTATCTCTCTTCTGCAAGACACCAGAATCAAATCAGGTTAAAAATACTGGTTTATCTTTAAATAATAAATAATGTTTCTTTCAAACCTCCATTACATAAACAGACATGGTCAACTTTCTGTTGGACAACAATTTAGATGTTGCTTGTTTCACAATGTTTAGTAGAACGTTGGTAAATCTCTATGTGCGTCAGTTACTCTTTTGATCGATTTAGGCCTCTTCCATTTAACCTCTCTTTGTATATTTACTCACTATTATAAATAAAAAAATACAAGTTGTTATGGAGTAGATGCAACAGACGGTTGCTATAAGAAGTCATTAGAAGTTACCACATGGGTGTATCCTAGCATTCCCTTCACTTATCAGGTTTGTTAACATGGCAGTTTATTATAAGCATTAAGTAACTAAACAATCTACGCTTGATTGTTTTATATTTAAGCAAGTTCCAGATAATTACTGACTTATGGAAAAAAATCAAGGCATTTTAATCTTTATCTTAGCTCTGCTGAAATGGTCTGCACTTCACTGAGCAAACATAACACTATGTAACACAAATTTTGTTCCTGAATAGTATGTGTTATTTCTTAATTGCTTATGTTGTAAAAGTATAGAAAATGGCTATTATTCTCTTCAAACTTTGCTTTTGTGACCTGGATAATGAAATTTAGAAGTTAACCTATTTTCTATGTAAAAACGAACAAATCTGTACATTTTCATTTAAATAAAGCCTGAATAAAACAACATATGAATAAAGATGCACATGTATTTATGCTAAAGTTATACAAAAATGAACAAAACTGTTTAGAAGTGAGTAGTTTTTCGAGATTTGCGACTGTAATGTAAATCACTTTCACGTATCAGCCACCAAATATAGTCTCCAATCATGTTTTCGTTATACACTCCCAGGTCACAAAAGCAAAGTTTGAAGAGAAAACTGGATCTTTTCCATTTACTTTAGGCATAAGCAATTGGGAAATAATACTTTCTGCCCAGGAACAAGAAAAAGTAAAATTTTTGTTACATAGTTTAATACTTGAATACTCAATGTTTTGTTCGAAAAATTATTAAGTATTCTACTTTTTATATATTCCAAAATACGTCTATCAAACAACACATAAAGCAGTTAACAGTCGCGTATCTATAAGTGATTTCAAAAGTCCTTTAATTTTCTAATTTCTTTCAATAAGAGTAACAACCAATAACCTTTTATGGAGGAAAAATTATATATTGGCATTCCTCCAGTGGCTCAGCCGTATGTTTGCGAACTTACAATGCTAAAAACCGGGTTTCGATATCCGGGGTGGGCAGAGCACAGATAGCCCATTGTGTGGCTTTGTGCTTAATTCAAAACAACAAAATCCAACATATATTAAACAACTACTTTTCAAGGATTCTGCTAAATTTATAAATTGGTTATACGAATAAGTAAGTCGTTTTGTGGATCAGTAATGATCTCTTTTAAACAAATTTTCATTTTTACACTTTTGTTCATGGATAAAATTGGTAGTTGAATATACTACATTTTATAAATCTGTTTATGTATTACATCTATGTTAATTTCAGAAACGTTGACGCTTTCTTGAATCACGAATTTATGTATAATGTCAAACTGGGCCAAGTATAGCGCACGTATACTATGTCTGTGAAAACAAGATAAATTAATTGAAAGGCATCAATCTCTGTAAAAACCACGTGGCATAAGCATGTTTAGCTATTGAGCTGTCAGGTTGATAATATACGACAGGAAGTCGATAGTAGTAACTTTAGAGCCAAACTGCTTTAAACAGTACGAAAAAAGGCCGATTTAGGAATGAAAAACAGTTGGCCACATATGGCTGTACCAACTGATGGACTCGACCTCCATTAACATTTAGTCTGTAGATGGCGCTGAAATAGTAAGAGTTTGATCATAGACTTTTATCTCAAAAGAAAATTTAATTCAGATCTATAAGATCTGTTTTGTCTCCCTGTTTAATGATGCGTCACTTAATATTTCATAGAACGTACAAAAAAAGTGAATTATATTTTTTATGACATACGAGGTCGAGTAAAAGCTGTTATACGGTTGTTTTTATACCGATTGGTAAAATTGGTATTAAATGGCCTGGCATGGCCAAGCGTGTTAAGGCGTGCGACTCGTAATCTGAGGGTCGCGGGTTGGCGCCCGCGTCGCGCCAAACACGCTCGCCTTCCCAGCCGTGGGGGCGTTATAATGTGAAGATCAATACCACTATTCGTTGGTAAAAAAGTAGCCCAAGAGTTGGCGGTGGGTGGTGATAACTAGCTCCCTTCCCTCTAGTCTTACACTGCTAAATTAGAGACGGCTAGCACAGATAGCCCTCGAGTAGCTTTGTGCGAAATTCAAAACAAAAAAAAAACAAATTGGTATTAAATGCTCGGTACTAAAGAAAATGTTAGAGACACAGTTGTAACCAACTTAATTTTTTTAAGTACAACGTTAGAACTTAAACTGTGTACTAAAAAATAGCTGTATAATCACCTTTGCCTCGTATTAAGTATTCAGTTCTACTTTTGACCTAAAAAGTAATATGTTGTTTGCATTTCTGTACTTCAGAAAGGTTTTTGTAAATGTTCAAAGGAATAAGCGAATTTTGTTCAAGCTATTATTTTGATAGTTATTTTGGAACTTTTTTGTTTTAGAACTGGATATTAAAGAATCAGACACAAGACTGAAACAAGTATGGTTAATTTGAGGCAACATGGAAAATATTTTGAAATGCTTCTCTGTAACCACATGTGTTCCTTGAAGTAATTGGCCATATACTCAGTTAAACTCAAGTGCTGACTGGTGGGGGAAGGGCTGACAAATCTTAATTTGCTCAATCGCTTCAGCTGACTTAAATAATATTTTGTTGTGAAACTTGAGTAACATTTACGTACAGTAACGTATAAATTATACGACCCCACATTAAAATTATTTGGTGTGGGCGTGCGTTGGATGTGAATAAACCGAATACATTTCTGAAGATAGAGTAACATTTAAAATGATAAGAAATAGATTTGGTATTTTAAGATGAGTTGTACATGAACAATCAAAAACTTACAAACATAAAGCAAAAATATTTAAATTGATATTAGGTAAGAATATAAACATGTCAGTTTCAGTTATTGCTTGTACTAATTATATGACACATTCTGATGGTTAACACACCAGGCTGCGTATGAGAAGGTACAAGGTTCGAGCCACAATATACCTCTGAACACTTTCAGCTGTCAGAGCGTTATAACTGAAAACGATTCTTCTTGTTAACTTAAGAAAAGCTTGCATAGGTAGCGATTGCTACTGATTTGCTGTCCTGTCTCTGGTCAGCAGTTCTAAATCAGAAATACAATATCCGAAGTGTACGGGTCTCTGATCTAGTCATTCAACTGATGTAGTCCATTAAAAACACCCGAAATACCGGAGGAATTTTAAAAAATCAGTATTAAACAACTATTATCTTTATATGTAACTTACTATCCCAGTCTCTTGTACCACCTAATCCATAGGGTACATTTTCTGCATATATGTATTTTATTTTATTATGTTTTCACAAAGATATCTGAAACTAAATATTTGTTACAAGTTGAAAAAATAGCTTATGATATAATTATTGACCCCGGACCTTTAACACTTGCATTTCCTTCTCAAAACCTCGTCATTAAAAAAAAAAAAAAGATTAATATAAGACGCTACTTAGGCTATGTATAAAGTTTGTTATTTCACTGTTATGGTAACTTATAAAGGCTTAGTCACAGGTTTTAAGTAAAATCAATATTCTATCAACGCTTGTACTTGTCATGTGATAAGAAATGCTAATACGTAAAAGAACATATTTCAATCCCTATCAGAGACAGCTACCATTACATTTGCCGTTTATTGTCTACACACATTTTTTGTGATGCTAGGCACGACACTGACTAGATTGGAGAATCTGGGTATATTCACCATTAGAAAAAAAAAAACAGTCAAATTCATAACAATGCGGTTTAATGAAGATTTATGGCTTTCACGAGGCTGTTATTAAAAAAGAAAGGAAAAAAATCATAGAAAAAAATACCGCCTGCTTTACACTATGAAATACAGCTAAGTAGTGGTTCCACATGCGAATAATCTAGAGTACATTTCCTCATCACCTTAATTCTAAAACAAGGTCTATTTAAGATGTTCTTGCTAAAGCGACACCTACGTAAAATTGACAGTTCTCTGAGATCCCTTTCTTTTTATTTCTTTTTTTTGTATCTGTTTTTTTTTCAGTTATAAAGATTGTGTTTTTCTTTTATGATTGCATAATTGAATAATCATTATTTCCAGGTCCTTGAACTATAATTTAATTTAATTATAATGACAAATGATGGTACGCAACCAGTAGTGACGTTAAACAGACGCCCTTCACGTCACAATACTTGTAAATATGTCCACGCCTACCCAGTTCAGTTGACTCTTTGCTGTGAGGAATGAAAATATGTGTACTTAAATGGACAACTATTACGTAAGGCAGTTTGGCGAAGTATATTAGCAATAACTATATAATTTCAATTGTGTTGTTGATTTTATAATGTTAGCGTGTATTTAAATATCTAAAACATTAACACTATGAATAGTAATACCTGGAATTTATAATTAATTTATTTGGTTCGTTTCTACTGTTTTTTATTCTTAATTACATCTGCTAATTAATTAATATCTTCGGATTTCAATACATTCCATTGGGGCATTTTAGATTTCTTGATGTTAAACAATATCCAATTTATTTTTTATGCATTTGGACTATAATAAATTATACTGATTATTTCAGTGTTTGTTTTTGCTCCTACCCCCTCGGTGACCTAGTTTTAAGTTTCAGGGTTCATAATGTTAAAATTCGTGATTTTGCCCCTTTGTTGGGACAGCAAAGATAGTTCATTCTGTATATTTGCGCTTAAAGCAGAACACTTTTTAATTATGTTAAAAATTGTTTTTAATTAAATTATACTTAATTTCTCTTATTCTTTTCGTTTTTGACTTCTATTTATCTGAGTTTATTTTTTTTACTCTTAATAAACTGTTTTAGTTCTTACTGTGTTTAAACAATAAGTTTAATTCACCCTTTGATGCTCTTATTTGTTTTCAATGTCGTCAATTTTTAATGTGTTTAATTATCAATCAGTTCCGATATTTCATTATATTTGGATGGCAATTGTATTCGTTCCCCGCTGGCACAGCGGTAAGTCTACGGGTTTACAACGTTAAAATCAGCGGTTCGATTCCCATCGGTAGACTCAGCAGGTATCCTGATGTGGGTATGCAATAAGAAAGTACACATGCTAATTCATTAGGCCTGACGTTGTAACTAGTGTGCTTAGCTTGCAATTTGCGGATTACGAGGTTGAAAAACATCGCCAATCAAACTTGACTTTTCATTTCAGGGATTGGGGGATTATAATATTGCAGTCAATCCTACTAATCGTTTCTAAAGAGTAGCTTTTCCACTTGAAAATTATGGAAGGTTAGAATATATATCCCTCGCGTAGGTTTGGAATAAATTAAGTTTTTTAAACTTTTGATTTGTAAATCACTAGTTTTTATTTTAATTAGGTGTACTAATTACGTTTATTATTAAATCTTTTTTACTGTCTTTCATTCACAACTCAATTAATTTATTTTCAGTTTTATAGCCCTTTGGAAGATATATTTTTAAACATCTATATATATTTCTTAACTTCTTTACTAATTAAATGATCACTTGCTTCATATTTGATGTTGTTTATGAACTCAAAACTAACATTTGTTAACTCCATTCCTGGACATTAACGATGTTTACATACTGGAGGGAAGTAAAATATCTGTGGGAGGACTACTGACCAGGAGTCACGTCCCCGACTCAGTCTGTGGTCTGGAGGGAAGTAATATATCTGTGGGAGGACTACTGACAAGGAGTCACGTCCCTGACTCAATCTGTGGTGGATCTTTTTATCTTCAGGATTCAAAACCTCATTTTTAGTATTCTGTGGAGTGTGACCTTTTATTGATTAAAATATCGTTAACGTTTCAGGCGGCATCCATTCAGTTCGTGCACTTTAATAAATGTGGTAAATGTTCACGCTTGTCTTGTGTATCAATATCCCGAGTTAGTTTTGAAATGAACAGGAGTTCGATTTTATAGTTCATTCTCATGTTTTATCAGTACTCATCGATATCTTTCAGAATGCTTACACGAAAGATTTTTTCAAACGAAATAAACTTTTATTATTATTTTTTTCCAACAATTTGTTTGTTTTGGTTTGTTTTGAATTTCGCGCAAAGCTACACGAGGGCTATCTGCGCTAGCCGTTTCTAATTTAGCAGTGTAAGACTTGAGGGAAGGCAGCTGGTCATCATAACCCACCGCTAACTCTTGGGTTATCTTTTACCAACGAATAGTGGGATTGACAAAACATTATAACACCCCTACGGTTGAATGGGCGAGCATGTTTGGTGCGACGGGGATTTGAACCCGCGACCCTTAGGTTACGAGTCGAGTGCCTTAACCACTTGGCCATTTACTAAACGAACCGAAATCATCTCCTTGTAAGCTCTCAGTTCGGTTAGTTTGCTACTTGAACCGTATTATTCACACTGTTGCAAACGAACCGAACTGTACTGAATACAAAAAACAACAAAACGGTGTGAACAGGCAATTAGTTAGTGTTCTCCAGTTTTATGATTTGAAGTATCTTTTAAGTATCTCATGTTTCCACGATGTTTCCAGTTACTCGTTCAGTGGACTCAGCAGATAGCCCAATGTTTGCTTTGCTATAAGAAAACACACACACAGTTACTTGTAGAAAGTGAGATCACGCCAATAATGACAAACTAGTTCCTAGAAATATGTTGTACGTGCATGAATAATTATTCAAACGTTTCTCTATGATAAAGCAAAATATATAAAATATGCTAAGTTTCAGTCAGATCTGATCAACTTGTAACGGGCACTTATTGAAGCAATGAAACAGTTTTAGAATTAATATAATAGACCGTATTGTACATTTTTGTTAATATTTTTTACTGCTGTTTCAGTTACCGCTTTCTAACAGTGTTTATTCAACAGTAGAAAATATACTCACTGGGCTAACATTGTCGTGTATGTACAGTCATGTGAAAAAGGTAGAACACCCTATGAAAGCCTTTATACTTGTGTAACATTTTTGGATATATAGATATCTAACCTCAATTTCAACAATACTGAGAGATTATAGGAATATAACTAAACAATTAAAACTGAAGAAAAGACTTTTCAAGATCTGTAAATGTAATTCTACAAAAATGCATATTCTAACTGAGGAAAAAGGAAGGACACCCTACCCTCTAATAGCTAGTGTTACCCCCTTTGGCTGAAATAACTGCAGTGAGATGCTTCTTGTAGCCATCTACCAGTCTCTGACATCGGTCTGAAGAAAGTTTGCCCCACTTCTCAATGCAGAATTCTTTCAGCTGTAAGATGTTTGAGGGGTTTCTTGCATGTACAGCCCGTTTCAAGTCACCTCACAGCATCTCAATGGGATTAAGATCTGGGCTATGACTCGGCCATTCCAGGACTCTCCATTTCTTAGTTTTTAGCCAGTCCTTGGCGGATTTACTGGTATGCTTTGGATCATTGGCGTGTTGCAGAGTCCAGTTCCGCTTCAGCTTTAATTTTCTTACAGATGGACTCACATATTCCTCAAGCACCCTCTGATACACAGTAGAAGTCATGATGGATTGTGAGCTGTCCAGGTCCTGCTGCAGCAAAGCAGCCCCAACCCATGACACTTCCACCTCCATGCTTCACAGTTGGTATGAGGTTCTCTTTCTGAAATGCTGCATTTGGTTTACACCAAATATATCATCTGTTCTGGTGTCCAAATAATTCAATTTTGGACTCATCTGTCCAAAGAACATTATTCCAGAAGTCCTGGTCTTTGTCTACATTCTCTCTGGCAAACTTCAGTCTGGCCTTGATGTTTTTCTTAGAGAGCAAAGGTTTCCTCCTTGCACACCTCCCATGCAAGCTAAACTTGTGCAGTCTCTTTCTGATTGTAGAGACATGCACTTTCACAGCAAGAGTAGCCAGAGCCTGCTGTAGGTCCCGTGATGACATGTTAGGGTGTTTGGAGACCTCTTTTAGCATCTTGCGGTCTGCTCTTGGGGTGAACTTGCTTGGACGACCAGACCTGGGCACGTTGTCAGTTGTTTGGAAAGTCCTCCACTTGTTGATTATTTTCCGGACAGTGGAATGGCTGATTTTAAAATCTTTTGGGATCTTTTTAAATCTCTTACTAGACTCATAAGCTGCTACAATTTTCTTTCTGAAGACCTCAGACAGCTCTTTTGCTCTCACCATGGTGTTCACTCTCACTTCAACAGTCAGGAGCACGCCAAACTAAATGTCTGAGGTTTAAATAGAGCAAGTCTCATTCAAAATGCTGAGTAACGATCTTATAATCATGTGCACCTGGTGTGATACACCCGTGTGTGAGTTGAGCCATTTTAAGTGGGAATAAGTGTGGGGGTGTCCTAACTTTTCCTCAGTTAGAATATGCATTTTTGTAGAATTACATTTACAGAAGATCTTGAAAAGTCTCTTCTTCAGTTTTAATTGTTTAGTTATATTCCTATAATCTCTCAGTATTGTTTAAATTGAGATTAAATATCTATATATTCAAAAATGTTACAAAAATACACAGGCTTTCATAGGGTGTCCTAACTTTTTCACATGACTGTATCCTGATGCACATAAAACAAAGCTCTCTCAATACAACTTATTCATCAGTGAAGGTGACATTGAAGGGTTTGGTTTGTTTTGAACTTCGCACAAAGGTACAAGAAGGCTATCTGCATTCGCCGTCCCTAATTTAGCAGTGTAAGGCTAGATAGAAAGTAGCTAGTCATCACCACCCACCGCCAACCCTTGGGCTACTCTTTTACCCACGAATAATGGGATTAACTGTCACATAATAACGCCTCCACGGCTGAAAGGACTGGCATGTTTGGTGAGACGGGGATTCGAACCCGTGACCTTCAGATTACGAGTCAAACGCCTTAACTCACCTGGTCATGCCAGACCACGTCGATTTATAAACTTTTAAAGAAAGGTTCTCGAAAGTTCGGGTTGGCAACAATATTCGAAAATACGCTGGAGCTTTCGTAAAACATATAATGTTGATTCTTACACTCGAGAATTTCTACAAATTTAGAGAACAGGGAGGATTTGCGCAATAAATATTTAACGACATAAATTTCATTTTTTAATATATATTAAACTGAAACGATCATAGATAATAAAATAATCTTAAATTCGTAACAACTCAAGATTATATGTTACGAGGACAAACAAAACCAACTTAATTTTCATTTATTTCAGATGTTTGTTTGTAATATATTACAAACTGAACAACTATATTTCAAATGAAACAAGTATAAAGTCTCTTTTGTCCTACCCTGTATACAGAATTCAGTAATCTTTGGACGAAACATAAACTGTAAGTAAAGGTACTAAAAATGGTAATTACAAATACCTTGTTCTGGTATATATAGCAATGTGATCTTTATCTTGTAAGTCTACCCGTTTAGTAATTAATACACGTTCATTTGTTAGAAGATTCTGTGGATCAAAGGAACACGTGCTACAAATCTTTTATAATTATCTTGCGTTTGTTCAAACAGAAAATATGTGATTCCGAGTACATCAGACCCAAACTAGTGTTTAGAATATAAAAGTCTATATCAAAGGTTTTTAGTTATAAGAAGTAAAAATTTACAGTTGCTATAAATTTCTTTCATCCGTTACAACATACACAAAATAAACGTTAGACTAAAATCTCCAGTCATGCTTTACTCTCATTATAAATCGGTACAGAAAGAATCAGCCATATATACACTCAAGTCTTGCCATAACTCGGTGTATGCAACAAACAAAATAAAACTTCACTCACGTGTATATGACAGCTGTACCAACTGGAAGATGACTGCCAAAGAGGCTGCCTTTATCTGCCATCTGACTGACCAAAATCTGAAAGAAAAGTCAATTCAGATTCATAAAAGGATATATCATACATTAACCCAAACAAACAGACACATAATATTAACCTTACGTGTAACCTTACATTTACCCTGCGTTATGCGTAGTGTTTGACTGATAATGGTAAGATGTACGTATTTATCCTAGAAATATGTGTAGTGTCCTAATGATAATGTTAAGATCAATAGATTTACTCTCACTCATGAGTAATGTCCTAATGTTCATAGAGTTCACATTTTACCTATTAAATGCTAAAAAAGTTTTTTTTTATTTTTCCCTTTTCTTATTTTTATCTTTCAAAGCTCTACTCAAATAATTGGTTGAGTCTGACAACGCAAAATGCATATTTTTTCTTTATGTTCATTGGCCTTAAGATTTTGGCCAGCAGTGTATATAACCTTTATCGTTTTCGCTAAGTGCGAATAAAGAGCAGGTAAAAGTTTCAGCTATATGTACTCTAGAATGATCTGTTTTAGACTTGTTGTTTCCAGGTGTCACTAATAGACAAAGCATTTTTTTTTCTGATTACTTTTGGGCAACAGGTGTTGTAAGTGAGGAGGTGGATAACTGTGTGTGTTTTTAAATAGTAAAATCACATCGGGCTATTGAATCCACCAAAGAGGTGGATACATGAAATGTGCCTTTAAAGTACGACGAACAAATAAACGGACCACTATGGTAAAACGCCAGGGTATTAAGACAAACATTTTACAGGTGATAACATAAGAGCCACATTCGTCAAATAACTGTATTTGTTTTATACATCCGAAGCTTGTTTCGTTCCAGTGTATTACACCATTTTGAGTTCAGAAATCCAAACGTTTCTAAATACATAAGAAAGATAGTGCTTCCTGTTTCATTATTAATGTCTTATGTTATCCTGTCTTGACACATTTACCCTTAGTCACAGTTTCTTTCTTTGTGTGTGTACAATATTTAGTAGTCTTTAAAAATATTTAAATCTTATATATTAACATGCACTACGTATCACATATTTTACTATCCTGAGAAGAAAGTGCATATTAATGAGCATTGCATGAGAGAAGGAACTTTAACAATTTCCCATGTGGTAGCTTTTAACTTTTTCGTTAGAGGCCACTAAGATATTATTTCTAATAAAGGATTGCTTACACGTCGCTTTGAAGAAACAGGCTGGTGAATTCAGCCGAAACATTACTGAACGAGAAACTCAAACATCGTTTCTACCTTTTGTACCACTTGAGTTTCGAATATTTTAAACTGACAGAACGAAAATATAAAATAGAATGTTTTGTTTTGGTATTAGTTTTCAGCTAAGCCTGACGTTGGGGATAGGTAAGGCAGTTGCCTAGGAAGCCATTCGTATTTATAAATATCAGATTTATACTGCTGTTCATGAATTCACCAACAGTTGTCGTCAGCAAATCCTTTGTAGAGTCAAAAGTTACGGGGATCACATGACTATCCTCCGTACTTCTAGCTTACTCCTAGTTAGAGGGATCACATGACTATCCTCCGTAATCCTAGCTTACTCCTAGTGTACCCTTTTACAGAACGAAGGCCTACTTATCGCTAACCCTTATATTATCAGGTGGTTTTAATTGCAATTTAACAACTGCTTAATTCGTCGTGTTTCTCACATATAAAGACTCACTGCTGTTTTGTTTAGCTAATACAAACTAACAGTTCTATGGGCAGACGGAGAGTTGAAAAGTAAAATAAATAACAAACAGTTTTAAATAACTTTTCCAAAAATTAACATTTTTATTGCTTCAATTAGTTGCATCTGTATAGAAGTTTATTACGTATCAACATTTAATATTATAAAAATTGAATATTTGAAACTTATTCAATTATTTAATTTTTTTTCTAATTTCGCACAAAACTACACGAAGGCTATCTGCGCTAACTGTCCTTAATTTAACAGAGTAAGACTAAATGGAAGGCAGCTAGTCATCACTTCTCACCACCAACTCTTGAGCTACTCTTTTACCAACGAATAGTGATATTGACTCTCACATAATAACGCCCCCACGGCTGAAAGGGCGAGCATGTTTGGTGTGACAGGGATTCGAACTCTGGACCCTTGGATTACGAATCCAGCGCCCTAACCACCTGACAATGCCAGGTCATAAATAATTTATTCTCATCTATCATTAGAAACTATTACTCTCTTAAAGAATCCCTGATACAATCCTATAATAGGACCTTGTTTCCTTTTGCATGCTGCTTGAAATATGCCATGGCAGTTGAACGGATATGTCGTGAAGGCATTTTGTGTGTGTGTGTGTGTATATATATATATATGTAGCGTACTCTTATCTGGGGCATGGGTAGCATTTGCTACTGACTTTTGTATTTGTGAATATTTATCTGTTATAAAGCTTCTTTCTTAGCTTACCCACGACTGAGGTACGTCTTTTTGCAGGTCTCTCTACTGAAGGTGTTGGTACACCAAGTTGATTCATATTCCTTTTTTTTTGCTCTAATATCATTAAGTAGAAGGGATATTGTTGTCTTGCAAATTTTAAGTCACAGGTCTGTACATACTTTTATTAAGTGTATGAATATCTTGCATCGGAAAGTACTGTTAAATACTCTCCAAAACTGATTAGTTTTCAGGGACATCACATTACCTACAGAACGCCAAATAATGCCAAAATGTAGTTGTTATACATCTCCTTCCAAGTTCCACGGTAGTCACCTGACTTGTTGATTTGTATACTGAAAATCGTTTCAGTATTTCGTATTCAACATTGTGGTTAAACTATAATCAGAAATGTGTTTGTATTTTAAAGGTATAAGTTATTACATGTCAAACAAGCAAACACTGATGGTGTTTCTCAAAGTAATTTGTTAAAATACCATGTTTTAGTAGATTACCCATAAATTATTCTTTCGCTACGATAACGCTAGTATGGAATAGAAAGCATAAGTAAACATTGCAACTCGTATAGTAATGCATCTAATTATAACTGAAGTAAACATGAGGATTTATGTTGCTCTATATAACATATAGCAAAACCATTAAACGTGGCACGTGTGTTACGAAAACAAACACATTTAAGGTCTTGTACTAATCACTATGATTGGATTCATGATAGGGTCGTTGTCCTCACCATGGAAAACGGTCTTTAACTGAGAAAGCAATTATCTTGTACCATCTCTGACGCACGTGCCATCTTACGATCGTCATATAAATGAGACGTCACGGTGAGTTAACAATTTGAAAGTCTGCAAGATTTCTCTAAATAAGCGTAAGTCTTGCTCGTGCCGTAGCTTCAGAGCACGAGTTTGTGTTTATACTACGATTTTTAATGTAATTATCATAACAAATTTATTGGTAAGTTGTTTTGTTTTTGTTTTAATTAAAATGAAAAACCCAGTAACGTAGGAGCCAGAATGTATTAATATTCACCTCGAAATGTCGTATAACATAAACTCTGTTGTGGATGACGTCACATTAATTACTCGATTTATCAATACAGCTTACACTACCATATAAAGTATGATGACTAAAAATACAGTCGAGGTTATTCGGACATTTTGTAATGAATTCAGTTATGTTTCTTTAGCAGTATCTCTGGACTTTTACCGTCATCATTATTACATGCTGCTTAAAACTACAGACTAAAATATAGACAGGTGATCGTCCACTAAATTTATATCAGTATGTATTTTGAACTTAAAACAAAACAAAAACATGGGAGAAGACAGTAGTAGTAGTGTGCATCTGATTTATAATAAATTCATTGGATACTACACTAATAGTAGTGTACATCTGTTTTATAATAAATTCATTATATACTGCACTAATAATAGTATCCATCTGTTTTATAATAAATTCATTATATACTGCACTAATAGTAGTGTCCATCTATTTTATAACAAATTCATTGGATACTGCACTAATAGTAGTGTGCATCTGTTTTATAATAAATTCATTGTATACTGCACTAATAGTAGTGTGCATCTGTTTTATAATAAATTCATTATATACTGCACTAATAGTAGTGTCCATCTGTTTTATAATAAATTCAGTATATACTACACTAATAGTGGTGTCCATCTGTTTTATAACAAATTCATTGTATACTGCACTAATAATAATGTGCATCTGTTTTATAATAAATTCAGTATATACTGCACTAATAGTAGTGTCCATCTGTTTTATAACAAATTCATTGTATACTGCACTAATAATAATGTGCATCTGTTTTATAATAAATTCAGTATATACTGCACTAATAGTAGTGTCCATCTGTTTTATAACAAATTCATTGTATACTGCACTAATAATAATGTGCATCTGTTTTATAATAAATTCAGTATATACTGCACTAATAGTAGTGTCCATCTGTTTTATAATAAATTCAATATATACTACACTAATAGTAGTGTCCATCTGTTTTATAACAAATTCATTGTATACTGCACTAATAATAATGTGCATCTGTTTTATAATAAATTCAGTATATACTACACTAATAGTAGTGTCCATCTGTTTTATAACAAATTCATTGTATACTGCACTAATAATAATGTGCATCTGTTTTATAATAAATTCATTATATACTGCACTTATAGTAGTGTCATCTGTTTTATAATAAATTCATTATATACTACACTAATAGTAGTGTCCATCTGTTTTATAACAAGTTCATTGTATACTGCACTAATAGTAATGTGCATCTGTTTTATAATAAATTCATTATATACTGCACTAATAGTAATGTGCATCTGTTTTATAATAAATTCAGTATATACTGCACTAATAGTAGTGTCCATCTGTTTTATAATAAATTCATTATATACTACACTAATAGTAGTGTCCATCTGTTTTATAACAAATTCATTGTATACTGCACTAATAATAATGTGCATCTGTTTTATAATAAATTCAGTATATACTACACTAATAGTAGTGTCCATCTGTTTTATAATAAATTCATTATATACTACACTAATAGTAGTGTCCATCTGTTTTATAACAAATTCATTGTATACTGCACTAATAACAATGTGCATCTGTTTTATAATAAATTCAGTATATACTGCACTAATAGTAGTGTCCATCTGTTTTATAATAAATTCATTGTATACTGCACTAATAATAATGTGCATCTGTTTTATAATAAATTCATTATATACTGCACTAATAGTAGTGTCCATCTGTTTTATAATAAATTCATTATATACTACACTAATAGTAGTGTCCATCTGTTTTATAATAAATTCATTATATACTACACTAATAGTAGTGTCCATCTGTTTTATAACAAATTCATTGTATACTGCACTAATAATAATGTGCATCTGTTTTATAATAAATTCATTATATACTGCACTAATAGTAATGTGCATCTGTTTTATAATAAATTCATTATATACTGCACTAATAGTAGTGTCCATCTGTTTTATAACAAATTCATTGTATACTGCACTAATAATAATGTGCATCTGTTTTATAATAAATTCAGTATATACTGCACTAATAGTAGTGTCCATCTGTTTTATAATAAATTCATTATATACTACACTAATAGTAGTGTCCATCTGTTTTATAATAAATTCATTGTATACTGCACTAATAATAATGTGCATCTGTTTTATAATAAATTCATTATATACTGCACTAATAGTAGTGTCCATCTGTTTTATAACAAATTCATTGTATACTGCTCTAATAATAATGTGCATCTGTTTTATAATAAATTCAGTATATACTACACTAATAGTAGTGTCCATCTGTTTTATAACAAATTCATTGTATACTGCACTAATAATAATGTGCATCTGTTTTATAATAAATTCATTATATACTGCACTAATAGTAGTGTCCATCTGTTTTATAATAAATTCATTATATACTACACTAATAGTAGTGTCCATCTGTTTTATAATAAATTCATTATATACTACACTAATAGTAGTGTCCATCTGTTTTATAACAAATTCATTGTATACTGCACTAATAATAATGTGCATCTGTTTTATAATAAATTCATTATATACTGCACTAATAGTAATGTGCATCTGTTTTATAATAAATTCAGTGAAATCCAGGTTTCATCTTCCAATGTTCTATAACACATAAGCATTGTCTTGCCATCTAGCGGCTGAATTTCTAAAATATGATTTTGTTAATGATACCATGTTTCTTTGCTGTTGTACAGTCGGTTCTTGATCCAATAATAAAGTGTAAGCTCGAAAGTTTTTGTCCTAGAGATGAGACAGAAATATGATACTTACTGCATGACAGCTAATATACGTAACTCATTGAGACTTTCTAAGAACGTCTCTGTTCTATATATTTAGCAGTTTTGACTTGCAGTAAAACTGGTTTCGTCCAGTCACTAAAAACAACTAAAATATTCTAATTTTAACATATTTTATCTTTTGTATTATCAAATGATTTTAAACAACAATGAATGAATCGTCTATTCACCATGAAACCATCAGTATGTGTTTTACTTACAATAAGTCATCAAATATTTCATGGTCAATATAACATTTTAGAACCGTTTTCGTATTTAACATAAATGTATGCCTCAAACATAACACATATCGTGCTAGCAATGTATATATATATATATATATACAAGACTAAAGTTTCAGAAATTCGTTGCTCTCTAAATAGTTAAGTTTCAGTGGACATAAATTCGAAACGCTCTAAACATTTTCATTTTATTATTGTTATAGTTATATTTACTTAGTTTCTATTGTTCTCGTCTTGATATTCTGTTTCCAACGTCACCTTCGGTAGACGTTTTTCTCTGTATTTATCACAGCTATTGACCTCACAGTAGGCACATTTCTGGATAATTTCTGACCTGCTACTGCCCGTGTTGATAAGACCACCAGCCTTGAAAGGTCGAATAGTTATGTAATATAAACTTCATGAACTGAGGTAGAAATTTAAGACTTTAAATCAACTTATTGGGTGATATTACTACATACAGCAGTTTGTTTTTTGTTTCGCCAGAGGAAGAAAACCAAAAAATCGTGTTATATAACTGTTGTTGTTTTCAATTAAGCACAAAGCTACACAATAGGCTATCTGTGCTCTGCCTGCCACGGATATCGAAACCCGATTTTTAGCGTTGTAAGTCCGCAGACATATCGCCGAGCCACTGGGGGGCGTTATATAACTGATGCTTATTGTGGGTAAGTGCAACCACAAACGCTGTGAAAGCCCCAAAATAAAACACATTTCGGTATCATCCCATCTCGTGAACACATTACCTGTGCACTTCCCCCCACACACACAGACACAAAACAAAAAACTTTAGGCCTGTGTTGCTGTACATCGTACATTATAATCTTTGATACCTGGAATTTGTCCTTTCGTTATCGATTTTGGAGACGTCAAAACAATAAAAAAGTTGTTATGACATGAAGTACGTATAGGCTTACGTTAAGTAGCAAAACTCTTATCATGACCTGATATAACTGTACTTTCGACCATTTTATTTCCTTTATTCAGCCGCTATCCAAAGCACAGAGTATAAACAAGACACGCACAGGATCAAATTACTACAAATAAAGGTCGAGTCAATAAACGTCAACAGGCAAAATAATGAATACAACAAGGTTATAATATTAATGTTCTGAGCAAATAAATTTATATCGTCCAGCAACTGAAGAAACACGTTTCATTCCTTTAACTGTAAAAAAAAAAAAAAAAAAGACTTTGACACGTTTGATATAATACTATACGTTTTTTAATCAAAATTAATTCTTTATTTCAATTTGGTTTTTCACTAAATATATTTTAACGTCTTTAGACGAACAAAATTTGTAAGCATCAGTAACCATAGAAATTTCCATTCAACGTCAAATCTCAATGCTAATCTAGGCAATATACAGTCTGAAAGCCACGTTTTATCCTAGCCTTAAGCACCCCAGTGGCTCAGCGGTATTCACTTACAACTCTAAAACCGGGTTTCGATACCCGTAGTGGGCAGAGCACAGATAGCTCATTGTGTAGCTTTGTGCTTAATTCATAACAACGTTTATCCTAGCCTCAGACCCCTCAGTGGCTCAGCGTATGTCTGTGGACTTACAACGCAAAACAACGCCAAAAACATCATAGACCTACTTAGACTAATGCCACCAACATCATAGACCTACTTAGACTAATGCCACCAACATCGTAGGCCTACTTAAAGTAATTTCCCCAACATCATAGGCGTACGTAGAGTATTACCACCAGCATCATAAGCCTACTTAGAGTAATGTCATCAACATCATAGACCTACATAGATTTTTCCACCAGCACAAATTCTTATATGCCTTAAACGATCCCAGAGCTTAATATGATCTGGAAGATTATAACTGTTTCCTGACCCCTTCAGTGGATGGACAGTTAGTCTTTATATGCAAGCCTCACTTTTGTTATTTCAGTTCATCTACAAGTATCGGGACAAGTTATTCAGCTTAGGGACTACTACGTCACGTTATAAGGCATTTGTCCTACTTTTCAAGCACACACAAGTTCCCCTGTTACTACGTTCAGTGGAATCATTGAAGGTGAACATAACAAACATTTGCTGAGATTACTACCGTGCTGATAAGGGGCAGCAGCGCTTGATGTAAGTTAACGAATTTTATTTGTTTTGTTTGTTGTTGTTTTTTCCCCTTCATTAAAATTCCTTCCAAAAACAGGCGCCAGAAATATTAATTTTTTTAAGGAGTGGCACAACGTCACGTTTATCGTAGCTACTCAAACAAGATTCACTCTTGTTCTTACTTGAAAGAAACAAGTGAAGGTACACGAGATGTAAAAAAGATCGACACGTAAACCAACTCACGTTACTGAATCTACCTATTGTGAATTGTTACAAGGGGAAGATCGTACCACGTGTACAATCACACTAATAATTTTGTATATTAATTTTAGTCGTGTAAATTCCTTGAAGAATGGTTAGTAACACAAATTGCAAATTAAATCAGTTTATCTTTGAAACACTAAGATAATCATTTAATTGAAAAAAAAGACTGAAACATTCAGCCCACTAATAAATTCTACTCTTTTCTTTTGTTTCGAAATATCAAAACTACGTGCCCGAACATTACAGCATACATGAACAGCCCCACACGTGATCATTTTTTTTTTTGCTTATCAATTTCCACTCCACGTGTTTTTACATAAATTACTGATTATGTCTGAAAAGTCAGCAAGTGAATGTTGGAATAACAGTGCAAGCAATACACGTATATGTACACATACATAAATACTATGTATACACTAAAAACGATAATTTATTAAATTTGTCATTACGAGGAAGAAAAACGTATAGACAAGACTTTCAAATTTATTTTAGATTAAATTATGTGAACTATACAAATCAAGCTGCATTATTTTTGGCATGCTTTTTAGATATTATGGATATAAATATGTATGTGTGTGCGTACAAGAGTTACATTCTTTCTTCAAAGTAAAAGAAAAACTTCCATTCGTTATTATTTAATATGAAATTTAGCCTTCTGCTCGCTAGTATTAGGGTTAACAACGTTTTGTTTCTGTGTTTTATAATGTAATTTACTGTCTCATATCGAAAATATATTACATCAGAGAACTTTCTTTACACATTTACTTACGAAGAAAGATATCGTGTGTGTGCAGTACTCAACGGTTATTACCCAAATTAAAAGACTACCAGTTAAAGCCTGATACTTAGTCTATAACTGGAAAATTCTGTATTTGGGTTATCTTTATATTATCACAAGAGTGTTGCTTTGATTAAATAGTTTACTAACAAATTTACCATAACAGCTGTTACAGAAAAAACGTAACAACTTTGCAACAGTACACTAGACGTCATGAAACACAAAATCGAATATTCCATTCTTCAAATGTTTTGGTTTGTCTTGAATGCTACAAGAGGGGTAGCTGTTCCTAATTTAACAGTGAAAGACTAGAGGGAAGGCAACTAGTCATCACCACCCACAGCAACTCTTTGGCTACCCACTAACTTTTACCAACGAATAGTGGGATCGATCATCACATCTCCATCTGGTAAAGTGCTAAGTCTGTGGATTTACAACGCTAAAGTCAGGGGTTCGATTACCCTCGGTGGACTCAGCAGATAGCCCGATGGTTTTGCTGTAAGAAAACACACACAGAGACACACACTCGACCGTCGCACATAACACGCCCACGACTGGAAGGATGAGCATGTTTGATGGAACGAGAATTCGAACCCACGACCCAGAATTGCGTGTCGAACGCCTTCACCACCTGCCTATCTTCAAATCAAGAACGTTTCTTCTCCGCAGTAAACGGTATAGTTGAACGAAAATAATGAAATTTACAGAAAGCGTTTAACCATAATTCATTAGACACAATATAATCCGGTGATTTCAGAGTAAATTAGACAAAACACTCTTTTTTATTTCATTAATTTTTCTAACGCCTTGTTGGCGCGGTAGTCGTTTTACTGTCAATTTGTGCCGCATAAAAATAGTTCTTCGGTGTGCACATACAACCTACAGATATTTTGAATTCTCATTTTGCTTTATTACTGTTGACAATTTTACCAGGTCCCCAAGTGTGTATTGTTTGTTTGTTTGTTTGGAATTTCACGCAAATCTACTAGGAGGCTATCTGCGCTAGTCATCCCTAATATAACAGTGTAATACTAAAGGAAAGGCAGCTAGTCATCATCACCCACCACTAACTCTTGGGATACTCTTTTACCAACGAATAGTGGAATTGACCGTCACCTTATAACGCCTCTACGGCTGAAAGGGCGAGCATGTTTGGTGTGACGGGGATTCGAACCCGCGACCCTCGGATTACGAGTCGAGTGCCTTAACCACCTGGCCATGCTGGGCCTTACTTTGAGAAAACAGCCGGAGATATCCTTACGATGGTCCCCCGCTGAGATAACGGTAATTCTGCGGATTTACAACGCTAAAATCAGGGATTCGATTCCCTCCGTAAACACACCAGATAAGCCCGATGTAGCTTCATTATAAGAAAACACACACAAACATCACGATTATTAAAAAAAGGAGAAACAATCGCTCCGGTGTGTGATATGTTTTGTGATATGTTTTTCACAGTAGTTCGTTTGAGCTCCTGTTTTACTTTCTCACTATTACATGGGTGTTTCCACTGTTTGCAAGAGTGAAAAAGTCTACACCTTATAGTATTCTTTAATTATTTGTTTTAAAAGCATTCATTTTATATGCTATTGTTGCTCTAGCTAGGAAAGCTCGTGCTTATATATGTATATATACATTCAATTTGTCTGGAATGTCAAAGTCATGAGTGTGCCTTAGGGCGCGCTGATTTTTTTCAGTTTGATAATTTATTACATTCTAAGCGTGCTTACCGAATATATTTCAACACTTCATTTACAGTGTGTACAGTCGGGACATGGAAAAGCGATACCCTAAGCTACGCATCTAACTAAATTTCAATATTTTAGTTTTTCTTGCGCAATTGACTGAAAACAAAGTTGTTTTTATCAAATTAATACTTGGTTATTATTACTCTGCGTACGTTGGTACTTTCATGCAAGGTCTAAATCACATGAAAGCAACACAAACGAACATATTAACTCGAGCCTTTACAACGCTTTTCATGAAGTTGGATAAGTGGGCACAAATTTCAGACATTCGCCTTGGACAACAAAGGAAAGGATGAGCGTCTTCGGTAAGGGTTGAATTTTGTGACCTAGTTTGTCCAACTATGTGCATAGTTTCAAGTGAGTCCATTGATTAAACACGATAAAATAACTGTACCCAAGGCCGTTCCTATAAAACTACGGATGCGTTTGCCTCGTTCATTTAATAACCAAGTGCCTCACTGATGGTATCCTATAAGCAGATAATAACTGATTTCAAAACGATAGAGAGATTATAGTGCTTGTAGTAACACCCACACAACAGTGGGATTTTCTCACGCTAGAAGTCTGTTTTATCTTAACGACTGTCACACTTCCGCTTCTTTTGTTTTTATTTTCTATTATTTCTGCTTGTTTTTCACTCTATCTTTATTGTATTTTAAAATTCTCGTATCCGGATGTAAAGAACACATAAAGACTAGAATTATAAATTCAACCTTAACACGTGTGGTTGAACGAAATTACTCATTTGGAAACACTTGGCAAAATCAAACTTCTGGTTGAGTTTTTGTTACTAACGAGAGTAAAAGACTGTGCACGAGGTATCCAGGAACGCTTCTTAATCAGATTGTTACGCCATAAAGTGTAACGTGTAACAGTAATTATTAGAATAATCTATTTTCTGGAAGGAAATATATTAGAAGTCTGTCAAGTGTAAGTATGTTCTATCAAAATTAATATTTTGATTACGCTTATCCGGGACAAGAAGATCTATATAATTATTAAAAGAGTAATGTGTGTGCGTGCGAGCACATGCGTAGGAAGCTTTTTAAACTTCACAAAACTATACAAGAATGAAATTAGTAATACGGAAGAAGGGACGGCTTGGCCATAATGTGTGTGGGAAGCTTTTTAAACTTTTTTTAAAATTACTCAGAAATGAAATTAGGAGTAAGGAAGTACGGACAGCATCACTATATACGTAGGGGAGGGGAGGTTGGAGGATGCGTGTAAATAATAGTATGCACTGCAAAGGGAAAGGTATTTAGGGATTATACCTGTCATCCCCCAAGGTCTCTCTCGAACAGCAGTGTTTATGTGTGTTAAGGTTTTATGTGTGAATCTTTTCATTTGTTCATATGTATTTAGAATGCCGATACCGGTAACTGAGAGCAAAATCACCGAGTGTTAGTACTTGCCCCGACACTTATGTTTCGACAGCGTCACTAGATGTGGTATCTCTTTCCAGATAATTCCATCAGTTTGTTACTTTTGATTAAGCCATACGGCTCAAAGTATTTCTTGCACTAGAGGTATTTGGTGGGTAGTATGTGTTGTGGAATAGGTTTAACCCACTTAGGTTTAACCTCATAGTCATTCCGACATTTCTCACGTCCATCAGATTCATTCAGAACTCCCTGTACCTAACATCATAAGCAAACAGTTTAAGCATTTCACTTAATTACTTTAAATGCAAGGTACTGCCTTTGTAATTGTATAAACTCTGTGCATTCAAAAACAAAATGCAACATAACCAAAACCGTTTCTTACGCAAAGTAGGAGTTTTCCTTTTGTTATCGATTAAACATAATACAAAAACGAAGATAGCTTGACTATATTGAGGGACGAAACATTTAAATGATACGAGAAAATTAATAGAACATTACGACTACGCAAATTGTAAACACATTTGAAACAAGAAATGATGTTTAGGAAAACACAACCGAATACCAATAAGAATGCTTCAGTTTAACAACAATGACAAAAAGACTACGTGAGAAAATGATGGTGAAACGTAATTTCTGGAGAGCATCTCATGCTTTAAAGTATACGTAAATATTAAATCCCTGATCTGAATCTTTAAATCATTCTATAACGAGTTTTGTTAATTAATAATGTCAGGTTTCATTTTCCGATCTTAGATTAATACAGTAGAGGAAAACAAAACAAATTAATTATAGTTTGTCTCTTCAAAAATCTCGAACGGATATGCGCAGATAACTCTTTTTATATATTTGCACACAATTTCTGAAACAAACAAACAAAAATTACACCTCCCCTATAGCTCAGCAGTAAGCCTAAAAGCCTATAACATTAGAAGGTCGATCCCTTTAGGAAAGTCAGTCCAGGTAGATTAGCGCTGAAACGTAATAGACAAACGTTACTTACGCAAATTACTTTCGTTGCGTGGCTCTGTAACGAGCTTACAACTCCAATTCAAAGTAATATAAGCAGGCCTTAAAATAGTGCGTTGGTAGGAAGGAACGTTGTCTCACCAGTTATCTCAGTAGTAGCTCTGGTTTGTAAGGTATTTATAGACAGGTTTGGTTTGGTTTTGAATTTCGCGTGAAGCTACACGAGGGCTATCTGCGCTAACCGTTCTTAATTTAGCAGTGTAAGACTAGAGGGAAGGCAGCTAGTCATCATCACCCACCGCCAACTCATGGACTAATATTTTACCAAAGAATAGTGGGATTGATTGTAACATTATAACACCCTGACGGCTAAAAGAGCGAACATGTTTGGTGGGACGGGGATTCGAACCCGCGACTCTTGAGTCGAACGCTCTAACAACCTAGCCATGCCAGGCCTATTTATAGTCTGATGAAGTCATTTAAACACAATGCTCAATATTGAACATATTTTGGCATAGTACTGCATCATGTAATCCCATATGAAATTTGTCTCACAACTAAAGTGATTAAGGAAGTTTAAACATAACCATTAGAATAATGTTCGTCGAACTTGGCATTTATTTATGTTATTATTTTGGTTGAAAGAAATAAGTTTAGCCCCAAGACAGAGGAGTAATTTTCTTTTATTTATTTATTATTTCTGAATACAATTTTCGTATAGAACGCCTACATTCTATAATAGTGTTAAGCGTAACAAATGTACATACTCGACTGGGGCCGTAAATAGAGTTGCTCGTGCGTAGATGCTCAATTAGCTACGATCATGGTAAATTCTGTATAGTATATTTGTAAAGGGTTAGAGCGTGGGCTGCTGAACTGGATAATCGTTCTATTACCTCAGCAGCCCCAGTGATTTAGCAAAACAGACTGAACTTGAGGTCGTTACCCTTCAATGACTTTATGCGAAAAAAAAAAATATGTACACATACATATATATGAAGTTCAATTAGTTTGTTCCTCTTACTTATCAGCAAATTAAATGTTTAACGATTAACTGCTAATTTATAACGTACGGAATATGTTATAATGTATGATGTGGCACATAAGACCTCTTAATAATTCGAAATCTAAACGTAGTTTAATTCTTAAATCATCTTCATTATTTCTACGTCCAGTCGTAAAGAAATGTTTCTGACGTCAATGTTTTAATTTTTGTGATTAATTTAAAATTATAAATATAAACCATAGAATAAATATAAATTGCTTTTATTATTTTTATTTTCCTTTATCATTTGTTGTTTTTTTCCAGAGTGCAAATGTCATATTACTTCCTAACTTATTCAGTAGATGTCACTGTGAACGAAAAACTTAGTTATTATGGTTAGGACAAGGGTCAGAGGTAACTCATAAGTTCTATTACTTCCTGCTGACGTCACTGTTTAAGGCACATTACAGAATACTAATAATTCGTCTAGGGTATAAAATACCTAGTTTTATTTTTTAATAAATTCATTCAGACTAGTAGATATATACAAATAATAAGAAAATAATGTGGAAAATAAACTGGTATTTTATTTAAGACTTTTGAATTAGCTAATCTTCATTTCTTGCTCATAAACCGTAACCATGGCGTAGAAGTAGGTAAATAAGTCATGTTTCTAATTTTTTAACATGCTTTAACAACGTTTGAAGAGAGCTTAGACGTATTCAATATAAGTGAATGCTGTCTGTAATTATTAGCGTATTTGAATTTGTATTTATTAAAACAGCCGTAGCTTTTCCTTACGAACCTAACACGCGAATAAAATGTCATATTAAAGCTCTTGGCTTTTGAATTTCTATTCTGAAAGTGAATATACATTGTGTTTCATGAGCTATTGTAGCGACTCCTATCATATCTTCCTAGAACTAAACCCTTATTTGCGTCTACAGTTTAAGAATTATTTAATTATCTTAAACAATTGTTTTCTACAATCCTTCTTCCCTTTTAACTTAAAAACTTATTTGAATGTAGTAGCTTCTATCATAAATTTGTTACTTTAAAGAATGTTTACCCTAGAAATTTCCAGAAAAGTCTAATGCCCTCCCAAGTATTATTTAAATACCCTATTTTAACTTTTTTCTTGGTCGTACGTCTGTAACTTTCTGGTTTAGACATTTTTTTAAATGCACGTCCTGAGATGTAGTCACTAAAAAATATTTCATGAAGTTTCCCGGGTCTTACAAATGCTCCACTGAAAAGGAATCGCTGACAAAACAATATATTTATAATATAAAAAAAGTAAGCTTATAACAATAAAATCTGAAGTTCTAGTCCCGCGACTGAAGCAGAATAGGTGGCCCATTATGTAGCTTTGTGACAACATAATTAATAATAGTCCAATAAAATAAACGTTCAATTAATTTTGACTTCAATTTCAAAACAAAAGTCTAAGAAGAAAATTCTGCAGTATTTCGAATATTTTGAAAGACTTTTGAAGGTTTTAGTGTTTTATTTGTTTTTGTTCTTAAGTACAAAGCTACACAATGAGTTATCTGTTCTCTTCACACGAAGAGTATCGAAACCAGGTTTTAAGCGTTGTAAATTTTTAGTAAAACCATATACTGCTTATATAATTGGTATGTTTTGAGGTGGTGTTAATCAGCAGAGGATGCAATATTATTGACGTACGTGAATTATTTAATTATTTGTCGTCGATGCACAAATGTACCCAACTTTTGAGTTGGGCCTGGCATGCTCTGATGGTTAGGGCACTTAGCTCGTAATCTGAGGGCCGCATGTAGTGGATAATGCTGACTATCTGTCTATGTAATTAGAAACGACTAATGTAAGTAGCTCCCGGGTAGCTTTGTATGAAATTCAAAAACAAACACACGAAATGAAAGACCATTATGTTTTCTGTCACTGATAAGACTGGAATTAAACAGTTGCAGCTTCATGCAGTATGCAATTAAAACGACTGCTACTGTCAAAAAACACTTCAAATTTTGCAAAATACAAAACAGAAACGTATTACCCATTGCTATGGTAATCAACGTTTGAAGTCTGCATTTTAGGGAATATAGTTTTTCAATAAATAAGTGCGTTTGGATGACACTAGAACACGCGCGAGAATAAATTAAAGTCTTTCAAAGAATGATTATGTCTATAATGTGTATACGATGCCAGTGAAATAAAAAACTTCAGAAAATAAAGGAAAATAAAGACGACGTCTCATACCTATTTCTTTAACCTGTTGACTGCCAAGTATTTCAGCTGCTACTGCAACTCCGAACCAAGTTCAAAATACAACTCTAATGCTTCTTCATTTTTGTAACTTTTTTCGTGACGCCATTTTGGATCGCAAGTGAAACAATATGTAAGTAGGTCAAATGCATGTATGGTGCTGACATTTAGCGTTGAAGTTAGGTATTATTGAGAATGAATTAACTCGTCCGTGACACTGTGTTACCGATCGGCTTGGACGAGTTATCTCGTGTACGGCACTGAACAGGTTAAGTTTCAGGCTAGCTACACAGAAGTCATGTACGAACCTAATTCTATATAATTTTTATTGATTCCGACTTTGGTTAACTCAGTCGATCCGATTACTTTTGAACTAGTGTTTTATAACATGGTTATAATATGTTTACTGATGCGTCTTATGTTTTTTAACTAGCGAGTTCAAAGTGCGGTGTCAAAGTAGAACAAATCGCCACCAGCGGCGGTTATCAAGTCGAAATCGATAAGAAAAATGAATTTATCATGTGATTGGTTCAGAGAAGAAAAAAAACCTTGTAATTTGTAGATAATTTAAAAACAAATTCATAAAAACAAAATGTGCTTTCGAAAAACAGGCTTAGAATGGGATCAGTAATGAATAAGTAAATACAAGGTGTTGAGATCTTATCAGTTTTATCTACAGAAGCCACTCTTCTACACGAAACCAATGCAAGAGGGATACTATGTAGCTCGTAGTTGTTTGCTTGCTTTTTAATTTTGCGCAAAGCTATCTGCGTTAGCTGTCTCTAATTCAGCCGTGTAAGACTAGAGGGAAAGCAGTTAGTCATCACAACCCACTGCCAAATCTTGGGCTACTGTTTACCAACGAATGGTAGGATTGATCGTCATATTATAACGCCCTCACAGCTGAAAGAGCAAACATATCTGGTGGGATGGGGATTCGAACCCGCGATCCTCGGATTACGAGTAGAGTGCCTTAACCACCGGGCCATGCCTGGGTCCGTTGTTTGCTTCAAGTATTTAAGATCAAGTAAACATCGTTCAGTTGGATTTTCTTAGCTACCATATTGCAAAATACGTTTTCCTCCTTCTGCACATCTCGTTGATGTTCGAAACTTCCTGATTTTAAAATTACGTGTAACTTTAAATATAAAATATAAGTTTGTATCAAGAACTCTTAAGTGTTCTTTCCTGAGTTCCAGTTTACTTAGTGTTTTTTTTTTAATCAGTTAAATAATACAGTGTTTAAAACTGTGTTTAATGTTTGGTGTTTCTAGTTCCATCCTGTTTAGCGTGGTTGGGGAAATAACTGCTTCCTCCAGTTTGTTTGGTGTCTCGCTCTTGGCAAACCACTGCTACTTTATAACAACTTTAAGCAGTTAAAACGTGTTTAGCCTTGATGGTTGCGCGTCGTACCAGCTACAATGCCAAGCAGCGAATAAAAAACAAGCAAGAGATGAACAACAACAACAAAAAAAACAATTAATTTCCATTTTTCACACAAAAATATGAGACACAGAAGCAAACTACTTTGTTTTCACTTGTGAGTTCAGGGAAATAAATTAATTATTGCCAGTGTACATGCTGTTAAAACACAAATGGAGTGTTATTTGGACAGTGTACTAATTAAATAACTGATTTACACGAGGTCAGATCACGATTCGATTAATATTTTAGTTATTTCAAAATCCAATTTACCTTGGCCAGAGTGTTTCTCTATAAATAGATGCATAAACATGAGTAAAGGGTTTTGTTGAAATGCCCATTTTGAAGCGCGTGTTCAGTAGTATCCATTTTATGCGTAGTCATTTGGCGATTATTAGGTTATCGTTCAAAGGACAAAGAAACGTTAGACTGAATAGAAAACGTGAAATTATTTAAACTTGTACACAGAGGAATTTGAAGTTGTTCTGTAATAGTGAATGTAAACTTTATTTTAGACTACGCTTACCAAAAGTTATCTACTTTCTCAAGTCTACATCTTTTTTAAAAAATGCATATACATATAAACGGTTTGTTTGTTTTGAATTTCGCGCAAAGCTGCACGAGAACTATCTGCGCTAGCCGGCCATAATATAGCAGTGTAAGACTAGAGGGAATTAAATGCATCTACGTTTTCTTCCAAAAATCTACTAAAGTGTCAAACACTGGGTTGTGAAACACGTTTTAATCAGCTTACATTAGGTTTGTACGAGTTAGTGACTCAAATAACGAGCATTATGAAACGTATTCAGTTCACGTTAGCGGTCCTAAACTAAACTTCATATTTCACATGTTTCTGTATTTGATTACTATAAAATAAACTAAATTAATCCTTGATAGTGTAGCAAGTGCATAATAAAGTAGACAAGTTAACCTTTGATAGTGTATCAAGTGCATAATAAAGTAGGTAAGATAACTCTCGATAGTGTATCAAATATAGCATAAACCCTTATTAATGTATCGTGTGCATAATAAAAAAGCAGTTTAACCCTCGTTAATTTATCAAACACATCGTAAAATACGTAAGTTAACCCTTGATAATGTATAAGTACACAATAAAGTATGCACGGTTACATTTAATAGTGTATCAAGTACAACATGAAGTACGTTAACTCGTGATGGTTTATCATGTGCATAAGCTAAGATAATCCGTATTAAAATATTTAAACTTAAAACTCACACATAGTACTATTACAGTGGCATCTAGCGGTCGATCCGATTTTTAAAAACTTATTTTATTTCATGCTAGGTTTTCGAAAACATAGTTTGCACCCCCTATTTTGCACCAAGCTATTTCGTGATAGCAGTTGAAATGTTGACATGTCATGTTATGCTTTTAGTGCCTCAACGGAAAGTCTATGAGCTTATAACGCTAGACATTGGGTTTAGATACCTTCATTGGACGAAGCTTTGAAGCTTTACGCTTAACAAGAAATAAATATTTAAATATTACACATGCTTGTACATTACAATTATACAGGATATATTAAACAGCACAGACAGAATAAGGTTTAGTTTATTTCAGATAAAATTTTTCTATGAAGATACAGTATGATATTGAAAAGTTCATTTACAGGTCCACGAACTTATATGATAGCTTGATGAATTTATGTTTAATGTATAGTCAAGTGAGCATACATTAGACGAACCTTAGTGAAATTTCGCTTTCAACACCTGGTTATAAGACACTTTTACTTCCAAACAAGTAATAATAATATAATATAATCGTAAAACGTGAATTCCAAAATGAGCTTCGAAACTTAAGCTTTTACTGCAATAATCCTAATAGGGTATGTCTTACAGAAGAATTACCAAAAATTTGTAAATATAATTTTTATGACAAAACTCCTTATGCCGCGAACCTTAGTCTATATTTTATTTTTTCAACGTAAATGGTACTTCGATTGGTTAACGGTACCTTTACTGATTTATGACGATAAAATTCAGGGTTCGATTCTTTGTGATGAAAAGATTGCACGTGTCCCATTCTATGGGTTTTCGCTAAAATAACAACTACCATATTTATGTAGATTAATTAGTTTTACTGATTAGTTCGGTCATGTTAGAAGCTCTCAATAACAAATATTATTTCTTATAACCTAAAGCTGTCCACCACATCGACCCTCCAGATAGCTTTCAATAATATAACTTATTAATTAAAGTAATTTACTGTAGGTTATGTTGATGTGCCTGAAATAATGCTTGCCAATTATTGCCAAGCGTGTTAAGACGCGCGACTCGTAATCTGAGGGTCGCGAGTTCGCATCTCCGTCGCGCCAAACATGCTCGCCCTTTCAGCCGTGGGGGCGTTATAATGTTACGGTCAATCTTTTACGGTTGGTAAAAGTGTAGCCTAAGAGTTGGCGGTGGGTGGTGATGACTAGCTGCCTTCCCTCTAGTCTTACACTCCTAAATTAGGGACGGCTAGCGCAGATAGTCCTCGAGTAGCTTTGTGCGAAATTCAAAAGCAAAAATATTGAGAGCAAAAATCTTTGTCAAGAAACGTTTTACTTATTCCTGCAAGCAAGCTGCTATCCATTTTATTTTTCACTAAAGCATCCCAGGCGTTATGGAGTTTATGCGAGTAATTAAAGAAAATTTTGTCTTACAACACTGTATGTATAAAATTTATTATAAATAACAACATTAGAAGGCCAAACATCTTGTAGAAACGAGAATTTCAATAAAAGTAAGCAAATATTCTCGTGTTTGTCAAATGTGGATAAAGTCCGTAAAACATCAAAGGGATTTGAGTGCTTTTGGAAACACACACACACACGCAAAGAAACATTATATGAAATCGGTATCACAAACAGAAAAATTACAAAGTGCCATGTGATAAAAAGGAACACTTAATGCCAGCAGATCCACACATTGATGGACTTAGTGTATTAGTTTATATAATTACAAACTCATCTATTAATGGAGAACATTGTGTTACACGAGCGAAAGCTCTGTGGCGGATGATCTTTGAATCTTCTTTGTTTGTGTTTTTGCCACTGACAGCTGTATGAATACAAGATAAACCACCTTCGGCTTCATTTGAAAAACAGTTGAAGCAACTCATTAAATTCAAGTAAACGATCTAAATCGTACAGTGAAACAACCTTTGTCGCAATGTGTGTATAGAACACAACGTGTGTTGACATTAGAAAATATTTCATTCAATATGGGTGGGCAACGAAAACCAAGCCACAAACCAGGCTTAACTCTAATAGAACACTAGTATTCACTGTGACAATGTACAAGATACCTGGTGGCTCAGTGGCAAGTCTGTGGGCTTCTCACAATAAAAGTCAGGTTTCGATACCTTTTATGGGCACAGGAAAGGTTATTCATTGTTATTGCGTTATATTTAACAAACAAAGAGGACGTGTGGAGCACATTATCTTAATCCGTTATACCGTAGTCCGTTAAATATCCTTTGAAATAATTTCGATTTATATTACTTGACTTCTCTTAAAACGTCAAAACATCAATAAAATATATTTGTGTAGCTCTCCATTAAAAATATTTTCCTTCTTAGGCCTATATTTCTCTCGATTATTTGCTTATTTACGTATATGTAAGTTACACATCTTATCATTGTATCGATAAAAGTAAGGTCCGTCACTTCACGTAAATAACTTAATCTGTATTATTGTTTATTGACCGTACAAACTTTTGTCTTTACTTCGAATTAAGTTAATTTGATACTTTAATAGTTAAAGTTGTTTAGTGATATTACATCTATATAAAAACACGAAGATATAATATTTCAACTAGCCTATAGAACTGATGTAATAACATTATTGTTCTAGATAGTCAGTAACAAAGATATCATTTTCATGTCGAGTATTTAAATATGTTACATTGTGTTTGCACATCGCCTCTTAAAATATACCAGATTGGAAACGTGGAAAGTTTCAAATAATTTGGTGGAAAATAACCAAAAACTGTGTTGGCTTGACATTAAACTACATTTGTCGTAGACCTCGGTATTTATTTACAAATTGCAACTTAGAGTTGTGCGTTAAACACGCTAGTGAGAGTTTGTTTTTTTGAATTTCGCGCAAAGCTACTCGAGGGCTATCTGCGCTAGCCGTCCCTAATTTAGCAGTGTAAGACTAGAGGGAAGGCAGCTAGTCATCACCACCCACCGCCAACTCTTGGGCTACTCTTTTACAAACGAATAGTAGAATTAACCGTCACATTATAACGCCACTAAGGTTGAAAAGGCGAGCATGTTTAGTGCAACAGGGATGCGAACCCGCGACCCTCAGATTACGAGTCACACGCCTTAACCCACCTGGCCATGCCAGGCCTGCTAGGGGGTGAAATATTAACATATACATTAATAGAAATTGTCAACATTAGAATATATTGTTTAATAGAGAAAAAATGCTCATACTAAGCTTACTTTATCAGCTATAGCTGTGAACTAAAGGCTAGCATAGCAGACTCTGAGCCCAAAGGTTTATTTTTCGAGTCCCGTTACAGACAAAGAAAATGTGCGCCTCGCACTTTGGACAGTTGGTGTGATATTCCAAGACTTGACTATCTGCCATCCCTTTAATCTATCTGTTCTAAACTAAGGACGGCTAGAGTATATAATCCTTGAGCAGATTTGCGTGATTATACGTGATAATTAACAGCATTACCAACAGGAGGCATATGTATAGTTAGTATCAAGTCATTACCAGAGACGTACCAAAATTTTTGCTTTACTTTCAGTTGCACCTGAAATTTTTCTTCAACTTCAAGACAAGATCGTAATGCTTTGAAAGACACAGGCAGATACTTGAAATCGTGTGAAACACACATTGTTAACTAAATGGTTATCGCGGATTTAGGAATTTTTATTACGTCTCAAATTTAAATATCGAGCTGTGATAAATATTGTTATTTGAGTTCCTTATCTCCAATGTTGCTTTGGATTCCGAGATCGAATTGCTTGAAATCTCGAACGATCTGGTCTTTTTCATACATATATATATCTTTTGTTGTTGTTTTTTTTCTCGTCCGTTAACCCTAACACCACCAGGGAAGTTCAGTGCACGAAAACATCACTCACACGGCAGTAATCATATTACTTATACAATACAACAGACACATGTGTCATGCTAGCGTAACACGTATATCCCAGGATACTCATTCCGTCCAATCAAAAAAGAATTACAACCTTGTAACAGATATAAAATTTGAAGCCGTCATTCGTCCGGCCAGTATTTGCACGTGCAACGCCATCATAATCCTCACCCCCATCCTCACGTGATACATCCTTCGTTCTGCATAAAAGACCTGTTAGATAACCACTGTAATTTTTTTTTTCAGGAGACTTCAATGATATATCATATTCATATGTAAAAGTAAAATGCTTGTTATATATATATTTATTCCTCTATTACAAACTATGAATATTTACTGTTTTAACGTTAAACAGCCTTCTATTTTCATTTTTTTCTTGTGACTGTTATGTTCGTCAAACAGAATACGATGAGTGAACCAGTCTGGCTCGAAATAGAAGACTGGCCTTTTGAAATGATTTTTAAAAATCCGTTTACAATATTGTACTAGCTTTTCTGGCTGTTGATAAGCACAAAGCTACACAATGGGCTATCTGTGCTCTGCCCTCTGAAGATATCTGAATCCGAATTTTTAGTGTCGTAAGTCTGTCGACTGAACGTTGAGCCACCCTGAGGTGGCTTTAAGATAAACAAAAATCCTCAAATCTTCAACATATCCTCGGATAATTCAAATCTGTAAGATCTTGCAAAGTTTCATGAGGTTTCGATTTCTTAACTTTGGGCCAAAATATCAATGAGATTCACCTACGGATACCCATAAAACGTCCAAACCGCGGTAAAACAACATATCTTACAATAAAATTAGATGCATCTATCTGTAACTTCAAATAACTCGACCAAAAAGGATTAACATTATAAATATAGTAAAGACAAATTATGAAAACTGAGGTTGAAACTACAGAAAGATAATGCTAGTAAAATATATCCCATTAAGAGGAGTGTCTGAAGACAGAACATCACAGCGGCGAATGTGAACCGTCTACCAGTTTACCATACTATTATCGCATGTGAAATTAGGGTTAAAGATTAAACAACAATTACGAATGCTTGATCCTGTAACAACGTACATCAAAACATAATATTTAATTTCTGAAACTAACATAAAAAGATAACCCCTCCCAATGATCCTAAAACTGACTAAGAAAAGACAGTAAAACGTTTATATCATCTCTTTATATGTATATAAGGAATGTTTCAGCTATTAGATCTATACCGCGCAATTGGATCTAGAATGTATTCGAGAATTACCACTGGTATGTGCTAAGACATTTGTTATTTTCAATCGTATACCTGACGCAGGAATAGTTCGAGTTAACCTCTTTCTACACAGAATAATTTGCATAAGTTTATTGAATGTTAGTTCACTCAAGTTGTCGTTTTCCAATACTATAAAATGTCTCTAGTGGCGAAAACATTTTGTTTGACACTTATTCTTCATACGACTGAAGTGCTCAAGCAAAGTGTTGTATTTGTTCATTATTTATTTCTGAGGACCGAGCGTAGATTAGTAGATAGTGTGAAAGGGCTGTGAATCTAAGAGTCCATGGCTCGCGTTCCTTTGCTGTAAAAAAAACGTGCTTCTCACTTTAGGACTTGTGGTAGTCAAGTTCCACTATTTGATTAGAGTAGCTCAAGAGTTAGCGGTGGGTATTGTTTTCTCACTGCCTTTCTTCATAGTCTATCAGCTCAAAATTAGGGAGGCCTAACATAGATGACTCTTGCATATCTTTGCGTAAGTTTCTGAAACAAACTTACTTTTGTTTTAGTATAATCACTTTGAGATAAACAATAAGAGTCAGTAAGTTTTACTACTTTCTTAAACAAGCGTTTTTTTGTTTCTGAGATTTGAAATCGGTTCAGTTTTAAAACTCATCCATAGATCTGCACTAAGTGAAATACGATATGCCTTCAACAGCTCGCTGGTCATGATCTCTATGCCGCCATATCCCTCGTCCAAATTATGATCTACTTGGCACACTGTCTTTTAAAAGTATTTCCTACCATTAAAGACAAGAAGACGAAGATGAACAAGCCTATCAACTTGGCCGATCTACCCGGAAAGTTAATAAAAATAAAATTCTGTAACTGAATTGTAATAAGCTACTATTTTCGATCGCTAAATTTCAAATCTCGTTTACGTCATGCATATTACAGTTAGAGGGATTGGATTTGGATTGCCACAACCAATCAGCTTCAACCATTAATGTTTACAAAATATCATCCAATCATTAATTTTAGCGTAAGGTTTTCAAAACTCAACCTAAGCCAACATAGGTTTTGTTTTAGGCAGTGTGGATGAGACGCTATAAAACTGTTTTGTTTCGGCTTTAGAAACAATAATCTAATATCATATCTTGCGTCGGCAATAAGAATTGTAAAACCTTATATTTGCGGCCATCAAGACAAACTTCGTTACAATCACGATGCAATGAATATAAAAACTAGAAATGCTAAGCCAGTTCTAAGCCCGTTTCTTAGTAAAGGCTACCAAAATGATAGAAAAACTCCGGAATCAGGTTGGTTGATTTTTTTAAAAGCTAAAGTGACGTCATAGTTTCTTATAACACATCAGAAACGTTTAATAATTGTTTGTGTTACTTTCTGCGCAGTCTAGATTATACTTCTAACTGAATTTCCTCCCTGTGTTTTTGTATTTACTTCCTTTTTACTAACACGTTCAAAAGTTCTGATTTTAGAATGTGTTTGTAAATACGCTGTCACTTGGCAGTTTTATTGATATAAAGTGTTTTTAACGATTGAACAAAAATCGTCTTCGATTTTTATGGCTACAGAATAGCACAACAACTAATCGTAGGCTCAATCAAGTTCCTACCGAGGATGTTTGTACACACAAGGTTGGTCACACAGCACGTGTTTGTACAAGTAGACAGGACACTGTGATAAGGAAAGATAATGATGGACGGTGATGTATAAACCTATAAGACACGGTATTTAAAAAATATATAATAATAATAAAAGGTGTACATGTTGTCTAGCACAAAACAACACGACGATTTATCTGCGCTAGTCCACCACGGGTATTGAAACCCAACTTTTATTTATACAAGCGCTCAGACTTATCGCTGAACCATTAAGACACAAAACAAAAAGAATAAAGAATATAAAAATCATGTGTTCATTTGTTTTCACAACAAAAGAGAAACAGTGCTTGATAATTACCTTTCAGGTGAATGTTGATTGTTGGGTAGGTATAAAAGTGTGGCTTCGTGGGGGCGTTATAATGTGACGGTCAACCCCACTATTTAAAAGAGTAGCCCAAGGTTTGGCGGTAAATGGTGATGATTAGGTGCCTTCCCTCTAGTCTTACTCTGCTAAATTAGGGACGGTTAGCGCAGATAGTCCTCGTGTAGCTTTGTGCGAAATTCAAAACAAACAAACAAGGTATAAAAACTATAGTTTATAAGGTATCTTCATTAAATACACATACACATATATATATATATATATATATATATATATGTATGTTTTCGCTAAAATGTGGATGTTATATTTGTTCAAATGATTTGTTAAATAAATAAGAAGTATTCTTCACAATTAAACTGTTCAACTGTCAAGGTTTGTTAAGAAATTCAATAATAACCCTAAAGATGTCCTGAGCATAAATAATTCGCAAGCACAGTTTACGAGTTTTAGAAGGTTCCAGTAGTGAACATCCACATTAGTGCATCATATTTATTCTGACAACCCTAATGAACAGCACTTCAGAAAGGTGCTTAGAAATTTAATATAAGCAAACCACTTAACCGGGACTAAGTCGTGGGCTCCTTGAAGACAGATTTATCTAGCTAACCCTATGTATGTGGGTGTTTCTAGTGAATGCCCTAAATTTTGGCTACTATATATTCTTATTGAAATGTGTCCAAGCACGATGCACTTATATAAGTGCTCAGAACAAGCGTATTAATTTAGCCACTTCAAGCAAGCTGCTGTAGGAAACTGATGTAGTACATTTTTGTTTATTCGTGTGTACGTGTGTGTTAGTGCACATCAAAGGCCTTGTTTAGTTGTTGTTCAAAGATTTTAGAATATTGTTAAATAGTTTAAAGCAAAACGCAAGAATTACGTTATAGCAGTATTTTTCAGTAAGCGTCTTGCATCGCCAAATTAACTTGTAGTCCATTATTTAGTTTGCGCTCAAAATTGAAGAAAATACCCTCTCTCTAGTGATAATTGAAAATGGCATTCTTTTGACCTTAATTTGGCAACTGAGTAAGACCCGCAAACAACAACAGAGCCAATCGTTAGATAAAATTTAGAACTTCAAACAATTATATTTGAAGGGACTTATTGTCTCAAAGTTACTAGATAGTAGGCATGCTCTCAGTTTTGTACGTTTAACTCCATATGTAAACAAGTTATGTATCTTATATCTTAACCTCCATCACTAAGGAAGTTCTGAACCTTGGCCTTCATGACTACAATTCTCCATTTTGCACTTCATAATTTCCACAAATAAGCACATCCTCAAATTTGTGCCTTAATGTCAGCGAAGAGATATGTCGTCAAACTTGTACATTAACTTACACGGTCAAATATGTTCACGACTTTGTATTTTACCCTCCATGAGAAAATACGTCTTTAACTTTGCATCTTAACGTCATGAATAAACATCCTCAATTTTACATCTTAGCTTCCATGAGAAAACATGCATTAACCTCGCACTTTAACATCCGCGTATAAACGGGGCTCAATCAGTTTTCTTGAATAAATTAAAACGTGTTCGAATAGCTTGGTCGTAAAAGCAACAAAAATTAGCTTAGCTTGAACAAATTTTGTAGTAAATGTAGTTCAAACACGTGAGTTACAACTACCACTTTGAAATGAGACAAGACACCAGACTTCAATGAAATAAAATTTCAATGTCATCGAACCTAAAAGGTAAATTAAGACACAGCTTAACTTCTGATAATGTGTTACACAAAAACTGATAAAAAAAACTGTTAAAGTTCGTGACAGTCAGTACCTGGACAATTTTAGTTATGAAGAACCGCAGAGAACTATTGGTCCTTCTACAGTAGAAAGATTAGTTGCACCTTAGAGTATCGATGTTTCAGGCCTCGCTATCCTTAGAACTGTATTACCCATCATCGGTCGCAGTCAGTATTATGTCTACGCTTTTATGGTTTTGCTAGTCACAGCAGCTTCGTCCCGCAATGGCTCAGCGGTATGTTTGCGGACTTACAACGCTAAAAAACCGGGTTTCGATACCTGTGGTGGGCAGAGCACAGATAGCCCATTGTGTAGCTTTGTGCTTAATTCAAAACAACAACACAGCAGCTTCAATTGTGACAATCATCTTCGAAGGCTAGTGATGGCATTCTTCGACCATACATCTTGACATATTTTCTACAAGCTCTCCGGCCCGGCATGGCCAAGTGTGTTAAGGCGTTCGACTCGCAATCCGAGGAACGCGGATTCGAATCCCGGTCGCACCAAACATGTTCGCCCTTTCAGCCGTGGGGGCGTTATAATGTGCGGTCAATCCCACTATTCGTTGGTAAAAGAGTAGCCCAAGAGTTGGCGGTGGGTGGTGATGACTAGCTGCCTTCCCTCTAGTCTTACACTGCTAAATTAGGGACGGCTAGCATAGATAGCCCTTGAGTAGCTTTGTGCGAATTTCAAAACAAACAAACAAATACAAGCTCTCCACTGCAAGTGGGTTACATTTAATCAAACTATAAGCAAACAAAATGATCCATTTAAGATATCGTAAAAGCGGAAATTGATTTCGAGACATGGCTGGAAGCTTGTAAGCTTTCATCAGTTTTAAGTGTACCTTTGTTATAATAGCTTTGTATGTCAGAGAATTATTTATCGTAACCCTCCCCTTCACTGTTATGAAAAGAGCTTTGCACTGGATTGGCTTGGGATGTGGTTTAGGAGACTGTTACTCTTCCAAACGCTCTGTTATGCGAATACTGAAGGCTCTATATGAATATCCTTCCTTCAAAGAGAGGTCTGAGATAAGTCTCCAGACCTAAATGTATCCTTGGCTATATTTTATTGTCTAATGGTTCATAATTCTCACTGAACCAAATATATGGGTGTTAAACACATCGTCTCTGGTCTCATGGCTTGCATCTATATCATGCAGAATACTGTAGGTTCTATATAAATATTCTTCTTTCATAAAGTGTCATAACCACTAAGCCATGCTAGGCCTATAAAACTGTTGGCGTTTGTTTGTTCATTACAACCTGAGATAATTTGCTTACACAAATTGTAACTTTGTTCCTGAATAGTACTGGCATGGCCTAGAGGTTAAGTCGAGATCTTTAGGTTCCCGGGATCAAAACTCAGCTACGAAGATGCTTTCGCTTTCAGTCGTAGGGCATTGTAATGTGACGGTCAAAACCACTATTTGTTCATTGGTGATATAGTAATCCAAGAGTTGATGGTGGGTGCTATTGACTGTTGCCTTCCCTCTATTCAGTAGCTTAAAATTATGGAAGGCGGCTTGCATCCTCAATGACTTTACCATGGACAAAACCAAAACTTTTCTGGATATATCTTTTACATAAATTTTTAATTAGATTGCACTTATAATAATATTTTAAACTGTAGGAAAAAACAAAAAATAATGGCATACTGTGTTAGAAATAAATGTGGACATTAAAAACAAAGTTTTGAAATGATTAGAAGTTTTGTTAAAGTATTGAGATAGCCTGTTCTAGATGAACACAATATTTTTGAAATCGTTCCGAAGGAAATTATTCGATAATAGCATCTGATAATATTTAAAGAAGCTCAATTATAACTAGTGAATTGTACATTCTTCAAGTTATTTGCATACTTTGTCCTCGTAATTAATTAGTAAAATGAATTATGGTTAGGAAGTGTCTCATACTTGAAAGTAATTATATCTTGTCTTCTGCTTTCGCACAGTCATAATACAACATTGAGGAAGTTCTAGATAATTTATGACGTTAACAGTGTCATTATCACTAGAATCTAAATACGACATCTCAAACATTCACACAGTGTAATGACGAATAAACGATACATCATTGTTGAAAAATAGCGGATGAAATGAAGCCAAGTTATATGTTACCGTGGAAACATATGACACTTAAGATATCGAGAGAATCAATTTAAACAACTTTCAACTCAAACTAGACGCCATGTTTATCCATTGATGCTTACATTGAGGATTCATTTCATCTTAGTTTTTAGATAGTTTTTTTTTTTCTTTAAGGTGGTAATATAATATTTGGTCATGTTGCTTTGCAAGCATCACTTGGTACTTATCTCTAATAAAAGTGAGGCAATGCATGACACGTAGGGCGCCTAGATGGCGCTTTTAAAACATGCAACGTAACGATCAGGCTTCACTAATTTTCTCTGCCGAGGTTTCATACCTTTGTTGTTTAACACTGTAGACAACATATGCTGATGCTACTAGGGTAATACTGTATATTTTATCCTGTACGTAAAGAAAAAAGATGACTAAATAACACTAATCACTTGTACGTTTTGTTTCCTTTTTATGAAGATTAAGTGAGATAAAATCATACCGACAATTTCGTGTAATAAATGTAAATTTTCACTAGGACGCTACGGAATAAATAAAAACAAAGAAACGCGTTTCTTTTATGTATATATAATAAAACCACACATCAGTCGTGACACTGACTTGTATGAATGCAATGAGACCCAGTTTAATATTCAAGAAAGCTGCTTAATATCATAATGGTAAAGGCGATTTTACCACAGATTCTAAAACAGATTTCTACCAGGGTACCTTGATATCACGCGAAAGCTGAAAGTCAGTCACGTTAATTTATTTCAAGTATTTCCAGGGGGGTATTTTAAACGTGAGAAAACTACGGTGAAAATATACATAAAACGGGTTTTACAACAAGGTAAAATTGCGTTGTTGTTTTTGTTGTTTTTTTATAGTGAGTCCTTATACCTGTTTCAAGGACGTTCACCTAACTAAGTAAATATTCCATAATACAAATACATACTTAAAGTACAAGAAAACAACGGCGTAAGTATTGAAAACTCCCTGTAATTCACGTAGAAATGAGAGCTTATTAAAATGAAATATTTACATTTCGTTTTAGGAAAGAGCTTTGGTATATACATGGACGAGAACGACTCAGCAGCTGTGGATCTATCGCTTGCTTCTAAAGAAAAAGCCCCCCGCTAGTACAGCGGTATGTCTACGGATTTACAACGCTAAAACCAGGGGTTCGATTCCACTCGGTGGGTTCAGTAGACGGCTCGGTATGGCTTTGCTATAAGAAAACACGCACGCACGCAGTCTAAAGAAAAATTCCACTTGTGTGTTGTTATAAGTGTGCCAGTCAAAATCCAATTATCGATTAGAGTAGCACACGAGTTGGCGGTGGGTGGTGTTGACTACTGCTTTACCCCTAGTCTATCATTTCGAAATTAGGAATGGCTAACACAGATATCTCTCAAGTAGCCTTACGAGAAATTCAACAATGTGTCTATTTCAGTTCGAAAACCAAATATAGTAGCATATTTTATAATTAATTAGTAAATAATAATTTGTTTGTCAGTTTATATTGGTGATGAAACTGTAAAGATGGTTTCGATGGATTGTTGATTCGCTAGCACCGAAATGTGGATGGCGAATCGTTATTAAGCAAAATAGTGGTATTAGAAACCACATGGTTGTGACATATAAATAAGACCAAATATCTCAGTGACCCTGGTGGTCTTGTATCTGATAACGAACAAGGAGGTATCAAAAGTAATTTATGGTCACAGTTGGTTTACCTTTTTTATTATGTATATTTTATGCGTTGGATAATAGGAAGAGAAAAAAATCTGTATATTATCCTTTCCTTGCATGTTCATTTTGTTAAGGGCCCGGCATGGTCAGGTGGGTTAAGGCGTTCGACTCGTAATCTGAGGGTCGCGCGTTCGAATCCCTGTCACACCAAGCATGCCCTTTCAGCCGTGGGGGCATTATAATGTGACGGTCAATCCCATTATTCGTTGGCAAAAGAATATCCCAAGAGTTGGCGATGGGTGGTGATGATTAGCTGCCTTTCCTATAGTATTTCACTGCTAAGTTAGGGACGGCTAGCGCAGTAGCCCTCAAGTAGCTTTGCGCGAAATTAAAAAAAACAAACTTAAAAGTAACAGTGATTAGGATTACTAGCTATTGAATTCAACTTTTGACTGAGGATCATACAGTAAAATATCTACTGCAATGATATGCCTGTTCTATAATCCTCTGAGGACACGCTTTTAATAAACAAACAACGTTTCAAAATAATCTGAGACTTTGAACTTCCAACGGCCTAAGTTCTGTTCAGAAGAACTTGCACGTTGAGAATTCGCCCCTCTTCATCTTTCCCACGTCTAAACAAACTTAATCAATCATAGCAGAAACGTTTTAACCTTTGAAGAAAGTTTTCAGTTTGAAAATTCTGTTGCAGTTTTGAATATTGAAATATTTCAGCGGCTCTTGGTAAAATATTAATCGGGTTACCCGAGTAATGTGTAGTTTATCTATTTTAGCAAACAATTTGATTTTTTTCAATGCTAACGCTTATAAATATTACTATATATTGCTATATATCTCCTGGAAATTAAATTTCAGCTTAGTTCCCATCAGGAGCCATAACAGGTTAAATTTAATGTAATATGCTGTGCAACTGGTTAATAAATTTATAAACTTTTGTACAAACTTAGTTCGGATTGCACTATTTATTAATCAAAGATCTACCGAGGTTTTGTAACGTAAAATTATGAAATTATTTTATTTTATATTAGTTTCTCGAATATTCCTAGAAAATATCTTTACGGCCCAGCATGGCCAGGTGCTTAAGGTGCTCGACTCGTAATCTGAGGATCACGGGTTCGAATCCCCGTCGCACCAAACATGCTCCCCATTTAACAGTGGAGGCATTATAATGTGACGGTCAATCCCACTATTCGTTGGTAAAAGAGTAGCCCAAGAGTTGGCGATGGGTGATGATGACTAACTACCTTCCCTCTTGTCTTACACTGCAAAATAAGGGACGACTAAGCACAGATAGCCCTTGTAGCTTTACGCGAAATGAAAAAAACAAACAAACATCTTTACTGATATATCACGTGAAAGATGCTAATATCAGGTGCATAAAACTGAAACATTGTTGTAAATATTTATTTTCATCTAAGTCGATTTTCAAAAACGTTTAGACATTTATTAACAAAATGATTGTTTTGGTTTTTGAATTTCGCGAAAAGCTACTCAAGAGCTATCTGCGCTAGCCGTCCCTAATTTACCAGTGTAAGACTACATGGAAGGCAGCTAGTCATCACCACCCACCGTCAACTCTTAGGTTAGTCTTTTATCAACGAATAGTGGGATTCACCGTCACATTATAACGCCCAAACGGCTAAAAGAGCATGTTTAGTGCGACGGGGATTCGAACCCGCGACCATCAGATTACGAGTCGAGTGCCTTAACCCACCTGGCCATTCCGAGCCATTTTATTAAGTTTAGTTCATTAAGCCATGTATTTCTTTTTTTAATTCTAATAGCTGATGATAAAACATGGCGATTAAATCTCACAGGTTTTCAGCTGTCTTATTGTTGTCATGATGCCATGTAATTTGCTTACGTATACATCTTGTAATTCTTTCATTTTAAATATTATTTCTGCTGTAAAGTAAATTCAAATTGAACGTCTGATATTCTTTAATGGTGGCCTATATTTAGTTTTAAGAAGTTACCCCATAATAAATACATAACCGTTTGCCGGAAGTAACACCTAGAATTGAGAATATCTGGAAGTGGCTCAATTTCCACGTATGTTTACAAAAGGTTTCAGCTAAGTTACTGTTTTATAATCATAAATGCTTAATGTTAAGTTGCTGTTTGATGTCAGGTATCGAGTTAATGCAGGGGTCATCAAATTAATGTTCCTTATCTTTATAATTTAAAACTCAGTGTATAATGCCATATACGTTTTGCTTTCAATTTTAACAACATAAATTTTCTCTTGTAAAACACTCAGAAAAAATCTATATGTAATTTACAGTGACATCTGGCGGACACTTTGTTTATTATGTTTTTATGTGCAAAGTCAGAAAAACTTCACTCAAAGAATTAATCTTGATAGCCATCACGATGATCCAGAACACTAAGAATGGTGTACTAGTCAAGTAATGTCCACATCACAGTTTTAGTCCTTATCTTCAGGTTCTCCGCCTGTACAGCGGTAAGTCTAAGGATTTATAACACTAAAATCAAGGGCTCGATTCCACTCGGTCGCATCAGCAAATAGTCCGATGGTGTTTTGCTATAAGAAAACACACACACACCGTATCTTTAGATACTTCTTTTCTTTATTAGAGAACTGAAAGCTCCCAAATCACCAAAAGCATTCTCAGTTCTCTGTCTAAGAGATACATATCACCCATAAATTATAGTCAGAGAGCACACAGAGAATAAGGCCGCTTTTCTAGGAAGTATTTTTTTCTAAACACCTGAAAAAAAGTAGGTGATGAAACTCCAGTTGATGAACAAACTGATTTTGTTATACGAATACATATGCATGTATGTACACACATACATGTTACCTTTTAAATATAAAAGAACATCAGTTGAAGTCGATGTAAAAAAGCAAAAAATACATTGTCAAAGTTTCAGTAAATCGACCTTCATCAAAATATCTTTTAAAAATATTTTTGGAATTTTTTTAACGTGCAGAAACTTTTATTTGCTGTCATAATTTTATTGTTTTTATTATTGAAGAAATAATTCAGAGTATCTTGTACAGATAAGAGAAAGCAGTGTATGTCAGTGGAAATAGCCTCTGAAATTGTAAAATGATTGAATTCAAGGCTTGCGATATTTCCGAGATGCAATGTGTTTATATATATTCGTTCTCCCAGTCAAGAAACTCTGGCTGGCCAGCAGGCCTAGTGGCGCCTGGGTAATATTACAAATGGAACCAAGAAATGACGAATAAATGTTATCCTCAAATTATCATAAAATCAAACCCGCTTAGTGTATCTAATTGATTCACCTAGTCATTTATCCTAAAGTAATTTCAAATGTACGATGCTGAGTCATCACAGACAGTTTCTTTGAAGTTGAATCTTCTTTTACCAAATCACATGCTTGTAAAATGCATGTTAATACTTATGTAGTGAGTCATTCAAATATGTGGTCAAATACTTAACTCTGATTTTGAATGTTAAAAAAAAAGTTCGTAAAACTCAAAGGCCAACGACCTTAAGTAAGAACATCAAAGTGACCTTTGCGGTATTTAATTGTACAAAACGTTAATCTTCGTCACACCAAACATGCTCGCCCTTTCAGCCAAGAGGACGTTATATAGTAACGGTAAATCCTACTATTTGTTGGTAAAAGAGTAGCCCAAGAGTTGGCAGTGGGTGGTGATGACTAGCTATCTTCTCCCTAGCTTTACACTGCTAACTTAAGAACAGCTACCGCAGATAGCCCTCGTGAAGCTTTACGTTAAATTCAAAACAAACAAACAAACACGAAAACGTTACATGAATTATTTTGTAATCTCAGATTGAGCTATCAGACTAAATCTCAACATTATGGATCTCTCGGCCAAGTCATAAAAAAACTATAATATAATTCTGGATTATTGCAAAGATGAATCAAAGAGTTGTCATTATATGAACTACTCACAAAACTATTATACAATCTACGTCATCAAAATAGTACGTTTTGATCATAATTAATGTATTATTCAATACCTTTCAATGAATCAAACTGTAGATTTTTGTTTTTTACATAGTACAGGGCCAAAACAAAGATACAATTTGTAATTACTCCTGCCACCTGCTTGTAAATACGTAGCTAATATACTTTTAAGTATTGGTATTATGCTGAAAACATAGAGCCAAAACACTGACAGGACAAAACCTTTTAAAATCACAGTAAATCAGTGTATATTCGTACTAACAACCCTGAGATAATTCATGTGTTCTTAGCGCGTTTCGAGTGAGCAAACTATTCCCTAAGGCATACCGTGTCCTAATTGATATGAATCTATAATCTCATAAACAGTATTTGGTTGTTTCATAAGTAAAGCTACACTGGGTTATCTGCTGTGTTCACAGTGGAGAATCAAACCCCGAATTTGAGCGTTTCAATTTTGTAACTTACCGATTTTTCAATGGGAGACACTTCACGGACAATACTAAGTTAATACACGCGTTCCTAAAGCTTTTGACTGAACAAACAACTCCATGTGGCAAATCAAATCAATATATGTATATATACGGACATTATGGATGCGGATTAGCACAGTTACTTCTAAAACACGTGGAGAAAAAAATAGTTGAACAATTAATACATGTATTTAATGTACAGTTCATTGCCATACAACAAGTCAATATCGTTCACTGTAAAACAGTATATAAATACATATGGACAGTTCTTCACTTTACATGATTTAACATGGAACACTATTATACCTCATATGAATGCCAAACATAGCTAAATATGCCACAGTAATTTAAACTTCAGTTCACTGCAACACACTGATTTGATTTATTGACCACTACTGCCAGAGACATTAAATCAACATTCTACTCACTTTCGCAAAATGCCTCAAAATACATAGGACACTGCAACACAGTATGGGTCCGTAAACAAGTGGTTTAATGTATTTTCCACTATAGAATGGCTAGGTTCAGCATTAATTGCGCATGGTTCCCACAGATTATTCACAATGACACATATAGTTTATTGACACACAATTAATTAATAGTAGAACTGACTGCACAAACCATCATCATCAACAGCCTTTGGTTTAAGCCTAAAAATTAATATTTGAGCTTTAACTTAAACAGTTTCGAAAACAAAATCTTGTAAAAGTTTAAAGCTTTGTAGCGACCGTATTGATTCTATTTATAGGGGAAGAAGTAGGAGGAAATAAGTCTATACCATTCTAGTCAATAATATGAAGTAATAGAACCTCATGAATTAGCACAGAAAATAGTCGTATTTAGGAGCTATTTCATATTTAACAATTAATCAGAACTAAGGAGACCTATCTAAAAAACAGCTCATCAAAATGGTTCATTGTCAAAGTGTTCCAGTAATTCCGTCAGATCTAAAAGCATTTAACCTACAACACTACTCAGCTTGGAGGGTTATGACTTTCCCGAAAACAAAACGATGATTTTGTTTTGTTTTGTTTGTTAAACAAGCATTAAAATCCGGAAAGAGATTTAGAGCATCTAGACCTTTCCAGTGGTGGTTATTTCTATTTTTAGAAATAAGTCGAATGATGTGTATCTTAAGATACACTTAAGAGCGACGATAATCTGAAGACGCATAATTATAGACGCGAATATTAATAAAAGAAGATACGACATCAATGTTTTGAACGAAAATGTTCACTACCACAAAACTGTGGTTTAAGTGTCACGACAGCATTCCAAATCTAATGCGCCCGTCATTGTCAAGAGTTGTAAATGTTATTCGAGGAAATGCTTAGATCTTCAACATAAACACCACCAGTTGTGTCGCATATGCTGCAAGCGTTCTTTTTTATAGTATTAAAGTTATAGATAAATTTGTTACCTTTTTCCTTGTGTTTCCATTATTTTCTTTTAATCGAGTCACTCTCTATCTTACACCTTTCACTACGGGTGCTCTTTAACGGCGTGTACCACATACGTCAAGACGCTGGCCCATTTTTCACCATTCTGCACTTCAGAGTACGTTCCAACTGGTTCAGTACTTTAAAAGTTTACAAACTAGTGACGTCAAGATAAACAAACTAATACTTGCTAACGACGAAAAATTTTACTAATACAGGGTCAGAAATCGTTCGACAATTTTGTTCAATTTGGAAACGGTGTCGTAAAGATTTGCTATTTCCACCCTCCCTATTTTATCATGACGAGGTAGCACCTGTTACACTGAGCGGCTCAGACATCGAACAAATGATGAGTAGTATACGACAATCCACATTCCCCATCGTTTTCTCTCAATGCAAGAAATAAAAACACTTCACGATTCCTCCAACCCGCGGCCACTTCAACTCTTAACACAGAGTGGTCTAGAGTTGTTTCTGATTACCTCGCGGACTGGCTCACTGCTACGTGTGTCCCGCCCATGCAAGGTTGTTACAGACGACTCCGATCTCTGCAGTGAACCGTCTAGGAGCAACCCTTCCCGTCTAGAGCGGCACGTGTCGTCGTTTAGGTGCTCCACTGCGCCGTTCCTCAAGTTTGTATGGCTTCGATACACCGACTGTTCAACGTCTGTTAGAAGATGCAAACCGCTCACACACACACATAGGCCTAGACCATTCGACTACTACAATAGGTTGAAACTGCTTCACAGCCTAAAGAAATAGTGATAAGCGAAGCTTGCAGACCACGAGTATATCGTCTTTAAAGCTGTTACACTTTTAACCAGATTCTCAAGTCAAAAAGTGACAATGGTTTTAAACTGTTTTTTTTTTCATATATATGTAATTATTAGTTTCCTATCTGAGATAATTCTTGCTCCTATAATTATCAATTTGGTTAATTTAGCTATCAGACGTATAGCAATATCCTTAGACTGTGAAAATGATAATTTATCTGTACTAGCAAAATATATTTACATGTACATGTTGATCAAAATTAAATTGTATTAAAATGTGACCCGTGAAATCAGAAACTGGTTATTGTTAGTCCAATTACCAAATTAATTTTCTACTGCTCATTCATCAGAAGCTGGGTATAGTTAGTCCAATTATCAAATTAATTTTGTACTGCTCATTCATCAGAAGCTGGTGATTGTTAGTCCAATTATCAAATTAATTTTGTATTGCTCATTCATCAGAAGCTGGTTATTGTTAGTCCAATTATCAAATTAATTTTGTACTGCTCATTCATCAGAAGCTGGTTATTGTTAGTCCAATTATCAAATTAATTTTGTACTGCTCATTCATCAGAAGCTGGTTATTGTTAGTCCAAGTATCAAATTAATTTTGTATTGCTCATTCATCAGAAGCTGGTTATTGTTAGTCCAAGTATCAAATTAATTTTGTACTGCTCATTCATCAGAAGCTGGTTATTGTTAGTCCAATTATCAAATTAATTTTGTACTGCTCATTCATCAGAAGCTGGTTATTGTTAGTCCAATTATCAAATTAATTTTGTACTGCTCATTCATCAGAAGCTGGTTATTGTTAGTCCAATTATCAAATTAATTTTGTACTGCTCATTCATCAGAAGCTGGTTATTGTTAGTCCAATTATCAAATTAATTTTGTACTGCTCATTCTAAAGTGAGTGTATCTATTTGTCCATTATCTTGTCTGTTTTCTCGTCTTTCAGCACTTCTGTCTATGTATATATTTACCTGTCTACTTTCTTGATTGTCCACACTTCTGTCCGTGTATATGTCTGCCTGTCCACTTTCTTTTTCTATCCGTTCTTCTGCTGTCTCTATACATCTCACTGCCTAATTTCTTTCCTATCCTTTCTTCTGTATGTGTATATATCTACATGTATGTTTTGTCTCTTTTCACCTTTCTAGCCCGGCATGGTCAGGTGGGTTAAGGCGTTCGACTCGTAATCTGAGGGTCGCGGGTTCTAATCCCCGTCGCACCACACATGCTCGCCCTTTTAGTTGTGGGAGCGTTATAATGTGACGATCAATCCCACTATTTGTTGGAAAAGAGTAGCCCAAGAGTTGGCAGTGGGTGGTGATGACTAGCTGCCTTCCCTCTAGTCTTACACTGCTAAATTAGAGACGGCTAGCGCAAATAGTCCTCGTGTAGCTTTGCGCGAAATTCAAACAAACAAACAAACCACTCTTCTGTCTATGTTTACATCTGTGTGTTGCTTTCTTGTGTGTCCACATTTCCTTCTTTATACATATATATATAAATCTACCTGTGTGTACGTTTTGTATGATTACTTAGCAACTTATTTGTAGATAAGACGGACTTTCCTTTAGTTGTCAAGATGATATTTGCGATTAGTAAGTGAAACATATTACAACGCTTCTAGTCCATCGTTTTCACAGTAAATATTTTTACTTTTTGCATCTCAACAAATTCCTACTAATTGCAGGCCTCATACAAATTACTGTGATATAAATACGATAGTAAATTTCTTCAACCAGCGTAGTTCATCTTCTTGAAGACCAATACGCAAGCGTAATGATTACAGTGACAGTGTAGTAGCTGAAGGTTGATATAATGCAGTTAGAAAGATTGATAAAAACTGTGACCTACATTTTCGCAATGAGCTGTTGTTAACCTTCTTGAGTTGACAATCTAATTTTACCATCTACTTTGGGTGAATGCCTGATACGCAGCTCAACGTTTCGAAACACGGGTTGTGTTTTAATATTTAACATCCGAAGGATAAGAAACAATTAACCTTCCGTACTTGTCATTTTTTGTGTAAGTGAAAGTGACAAACGAAAAAAAACGTACATAACGCCATCAGTGAACGATTTTAACAGTGCGTTAATAGAAGGAAAGATCAGTTGATGTGTTTTCGGTCGTTTTCTTCCTTATTTTCTTCCTTACTTTCGCGTGATAGATAATTAATAAATCATAATTATGTAAAGCTCAAGCAGTTTCGTATAAGAACCATTTTACGTTACAGTGTACTCGTTGTTTAGAGTTGTTCATTAATCTAGGATTTACACTGCTCTACGTAGCAGCCAAAAGTATGTGTTTATTTTTTTTCTAGGGTAAACCCACATTGGGCTATCTGTTGTATTCATCGCAGGTGGTAGAACCCTGGATTTTAGTGTTACAAGTCTCTTGTAAGGTAGAGCAAAAAATTAATGCAATAAACTAACTGACAGTAAACCTTCTTTTATGCTTCCAAAGAGATGCCTGGTCCCGGCATGGCCAGGTGGTTAAGGCACTTAACTCATAATCTGAGGGTCGCGGGTTTGAGTCCCCGTCACAACAACTATGCTCGCCCTTTCAGCCGTGGACGCGTGATAATGTGACGGTCAATCCCACTATTCGTTGATTAAAAAGTAGCCCAAGATTTGGCGATGGGTGATTTGGTGATGACCAGCTGCTTTCCTTCTAGTCTTACACTACTAAATTAGGGACGGCTAACGCATATTGCCTTCGTGTAGCTTTGCGCAAAATTCAAAAAACAATCGCTGTACTCCTACACAATATCATATCTTGGGATTTACGTTAGATTATTTTTGTTGGAAAAAGTTGCTGGTTCAGAATTTTGCTGTTGTTAACCACGACTATCTGTGCTATCGATTTTTAGCGTCAAAAGTCTTTAGTCTTACGCTAAGCCACTGAGAAGAACGATTAGTTCAGAATCTCATAAAATTCACGGTATATTCAGAATTTCTCGACTTCAACAATAAAAATAATGATACCTGCTTTTACAATCAATCAATCTTTTGAAATGTAAAACACAAATGTTCCGAACTGATTTATTCAGAGAAAACTTCAAAGATTCTTTGAAAGTACACTGTCTTGGAATCTACTATAACTTATTCTAAAATAACCTAAACTGTCTGCGAAGCCTTGAGCTTGTTAACCAGAATCTAGTTGAGATAAGGTTTATAAAGTAAATCATAACTGTTATTCCTACGTGACTTCCAGTGGCTGAGTGGTAACTCCGAGTGCTTATAATGGTAACAACGGACTTCGATGCTCGCGGTGAGCAGAGAACAGATAGCTAGCTAGTCCATTGTGTATCTTTGCGCTTTACCACAAATAAACAAATATAGGTAAAAAGTAGTTGATACCTAATTCAATACACTACAATCTACCTAATTTATTCGAGTAAGAACAAGAATTTGTCTAGTTATACGCTTAGGCTAGAAATAAACTGATTCGTACTGGGGCAATGTACTTGCCAGACACGCCGACTGATTGAAACTAAATACTCCTACGGAAGTCTACTCTGACTTTAGCAACATTGATTCCATTGGCGTCCATATAATTATGTGTGACTATAGAGTATACGATATCATAGATTTTTGTTCTTGTTTTCTGTTCTGATTTTTGCGTCAGCCCGAATAAAGGAGAGACATCTATACAACCACCGTACAATCATTCTAAAGACACCATTAGTAAACACAGCAGGGAAGAGCACGTTGTGATCAACTTATCTTGTAACTTCGTTACATGTGCATTTGTATCAGTTCTGGGAAGAGATAAAAAAACACACATAGACTCATACATACCAATAGCTTCAACATAGAAGCTTTCAATCTGAGTTACATTTATACTGAACTCGAGACCCTGACAGCTTTCACAGTGTCAATCGTGTATTTTTTATTCAACAATTTCATGACTTTGTACGAACAACAGAACAAAGAAATTCTTCCAAGAAACCATTAGAACAAATACTCACTCAAGTCGACGTTCAAAAATCTAGTGTTAAGTTTAATTGTAACGAAATGATTCTTAACAACCTGAGATGAGCCTCACTTCATTGTGAAATAACTAAATATCAGTTCCTTCTGATGGTTTGGCGCAAAAAATTGTTGGATAGTTCTTCCTCCCCTGTTATTTTAAAGTCTGTTATCTTCCTATTAAATATTTCTTTATTAAGTGGATAAAGAAGCTGCTTAAAATCTATACAATTATAAGCAGGAAATACAACTATGTGATTCCAGAAAAACTAGTACAGCGCACTAACCTTTAGTACAAACATATATAAATCATATATGTTCAAATATATATTCATTGATTCCTGTTAATAAATTTATCTTTGGTTATTATCTTCTTTATGTTTTATTTTATCTTAACATTAACCAAAAATACAGAAGGTTCAATTCGTTATATTACAGTGAATGTTCAAATTAGGAAATGGAACGACAACCACAAATGATATAAATTGACAAAGGAATGGAATATATCAGTATATCATAGCTACACTTTGGGATTATTTAGAGTATATAGGTAGTGCGATGCCACCGAAAATTGATCGCTTTTGGGATTTGTTATGTAATATCTCGTTCCAACGAAAAGAATTTATATAATCAGATCATAAAGATGTTTTGAAATATGGGCCTTAGAATATCCAAGACCGAAACACCTTTGTAGGTAATAACATTAAAAACAAAACAAAAACAGATAGATATAGATCAACCTGGGACATAAAAACCATTCAGAAAAAGACCTGCAAGAAGTCTTGCCCTAGTTGTGGTAAAAAAACTGAAGCATCTTTTAACAGGTGAGAGTCCACAAATATAAAGGTCAGTGCTAAGAGTCGTTTTCATGTCACAAGCAAGATTAGGAAACATAATCAGAGTTCTCATTCTGGAAACGACATCAAGATAAAGCGTCCTGTAATATCCCTCATTCAGTTAAGTAGGTACAGAATGAAAAGATTGTTTATGGCGTTCTATACGAAGAAAAGCCAAGTCTCCGGAAGGCACGCTAAAAATGTATATGTGATCAAACTGTTGAAACGGGCGTTGGAAAACCATCACTTTTGTATACTAGTGGGATATTTGAAAGTTGCAAGGAAAAGTGGCACGCTTTGGAAATGACTGAACTTATTTAAATGTAAATTACGCTGCAGAATTGTCAAGATGCACGGTCTTCTGATGAAGTATGAGCGGACGTTGTAACATGGCTGTAACGATGTGGTGAGGCACAAAAACTGTTTGAACATAACGTGTTCGATCTCTGTATATAAGCTGTTTAGATCATGATGAATTCGTATGGAAATCAGCAGCATATTTGACTATAAAAGAAATATTGAATTCAGGCCGCAGCTAATTTTAGTGAGAAACAGTTGGTACGTTTTGGATGGATATTAACCTGCCAATAAAAATATGACGATTTACTTGAGTTATGGTTAAAGGCTGAGTCTGTAGCAGTTGAAAAGAAACAAAAATAAGTTTTCTTAAAATTTTACTATAAAATATTGCTTAGCAAACTGTACAATAATATCGAGATTTTATCTCCGTGAGCACGTGCAAGCGACAGGCATTGTAAAATTAGAATATTGACTTAAATCTTTATATTTTCGATAGCTACAAAAATCATACAATTTTCTAGCTTGGTCTTTGTGTTAAAACAGCAATTAACGAGTTCATTTTCATTTTAGTTCATGTAATAGGTTATTATGTAGTCAGAGGTCAGTGCCACGATAATCTTTATTTATTGTGTTATATTTCAGGTAACTATCTAAGTAATAGATTATTGTGGGGTTAAACGTTAATGTAAATATTTGTAATTACTGTTTATGGTATGCTTTAGCCGTAAGGCGATAATTACTCCTTTGTCCGTCTTATCTGTTGACAGTGATAAGTTGTCCATCAGGACTCTACATCAGTTTGTCTTATACATAAAAAAATTCACATTCAGATAATTTATTCCTGATTAATTCCTACAAAATATGTCCCCCGCTGGTACAGAGGTTAGTCTGTTGAGTTACAACACTAAAATGAGAGGTTTGATTCCCCTCAGTGGACTCAGCAGAGAGCCCGATATGGCTTCGCTATAAGAAAACACCCACAAACACGCATCCTACAAAATATATTTCGTTTGTCAAACAATTTCAAGAATCTTCTGGATTTAGTGCTAAAATCCGGAGTTCAAGTCTTCACGTGGACCGAGCGCGCGTGTTTTTAAAAATAACCATTTAAATGTAAAATCATTTTAATCAACGAATTTTAGAGCATAATATGGTCTTTTCAAAAAGATTGGTGTGGATTCAAACAATGATGGAACTCTTGCTTATATTGGTAACACCTTTCTATTATGCGATGCGCAACCCCAAACTTCGAGAAATGTTTATCTGCAAAAAACTGTCATTTGTGCCCAAAAATTGAGAAAAAACATGAAAAATGTTCTCGAAGTTGTGCTATTTGTTTACAAACACTCAGGTTATGGATACGTCATACGCGGATCTTATTGTTGGTCACGAATAACAGAGTTAGAAAACAATGAATAGTGTTATTACCATTAATAAGCACGTTGCTCACTAATAACTAAGTAAATGTCTTTTATATTAGAAATGTTTTGTTTTTGGACAAGAAAGAAGGAAAGAAATCAACAGAGATTACTATACAAATCACTCATGGTCACCAAGCGCTGTCATCCATACCAATTGCTAGCACCCCAAATGGACACTAACGTCATGGGTATTCGGCTAGTTTGTTTTACGTCATACGCGGATCTTATTGTTGGTCACGAATAACAGAGTTAGAAAACAATGAATAGTGTTATTACCATTAATAAGCACGTTGCTCACTAATAACTAAGTAAATGTCTTTTATATTAGAAATGTTTTGTTTTTGGACAAGAAAGAAGGAAAGAAATCAACAGAGATTACTATACAAATCACTCATGGTCACCAAGCGCTGTCATCCATACCAATTGCTAGCACCCCAAATGGACACTAACGTCATGGGTAATCGGCTAGTTTGTTTTACGTCATACGCGGATCTTATTGTTGGTCACGAATAACAGAGTTAGAAAACAATGAATAGTGTTATTACCATTAATAAGCACGTTGCTCACTAATAACTAAGTAAATGTCTTTTATATTAGAAATGTTTTGTTTTTGGACAAGAAAGAAGGAAAGAAATCAACAGAGATTACTATACAAATCACTCATGGTCACCAAGCGCTGTCATCCATACCAATTGCTAGCACCCCAAATGGACACTAACGTCATGGGTATTCGGCTAGTTTGTTTTACGTCATACGCGGATCTTATTGTTGGTCACGAATAACAGAGTTAGAAAACAATGAATAGTGTTATTACCATTAATAAGCACGTTGCTCACTAATAACTAAGTAAATGTCTTTTATATTAGAAATGTTTTGTTTTTGGACAAGAAAGAAGGAAAGAAATCAACAGAGATTACTATACAAATCACCCATGGTCACCAAGCGCTGTCATCCATACCAATTGCTAGCACCCCAAATGGACACTAACGTTATTGGAAATCGACTAGTTTGTTTTAATCTATTTAAGGCTTTCTGATAAGCAAAAGTTCCCAAATGCTGGTTATTTTCCCATTAGATGTGAAAATCTCTTATTCCAACCATGCATAAATACTTTTAGGCCACAAGTGATTGGTGGCTTGTAATGTTTAGGGACTACAAGCCTCTAAGTTGAACGAACTGACTATCAACCACTGAGTTCAAAGTTTTGGTATCCTAAGATAATCGTTGATATAATTTGTCACCAACCTCTTTCGTTTTTTTTTTCACTTCTAAAACTGTTAAATTAAAAAAGTTAGCCTACATAATTTAGTTCCTTCACTTGCGAGTTGACGTTTCAAAGATTGTATCAGGTCGTTGCAAGACATAGCTATCGACTTAAGGTGATTTCCTGGAGAAAAGACGTTAACCTGCCTTAACGAAGGTTACTTTTGATTTACGCATAAACAATCGCAAACACTGGTATCAGTTGAAGTTTGTTCTAGGATTAGAAAACGTTGTTTAGATGAGTCACGCGGAAGAAGTCATGTCAAATACGTTGATGGTCCAGAGTTCAGCTTGAGATTTCCCCTATTTTTAGACATCTGTGGATCTAATGATTCAGAACGGGACTGTTGCCATGGTTTGTATCCAAACTATAAATATTCCTCTCATTTCTTCTTCGTTGAAACTTCTACCCTACAAAAACATATAAAAATTTCAGACATAGTGATTACAAAAAAAATTGATTCTTGAAACTGGCAAACATTAGTGCATAAATAATGAAAACTGATAAGTTCGTTTGTTTTGAATTTCGCGCAAAGATACACGAGGGCTATCTGCACTATCCGTCTCTAATTTAGCAGTGTAAGACTAGAGGAAAGGCAGCTAGTCGTCATCACCCACCGCCAACTCTTGGACTACTCTTTTACCAACGAATAGTGGGATTGACAGTCACATTATAACGCCCACACGGCTGAAAGGACGAGCATGTTTGGTGCGATGGGGATTCGAACCCGCGATCCTCAAATTATGAGTCAAACGCCTTAACCCAATCAGCCATGCCGGGACCCTTCATTTCTTCTACATACTATGATGCTTACTTGAAGACTGAAAGAGATCACTTACATATGAGGAAGGTCAAGATACTTATTTACGCATATGTTACACCGAAGTATTTGCTCACAAAAAATTAGAATATTTCTACAGCCTTGCAGACAAATATCGGGACTCTAATTTTTTTGTTCTTTAAGTTTTTCTTCTTCTACCGATTGAAGAAGATTGTTGAAATAAACATATTGCTAAAGATTTATACATCGATATATGGTAGTAATTTAAAAATGTTATATATTGTGCACACTTGTAGTATGTTTCTACAGCACCTTGGTGTAGTCCACAATACTTTTTTTTTCTACAATATGTATAATTGTGCTTACAAATCGATGTTTCTTAATTTACTACTGTATTAGAGTGATGGGGCTACTCAGATATATGATTTGTAGTGTAATCCACATAAAGCTTTCTTCATCTTTTTGTATGCCAGGTGGTCAGAACGCTCGATTCGTAATCTGAGGGTTGAGGGTTCGAATGTCCGTCATACCAACAGTTATTGCTTACCTTTACAGCCATGGGGGCGTTTTAATATGACATTCAATCCCATTATTCGTTGGTAAAAGAGTAGCACGAGAGCTGGCGGTGGGTGGTGACGACTAGCTACCTTCCCTCTAGTCTTAAACTGTTAAATTAAGGACAACTAGCGCAGATAGTCCTCGTGTAGTTTTGCGCGGCATTAAAAAAACAAACAAACAAACATCTTTTTGCACATGTAACTTCTATAGAGTGGGCCCGGCATGGCCAAGCGTGTTGAGGCGTGCGACTCGTACTCTGAGGGTCGCGGGTTCGCATCCCGGTCGCGCCAAACATGCTCGTCCTTTCAGCCGTGGGGGCGTTATAATGTACCGGTCAATCCAACTATTCGTTGGTAAAAGAGTAGCCCAAGAGTTGGCGGTGGGTGGTGGTGACTAGCTACCTTCCCTCTAGTCTTACACTGCCAAATTAGGGACGATTAGCACAGATAGCCCTCGAGTAGCTTTGTGCGAAATTCCAAAACAAACAAACAATCAATAGAGTGATTTATGGATGGTTAAAATTTTATATTTTTGAAAGTAAATACAATTTTTGAGACCAGACTGCCTCCCATAAAAAACATATGATTTTAGATTAAGATTTCTAGTTGAATGGTGAGAGGTTTTCAAGGAATAATGTCAACAAACACTGGACTCATATCAGCTGTTTAAGGGCGAAAGTTACTGCTGATAAAAATATTCACTCATTACTGGCTCTCATGAGGGTGATAAAGTCAGAGTAAAAAAACAGTATTGACTTAAATACATTCTCTTGATATTATAATTTGACAGTATGCTGATATTATTATATGAACTGGAAGTCTGTTTACGTCACAGAAGATTAAACGTTGTGCTAAACAGTCGAGTTCTGGTTACGGAATTTTCCTGTCGGATTATGGTATTTAAATTTAAAAAGAAAATGAATAATCATTTACAAAAATGACTTACAGATATGCAGAACTGCATACTAAAATGACATCGTAATGCACAGGCACGTACCACACAGGCGAACGTCATTGAATGTTCCAAATTGCTCTGTTTATAACTATCGTCGTATCATCAGTGAAAATAGAAGACATGTTGAACGAAATGTAGAGTTGTTGATCATACCTTTCTGTACAGTCAAACCTGCCTTTTGTACAAAATAAAATAACTTTTATAGAAACATTTAAACATAATGTGTATAGTTTGTAATGCATTCGAATTTTCTGAGTGTAATGTGTGTTTTCTTATAGCAAAGCCACCACTGGCTATCTGCTGTGTCCACGGAGGGAAGTTGAACCCCTGATTTTAGCGTTGTAAATCTGTAGACTTACTGCTGTCTCAGTGGAGACGTGTGTGTGACAAAACTTCAAGTGTGCAGAGCTAAAGAGGTAGAATTGTATAGTAATGTGTATCGTAACAGGTACCTAAGAACGAAACAAATCAGTGAACACACTGACCTAGTCAATGGACATTAAATTACCCAAACAGTCACAGTAATAACTTTCCTTTTTCTTTAAACTATATTTTTCGACGTAAATATATTTACTTATTTCCTGTATGACTTGTATATTGCCTCCCAGTGGCTCAGCTGTATGTCTGCGGACTTCCAATGCTAAAAACCAGGTTTCGATACCCGTGATGGGCTAAGCACAGATAGCCCATTGTGTAGCTTTGTGATTAATTTAAAAAAAACACTTGTGTATTTAAATAAATTTATTTACTCTATTCTATCATCCGTTGCCTAGTTACGTAACGTTAAAACTTTTAAGTAAGAGAATGTTCTCTTGTATCCTGCGGAAAAAATATCTAATATTTTTACTTAACATTTTCATGAAATTGTCTGTGACATAATTCGATATTTCAGTATGTCTTTCTCTTAGCATTATCTATCAGTACCGTTAAATTGTAAATTTAATAAGTGACATTTACACACAATAACAGACTACAACGAATGATTGTGTTTTTGAAAAACAAGTGTGACGCAAAAATAAGGTAACTTCGTAAATATTGACTGTTTATTTATGCAATTCTTGAAAGGCAACAAGCAAGAGTTTGTTAAATTATTTCGTTACGTACACATTGAGAGTAACAAACAGAAAACTTGGAGATGTTATTATGTTGAACGCTGAGCCAATGCGGGGCAAACAGTTTGTTTCGCTATGATAGATTTATGTGACATATGAACAGCTGAAACATCTTTAATTATTAATTTTCTGAGATAGTTAATGAGGAAGGAAAGATTTGTGATGAAATAGCAAAGAATATCTAATTTTATGTTCTCAGAAATACTAAAAAACTTTGGTATTTAGAATTCCACAGAGCTGTGCGTAACCATGAAACTGAAAGAAACAATATATGTATATTTTCTCTCTGTTTCTATAAATGATTTATGTATCTGCATATTAGCTGATTTTTCATATTTTAAAATGAGAGCTATATCATATATGAACTATACGTATAACCACGGAATATTCCTTATTGGTAGGACGCTTGGAATGGGTTTATAACGTTCAAAATAGGGTTCAGATACCAGGAGTGGGCAAAACACAAATAAACCATTGTGTAACTTTGCGCTTAGAAACAAACAAGCAATAAATTAAGTAATTACACATTACACGAAAATACTTTCTTTACATCACACCTGAAACAATATTATAACACCTGGAATCTGTTTTATGTAATTACACATTACACGAAAATACTTTCTTTACATCACACCTGAAACAATATTATAACACCTGGAATCTGTTTTATGTAATTACACATTACACGAACATACTTTCTTTACATCACACCTGAAACAATATTATAACACCTGGAATCTGTTTTACCTGGAATCTGTTTTATGTAATTACACATTACACGAACATACTTTCTTTACATCACACCTGAAACAATATTATAACACCTGGAATCTGTTTTATGTAATTACACATTACACGAACATACTTTCTTTACATCACACCTGAAACAATATTATAACACCTGGAATCTGTTTTATGTAATTACACATTACACGAACATCGAAAATACTTTCTTTACATCACACCTGAAACAATATTATAACACCTGGAATCTGTTTTATGAGCTTTGAAATATCATTATGTTTACGTTACATAAATATTGATGTCAGTGTTTTTTATCACTGTAAAGTAAAATCAAGTAGGTGTTTCTTATCATTGTAAAGTAAGAAGAAGTAAGTATTTCATATCACTATAAAGTAAGATGAAATAGGTTTTTCTCATTATTGTAAATTAAGATGAAGTAAATGTTTCTTATCACTGTAAAATAAGGTGAAGTAGGTGCTTCTTGTCACTCTAAGGTAAGATGAAGTAGGTGCTTCTTGTCACTCTAAGGTAAGATGAAGTAGGTGCTTCTTGTCACTCTAAGGTGAGATGAAGTAGGTGCTTCTTGTCACTCTAAGGTAAGATGAAGTAGGTGCTTCTTGTCACTCTAAGGTAAGATGAAGTAGGTGCTTCTAATCACTGTAAAGGAAGATGAAGTAGGTGCTTCTTGTCACTCTAAGGTAAGATGAAGTAGGTGTTTCTTATCATTGTGAAGTAAGAAGTTAAATGAGGCATGGGGATGGCAGAAATAATGGCAGACAATTTTGAGGCATGTAGTGGACTGGAGAAGATGAGGAGTTGCTATATCAACAAACGTAGTGCGAATGGACGTATTTTGACGTAGTTCGCATGGCAGGTAAAGGTTCATATAGTTGAGATAAAAAACTTGAACAAGTGTTGTTCCTTTATGAAACCAACAATTAAACGCAAAAACATTTTAATCCTGTTTATCTTTGTGTCAAAGGTAGAACGAATTAGTAGACTTAATTAGTTTCGTGGGTTTGTAGAACTATTTCTAACGTTGGGCAGGCATAGCCTGTTGGTTTAAAAATTCGACAAGTAATCTGCGGATCAAGTAATCTAAACCCGTTAGCAAACATGTTCGCCCTTCCAACCGCGAGCAGGTTATGATGTGACAGTCAATCACAATATCCTTGGGAAAAGAGCAGCTGAAGAACTGTTGGTGAATTGTGCTGACTAACTGTCTTCCCTCTATGCTATCGTTTCAAAATTAGAAACGGCTATCGCAGTCATTCCTCCAAAACCTTTGCGTGAAATTCAGCAAACCAACTAACCTAATCAATTTTTTCAAGTTGAAGGTTATGCCTTTCCAAATAAAGGTTAAAGAAATACATGGAAAATATTATTTATATGGCTTTTCATATTACGTGACAAAGTTAATGTTTGTCAATGTTATGATTTAAGTGTTTATGCTTTGAAAACTGAAGAATTATACCACTTCTGAATGTATAGTGTAATTGAGAGAGAATCTACTTTAAGGAGCCGATAAAGAGACGACGCCACGAGCTCCTGAAGGAGCTAAATACCAAATAGGCAGTTTGGTAATTGGTTTGGCTGTAGAAATAGGCTTGAAAAAAGCCAGATGGGACTGAAGAAATATATCAAATCGAATCGCCATCAAGTTTTGTTTTTTAATCGCAAGCAACGGGAGGACACTGGATTGTTAATCAGTCCATAAATCACACCATCCGTGAGTTGATCAAATGAAGTTTTGATTTTACAGCCATTAATTACCGCCTGTTTTCCGTCCTCTCTCCTCTGTGTTGTTGATGTAAATTCTTAATTAATCAGTACCAAGTTTCACAACGTGTGTATCTAAAAAGACTAATATTTGTACCACAACGTGTTAATATATTTCCACAGAAATTAACGTGTTCGAAAGAACCAACGTTATTTATTCTCGAAATTACATCTTCAAACTTCTTTAATATTCCAAAGCTCTTCGACTATAAAAGGACAATAAAGTAAATTTCAATGATTGTTTACATTAATCATTGTATTTCTTCCTATTGCAATATATTATTTTATAAAGATAAGAAAAAAAAACAATTGTGTGTAATCACCTGTCATACGAATACTCAATTTTAGAAACATAAAGTAAAAAGTAGCCAGATAACAACCCTAATGCCAGATGGTTTTAAATCATATATTTAATGCATTGTATCGATGTAAAATGGTTTTGCAGCAACAAATACGATAAAGAAGGCCATCAGATCACAAGGTCAAATTATTTTATATTGAGACAGATAAATACAAAAATAATTTGTATGACTGAGATGCTTTTAATGCATCAGTTACGTGTTTGATTATTTTTAAGTCAGTTGCCACACTGTTTTATTCCTTGTCCAATGGCGTCATTAATGAATTACAGTTGGTTGTTAACCCTCATTAAATTTTCTCCTTCTTTACATTTTGCTTTCCATTCGTAGAGATGACACCAGATGCTACTTAATTGTATTATTAAACTGTAAAGAAAAAAACTTTCTGTAAACGTACACGTACGTTACTAACGTTACTATGTCCTAATAGATCTTTGACTGTAAAGTCAATGACTTTCACTGCACTCGTAAGATGGACTTAAAGTTGCAATTTTTTCACGGTTGTGGTAAAGGAACCAATAAAAACTAAAACAAAAAAGACTATATCCGAACATATATTTGTTCAGTGTTAACCAGCTACAACTTTTTAACACTGTTTCTGATAAGCACATTAGATTTAACTTATGTTTGTTTTCACTCTTCTTGAAATTTGAAAAAAAACAACACTAAAACAAATTGTATTTCGTTAATTATAAATTATGATAGAAATTTATTTTTACCTGTCTACTATTTGTTTTGTATAAACGATGTTATATATACAAACATAGATATTAGTCCAAATGTTACGTCGAAGGTGAAAAATAATAAGAGATTTGTACTTTCAAATTTCTCCAGCCATACTTACATTGTCTGAATATAAGTAAATGTAATCAAAGTATTTCGAGTGTCAGTAAGTTTGCAAGATTTACAAACATAGTAAACAATAAAATTGCAAACCAACTCATATATAAACACAGATAAAATGAAGTGATTGCATTACTTCATTGGCCGAACATTCTCGTTTTTTATTGGTGTTTTTGGCCGTAATCCCAATGACAGCTCGCATGAACTGACAAGCTTAAACAAATTTCTTTACGCGTAAAAGTAGCCAGTAGATGCCAATAGAAAACAAAAATCTGGAAATTGGTATTCATAAATTATCAAATGATCCAATATTTCAACATATATTATTTTTAATTTTTAACATAATTATGTAACACGAAAAAAGAGTTAGAGATGTGTCAATAATTACACTGATATTCTTAATACATATGTTTTTATTTCGAAGTTTGTGTAAATGTGTATTAAAAAGTTGGATAAGTAAAATAACAGGAACATTAATTATATTGTTATTTCAATTAATGTTAATATAACATTGAAAGCAGTTTTACGTTTTTATCGTTGAGTTTTTTTTATCATTTTAGGAAGAGTGCAAAATAAGGTTTGATGGTTTAATTTTGTAAGACCAGGTTGAAAGGTAATTCTGTTACCACAAATTCATCAAACTTTATTTATATTTATAACATACTGAAACAAATTTTAATCCAGTAGAGGGCTGAAGTATCTCTTGATTTTAATATAGACAAGTAGATACAAATGAAGTAATACTGAACTGGAATTCTAACTATTACGGAACTAATAAGGTTTAAAGTAAAAATCAAATATTTAAATTTCAAGAGTATTTGTTTTTGAATTTCGCACAAAGCTACTTGAGGGCTATCTGTGCTAGCCGTCCCTAATTTAACAGTGTAAGACTAGAGGGAAGGCAACTAGTCATCACCACCCACCGCCAACTCTTGGGCTACACTTTTACCAACGAATAGTGGAATTGACCGTAAGATTATAACACCACACGGCTGAAAGAGCGAACATGTTTGGTGCGACTGGGATTTGAACCCGCAACCCTCAGATTACGAGTCGAACGCCTTAACCCATCTGGCCATGCTGGGCCTTGCTTCAAGATATATATCTTGTAATGTTACTCTGTTCTCTAATGTGATAAGCTTTTTACGCTAAATAAAAAAATAGTATATTTTTACATGAAAAAACAGAATCGACGTTTAGAAAAGAGGAAGGCTATTTCAAGTGAGTTTGTGGATTTGGTTCTCAACTCGCTATCATAAAGACTCAACCAGTGCTTTGACGCCAGGCTTGCGCTTTTAAAAGTTAATGTCAAATTATGTTATTTTGTCAGTAATGACCGCTGTTGTTCAGTTGCTTTCCATTTAGCTCAGAAACTAGGTATAGAAATATTCAGATAGTTCCTGTGTAGGTTTACGAGAAATTCTGAAATAAAAATAATTAGTTGTATTCTATGTAGACTGGTATAACAAAACAAATAATTAGTTTTACAACATGTAGACTAGTATAACAAAAAACTAGTTTTATAATATGTAGACTGGTATACCAAAAATAAACAATTAGTTTTACAATATGTAGACTGGTATAACAAAACAAACAATTAGTTTTACAACATGTAGACTAGTATAACAAAAAACTAGTTTTATAATATGTAGACTGGTATAACAAAAATAAACAATTAGTTTTACAATATGTAGACTGGTATAACAAAACAAACAATTAGTTTTACAACATGTAGATTGGTATAACAAAACAAACAATTAGTTTTTCAACATGTAGACTAGTATAACAAAACAAACAATTACTTTTACAACATGTAGACTGGTATAACAAAACAAACAATTACTTTTACAACATGTAGACTGGTATAACAACTTTCAACACACACTAGTAAAGTACCGCAAAGTTGTCTTTTGTGTTGATGTAAATATTCTTCTCAAATCATCTGAACACATTTATAATAAGTTATAAAGTATCTATTCTAATAATACTCAGCTTTCGTTTTTTTTTCCTTGAAATGCGCGCACCATGGTGTCTAAATGCGCATGCGCGCACACTTATTTTAACAGATATAAACAAAAAGCGGATGTAAATATACTTCATGAAATAGACATTTTGTACAACGACATAGTGAAATATCATCAAAGTTTAAAAAGGTCTAACGTTTGGTCGTAGAATAATACTATAACTACATTTCTTGATAGTGTTAAATACTGTAAAGTTTAGTCCTAACTAAGCTAAAGGAAAAACTTACACAGGTTATAGTACTACTTCATCTATTTATCGAATGCAGGTCATAAAGGCTTAACTAATATTAGGCCTATGACAAGTGGACGTAGATACTTCGGTGTCAGCGATTATAATTCTTTGTATTAATCTAGAAGTCCTGTAATTAACGAAGTGTTGTTGCTGAAAAGTTACTACTTTGGCCACAAATGATTTCTCTGAACTGACTGGAAAAAATAGAATTGATAACACGATAGGAACTATGTTAATATTTACGTTGCATGACAGTCTTGTATACATGTGGCTATTTTGTATCTTTCAAAGAAAGTTCAATTGAAAATTTAAACCCTTTATTTGTTGTAGTATCATTGATATTATGTTATATCATGAAATCCAGCGGCTAGACAAATAGATATAAAAGTATTTTTAAAAACAAATAACTATATGTATAATTTTTAGTGTTTACTCAGTAATTTATTCCCCAAGCTACTGAGCTTTCGTTTCGAAAACGTCTTACACTCAGAAAGGAAGACACGTATTTGAGTAACATATTTTATGGCTGCTAACGAATACGTGATTGAATTCAGTGTTGATGCCTTTAAATCATGAAGACGTAAATGTGTTTACATTTTACAAAATATCGACTCAAACTTCATGTGCTGCTGTACAATTACTGTTGTTTTGGTTACGTTATCGGTCATTTTGAGTAAGGCGTACAGATAAAGTCACTTATCATCTACTTACAGACTTACAGAACTGCATATGAACTTCAACTTCAAGGTGTGTCTTCATTACACAGCATAAGCAGCTGATATTTTTCGTTGTGAAACATTTTAAATTACAGCAATTTTGGTCTTGTCGGACAAAAACAAGCCTTGTGGATATATATACTACAAACTTAGCATTTTATATCGATGAAGTAGAAAATATTAACTGCGATGTATTTTGGCCCGGTATGGTCAGGTGGTTAGGGTACTAGGCTCGTGATTTGAGGGTCGAGGGTTCGAATCCCTCTCACATCAAACATGTTCATCCTATCAGGCATGGGGCGTTATAATGTTGCGGTCAATACCACTTTTCATTAGTAAGAGAGTGACTCAAGAGCTGGCGGTGGATAATGATGACTAGCTGCTTTCCCTCTAGTCTTACACTGCTAAATTAGGGATGGCTAGCGCATATAACCCTCGAGATTCAAAAACAAGTCTTACATACAATTTTATAGAAACTTGAAGTATTTTCACAAGTTTCGCAATGATTGTCGTTGACCGACAAAAACTTTGATTTTCGCATGCTTTCCATGCGGTATTCAGTCTTGCGTATTATTACTGGATACACTTCTACTACTGGGAATAGTGTGATTGTTTTTACTTTTATGGGTTTTATATTGGTGTGGAACTTTCGTTGTACGAAAACCAATTGCAGCGTATACTATCAATACACTGGTTCAACTCATTTTCACCTTATTTTCACACGGAATTTCTGTGGAAGTTACTTTTTCTCACTCTTTTCATAATTGTTTCAAATACTGTTTGTACCTATTTGTGTGTGTACATATACTTGTTGAGTTTTAAAATGATGTTGTGCGTACAAGCATAAGTTTGTATCACGTTGTTTAATTTTATTTGTCTTCAATGACTAAAACCATCACAACCAATTTGTGGTTAATGCGCTTAAAAGATAATATATTAGTTGGGATTACTAAGTTAACTTTATGTAAAGCCTTTTTCGTTTACTTTGCTTCAGTAACACTCGGCCAGGTGGTTAATGCACTTGACTCGTAATCTAAAGGTCGTGAGTTCGAATCCCGATCGCACCAAACATGCTCGCTCTCCCAACCGTGGGGGCGTTATAATGTGACGGTCAATCCCACTATTCGTTGGTAAAAGCGTAGCCCAAGAGTTGACGGTGGGTGGTGATGACTAGCTGTCTTCTCTCTAGTCTTACACCGCTAAATTAGAGACGGCTAGCGCAGATAGTCCTCGTGTAGCTTTGTGCGAAATTCAAACCAAACCAGTCACCCTTACTCTATATAGGTCTCTAAAATTCTTGTGTAACAAAAGGACAGTGTCTCGCTCTTCCTATCATGGGACGTTACAACGTGATGTTTAATCCATTATTGAATAGTCCAATAATTGGTGGTGAGAGTTATCGAGTAGCTGTTTTCCTTCTAGATTATCAAAAATAAATTAGATACATCTAGCGCAAGTAACCCTTGTGAAGTGCAAAACAAACCAAGTCATCATTGTACAAGTAAGTGTCTCTACCAGTTGGGGTCGTGTGACAAAACTAGTATATGTGTATAAATTCCATATACTAGAACCCCGAGACTAGTTTTTTTACCTCGCTAATTTTAAAAACATGACTGTTGTGACTATTCAGTCACTAAACTGAATAACAATAAAATCATACTGATGTTCGAAATAATTTTCAGAGGAAAAAAAAAACTCCAACTGCACAATGTATACATTTGTTATTTGAATAAAGAAACCAAGCGTTGTAAGAATGCTGCCAGAAACCAATAAACAGTTTAATTCATTTTTAAAAAGTAACAGTCCCTAACAAAAAAAAATTACACTAAGTGCACAAATCAGATAAAAACACAAATTCCATTACTAATAAGATTATCAAATCTTTGTAATTTTACTGATGCAAGCATGGATTTTAGTTACTCTGTGTTACACGCACGTTATATAAATCAGCACAAAGAGGTAATGGGTGTGTGTTTTCCCCATATCAAACCCACCGAAGGGAATCGAATCCTTAATTTTAACGTTGTAAATCCATAGACTTACTGCTGTATCAGCGGGGGACAAGGTAATGAGAAAAAACCCTTATCATCTGTGCATAGCTGTGGAGTCAACACTTCCTTTTCAAATAACACCATGTGTATTTTCTTTATAAGTGTTATAATTATTTAATGTTTTATTCCTGTGCCATAGTTGTTGGCATGGTTACATTTTTCATACCAATTTTGTTTTACCTTTTGTGTTTATATTTTTACTTAACATTGAAAGAAAATTAGATGCCCGTTCATGATGGAAACTCTGTGTCGGTTATAATTGGATGAAATAACCTTTCCATTTGTTGAAGCAACTCAACTCTGTACTATGAAAAGAAATGTTTTTTGAGTTCAGTTTTGATATTACATTTAAGTTGTTGTTTTTTTCCCAACATTTTAGTCCTAAACGTTTTTTTTACGAACATTAGTATCATTTTTCTATTTATTTTTGCTTTCTTTTACGGGATCTTTGAAGTTGCGAAATCGCCATCTTTGATCTACATTTGAATTTAGTATAGTGAGTAAAGTGGGTGCTTAAAGATTGTTGACAAGAACATTTCGACCTCTTGTCGGCAAAAGTAAATTGTTAAGGAAATAATATCTTTTAGAAAAAAACGTTAGCAGTCTACAAAAACCGGCATGGTCCCTCACAGTCAATTTAAGCTCGTCTCATCACCCATCTTCACCTTTTGACAATTAAATGATTGGATAACTGTCATACATCTATTGCTGTTGACATATGACAAAAAGCAAAACGAAGTCCTTAAGTAAAGATATATGTAATTTTCGAACACTCGTAAAAAGGGGAATCTAATTGAATTACGTATTTAGCACTTTCTTAATAATAAGAAAAAAAAATGCCTGTTCACATCAATTAAACTTCCATTTTAGGCAAGTTCTTTAAAATATATATTTCATTATTTATATAAAAAATAAACACAGAGAAATTGTTTCTCCATATATAGATACATCTATCCCTCAGCGAATAAAAATCTCTATTGTCCCGCAAAGCCCATTAACTAAAATGACAGAGTTATTTCATAGGCTCCCCAGAGACTTAGTGGTAAGTATGCAGGCTAACAGCGCTAAAAATTAGGTTTTGATACCCGTGGTGGATAGACCACAGGCAGCCAACTGTGTTTTGTTGTGTTTTTTGTCACCAGGCTGTGGAATCGCCTGTTTGCAGAAATTCATTTTACACAACTTTATAAAGCCAAGCTTATTCAATTAAAAATACTTAAACCATTCCCAGAAGCAAACATTTTATTAGTTTAATTATATTAAACACAAACTTATACAATGTTTTTTCACTCGTTAGTATTTTTTTCAATCTGTCGAAATTTTACTTGAGTTTTTCATCTATGTCTTGAAAGACTAAGATGTAAATTTAACGTTGCATAGTGAATAATAGTTGACAATGTCCTTGCGTCACAATACACGTCATGAGCTCGAGCAGTCTGAAAACTTAATGAAAATTTAAATTTGTTAAGATAAATAAACCATAGTAAAAACCTTTTGATAGGAGTTGTTACTTGTGAATAGAGTTTCGAAATAACGAACAACATGTTTGGCCATAATTTCAATAAGAATTAGGTTTGGCAGGTTGAAGTGATTTAAATTAGGCCAAACGCGCATAGTTTTGGAAGTACTGACATCGTTTTCAAAATCAAGTAGTATAATATTAATAAGCAGTAATAATTACTTCTTTAATTAATATGCTCGACCATTTGACTGTTTCTATAGGTACCTAAACTTAGTATTGTAAGAAAATTTAAGCAGCTAAGTTTTGCCAATTAACATTTTTCACATTTTTGTAAAAAAAAAAGTTGTGTTTTCTGTTTATCGAAGGTACAGACAGGTAAAGAGCTGAAGTTAATATCTTAATCCACAAAAAGAAATTAAAATTTAACACCTAATAAATGCATTAATTAAGATAAGAGTGGGTATTCCAATTAGTGTAAGTGGTCGCACCATATTAGAGACATTGTAATTATTACACCTTGTATAACGCTGTGCTTCAAATTGGTATTTCAAATGTAAATTTTACGTTTCATTGAACCGTGTCATACAGGATGTAAGAAATAATTCACAAGGTCGCGAATCCAGAGGATCGAGCCACAATACTTTGCTGAATAAGCCCCCGTTTTCACCCGTGAGGGCGTTACACGTGTAATACTTAATTCTGCTACTCTACTTACAATCGCCGCCCAGACGGTGGGTGTAACTGACTGGCTGTTTTTCATTTTCATCTGGTTAAAAATTTTAAATATAATAAGGGGTGGTTAGGCCTTACCTTTATCTGTGTACTTATTTCACATGTATCTCTTTAGATTGACAATACAACACCGCTTCTCCTTAAAATACTGTGTGTTAGTGTTACGTGTTAGTTTCGTTACTACTTCCTGAAACTGCGATACAAGAAACCAAAGGAAGTTCTTGAGGGCAGAGTACAGAAAATAAATTTTACATAACATTAAAAAATGGGTCAACATTTCATTAAAATAATTAACTCATTTACAGCTAGCGTCTGTTGAACAACATAATTGTGTTTTATAACGAAATGTAATGTCTAATTTAGAGGGATTCAGACTGCTCTTAATTTGAGTGGTTTATACCCAGTATTGACCTAAAGGGTCAAGGATATTTATAGAAGTCTGTAAAATTAGCCACTGAATATTTAAAGTCATCTAGAATGAAAAGTAAAAGTGCGATATAAATTTCTTAAACATTTTAAAATATTTTTCGGGAAATATGACTTCTACACTTTCAAATACATCGGATTAAAATTAAAGCATTGAAAAGGATTCAAAACACGAGCACAGTTTGTCACTCCAGACGTAATTTTACTCTCTTTTTAATAATCTAGGAAAATTCGAATAATCGTTAACAAATATTGTAATAGCTGTAAAATAATTTTTCATGACAAATTTTTCCTTCCTAAAAAAAATATTTTGGCCCCTCTAACATTTTAGACAAGAGCGTAATTTGTGCATAGGTTCTTTTCTCCTTGTTTTAACTTAAGAGTTGCTTTTCGCGTAGGCCCGACATGGCCAGGTGGTTAAGGCACTCGATTCATAATCTGATGGTCGCGGGTTCGAATCCCAGTCGCACCAAACATGCTCCCCGTTTTAGCCGTGGGGGCGTTATAATTTGACGGTCGTTGGTAAAAGAGTAGCCAAAGAGTTGACGGTGGGTGGTGATGACTAGCTACCTTCCCTCTAGTCTTACACTGCTAAATTAGGGACGGCTAGTACAGATAGCCCTTGAATAGCTTTGTGCGAAATTCAAAAAACAAACAAACAAGCTTTACGCGTCGTGTTTGGTTTTTTTATGTCTGGTGTATTATTTTACTTCCAATAATTAAAATACCACAAGGAAACCAGTTTTAAGAACTTTATTAATTACTTTTCGTTTTGCTACTCAGAATTTGACCGCTAGGCGAATGAAATTGTCTGATGACTAACTATTAAGCACTTTTTACCAAGATCTTAAGCCAATAATCGGCTTAGAAACTTGCACAAACAAAACAAAAACAAAGCTGAACCATTAGCTTGTGAGCTGATGACACCATTTCATCAGAAGCACAAAATGAACATTTTAACGGCTTTAATGTTACATAATTTACGCAAGCCTTGGCGTTACTATATAAAAACATGATACGAAAGTTTCAAATTGTTGCTCATGTAACAGTACAAAAATTAAAAAATTACAATAATAATAAAATAAAAGAGTTAAACGAGACACATACATCTGTAACTAAAGTGCAATTAGTTAATTAAATCAGTATTAATTAATAGTTGACTTTTAACGTACATAAAATTAAAAATTATTATGTGTGAACTGGCTTAATTTTAGCTGTATTTACAAATATTGACTGGCTAAATTGATACTAATAGTATTATTAAGAGAAAGTTAAGACTAATGTTAGCCAATACTTCATGATGGTTAGGGGTAGAGATAGTGCAATGGATATTATATTGGATTATCTTTGAGTGTTGTGAGTTTGAATGCGATTTTCAGAAAGTCCAGAAAGATACACAACGCTTGCAGAGCTTGCTCGAGGATAAGTTAAAAAAATCTTGGTGAAGATTGTGTTAAGAGAGCCAGAAAATACAGATCAGAAGCAGAAATCGAGGAAGCAAAAGAGAAAATGGAGACACTGAGAGTGGTGTTACTTCGGAAGAGGGTGACGAAGAGGTTGGTGGGTTCACCACGTTGCAGATTCCGAGAGCATTTAAGTATCAGTCTTTGAAAGACTTGAACCTTTGGCTGCTTGATTGTTTGTTCGCACAAAGCTACTCGAGGGCTATCTGTACTAGCCGTCCCTAATTTAGCAGTGTAAGACTAGAGGGAAGACAGCTTGTCATCACCACCCACCGCCAATTCTTGGGCTGCTCCTTTACCAACGAATAGTATGATTGACCGTAACTTTATAACGCCCCCACGGCTGAAAGTGCAAGCATGTTTTATGTGACTGGAATTCGAACCCGCGACCTTCAGATTACTAACCGAGCGCCCTAAGTACTTGGCCATGCCGGATCACTGGCTGCTTGAAATAAAGAATGAAACGATCTTACTAGGTGAAAAGGGGTGTTTCTTATGAATTATGCTGAAAAGTTGTTTTTAGTGGATGAGCTAGAAGGACTAGGGCTTGCAGTTGCTTCTCAGATGCTAAAACGCAGGACGTTACTGAGCGTGTTGACACTTTGAAGCGTTTTACTGCTTCAAGAACAAATATACGAAACGTTGGAATCAAAAGACCTGGTTATTTGAGGGTTTATTGACAAAAATCAGATGGTCATACTTATGTCTGAACGGTACTTACTAAGGTGAACATTGGGTGTTTGATGTCTTTCACCAACATGTTGTTTATTGTACTTACAGGAGTTTACGATGGCAGATACCAAATATTGGCATTAAAGTAGACCTGTATCGAAACCAACAACCATAGTTTTCAAAAATAAATGCGTAGGTTATTTGATTTATTCTAAATTAAGAGGTAGTAAAGTTGTTTCTTGGCTCATCAGTTTCTTCAAAATATTTCAAAATACTTAATTGATTTATGTGTGCTTTGTTTGATTTAATGTAATTCGTTAAAGTAAATTTCTAAAGAAACAGGAACTGACATGGCCAGGTGGTCAGGATACTTGACTCATAAGCTGAAGGTTGCAGGTTCGAATCTCATCACCTAATATGCTTGGGCCTACAATCAGAGGAATATTATAATATGACGGTCAGTGCCACTGTTCGTTGACAAAGAGTAACCCAAAAATTTGCGCTAGATAATACTGACTAGCTGCCTTTCTTTTAGTCTATCATGTCAAAATAAGGTACGATTATTGCAAGTAGTCCACGAGAAGCTCTGCGCAAAACTAAACAAGCAATTGAATAGGCAAATGTAATATGTCTACCCCAGGATATTCCAATATGGCAAATTTGTACACCAGAAAAATCGTGAAAACAACAGGAAACCAAAAACTGTATATATAACTGCTTGGAACATCTCAGAAGCCTTCTTTATACTAAACTGGCCGAAATATGGCTAAGAAATTGTATATATAACTGCTTGGAACATCTCAGAAGCCTTCTTTATACTAAACTGGCCGAAATATGGCTAAGAAATTGACAAAAACCCCTTAAAATGATTAACAATAGCCATATTCCACATTCTTTGTATGCGTATGTACAGGACCTGTAAGTTGTATGTTTGTAAATTCCATGTAAATTAAACGAGGAAACTTTGAAAGAAACTTAAAATTGTGCTATCTTTAATTTTCCATAACTACTAAAAAAAAGGACAAATTCAACGTTTTTTCATGTTTATGTGGCCGTACAAAAGCTCAAACACATATTTTTGGGATGTTTGTCCTTTAACCCTATAAAATCCTTAAAAAAAGCCGTAAATCAAAAAAATCAAAAGGGTGTATGGGCATATTGTACCACTGTCTGATTATTAAATTTCAAGTCAACCCGTTTTGAAATGAAGGAGGCTGTCGAATGAAAAGTGTTTAGAAAAAGAAACAGTAAAAAAAAAAACATTAAGTTTCTCTGAGAAAACATAACAATGTATAGTCCGATCGTGCCTTTTGTCGAATCAGTGTTGTATAAGGCTTAGTGTAATGTAAATATCCATTATTTCAAGGTAATGATACTCATTCCTAATACTTTCGCTCGTAATCATGAAATAGTTTGGTGACATTTCATTATTTATCTATACTCCAGCTAGTTTAGTTTTAGTCAGTTAGCAATATTGGACTTAGAACTGCTTTGAGTCAATGTTGATTTTACTGGCTCAACAGAGAAGTAAATCTTTGTCGGTATGGTTTTGAATCTCCAATGTTTATTTCTAGTTGTATCAACTGGGGCGGTTTTCCGTTTGAAGTGTACAGTTGTTACTTAATTGCGTGTTAACTAAACATGGCGGCAAAAGGAGTTAGAAATAAATTTGCTGTATGTAATAAAGATGTCGTCGAAAGAAATGGTTTGGTAATGTGTAATGTCAGATTCTATAAGAACAAGGTTTACGTAAGTTTTTACAAGTAAGTATATCAAAAATGGAGGTGTGATAAATGTCCCTGTGAAGACTCAACAATCAATAATTAGTGACGGTAATATAGAATCAGGTAAGCCTAATCTAATGTAATTTGTGTTAAGGATGTAGAAAATTTAAAACGATAACACATTGATTTCAACGTTATTTGAAAGTATAGCTGTATTGACTGAATTATCTAAGACATATGATTATGTAAATCATAGATTATATTTTACGGAAGTAAGAGGTCAACTGTATAATTGGCAGTCATTTTACAAACATAATTTGAAGAGTTCATATCGTTAAGAAATATTCTCATAAATTCATAAATATCAGAGATGTTTCTCGTAGTTCCATTATGAGATAACTAACGCTTTTGTTATACATCAATGATATATCAAGTTTATTATTTGATATAACGTATATGTTATAAGAATTTTCAGTTAACACTTGTTCGTTTATGGAAGACATTCTAAGTCTCTTTGTCACATCCATAATTTGAAACTGCTGTGCTTAGATAAGGCAAACAGCCAGAAGCACTCACCGTCAACTTTTAGGCCACTCTTTAATCAATAAAGGATGGGATCGACTCTCATGTTATTATGGTTGAAAGAGGGAGTATGAAGCAAGCATGAAGGTTTATGGTTCAAATCCTGTTGCTACAATAAATTCGCTCCATACATTGGTGTTGTGAGTAACTCTCTTTCATACGAGATTAATGACGTAGAGTGCTGTTTTTTGTCACATAAAATTCTGCTAGGAAATATTAATTGCAAATATAAACAAATCATTGTTTACCTTCTCATGAATAGGAACAATGAAAAATTTTAAGCGCCTAGTTTTTCACGGTTTGCTAAACTTGTGACCATTTTGATATGTATCTAGAAATCTCAGTAGTAGGAAGTTCGCAACTTAAGTCTCACTGGATACTGTATACGAAAAAGAAATCTACATAAAAATATTACACACCTCGCACGTGATTAAATTCATGCCGTTGGCAGATCAATTTAAATAAACGGCAAGCTAACTGGACCCCGCTGTGCTATTCGTACTCCGATTGTTTATAATATACTCTATCAAGGGTTGGGTTTTTCAACTTATATTAATACTGTTAGACGATTACGCACACTTCATGCTGGACGTTTTATTATTTCAATATGTTTGCATGTATAACTAAGTAACAGGAGTAAAGAAAAAAACTTATTCCATTTTGACAGACCCCAGATAAATAAACCTTTCTTTGATAACGCTGTAAGTGTGGAATCTCAAATACTAGATGTGGCCCAAAAAAACAATTACAAGCGATGAAATATGAAGAGCACAATAAAACGAAAATAAAAATGCTTATTACACTCTTCTACAAAATATATAAGGTAACACTGTAGTTAAATAATTTTTTGTCTTCTACTGCATGGGTTCGAATCCCCATCGCACCAAACATGCTCGTCCTTTCAGCCGTGGCGGCGTTATAATGTGACGGTCAACCCCACTATTCGTTGGTAAAAGTGTATCCCAAGAGTTGTCAGTGGGAGGTGATGACAAGCTCCCTTTCCTCTAGTCTTATACTGTTAAATTAGGGAAGACTAGCGCAGATAGCCCTTGTTCAGCTTTGTGCGAAATCCAAAACAAACAAAATCTGTGGAAAAACAGAGATAAAAGAACTACAAAATTTGATCCACATTACAATATTTGCAAATAACTTTGGGTAAGTCCAGTTGTACCCTCCCATCAGTGTATGTCTGCGGAATTACAACGCGAGAAACCGGGATTCGATACCCGTAATAGGCAGATGACAGATGGCCCATTGTACAGCTTTGTGCTTAATTACAAGAGAATAAAACCCATTTTCCTATGAACTACAAAATTTCATTGCATTCTTTCGTTACGCTTTCATTTTTTTTTTACAACTGTGATATAATATTGTGCAACATTAATTCATTAACTTAACAATTAAATCCATGTTTTATGTATAGAATTTTAATTATTTTCACTTATTTTACGTGGCTAGTAATGTTTAAAGTATCTCATGGTCTGTGCCACTTAGAACAACCAATGTTTGCTTTTTTTTTTGTCAACTTCTATAAACTGTAAACATCTTAAAATACTTGAAATGCCTGTAATGCCTTTTACAGGAACTTGATTATAAGAGACCGCCTTTTTTCTTCGCATTACATCAAACTGATTAATTTTAATTGGTGATCGGCACTTTTATGAACATAGAATAAATAAAATTCATACGAGATGCAGATACACACTAAGTTTTACTTGCTATAAGTATGCGGTGTAAAGTGTTTTTCCCTCTGGCTCTGGAAATTTTCACATATTGCAGCTGTGGGTTTAAGTAAACCTTTAGTGTGTCAGTGGGACGACAGTGTCACTATATACCGTTCATAACCTAATCTTTACATAGAACCGTCTGTCTAATTTGCATGTAACTGTAGTTATTCATATACCAGCCACATGTGTGCTGTGCTAGATATAAATGAGCCCCTCCCCAACTTTAGAAGATATTTACTTATAATTCATGGCTGATGCTATTGTTAGAACAGAGTAAACAGAGTAAAACCTGGTGAATATCCTACCTGAAATACTGAGTCGAATATTTACTAGCGCTATGAATACCATGAGTAAAGATATACTTGTGTGACGGGTTGAATGTATGATGTCCGGTTATGTTATTGTAACCAGATGTTCTTGGAGTTGTTCCTTTTCGTTTCTTATCTGGTTACCGGAAGTAAGCGGCCAGACAGCTTTCTGAATGATTTAAGTGTGCTAACATGATTGCAAGTCATAACTATAGTCGCATTTTCCCATACACTTTTTCTAAGCTATGCCAAAGGTCACAGCAACTGTATACTCTAGTTACTATGAGTAATGAAAAAGACTGCCTAGATCTTCCAACCAATAATTTTTTTTTACACAAGAAAAACTCATTTAAATATGTAACATTCATCTAAAGATACGTTGAACGTTAAGTATTTACGTAGAGTAATGGTTATGGAATTTAAAACAAGCAAACGAGCGAATGAAGTTAAAGTTTGAAAACCTACTTTGTGAATATTTTTCCTATAATGAATCTGTTTCATCGTCGAATTTCTAGTTAAACAGTGTCATTATAGAGGTATTTCCAATGAAAGGAAAAAAAAAAAAACAAGAACGGAAAAAACCAATAACCAATTGAACAGTTAAATTGTTTATTTACAACAGTGACATCACGTATTTTTGTTATTAGATGTACAAGCTACTTAAATTTATAGCACTGCTGTTATCCTGTAACAAATATACGCTTTATATTTAAAAGGCATTCGTTGCAGTGAGATAAATGGCTACATAGTACGAAAAGGTAAATAGTTCCAGTTGGTTTGTCGTGTTTTTGTTTGCACACTTAATCAGGATTAGAGATGATTGTAGGGTTTATTAGGGTTAGTGGTGGATGTAGGATTTATTAAGGTTGATGATAGTTGTAAGTTTAACGGGAGTTAAAAACACCTAAACTTCAATCATCTGCTGCAACATAAAAAACAGTATATTAAACTAACTGTAACATCAGATAGAGTTTAACAAAAAACAGTATATTTAATTCACTGTAACATCAGATAGAGTTTAACAATAAACTAGTATATTAAATTCACTATAGCATCAGATAGAGTTTAACAATAAAACAGTATATTAAATTCACTGTAACATCAGTTAGAGTTTAACAATAAACCAGCATATTAAATTCACTGTAACATCAGATACAGTTTAACAATAAACTAGTATATTAAATTCACTGTAACATCAGATAAAGTTTAACAATAAAACAGTATATTAAATTCACTGTAACATCAGTTAGAGTTTAACAATAAACCAGTATATTAAATTCACTGTAACATCAGATGGAGTTTAACAGAAAAACAGTATATTAAATTCACTGTAACATCAGTTAGAGTTTAACAAAAAACAGTATATTAAATTTACTGTGGCATCAGATGGAGTTTAACAAATCACACTTTACCCTTAATAAAATTTAATAGTAATTCAACAAACCATAAGTTACCCTTAACAGTTCAGTATTAGCTTCATTAAACCACATGGGCCAGGCATGGCCAAGCGTGCTAAGGGGTCGACTCGTAATGCGAGGGTCGCGGGTTCTCATCCCCGTCGAACCAAACATGCTCATCTTTTCAGCCGTGGGGGCGTTATAATGTGACGGTCAATCCCACTATTCGTTGGTAAAAGAGTAGCCCAAGAGTTGGTGGTGGGTTGTGATAACTAGCTGCTTTCCCTCTAGTCTTACACTGCTAAATTAGGGACGGCTATCGCAGATAGCCCTCGAGTATCTTTGCGCGAAATTTAAAATAAATCATTAAACCACAGGTTATCTTTAACCGTCGAGGAGTAGTTTTAAAAAATTAAAGGTACTTTTCTGATTACTTTTGTTTTTGAAGTGCTATCTGTATTACCTTTGGTCATTTCAAAGTATGGCTTAGGAATTTTCCTATAAAACCATTATGTTACTTATTGCGCACCGTACTACTTAAAAGTGGGGTGCTTTAGAGAGCACAACAAATCAGACATTCACATATCGTGTAGGTAATGTGAGAAGTGAACGTTCTATACAAAAATCCATTGTTTTATAAAGCTCACCAAGATCATCAATATGGAATGTTTAATGTGCATTTTTTACTATTAACAATGTTCATTTTTGTTATTGTGTTATGTAAATCACTTCAAAAAGACAATACAGTTATCTGAGAAATATATTTTTCAATCAGTTTATTATCTTAAGTGAAATGTTATCGTTATTTCTGATCCATAATTCCAGTTTGAAACACAACCAGCATAGTTTCTGAACGTTAAGATATAGACCAATCACTTTGAAGGAAACCTATAACTCACAAGAACAATTTTTCTGAGGAGCTCAGGTAATATATTATAGGTTTAGTAAACTGAAGAAGAGTGATTCTTTCCGCCAAGGTTCAAAGGCAACCTTTCCATTGTTTTGCTACTGTATCATGTTATTGAGATGTTACGTGTTTTAAAACACCTTTGCAATCACTCATGTGTTCAAAGGCATACAGTTTGCATGCTACAATATTTAAATAATGTGTCTAGAAGGTGAAACTAAAGAACTCATATCATATTCTTTTTATAAATATAAGAGTGGTAAGCTTAAAGTTCTGACTTTCCGTTTTTCACGTTTTAGGTCAGGAAAATAACAGAATAAATGAGAGAAATTCTGTATTAAATACAGTCAACATGACTTTCCAGAAAGCTGATTAAAATACGTTCCTTCATCCCAGATTCGTGGCTAGTAGGTCTCAAAGATGTTTAAAACTGTGAGACATAAAGATTTAAAGACTTCTAACCTAATCAAGTTACCTCTTTTTATGTTTAGATTTACCGTAAGTGGGCATATGAAGGCTTTCAAGTACCAAGCATTATTTTGTGCAACCCATGAGGATTGGTTTTTCATGAATTAATTTTCTTAGTTACAAGGTAAACTCCGAAATTCGGTGAAATCATTGTGCCTAACATTCGTAATGTTACGAATCACGTAGCTTACGTGATTTTTATCATAAATATTAGGCGTGTTTTTATTTACTTCCTTTCTGTAAACAGTGTTGTAATACTCCTTTACAAAGGGTGGGAACACCTGTTTCATTTTGTTGGTTATGAGGGTGTAGAATATCCTTAATGACGTTTAGTACAGTTCTCTTTATCCTTGGTTCTGATGTGTAGGAACGTTCTGGCATCTTTTCAACAGTATCTTTAGTCCTTTCGTAATACCAAATGATTAACGGACTTTTAGAAGTTTTGTCACTTTCACTTGAAAAGAAAGCTCCACCGAAATGCCTGAAAGCTATACAGTTGTGAATACATTAATCAGAACCACAACCCAGGAAGTGAGAGCACTTAGTAGTGTTGTAAACGTAATGACTACACCCATTTATGAACATCGCCCTTTAGAAAATGGAAAGTATATCTGTAAGACCATCTCCATATCATCTCGTGGTGTTGTAAAATACGAATCATATTATTAGCACCTGTCTAGATAAACTAGGTGGTTGTGTTTTGTTAGATCCAGAAAATTTGCACTCGAGTCACATGGGTATCACATAATAATCTTACATTGAAAACCAAGTCTTGTCACCATGATATGAAATTGTTTGTTTTTTGTTTGTTCTCAGGATGACCATTGAAAATTAGTCAAACTAAAGGACTAGTTTAAGCAAGTTATAATGACATATCTATAATAGTTCTTTCACTAATTGTATCTAGTCCAGTATACATAAAATATCTTTATAAAAATATATAATTTTTTTAAGAAATGGATTTCTTTGATTAACGTTTTCGATGTTGGCACGGCTTGATCATTTCTAATTATCAACCAATCCACTTTATCCACAACCTTAAAACCGAAATACTTATACATTCAAGTTTGAAAAATGAAAAAAAAAAAAAACAGATTTACCCATAAGTCTTAGTTAACTGACAAAATAATCATAGAGTAATTCTACGTAATTTGATTGCAATCAAAACTGTATTTTTCAGGAATTGAAGCAGAAATAATAAATAAATAACGCAATAAATAAAAATATTATAGCGGTACGTATGTAATACTGTAATCCCAGTGAACACAGTTTAAATGAATCACGAGCTACATCTTGTATTTATTAAAGCTGGAATGAATAGGAATTATTTAAATAGCACTGAAAATGAAATAAGAATGAATAATATTAACAGAAGTTCCTTTATCATAGTTAATTACAAAATAATATAATTATCCTTATTATGAAAATTAAAGTAAAACACGAACTGCAACTTATACTTATAAATGTTATAATTACCGTTTTACTGATAAAAAGTACAATAGCTCTTTGGAGAAACTGTATCACTTTACAATTCTTTATTTTGGGATGTTATATTAAGTGCATGATGCACTGTGATTAAATTATCAAAATGTTTCTAAACACTTTCCGTCTTTTCAACCTTTATCCATTCGACTAAAACTGTGAACTTGGATTCAAAAATGAAGAAAGGTCTATACGGTAATATAAAGCCAATGTTTATACACTAGAGTCCTAGAAACAGTTAATATAATAAATTTAACTGATATATATGTTTAAAGATCACAAATAAGCTTGGTAATTTGAAAGCCGTAAGAAAAATGAGATAAAATTTATTAAAAACAATTTAAATCTGAACAAACAAAATGGTCAATTTACGAAAGACACTTTAAATCTGAACCAAACAAAATGGTAATATAGAAGCTATAAGATAAATATGGTACAATTTACGAAAGACACTTTAAATCTAAACCAAACAAAATGGTAAATTAGAAACCATAAAAAATAAAGATAATTTAAGAAAGACGATTTAAATTTGAACCAAACAAAATAGTAATAAACAAGCCATAAAAAATATGGCATAATTTATGAAAGACTTTAAATCTAAACTAAAAACAAAAACTTGAGCAGTCGTTCCCCATGTATATCTAGAACTGCATAAAATTATGTATTTTTTTGGTATAAAAACTGACAAACGAACTGCGATAGCTTTTCCTAATAAACAGTTGTAATCTGAAAAACAAACAAACAGTGGCAATTACAGTAATGTTTATCTACTCAACTTATCTCTATCGTTAGGCCTAGCATTTAATAGTGGCTCGAGCTCGTGACTTTAAATCTACTGCGGATCTGAGATTTGAACCCCGTTACCAAACATGGTTGCCCCTTTTAGTCGTGGAGACGTTATAATGTGATGGTCAATCCTACTATTCGTTGGTGAAAGAGTATCCTGAAACGTGGTTGTGGTTGGTGTCGACTGAGCTCTGTCTTCCCTCCTGTCTATCACCACTAAATTGGGGAGAGTAGTTTTGCACGAAATTTAAAGCAAACCAAACCGTTTATCGTTTAATCGATATCAGTAGAACAAAATGCGTGACTGTATATTGCAGGATTCATCACCAAAGTTAAGAGAGCTTATAAGCTATATTCTCTACTGATTTCCAGTATGGTTACTGAATGTCTGTAACTCAAAAACATTCTCTAATATGTCATTGGAGGTTTGAAGTAAAATAATTATTATATAACTGTACATTTTTAAGTAAACGTTTTACAACTATTACTAATAATACGGAAGTGTTTCCATTCTCAGTTGTTCAGGTTTAATTGAGGTGAACGGAGGTTACGTTTTCACTCCCTTTGTGTGTTTCTTCTGTGTTAGTCAGCAAAAATTCTCAAAATTGACTGAATGAATTTGGACAAAAGTTGGAGTATATTTGGACTATAAGCCAATGGGTCAGTTGTAAGTTTATGAACTTACAACGCTAAAAATCAAGATTTGAGCCTTCGCGCTGAACAAAGTGCAGACAGTCCATTGTGTAGTTTTGCACTAAGAAAACAACAAACACAATTTGAACGTTAAAATAGAATTTAAAAGCTCGTATTTAGTATCTAAATGTTTGCATCTATTTTCTTATAACAAAGCCACATCAGGATAACCGTGTGTCCACAGAGTGGAATCGAACCCCTAACTTTAGGATTGTAAATCCATATACCTATCGCTATCCTAGCAGGGGACACTAGTATTTAACATTTCAAAGTACTTGTGGTATCGATTGTTTTCAAATAACCTCTCGATTCATAAATTTAAATAGACTATGGATATTAACATGAAGAAATAATATACATATGAGAACAGTGGATTGCGTTTAAAGAAACAAATGAGTATGTTTTTTTTTCCAAACACCAGTTTTCATGGTTGGAAGAGGATTAATGATATATTTCTCTTAGTTTCTTAAATAAAGCTATTTTCATTTTGAAAATCGACTTGAGAAAGAACTTGGTGATCATTAAATTACTGTCTAATATTTATGCGTTTGGGATAAAAATGGCTGCGAAAACATTCAAAAGTTGTGAATTTTTTTATCAATTCTGCGCTTCACAGGTAACGCTAGAGTTTGTATTTTGACTTTGTTCGAACCAAATGTAGTGCAAATGGTCCTTGAGAATAAACGTAAAATGATTACTAAAAATGCTGGAACTTTATAAACTTATAAACGTAATAAACGGAAAAAATGTAGCAAGTTCATGAGTGAAATAAAACGATCACAAAATCTCGGTCTGTACATAAAATGATAAAAAAATCAATTGCCATGAATCTATACAGAAACGTTTAGAGCCTAGTCTTACATTTGCAATAATAATAGTATTCAAAAAGAAACACTTAGGTTAAAGTGACTGTTTATAGACGAGCTGTATGGATTTAAATGATACAAAAACATTGACAAAACAAATAACTCGAAGCTTTATCATTAAAGGAAAAACCTTGGTCACACTCTGAATAAAATAATTTCTCAAATCTTCAAATATATAATCTTTGTACATGGCTTTATTAATTAGTATAACGTTTTTAATCTATTAACCTGAAACGACAGCATTTCAGTACCTCAGCAATTACTCTGCTGGCTTATAACACTAAACATCGGGTTTCGATACCCGTGATAGTAGAGCACAGATCGATTTATGCTTAAAGAAAGTCGAATCAGCTAATGATAATAGGGTTATATAGATGTAATCGTTTCTTAGGATGTATTTCACTTAACAATCGCTAGCCAAGAAGATTTAGTTGTTGATGTAAAAACAGCGAAGGTTGCGGTATTTTCTCAGCCTTCGCCTAATCGCAAAATTCTATTTAATAGGTGTAGGAGAGTTCGTGAGCTCATTTTAGTCTTCCAGTATTTGTATCGCTTACAGTAACTATTGCTTGATATGTTACTTTCTTCCTTGCAAAATGGCCCGGCATGGCCAGGTGGGTTGAGGCGTTCGACTCCTAATCTGAGGGTCGCGGGTTCGAATACCCGTCACACCAAACATGCTCACCCTTTCAGCCGTGGGGGCGTTATAATGTTACGGTCAATCCCACTATTCGTTGGTAAAAGAGTAACCCAAGAGTTGGCGGTGGGTGATGATGACTAGCTGCCTTCCCTCTAGTCTTACACTGCTAAATTAGAGATGGCTAGCGCAGATAGCCCTTGTGTAGCTTTGCGCGAAATTAAAAAAAACAAACAATCCTTGCAAAACACAAGGAAACCCACAAAGAAAGGTGGATTATAATCCTGAGACTTTAAATCTTAAATCTACGGATTCAGAGTGAGTCTTGAAACTAGCCATGCAATGAAAAGAAATATACCAGAAGACTGCAGCTATAATCCAACTATCTGTTGTTAATGATAATGTCTGTCTAAATACGGATGTTCAAAGTTAACTCAACCTGATCACGGCTCGTTCATATTTATGTCTAAATGTGTACTAATTATAATAAACCGTGACTTAGTTTGTTCTAATGAAATAATATGGGCATGTACAACAATTAAATGTTGTTCAGCTCATTCGATAAACAAAAATTATTATTCCTGAACAATGTTTGATTCTTTCTTCACTATTGTTGGCGTATACATTTAAAAATTACTAAATCAAAATTTTACGTTTCCAGTATTGTTTTCAAATACAAAGCAGCCTTTTGGTAAGGTTTTGGAATAACAGTGGGCTGGCGAGGTTTGAATCCGTGCGAAATGACGAATATTTTCTCACTTTAAGCCTTTGGTTTGTTATAAGAGTGACAGTTCTTTTCTTGATGTGAGTGGTGGGTTTTAAGACGCTCCTGCTGGCTGTCTTGTCGGTGGTCAGTAGTTTAAAATTAGAAACGACAGAATATAACCTCAGTGATAGATTTGCCGTAAGCGTTGTCCCTCAAATGGCTGATGGTAAATTTACGGACTTACAACGTTAAAATTGAAGGTTTGTTCTCCCACGATAGACATGCGTGGATAGCGCGTTGTGTGGCTTTGCGCTTAGGGGGTAAAAAACAACCCCCAAAACCAAAAATCAATAACTACAAATATTATTTCTTACATTTATTTTGCACAATAAACCAAAAATATTTTGAATAACTTAAAAAAGTCATTGAAACAAATAAACTTAATGAACAGTGGTTTGTGTGTATTTACACAATAACACATAAAGCACTGGTTTGGCTTGTTTTGAATTTCTCGCAAAGCCACAGAAAGTAGTAACTGGGTCTCATACCTTCACGTACCTATTAGTGGACTACTTCTAAAGCAGTTATTAATCAGTTTGTAATTAAACCACATCTAAGATATAAAAAAAAATGAATAGAGGAATTCAAGGAACTCAGAGTTCAGTTTACATGTAAAAAAGAAACAAACAATATTTTACTGGGTTCTACAGCGACAATAGCGTCCTCTGGTTTGACACCTAAAGTATTTAACTGTTGACACTTTAAACTCATGGCGTGTTATATAACCAATAGCTGATAGAATTTTAAATTGCTCCACAAAACCTATAGCGCTAGTTGTTAAGACTGTAAGCTACAGATATGATAAGATCTCATCTTTGTTAGGGAAGACCAAACACTTGTCACGAGGTGTTTTTTTTTACCGTATCTTAGGTTTATCTCTTTCCTTCTTTTGAAACTGAGTCACTCAAATGGCATTCCTGATAAGTGCTGACTTTTGGTTTTGTCATACGTGCTCAACACTCATAATTACACCTCTTATTTTTTTTCTTTCTGCTTTGGTAGTTTAATTGGGAATTTTGTGTATTAGTGGTGACTGTAGAGGACAATCCTTCCACGTGTTTAAACCCAATGCTGAACTTACAATATGAAACGCGTTTAGCTTCAAAAAAAAAGTATGTAATAATTTATATTGTTTAATTGCTTGTAGCCTTTTTTGTCCCCTTCAAATTATTTACAGCTTCTTTAAATGTTAATTAAACTCGTGTAGAATTTGGTACAAACTATGTGCACTGTTGTTAGATCTCTTAGCCTCGTGGGTTAAGTTTAAGTGCTTGCTTGTAAGCGCGTATTATTATTACTTTGAACCCCACGTGTAAATGAATATTTAGGAAATTTTAACCGTATTTTGTTTACATTTGGATCTCTAAAGCGTTATTTATTGTAACGTCAGGATTACAAAGTTGAACCCCGAATGACATCTTGAAACACACAAGAGCTGTTATTATTTGAACTCACTAAAATAAAACTAGAACTCTCTTAAGAGGAATCGCTGTATATAAAAAAGAAACGATAAGAGATAAAGTGATCAAACTTGAGTATGAGTCGTGTTTGCATTTTCTATATGTAACACAGATGGGTTGTACGAGCGCTCACAAAGTCTAGTGACTTTTTTATTTCTAATTAAATCTCATTATTTGTACACTAACTTCATTAAAGAGACAAACTGGTACTTCATTTTCTGTACAATCAAACAAGTACAAACTGGTACTCCATTTTCTGTACAATCAAACAAGTACAAACTGGTACTCCATTTTCTGTACAATCAAACAAGTACAAACTGGTACTCCATTTTCTGTACAATCAAACAAGTACAAACTGGTACTCCATTTTCTGTACAATCAAACAAGTACAAACTGGTACTCCATTTTCTGTACAATCAAACAAGTACAAACTGGTACTCCATTTTCTGTACAATCAAACAAGTACAAACTGGTACTTCATTTTCTGTACAATCAAACAAGTACAAACTGGTACTCCATTTTCTGTACAATTAAACAAGTACAAACTGGTACTCCATTTTCTGTACAATCAAACAAGTGAAATGACATTGTTGTTCTTCCCAGATGACCTCAATTGCAGATTTAGTTTCTGAGTTTGAAAACGACACAGAAATGTGACTGTAAGTCAGTCTCTTTCCTGACATTTTCAGATCAAGACCTTACGATAAGCGTACTTGTTAACCCTTCACAGACACGTATAAATCATTCACCAACAACTGGTACTAAAAAATATGGCAAATAAATAATCGCTTATACGTATAAGTTCACGTGAAATGTGCACCTGTTTTGTACACCATTCGAAATATATGTATAAGAAACTTACTTGGAGCTGAACATAAGTCGTCAGAATAATTAAAGCGTTATCCTATTTCTCTCCATGTTGAAAGCAACAAACAAGAATGATACGTGAAAGTGACAGTACCAGTGTGTTTAGTATTTTCTCTCTTGTTCTTCCTTCTCGTATACAGTCTATCTGTAGAGAGCTAGTTTTAGAGGTAATATATGTATGTGTGTGTTTTTCTTAGAGTAAACGCTATCTGGTGTGTTTACTGAGGGTAATTAAACCCTTAATTTTAGCGTTGTAAATCCGAAGACTTATCGCTGTCCCATGGATGATAATACATGTATGAGAAAGTATGTAGTTCGATATCATATTGTCCCAAGGGGGGAAATACAAGTATGAGAGCATATGTAGTTCTATATAATATTGTCCCACGGGGAAATACGTGTACGAGAACGTATGCAGTTCGATATCATATTGTCCCACGGGGGAAAATACATGTATGAGAAAGTATGTAGTTCAATATCATATTGTCTTACGGGGGAGAAATACATGTATGAGAAAGTACATAGTTCGATATCATATTTATTCTTTAATTCCAGCAAAATAAAGACAACGATTTCATCACAGGATTTTTTTTTTACTTTTGGAGAAGTTGTGGGGGCGAGTGGGGCCCATTAATGATACTTTAGAGCTGAGGTTCCGTGGTTCAAGACAAAATAAATATTACAAAATTACTTTTCTCACTTTGAGGCTGTGGTGCATTATAGGTGTGGCAGTCAACTCATACAAGGATAGCCGAATAGTTGATGATGAACGTTTGGCTTCAGTCTAGTCTATCACTTCAACATTATCGAGAGCTGGTGAAGATGTCTCTCGTGTATCCTCTTTGATATTTGAATTTCTTTTATTTTACAATGTTTTATCATATACGATATTTAAAGAGGTTACAAAAATGTTCTATTTTTTGTTACGATGTTGATAAGCAAACGAGGAATGTTTTGATATTTATACGTGTAAATACAAGACGTGTAAATTCAGATATTGCCAGACCACCTGTGAGGAGCGCAAAGACCACGTAAAACCACGTGCGAGCACGAGAAACAAAACATTATCAGATAAGCCCTTTTCCATAGAATTTCATTCAGACAGTTTCGTCTTGTTCTTTTTGTGTGTGTGGGGAAGGAAGTGATGTTGACTCCAGCAGGTGGTGAGAGAATCCGTGGAATACGTGCCGCCACGAAGACAGAGGCGTCGACCACTGTAATACTTAACGTTCTTACAGAGTAACTTTATCGCCTGTATGGCGGCATCAAAACAATTACAATCCCACGCCCGAAAAGTAGCGATGGGATACAAACATCAAAAATATCTTCATCTAGAGAAATAATGAATTAAACTCGCCCACTCACACTCGCTTTTCACAGACGCCTTTAAGATAAGGCAATATACCCAGAAAAACACACATGTGGATGATAGGAGAAGCAAGTCCAAAACAAAATTTCGAGAGATGAAGTGAGATACTGTAATTGCTTTGAATTATTCAGGAAAAAGAGATAAAGATAAAAACGGGTAACCGATTTTTTCCCTTTCCATGCTATTCAGGGTTCGATTTACCTCGGTGGACTCAGCAGATAGCCTGATGTGGCTTTGCTATAAGAAAACACACATGCAATCAATGCAACTGTGTTTGTTTGTTTTTTTAATTCCACACAAAGCTACTCGAGGGCTATCTGCGCTAGCCGTCCCTAATTTAGCAGTGTAAGACTAGAGGGAGGACAGCTAGTCATCACCATCCATCGCCAACTCTTGGGCTACTCTTTTACCAACGAATAGTGAGATTGACCGTCACATTATAACGTTCCCACGGCTGAAAGGGCGAGCATGTTTGGTGGGACTCTGTGACTCACAAAAAATAACTTGGTCGCGGGGTAGATACCCGCCCCTCATTTTTTCAGACATAAATTTGAGGGCTTCTAAAGCTAAAAGCTCTGGGCTCGATCCCCGCAATGTACACCACACTAGTAACCCATTGTATAGCTCAGCGATGCTTAATAGAGACAAGCACAGGGTAAATTTTACAGCTCAAAAAATATCAAACTCGGGTTATATTTGATTCATGGATAATGTGAGCATATCTCAATAGGTCATAAAGTAATTATTATCTTGTATACGCATGAAATGGTACTTAGCATGACAAATATCAGCTCCCTAATAGCAGCTATGTCTTGTAAAGTCATACTTCCCTGATAACGTTTGTTTAAAGCAAGCCGAAAACATAAAAAAAATCGCATAATTATGAACCTACTTGAATATACTATTTACGTCCCACGCTACAAGCCTACATGTATGACTGCTCTATTACGTAGTTATTTCAGATCATTAAGAACCATGGGTGTCACATACAGAAAGTTATTGTTTTCAACATGTGTTTTACACGTTCGCTAAGTACAACTATCTTGTTTTCGCATTGATAAATTAACTGTACACAAACCTCGTAGCATGTGTTCCTAGTATGGACTATTCAGTAACTTGTATCTGAAGGACCTAATGAAGATTCAGCACGACTTGCTTATGCTGAAGTCCTCATCAAACTTCAGAAGCTTACGTTGCTATTCATGTGTTCATCAGTCTTCAACAACTTGAGTTTCTTTTCACACTTATCAAATGTCGGTAGCTAGTGTTTATGTTGATGTGCCCTCTGATTTCCAGTAGCTTATGTTTCCTTTGATGTGCTAATCAAACTTTAACAGCCGTATTCTTATTTGTATTCATAATACTTTATATATATATATATACAGTTTGCCTGCTTTTTAAGTTCCAATAGGTTATACTTCTGTTAAAATATCACTTTAGCTCTAATAATATGCTTCTGCTAATGGGACTCTACTTTTCTTTCATCTGGATTCAGTCCATATTTTGGGTCAGAGAGGGTAAGGTTCAGAGCTGATCTCTTCTTCCCTGTAAGGAATTGTTATCTCATTTGCGATGACGAGAAACCCACTTGAAGTAAAAATTGTTCTCAGAACGGCTGGTATGGGTATTGACACTTTTACTAATAAAGCAGAGAACAACCTTTCGGCTTTCTTAGGTCATCTTCAGGTTAACAAAGAGAGAGAAAGTCAAAACGTTGTTCTATGCTTTATTAGTAAAAGTGTTAATACCCATACCAGCCGTTCTGAGATAGAATTGTTATTTCACTTGCATTGTTACTGAATTGTAAGTAATAACACTTCTTACTTTATTCTTGCATTGCTTACAATATGTTACATTTTGTCCACTGTCTGTAATTTTAAATAACATACCCATTTTCGAAACACTGTCCAGTTCATGGGGTAATATTAACTCACATGGTTTCACTAGCTTTACTTTTGCATGATCGCACGACTAGTCCGTGTTCACAATACAATTCCTCTTAGCAACCACACACACATAAACTTATTTTGTACATAAAAATACTTAAAATAGAGCTATGTTTGTGATTAGGATAAGTTAGCCTAGCATTGTTTGGCCTGCAAGTTTCTTTTTTTTTTTTCTTATGTTTAGAAGTGAGAGGTACTTAGGGTTGGTTTTCCGCTGGTACAGCAGTAAGTCTATGGATTTACAATACTGAAGTCGAAGCTCAATTCCCAGTTGGTGAACTCGTCAGACAGCCCAATGTGGCTTTGCTATACGAAAATCACACACACTTAGAGCTAGGTTCATCAAGTATTGTGTAACTATCTAGTTTGATCAACATTTTATTTTTTTTATAATACTGAAGCGAATACCAGGAGTCTGCCTAATAGAGTTGGCAGTTTGAATAGTTGTGTAGAGTTTGTTGATTGTAGTACTGTATATACTGTTGTTAAAATATAGTTGTGTATTTGGTGTAGTTTGTTGATGTGTGTTTTTGATGCATTTATCCGTATTATATATGCGTATTATGCTATTGGTCTTATGTATATTATCCGTATTATACAGGCGTATTATACGATTGGTCTTATGTATATTCTGCATTTTTAATATGCTTATAATGCTTTGAAACATCATAAAAATAGCAGTTAATCCTGTTACAAAGAGCAGAACAAGGCCACTTTCGTGGCAAGTTCTGCAAATAGGATGTTAGTAGTTCGAAGTTACGGGTAGTTGTATCTAAATCCTAGGTGTTGTCCACCTTGCTGTTCTAATTGACGTACAATTCTATACAACACGAGAGTGAGTTCTGCTCTGTGAACTTGTGATTGACCTTGTTGCAATATGGGCATCAATTTCTCTATAAAATTATAGACTGTTCCATTGAAATTTTGCTATTACAGTGTCTTGATTCTAACTTTTATTCAGAAAGAAAAATTTTAGTCCACGAGACGTAAATTCCACTTAGAATGAGTAAGTTGTTGTTGCTGTTTATTGAATTTCGAACAAAGCCACTTGAAGGCTATCTGTACAAAATGAATAAATAATAGCGCACAATTTAAATACAGTACAGTACGCCCTCCAGTTACACAGTGGAATGTCTGCGGACTGACACTGCTAGAAACCGGATTTCGATACCTGTGATGGGCAAAGCACAGATAGCCCACTCTGTTGCTTTGTGATTAATTCCAAATAAACAAGTAGTAAACTCTACAAACCTAAAATAAACCATTAATACCACAAGGTCTCCTAAACCAATAATATAACGAGTTCAACTTTGATATAGCAAACCCACTTATACCAGTGATATAACGAGTCATCTATAATAGTAATATACCGAGCTGTCCTAAACGAGTAATATGACAATTTGTTCTAGATTAGTAATGTTACAATATCTTCTAGGTCAGTAATATAAAAAGCCCGCCTTTGCTAATAATATAACAAGCTCTCGTAGACCAGTAATTTAACTTTCTCTTATATTAGTAATGCAAATTATTCTTAACCAGTATTTTCTTTTAGACCAATAATATTAAACGTTCTCCTAGACGATTAACAGAACTCACAACATTAGTGTTATAAAATCTACGTGTTTTTTTTTTAGTATGCTGATGTATAGCGTTATAAGTTTTTCTCTGTCCTAATAATGTAAATAGTTTCTTCTGTTCTCAAAAGTTCCTGTTTTTAATGTATATCACTTCTAGAAATCTAAATAGAATCAATTTGATCCTCAAAGTGTTAATTAACACTTGCAGGAAACTTGGGAGTAGCTTTCTTCGAAGGGCTTTAAGTGACCTTACACTCGTGTTTATATTATAAACTATGGGACTGAATTCTTAAGCCATTAGTCACGTGGCGGTATTTCTATTGGATTGCTGTCTTTAATCGTCATACAATTTTATTCTCCTAATAAGGAAAGAATTAAAGCAACTTCCCATTAACTATGTTGTCACTGGCTGGATTTCATATTAATGTTCTCGTTAGATAAGTTAACTGGTTCACAGAAACTTCTCTGAAATAACATGAACGTCGTATTTCTCTCTATTTCATGCTGTATAGTAAGTTTCAAAGAATATTAGTTATTTGAATAAGAGTTTAATACAGTCGGAACAAAATTCAAATTTAGGATCATTAAAATAGTACAGCACTGCTTTCAAAAAAGTAGTTCGGGAATAAGTCTGAGGGCTGTCATTTTAAAACTTGAATTTCGAAAACCCTTGTAAATACAGTACAGTGTCACTTTGAGCTTATCAACAATTAAATAAGACTATATGATTTTGTATAATTTGTATTCTGTGGTAGGCTAAAGTTATTTTGAAACATTCGGCTCGGCATAGCCAGGATGTTAAGGCTCTCGACTCATAATCTAAGGGTCGGGAGTTCGATTCCCCGTTGTACCAAACGTGAAACATGCTCGCCCGTTTAGCTGTGGGCGCTTTAAAATGTAACGGTCAATCTCACTATTCTTTGGTAAAAGAGTAGCCCAAGAGTGGGTGGTGATGACTTGCTGCCTTCCCTCTAGCCTTACGCTGTTAAATTAGGAACGGCTCGCGCAGTTAGCTTTCATGTAGCTTTGCGCGAAATTCAAAACAAACCAAGCCAAATTTTGGAAGCTCCACTCTTTCTTTAAGAGTTTTGTTGGCTTATACCTTCACTTCGTTTTTACATTAAATTGTACATCATATAAGTGAGTCGACTAACTCTCATTGGCCTGACAAAGCTGACTTGGTGTAGGTATTTGGACGAAATAAGTGACTAATTACATGACATCCAATCTCCACTACTGATTGAATTTAAGCTGTTAAAATAAGAAAATATTTGATAGCAATTTTACAAGCTAAGTTTTCATATGTTAAAAACTATTTTTGTTATCATCGTTTCGAGTTTTTATAATTCTTTTTTATTTGTTAAGCCTTTTCAGAGCGACTTTGAGAAGTGTTACCACTTACTTTACATGAGGTTTTGGTTTCCTAAGTAAGGCTTCCATTAACAAATAATACAGCAATGTTTGAAAGAAAGTATGCTTGTTGCTGATAGACGCAAATCAGCAGTATGAAGCAGTTTAAATATACACCATGTCAGTCATGCAGTTTTTGTGTTATTTTCAGCCTAATCATAATATTTCACATTTTATTATTTGCACGAGCGTCTGTCGAACGATTTGAAATGCCTTTTGTTTGTTTCTTTTCTAGAGTTGAAAAATAAATTTTGATAACGTTTTGCTCCTAACACGTGCTTCGTTTAGGCATATACTACAAAGTTTATTCGTACGTTACTTTGAGAGTAACAACGAGATTTGTAAACGCATCCAAGCTGTAACCTTAAAGGTTAAATAATATGTGAACATCAACAAAATAGTATTGAATCACACAAACTTCGGTGAAACTACATACAAAAACACAAATTTCAGTCAAATTGTATACAACCACAAAATATTCAGTAAACTGGAAAGAAACTGTTGGGTCTTTTGGGGTGGCAAAGTAGTGTGAAATTGTAAGATGAATAAAAAATAATATATATATATAATGCTGCACCATTGATGTGGACTGGGCAAGTGTGAAAATTATACATATTTTCCAGGGGGCAGTGCCTTCTTGTATCCCTGTGGACGCCCATGTTTTTCTTATGCTTACTTGGGTCACTTTTAGTGTGTGTATGTGTTTTCATATAGCAAAGTCACATTGAGCTATCTGCTGAATCCACCGAGGGAAATCGAGCCCCTGATTTTAGCGTTGTAATTTCGTAGACTTACCGTTGTACCACTTTTAGATGTGAGTTTGACCAATTTTGACATCTCTGTTACAATTATTTTATTCATCCAAAGATAAAGATTCGTCCATTTGTTATTTACATTATATTTTTATATCGACTAAATATTATTATGACTTATTCAATTTATTTCGTTATATTTATGTGGAAATATGTATGAAATGAAATTTTACGTAAAACGATCAGTTAGGTTTGGCCATACTTCTGAGGCGATCGGAGCTAACCAGATTTCCAAGCTGTGCTCCTAGGCCTGAACGGAGCTAGGACCAGGCTTATCAAAGTGTCTGGAGCTTCTTTGCCATATCCTACTCTCCTGTGAACGTTATGATAACTATAATATAATAAGCACAAAACGCCCTAAATGAGATCTCAGATTTAATCTTTTACTAGTGGTACAAGTACGATATATTATATATAATATAATTAAAAATAGTTCAATGTTGAGCTGTTTATTTATATTAATTGATTAATAAAAACAAACATACCTTCCTAAGGTCACAGTTCTGTTGTACTAAACCTAGTATACTAAACTGGATACATTTTTCATTTCGCGTACATGTCATATTAATTTACTTACTAACCCTGAAATCTATTGTTATACAATAGCTATACTGCTTTCCCTGGCAATTATTACAATACTAAATCGCAATAAACATAGATTCAGTCTTTAGACGAGTTATGAATTTCGTGATTCGTGATGACGAGTTATGAATTTGTTCTCAAGAGAAAGTAAAATATTTAAATATGCAATTTTGTTATGTTTGATTTGACGACTAAAGTTTCATATTTAAATCTTTAGGTTTATCTGCGCCCTCTCGTAGTTATAAATATGTTATTACTAATGATGTATTTTGAAGGATTTTAAATTCCCCCGTTATCTCATGTTTAAAAACAAGATTGTGTCAATAACTTTTTCTCCTCTACCCATTAATGACGTAAGAATGCATGTTGTTTATTAGAAGACAGCACAGCATTGAAGCTTGCTTTATTCAGGACTTCTTTTTCATGACTTATAACTAAACGCCCACCATTGTTGTGGACTGGGCGAGTGTGAAAACCAGAAACGACAGAATTCCTATTCAGTATTCAATATTTCAAGATCATCTTGCAAAACAACGCATCGTTTTTGTTGTTATTCCTTGAAGCCAAAGGCTTAGATGTAGTGCGTTGATGATTCATACAGTTCGAACGTTCGTACCTTAAAATATCCATTTATTTCTCAAGAGACGTGTGAAGAACTGGAACAAAGAAGAATGAATACAGTTTGGTCCAATAAGCCCTCTTGTCTTCCAGACAGGTTTCTAATTTTCTGGTTAGAATTTGACTCACAACAACTCGAATTTGTGGCCACAAAATGTTGTAGAGGTTTTTATTTTCGCAGTTTAGTTTGTCCAGGGGAACAGAATGAAGAAACAAGCTACGCAGTTGACAGGCGCTCCCTGTACACCTCTGTATAAACAAGTTTGTTGAAACATCAGAGACACCTTAGGTTAATCAACTGTCGAGGCAGTTCATACAACATCCAGATCTCCCTAGGACTTAATTAGAATAGAACAGGATTTGAGACATAAATAAATAATGAAATGAAAGAAACAAAAGAAGTAGACAAAGAATTTTCATCTTATTTTTAGACGCAATTTAACTATCGAATTTTGGCGGTAACAACATCATGTAATACTAGATTGTATTTATAAAGTTCTGTGTTGTTAGGCCTACTAATCTGCTAATACGATATAATTTAAGGTGGATTATTTACTATTTAGCCAAGTGGTTAGGGCTCTAGACTCGCAATAAGAGGAGAGGGTCTCTGGTTCGAATCCCTGTCCCATCAAACATGCTCGCACTTTCAGTCGTGGGGATGTTATAATGTGACGACCAATCTCATTATTCGTTGGTGAAAGAGTAGTCCAAGAGTCAGCGTTTAGTGGTCAAGACTAGCTGTTTTCCATGTTGTATTTCGCTGCTAAACTAGGGATGACTAGTGCAAATAGCCCTCAACTAACTTTGTTCGAAATTGAAAAGAAAAGAAATATTTTAGCTTGTACTTTTCATACTAAAGTCATTACAGAAACTTCACACTTTTTTGGGGGGTGAGGGGTAGTGGGAGACTCCTGACTGGTAGAGCCCATTAATAATCAACCAGTTACTAAGGAACAATATATTATGTACATATAATACTACATGATTAGACCAGAAGTAAGGAACGAATACCTCCATGCATGTGTGATACTCAGCTTGAGATTACCACGACCATCACCAGGCGTGTTTGTGAGCTCAAATAGTTATTATTAATACTAGAGACTTAACCTGCTACCTTACAACTCTATCAATATTTTCCTTTCCTGGTTTGGAAATAACTCTTAATTTAAATATTAAAATGTGTGAGACGTTTTTTTGTGTGTCAGTTCATTTTTATCCTACCCTTACTTTCGTATTTATGTTTGTGCAGATATTATAGGTTGAATCTGCTTTGGTTGGAAAAAAAAAATCTTAGAAATCAAGAAATTTTTTGTAATATTTCACTATAATATGTTCCAGAAACGTTAAGGAACAGCATCTTTATAAAACACTTAGATGCTTTATAAATTAGCATATTTGAAATGTGATAAGAACTATAAGCAATACATATGTGAAACAGTTTAAGGCAGAAACATAAGTTGGAAAACTGTATGTGGGTAATTAACGAGTAAAATTGACGTGATGACAAGAAAATATGAAAATATTTGTTAAAAGGTCCACTAATCAATAAAGTTGCTAAATATGCTTTACAATGATTATCCTTGTTTCCAAAGACAGTTGGTCAAGTTTTGGAGGTTAAGGACCACTCTTCACGTACAGCTGGAGAAGATAAAAGGGGCTACCTTCGGTCTGCTAATCATCTCTCAAAACGTTTCAAACGTGAGAGATCGAATTAAAGTCATGGTAAGGCACTGGTCACTCTAATCTTTCGATGTCGTTCACAGTCTTGGCTATAGGTGGTCTGGCACTATCGTCCTTTCGGACAAAGGAGTTGCCAATAGCGCTAGCCTATAGACACACATAATGGATTTTATTTCTATATTTAAATGTATTCATAAAGCTCCTCTGCAAAATATAGATGTCTTGGCGATCGTTAATGGAGACGCCAGCCCGTATCAATATTCCACGATTTCCAAAGGCTCTCTTCTACCTACTACACCAATGACTCTTCATCTATATTCTTGACCTATTGGATAAGCAGAATATCAACCTACCTATCACTGTCTAAACTAACGTGTTTGAGAACACTACATTTTTATTTATGCACAGTTATACTCGCTTAACACAAACTATAGGTCTTCAAGAACAGTATCTGATCCTGTGGAATCGATTCCTAATAATTAGGCAAATATTATAATAATAGAGGCCAAATTCAGCTGGCTAGAAAAATCCAGTGCTATTACCTTCTCATTGTAACATTGTCTCGTTGTAAGTGTAGCAGAAACAGCTCCAGTGCTTAGAAACTGTCTCTACATCCGACTCACCAAGGTTACACTCGAAATCATGACTCGTTTTATCTTTTTCTCTGTTCTGTTTATCAACTGCTAACAATATGAGACTGTTCTCTAAGTATGATCTACTGTCCACGTGTATTGTGGAAACATTATTCAGCTGGTACAAGCGGAATAAAAATTTAGATTAAGACCTCATACGGTCGAATGACACGAACTGAAGGTTTCTCATACCTCTACAAAGAATCTTTTTCCGTTGAATATGAAAGTGTCATTTCAAACAAAATTCCTATTTTTACGCTTCAGAAAATGAGTGGTGTTTCTCAACCCTTTTTATACATACATTTGCTTGTCGTGTAAGAACATCTTTGTAGGATCAATTAACTTATTATAAGTCGAGGAAACTCGTGCTTTGCGTACGAAACTTTTTTTACACTTTGATTGTTTGTTTCGGAATTTCGCGCAAAGCTACACGAGGGCTATCTGCGCTAGCCGTCCCTAATTTAGCAGTGTAAGATTAGAGGGAAGACAGCTAGTCACCACCACCCACCGCCAACTCCTGGGCTACTCTTTTACCAACGAATAGCAGGATTGACCGTCACATTATAACGCCCCCACGACTGAAAGGGTATGTTTGGTGTAACGGAGATTTGAACCCGTAACCCTCAGATTACGAGTCAAACGTTTTAACCCCACCGGCCATGCCGGGTTATTTAAATTTTGTATTTAAATACACAAATATTACAAAACATACAGACAGTACTGTGTATTTAAAGTAATTAAAACTACTCAGGTTTGAGGTTACGTATGTACAGCTCTGAACGAATCTGATAGCCAAGTGGGACGTTTCAATGTCTGCAAGGTTAAACCTATTCCACAACACACGATACCCGCCAAACACTTCTGTACCAAAGACATTTTGAACCGAATGACATGCCGATTGACTAATCTAAAAAAAATATCAGATCTAAAGACGCTTTCAAAATCTGGTTATCTAGGGGAAGGGGGTTAAATTCAAGAGAGCGACAGTACCAGTACTCTAGATGTCAAAAACAAAACAATGAAAAATACTATCTTACCCCTCTTTCGTGCGCACCTGGTGACGTCATCCGCTCTTCCCTATTCCTAATTTCATTTCTTGCATAGTTTGAAGAAGTTTATTATTTTGCCATGCACGCACACACATTATTCTTTTAATCGTATAGACACAGATTAATGTTTTGTTAGTTTGGATATCATTAGTTCTTAGTAATACGTTATTCTGTACATCATTATTTCTTAGTATTACTTTAATTAACTCGCTCATCATTAGTTTGTTTTTTATACTACGGATTGTTATTGCGCTAGCTTGTAGAGGGCTACTAGGGTGACACCTGAAATAGAAAAGTTGCATCTTTGAAATCATTCTATTTAAAAAAGAATAAAAGTTGGTTGAGACGTTTTGTTGATAGTTTTAATGCTGTGTTCTTTATCGTATTCATTAGCGACAACGATAAAACTATGTAACAGAAACATACATTTTGGGAGTTTTATATTCTTTTACAGAGTGATTGGCCTTTGGAGCAACTTTCCTTCATATGTAGCGGATGTAGTAAATTTCAGGAAAACTTGATAAATATTTGAATTACAAAGGCTTATTAATTGTGAGTCAGTAGTTTCATAATGTTGCGGAAGTTTACGAGTAATTAGTTTCTTTGTCATATAATTAAATGGAGATCATCAATTTCTCAGCTAAAGTTCTTGTTGACTGCTTTCATACTTCATTAGGGACATTCTTCAACCTTCATGCTTCATTAGGGACATTCTTCAACCTTCATACTTTATTAGGGACATTCTTCAACCTTCATGCTTCATTAGGGACATTCTTCAACCTTCATACTTCATTAGGGACATTCTTTAACCTTCATACTTCATTAGGGACATTCTTCAGCCTTCATGCTTAATTAGAAATACTTTGCTATTTTCAAAAAATTGAAAATTTATGTTGAATAAACCTTTGATCGACTGATTCCTTCTTTAGTCATCTGTGTCAACAAGAATTTGTAAAATCGTGCCCTTCCAGCAGCGCAGCGGTATATCTACGGACTTAAAACGCTAAAATACTGATTTCGATACCCGTGATGGGCAGAACACAGATCGCCCATTGTGTAGTTTTGTGCTTACTTCAAAACAACCACAACAGTTAAATCGTAATAAAAGTTTCCGCACGTTAGGAAGAAACTTCATTAATATTTTAGCTGTTCGGAAAAGCTTTACATCTGATTAAAAAACTCATTATGGTTGTTATACCCATAATATATTTTAAGAATAATTCCGTGCCTGACAGCAAGAACATTGGATCTGAAGCAGTTTGGTTCCAGTTAACAATTTAATAATTATTAGAAGTATTATATGCATACATAAAAATAGCTGCTGTTATTTTTTCATGTTGTTGTTTTCTTTACGTAAATTTTACGTTTATAAATAGGGTGAAAAAAATGTACTCCTGATAGACACAGATTTGTTAAAACATAAATCACTTCATATCAGTCTTACAAAGCACAAATTCATGCAGCTTGGGTATCAGCCAAAATTCATGTTCATTAACAATATCTCTTTTGAATGAATAGAATAAATTGTTTTCTATAATATCAGAACCAATTATACTTGCTTCTGATATCAGAGAAAGTAATTTATTTTCACATTAGACCCTGTGTGACTCAGAGAAAAGTCGCTTATAGCGCTAATAATCGGGTTTCGATAACGTGGATGTACAGTGTCTTCCCCTTGTGCTTAACAACAAACAAATAAATTTCTTTAATATTTATTAAAATATATTCTTCCTCCCCTTACTATCTGTCCCCCGCTGGTACAGCGATAAGTCTACTGATTTACAACGCAAAAATCAGTGCGTGCGATTCCCCTCAGTGGATTCAGGAAATAGCCTGATCTGACTTTGCTATAAGAAAAACGCACGCACGCACACACACAAACACCTTGCTGTCTTGTCTCACCTATTTAGGTGGGCCTAAGTTAACTTTCTGTGAACGTACAAAATAAAACAGCTTTTCTTGACACATGTTTTGCTAATTTTAATTTTTTTTTTCAAACCATGTGAAAACTTTCAAAACTGTTAACTCTTCACGAACTTGCAAAAACAACAGGCCTGTCGACGTCCTTGGGAGTTTAAGAACAACTGAGCATTGGAATATTGAGTAGCCACTAATTGTGTTTACGTCCGACCACATATTGGTACTGTCAACGCCATACGGCACTACGCACCAGACAATTACATACTGGTCCTGTCAATGCTACACGGCTCTGTATATTATACAACCACATATAATTATGTCAACGTTACATGACTCTCTACATCATACAACCACATATTGGTCTGTGAACTCTACACCGTTATCTACATCAGGTAACCAAATATGATCCGACAGGACAACACGGCTTTCTACACCATACAACCACATATGGTCCTGTGAGCTCGACACGATTCTCTCCATCAGACAATCAAGTATGACCCTATCAACACAACACTGATTTCTACACCATACAACTACATATGGTCCTGTGAGCTCGACACGATTCTCTCCATCAGACAATCAAGTTTGACCCTATCAACACAACACTGATTTCTACACCATACAACCACATATGGTCCTGTGAGCTCGACACGATTCTCTCCATCAGACAATCAAGTATGACCCTATTAACACAACACTGATTTCTACACCATACAACCACATATGGTCCTGTGAGCTCGACACGATTCTCTCCATCAGACAATCAAGTATAACCCTATCAACACAACACTGATTTCTACACCATACAACCACATATGGTTCTGTGAGCTCGACACGATTCTCTCCATCAGACAATCAAGTATGACCCTATCAACACAACACTGATTTCTACACCATACAACGACATATGGTTCTGTCAACGTTACACAGCTCTCAAGCCCGACATGGCCAGGTGGGTTAAGACGTGTGGCTCATAATCTGAGGGTCGTGAGTTTGCATCCTCGTCGCACCATACATGCTCGCCTCTTCAGCCGTGTGGGTGTTCTAATGTCACGGTCAATTCCACTATTCGTTGGTAAGAGTAGGCCAAGAGTTGGCGATGTGTGGTGATGACTAGCTGCCTTCCCTCTAGTCTTAATAAAAATTAGATTTCCACACACGCTGTGGATAAAGCACATATAGCTCCCTGTTTAGCTTTACGCTTAAAAACATTTACTGTCCTTTCTGTAGTTCCTAATAATAGTTATAGTCATTGCACAATTCAAATTAAAACTACTCAACTAATTTCACTTTTATCTCAACCGATTTATATGATATTTTTGGGCAAAAAAAAAGAGTTTGAAACTACATTTCCACAAAAGGAACACAGGAAAATGCCAGCTCATAATAATTTTAACTTGTTTATACCCCACTGGTTAAAATACTTGCTGACGTACGATGGGATATTTTCTTGAAAATCTAGCATGAAAATTGTGTAAATTCATCCTAAGTCTGAAATTATTTATTTCACTGAAAGTTCACCACACTCCACATTCTAAAGTATATTATATTTCTTTAGTTATAATTCAAAAAATGTTAATAAAAAAACTACTCGGCTTAGCAGTTAGTTAAAAGGCTTCTGGCTCTAAATCTTAGAATTCAACATTTCTTTCAGACAGGATAAGCTTTGGATTTAACCACACAGAAACAAAGGTGAAGAAAACTTTTTGTATTTTATTTTTTCACAGTTTTTAAAGCTTATAATATAACCTATATTACATAAATTCCAATTCGTTTTCTCTGTTTTCAAAACAAAATAAACCCTCGTCAAATTCGTAACTATGTGAAGAGCATAATGAAAATTAACATGTATTTATCACCAACTACATATCACGTAGCAACTGTTGTATTCCTTATTAAAATCGTAAAGCAATAACCCTTATGAATCGTAACAAAGCAAAATATAAATTATAACCCATAAATAAAAACGATTATCACTTTTGTGAGTTCCCTCTGTACAAAGATGATCCAAATGAACTTATAGAGTTATTAATAACTTGAATAAAACATTTATATAGGTTTTCTAAATACGTCCTGAAAACAGTTTGACATTTGGCTTCTTTCTAATTGAAATACAAGTTCAATACTGTCTAGAAGTACTAATTCAAAAACAGAATAGAATACTATTATAAATTTTTATAGCCTGTTTTTTATCCCTTTTCATGCAAGCACACAGTTTCTCAAATTTTAACCGCATGTTGTATTTCACAAAACTTGAAACTGTGTGGCCCTCTAAATGTTATTACAAAAGAAAAGGTCAAAAGTCGAGATTTATATTAACGTCCTGTAGTCGCTGTCTTTATCTTTGGCCTCGTTTTAATGTCCTTCAATTTTAGAACGTAAATCATCACAATAATTACATTGACACACTGTTGACAGTTTTATCATTGTACCTCGTGTTTTTCTACTCAATTTTTATCTTTACACGTTCCTATAAATTATCAAATCTCACAAGTTTCTTGATATTGAAGATCTCTGATCACAAACTTCAATACGTTGATAACTTTACATTAACAACACAAGTTGTACAAATATAATCCCACTCGACCTCTACACAATAGAAAGTACAAGTACTGGAGCTTTGCCTGTACTTGCTTAAAGAAACGTGTAATTGTTATTGGTTTATCTCTTGAATAATTTTGAATGCTGTTGTCGAAATGGAAACCCTGTTTTCCGATCCATTTCTGTTTACTCTTCTTTTTAATAAAGAATGTACTTTTTTTGGACAAATTGATCATGGAGAAAAAAATTTTAAAATCCCTTCCTCTTTCAATGTTTTTCTGAATCGAATGTACTAAACTGTTGAAGTAAGATAAGTTATTGGATAATAGTTATGTTATGTTACATTAACAGCTGTTAATAACATTATGTAACAAAATTTTGTTCCTGGATAGTATGTGTTATTTCTTAATTGCTTATGTTGTAAAAGTACAGAAAATGGCCATTATTCCCTTTGTGACCTGGATAATAAAATTTAGAAATTAACCTATTTTCTATGTAAAAACAGGCAAAGTTACACATTTTCATTTACATAAGGTCTAAATAAAACAACATATGAATCAAGATTTACATGTATTTATACTAAAGTTATACAAAAATGTTTAGAAGTGGGTAGTTTTTCGAAATTTGCGACTGTAATGTAAATCACCTTTACCTATCAGCCCCAAATATAGTCTCCCATCATGTTTTCGTTATACGCTCCTTGATAGCGGCGTTCAAAGTCTAGTATATCTTAATGGAAGTGCTTGCCTTGTTCCCCTGAGTATGCTCCCATGTTCTCCTTGAATTTATCAAGATGAGCGTCAAGGATATGGACTTTCAGGGACATCCTACAGCCCATTTTGCCCTAGTTCTTCACCAGAGTCTCAACCAGTTCCATATAATTTTCGGCCTTGTGATTGTCCAAGAAGCCCCAAACCACTGCGACAAAGCCGCTCCAAGCTTTTTTCCCTTCCTACTGAGTTTCTTGGGGAATTCTGTGCACTCCAGGATATTTTTTATTTGTGGTCCAACGAAGACAACAGCTTTTACCTTTGCCTCAGACAGCTTAGGGAAGAAGTCTCGAAGGTACTTGAAGGCTGCAGACTCCTTATCAAGAGCTGTGATAAACTGTTTCATAAGACCAAATTTTAAGTGCAATGGTGAAAACAACACCTTCTGGAGGTCTACTAGTGGCTCACACTTGACACTGTGCCTCCCCACAGAGAACTCGGTCCGTTGTGGCCAGTGCTTCCTGTTGTAGTGCGCGTTGCGGTGTCCCTGCTGTCCTAAAGGCAAAGATAACAGAGCAACTTGGTAAAGCTTCTTTGGAGACCCATCAGGAATGCCACCATTCTGAAGTCTCTGATAACTTTCCAGCCATATTCATCATACTTCAAGGCTTCTAGTAAGGTCTTAACACTGTTGTATTCCTCTTTGAGGTGCACCGAAAGATATTTAAAAAGGTCTAAAATTTGTATAATATAAAATCTTACTATTGAAGCAAGCAGTTTTTGTTGTTTTTTTTGCAGTGCTAGCAGGTAAAATAAGGCACCCAGGGTCTGTCTTGATCACCGATCAGCATGCCGAAATATGCCTTGTAGGCTTCGTACATTTTAGCAAATACTGTCATAGAGTTCTTTTCCGCTCCTTGGCCACATACATATTAGAATGCGTCTGGAAAATGCTTGCAGCTTCTTGATGCCATCTCTGATAAAATCAGATAGATCTGTATTCACTTAGTCAGCTAGAAGTAAATTGAAGTGGTAAGCGGTGAGCCCCTGTATATATATATTACTACGGAAAGTTCTAGAAAATTCTAAATGGTTCTTGAAAATTCTCTGTCAGCTACTCAGCACTGAATCTACCTGGAATGTTCTGGAAAATGGGTAAATTTGAAAATTTTATTACCCAAGTCACAAAAGCAAAGTTTGAAGAGATAAATAGGTCTTTTCCATTTACTTTAGGCATAAGCAAATGGGAAATAACACTTTCTGCCCAGGAACAAGAAAAAGTAAAAATTTTGTTACATAGCGTAATTTATCATCTCCGTCTTTATTGGCTCTACTTGGGTTTTCAGTAGGAAGCGTGTATAGCAGCAATTTCAACTGTACTTCATATATATATATCACTTTTTCTTTGATGTCTCATAATCGAATAGCATAAAGTTGTTTTCTAATAATTTAGGAAGGTTTAAAATATATTAAAATATATTTTATATGTTAATCTTATGACTTATTGTAGTAGATGTGGGCGTAGCTTCAAGGGCGACATGTTTAGCACCTATATATACACATAATGCCCTCCAGTAGCTCAACGGCAAGTCTAATAGCTTTTAGCGATATTGGTGGTGGGCACATAACACATAACACATTGTATAGGTTTGTACTTAACAACCAAGAACGTATTTCATTGATAGTAAATTTGATAATGTAAAACCACCATGTGTAAAGTAACGGTTGGAAGACCCTTCCGATGAGGAATACTTATACAGTGAGAGGTTTAGGCTGTATAGAACTAAATAATAACATTTCCAAAAAGGAAGTTTTTAGTTTTATCCAAGGAAGCTGAAACACTCGCACGGCGAAGTTTAAATCAGCGATAGTTCCAAAACAACACCAACCTAGCCAATCAGAGCAAAGCTCTCTTCCGCAGTGTAAAGGTTGTGGTTACTAAAGGTAACTCTTTAACATTAAAATTTGTTAGGATAAAGCTAGAGGTATCTTTGGTTACTGTTAACGAGATATTGAATAGACACTTGAAGCTGGTCAAAGTTCACAAACGAAAACGAAAAGCTCCTAAGATTTTATCCACATCTCGAAATATTTTATGAAAATAGGTGAGGAAAAAACTGAAATTACACCAATTTCATTCAACCATCACATACCTGATAATTTCATCAATGCAATACCAATGGACTTGGAAGATGATGCATATTGTCCACGTACAGTGGAGAATATGTGAAAAGATTAACCAGATGTGAGGTCTAAGTTTGACCCTCCCATCCATCTCAGAACCTTGTTACTGTGAAATAGAGGTGTAGACCAATAGTGCGTAACTATAACCATCAGATTTCATCTTGATCAGGGATAAAAGAAATAGTTGAAGGGCATTACTTGACCTGCAATCTCTCTTTAACAAATTATGTAATTTCTTTTAGGTTTTAGAACCCATTCGCTCTGATATAGAGAAAAAAAACTTCAATTCGGCGGCAACAGACAACAGAAGAAGTATTCATTTCTACTGTGAAAATGTGTATTGAGCGAAAATATAAGATGTAGTTAAGTATTACTCGCCTTATTTCAATGTAATGTCGCACCTTTCACAATCTCTTTGGGCAAAACTTTGTAGGTTAGAATAAGACATCATAATTTTTTGCTTCACATTCTTTGTAATATCTATTTAAATATGAACTCTTACTTGACACTTTTACATTGTAAAATTTTGTTACCACTCAAAACCAATTGATCCATTCTTAAGCCCAGACCAAAAGTAAGCGTTTTGTTTCGGAGTAAATAGTCACAAACTATAAAAGTAAAATAAATATAGTGTCTGAATTTTCAAACTATTGTATACCCATTGTGGTATTGCGTTTGTTTGGTTTGCTTTCAAATTGTATACCACACTCTATATTTATCTTCTCTATTAAAAATGGACTGAACTTGGTGTTCTCATGCCTGTCTGAAAATCTGGGAGTCCATGCTTAAAGTTACCATATAAACACGCTCCAAACTTTGGAGCCGTGGATGTTTATAAGAATAACGATCAAATTATATTTGTTGATTAGAGTAGCCCAACAGTTGGCGGTGACTGCTACTGACTAACTGTGTTCCTTCAAGTTTACCAATTCAAAATTATGAGCGGCTAGCACAGATAGTACCTGTATGGCTTTACGCGAACTTCAAAAATAAATAAACTTATTAGAAATCTTTCAACTTACAGCAAAATTTTCTTGACCTAACTTCTACTTGACTTGATATTTTACCTTCCATAATATATTCCTGTAGTTCGTTAAAGCTTCCTCAACTTGACTTGGAATTCGTATATTCTATCTTACATTCGTATAATTTATTTTAAAATGTTTTTAGAAAATACAATGTTACAAGGTACAGCAACATTTTTGAAAGTCCGTTAAACGTCATAAATTTAACATGTTTCAAATTGCATCAATAATTTATCACAATAATTAAAACTATGTTTTCTTCAATGCTAAATGTACTAACTTACATTTTTACTTTTTATAATTTATTAATATTCCCTTTTCTCAAAAATTACGTCATGTTTTTTGGATATGTGTTAGTTATCGCGGTTATTAAGATACACTGTACATGTAAAATAATTTTATGTTAGATGTAATGTTGTGAAAGCGTTTTTAAAGTCACTTGTAAAAGTAGGCTGACAACAATTTACGACAGCGTATTACCGCTTCCCGTAGACGTCATAGGTTTTCTTCTCCGGTTTAATGATTCTTTTAATTGCTTATAAAAACAATTTTGAAGATTGCGGTCAGAAAAGGCGTTGAAAACATTGTCTTACATGAATTATTGTCATACATGCGTATACAACTATTTTCAAATACCTACTATTATGTTTAAAACACAGAGCGTTATTGTAATGTTTGTTTGTTTTTGAAATTTCGCGCAAAGCTACACGAGAGCTATCTGCGATAGCCGCCCCTAATTTAGCAGTGTAAGATTAGAGGGAAGGCAGCTTGTCATCACCACCACCTCCAACTCTTGGGCTACTCTTTTACTAACGAATAGTGGGATTGACCGTCACATTTTAACGCTTCCACAGCTGCAAGATCGAGCATGTTTGGTGTGACAGGGATTCGAACCCGCAACCCTCGGATTACGAGTCGAGTGTCTTAACCACTTGGCCATGCCGGGCCTATACAGTGTGTCTCAAAAAGCTCTAAGATAAACCTTAAAACGATCTTTAACCATCATAAACCACATATTTGATGTATATTAAAATGTATAAGATTTTCTTACTGATATACAAAATGTCGAAAGGTTGTTATCGTTAAACACAAAGCTACATAAAGAGCTATCTGTAGTCTTTTTACTGCGAGAATCGAAACCCAATTTTTTGCGTTATAAGCATCTAGTGTTATCACTGGCCCACTGAATAACACAAATAAACCCATTGTGGTTTGTGTTTGTTTGGTTTGTTTTCAATTTCCCGCAAAGTTACACAAGGGCTATCTGCGCTAGCCGTCCCTAATTTAACAGTTGTAAACTGGGTGGTAGCTAGATAATACCACCCACAGCCAACTCTTGGGCTGCTATTGGTACTGGCACACTCTGATCTCTAAATATTTATCTTGCTATATTTTATTATTTTACACAAATTACAGATATTTTTGTCTTCTTTAACAAAACATAAAATATATTTAGCGCAAAATTTAAAAAAAACATAATGAGGCAGGGAGTGTTTGTTTGTTTTTTGGATTCGTAGTCGAAAGGTTGCGGGTGTGAGATTTGCTTATGCCATGTTATCGTATGTTTATCCAAATTTCTTTAATCTACTAAATCATATAATGAGCATCAGAAACCGGACTTAAACATCTTTCAGGCACGAAAGGATTACTTTACCAGGAACGTTCATTTGTAAATCACAATGGCGCTGATTCTAATTAAACTTACAGACTTCTCGTCTTTTATAAATAATTACACGTTTGCTTCACTATCTCTATCTAATCATATTTCATAAGCACTTATTTTTAAGCGATACCTAGAAACATGCATAAAAACTACAGTGAATTTATTAAAATTATACAGGGTTTCTTATATTATTATTGATAACAGTTATGGGTAAAAACAAAGCTTCGTTCAAAGGTCATCTTATTCACATACAAATACGTGCCCCTTATATTCAACGGAAACGCCAACGTTGATATTTGTAGCTGAATATTATTCTTATTTTAGAACGTTAATAATAAGGCGAGTGCGAAACCTAGAACTTAACGACAGGGTGAAACACTCCGTGTGAAAAAAGAGTCCTTGTAAAGAGAAAGAAAAAAAAAACAACTACCACATGATGATTTATTCTTTTATGGATGATTTAGGCAAAGTAAGCGACTTCTGTAGATTAACCCTCCACGGTCTGTTTGTTTTTTTTTCAAGCGTCACTCTGAACTGGGCAGTGGCTGTCTATTTTAACCGTTTGTTCATCATGAAGACTCGTCCGAAGATAACTTGAATGTTTGTAAGTGGAAAGTGAATGAATGTTTGATCGTGCTCACACGAAAATGGGAAATAAACACACATAAAAACTGAGTATATAAACACAGTTGGATTTGTTCCTCCTTAGGTTGGACAGTCGTCTTCAGTATTTCCTCTCTTATTCTCAAGAGGAAGAAATAGGGCGTATCTGTATGTAAACTTTAAACTTAAATAAAGAAAAAAACTCAGTTTATCTGATGGGCTTGCTCCAAAACAGGAAATATTCTGTTACAGGGGAAGGTAACACTGTAAAAATCTGACCTTGTGCTACATAACATTCTGTAAAATCAAAAATATTAGCTCGTAGATAATCACTATTCTACAACAATACTTCAAGTAAAAAAAATGCGATTTCATTCAGAAGTTACAATAGGAAATGGTTTAACTAAACTCATGCCTAAGCTGAAAAATGTTTATGTTCTTGAACGTTTGTGGGAAGTTAAATTACTCGTTTTATGATATGTTATTTGGTAAACGTTAATTTTCACGATACACCAGCGCAAAAAAAAAGTAACGGTAACTTACTTTATTAAAATAGAAATATTTATATAGCAAAGCCATGTTTTAACACTTATACCTAAATTAAACAAGCTCCACTATAGATATATAATCTATGTATAATATAATCTATTGCTTGTCCCGACGATATTTTCACATGAATTTCGAATATGTATATTTTGCACAGATATTTTAGCGAAATAAAGTGAACAGCGAAACATCTATACCAATCAGCATTGGCGTCTCCATATTTTAGTTAAGCGCTCATTAGGCTAAAAAAAGGGAAGCATGTTAAATATATAACATTTATGTTTCAATCTAACTTTAATGCGAGCGTTACGATTTAGATGGTTTAAATATACCGCGAATGATAATTTAGTTATTTTTAGAAGTGATAGTTTATCGTAAGCTTGTTTAGTTATCATACGTTATGTAGTTCAATTGTAGTGTATTATTTATTGTTATATTATTACTAGAACCTTCTGAGTTTTTCTCGTTTTAATTGAGTATTATTGTATCAAAATATCTCATTGTGTGAGTGAAACGTTCTAGGCCTTTGTTGAGGTATAAATATGCATTGGAAATTTATTTCAAGAAACATTTAGATTAAACGATGTGATTGTAAGTTTAGCCATAAATAGCGTATAGTAATGATTTTCATAATGAAATGAGCACAGATTGTATTGTTATAACAAAATAGTGAATAATAATTCGTTCTCTCAGTTGTGTTCTGAACTAATTGAATCAGTGTACTTTGAACTACAACAACATATAGGTCAAGTTCATCAAATAATATTATGTGACTGTAAACATTCATCCATAATGAATTGAATTCCACCTTTTAATGTAAATTTACCAAATGTATTTTTCCTTCAATATTTTTTATGAATTTTTAAATATCTTTGAAGTTACTAAGCTATAGAGCAAAAATCCTATCAGTCCATTATCATGTGATAAGCAACAGTTGATCAGTTCATTAAATTCTATGATTTTCGTATATCATGTGATAAGCAACAGTTGATCAGTCCATTAAATTCTATGATTTTTGTATATCATGTGATAAGCAACAGTTGATCAGTCCATTAAATTCTATGGTTTTCGTGTATCATGTGATAAGCAACAGTTGATCAGTCCATTAAATTCTATGATTTTCGTATATCATGTGATAAGCAACAGTTGATCAGTCCATTAAATTCTATGATTTTCGTATATCATGTGATAAGCAACAGTTGAGTTGTTAATTTCCTCCCTTTTATGTGATCAATTTTGTACATCCTGTCTCCTTCACATAGAACTTACCACAACTATAAGATATTGTATAAATCACCCTTTTTCCAAATTCCGTGTTCTCTCTTTATCTTGATAAAATATATTGTTTTGCAAGTTATACTTTTAATGTTGAGATTTTTATGCTAACTAGAGCGAATTGCATGTCATAAATAATGACGTAAAGATAGGTCTAGAAAGTTCTAGGCTTTGTCGTATTGTTTTCTAGTACATTAAGTTATAAACAGGGGTTCGAAAATATAGATACGAGCGATAGAGTTGTGTTTCAAAAAAACGAGTTGAATCAGTCATGATGTTTTCGTAAATTATTTGGACCTATGTATCACGTTTACTGAGATACCTTGTACATCTAAGTTAATTTTGTGTTTTCATTTTTTGTTTTGAATTTCATGCATTGTCACACGAGGGCTTTTTGCGTTATCCGTCCCTAATTTAAGAGTGCGAGACTAGAGGGAAGGCAGATAGTCATCACCACCCACGGACAACTCTTGGGCAATTCTTGTACCAACGAAGAACGGGACTAAACATGATATTACAATACCTCCATGGCTAAAAGAACGAGCATGTTTGGTGTGACGGAGATTCGAACCCGCGACCCTCAGATTAGGGGTCTAATTTTATTTAAGTTGTAATATTCTTAAAGAGGTATGAATATTATTTTTAACATAGGCCTACAACAATTTACGATTGTATACAAGTGTTCAAGCTTGTAAAGACTTAAAGTAAAAATAAACTAATTTATGATATTTACATCAACGGGGCATTGAACTATTTTCACTAAATAATCAAGAAGTGCATGCCAACGAGAAACAACATCACAACTTATGTGCAGTTTATTTCTTTATTTTAATGTTACTTCAACCTGTACTTTTTAAATTAAATTACAAATCTTATTATACACTTTGGAATGAAGAATTAAACACAGATATATTTTGTTGTTGTTGTTTTTTAGTTTGTGGTTAAATGTTTTACTAGAAATATGATATGTTTAATTATATCGAGCGATTTTAACGCCTTTTTTAATGAAGCTTTAGAGTATTACTGTAGTTTCCTCAGCGTTAACATATTGTATTGTTTTGTGCTGAGTAGTGTTAACACCAATGTTCCCTCTATTATTTCATTTTATGTGTGAAATGAGGTTTTACAAGTGAGGCAGTATCATGGCAATGTGTCATTGTGCACTAACATATTTTTTGTTGTTTTCTTTTAGAGGGGAGCGAATCATTAGGCCCGCTCTTCAATGATACCAGTTGGTTATTCGGGCTTTAAGCTTGTAAACTGTCAGTCAACATTAAGACCGTAAATGTGTTCAGATTCCACAACATTCCTGAGGATGTGCGCAGCACTTAACTGATTGCTGTGCAGCGCACAGCTTAGAGGGAACACTGGTTAACACCTCATAATAATTTTATTGCATTAATGTGTGTTAAGCAGTTAGCATATGAAAAAAAATATAGTATTGTTATGTGTTGATCAGCCCGAATTAAACTTTACTGTATTGTAGTATTTATATGTGAGCTGAGCTATCCCCGGAATGAATCCTCACTATATTTCTATGTGTTGATGATGGTGTAAATCAGTAAGCCTTAATAAATTTCAATCAGTAATGTCTTAAATGTTTAATGCGAGACACTGAGTTTCTTTGATGATGTCACATGACTGTAACCTATTATGTTACAAAGAATCTGTTACGCAATTTCCTATTTTCTTTTGATGCTGAACTTCATAACAGGTAACAGATAATTTTACACAGGGGTTAAAAAAGTTGGGTTCTTTGACATTAAAACAGTCAGTATTATTTAGTGAATCAAGTATAAGGTTATAATAAAAACACAACAGCGCTAAGATATAACTGCAAGAACACCCACAGTGGAGTCGCATAAGTGTGGTCTACCGCAACATAAAAGAGTCCCGTCATAAGCAGTCGGCTTGATTGCGTGGGATTTAGCGAGCTCGTATTATCCTGTATTGAGATAAGAAAAACAGCTATAAATCATACGTCGTAAAACCTCTAACTACACTGAAGTCTTCTTTATTACGTATCTTTCATGCCAGTTCTACTAATCCCATTTAACTTGAGTCTTGAATAGCAATATTTAATCCAATTAGTAATTCGGTCACATGTATCAGACTCATCAAGCTCCATGGTGTTGTCTTCCACATTAGGCTTGAACCAACTACTTCGAAGTTCATTATTGTATTTCAAAACTGGTTGCTCTCTTTCACATCTCCTCGTATAGCTTTGCAGATATTTGTATGACAATAATGACAATTGCGAAGCGTACGAATAAAAAGAAACGTATGTGAACTGGAGCTTCTTAACCTTTTCCAGTAATTTCCAACATTATCATGTAGTACCACAGTGGTGCCATCAGTGTTTTTATGCGTTCACGTATAACTACTATGGCAATTCACCATCCTGTAACCCCTTGAAGTAAGTTTGTACCCTCAGGGGTATATGCACCCCCGGTATAGAACCATTTGCCTAAAGGAAACGCGCCCTGAATTTGTAGCCGACTATCTACGGATTACTTCAAACATCGGCTTTACACCTTCTGTTATTAGTCTAAATCCATTACTCAATCAGACGAAAGTTGACATTTCATCTAGACTATCATTTCCAAATCAAAGATTGCTACGTTCGGGTAATCCTTGTATCGCTTTCTAAAAAAATCATAAAGTGAACAAAAACATTCTAGGATAAGCTTACCAAATTTTCAAAATGAATGTCCATGAAAACTGTAGAAAATACAAATATGTTTTGCAACAAAATTTACTACGTACGCACAGGAACTCAATCTATTCTATTATTGGGTTCGTTAAAGTTCCATATTCAGTGATGTAACAAGTTGTATTTGAATAAATAGTAATGAAAAGTGCGCTTCTTATAAATTCGTATAAGCTCAGGAAACCATTTTAAACATTTACAGAAACTCAAGCCAAAAGGCTTAACAACACAAGTACTGTAATGTTCCCAAGACGCTGTTATTTGTATTTATATCAAAGTCATAAGCTACTGACCAGAGGAAAGACAAGAAGTCAGCCACCCACCATACATGCTGAGAGATTGAATGTTAGTTACTATTAGAACACAACAGTTTAAAGAGCAGGGTCTTGAACCTGGCCAAGCTCCAAAATCCAGGGATCAACAACAGGGTCAACGATAACGGTTTTTTTTACTGTTATATAAATGTTTGATTATTTGAACCTCAATATTTCTTGTGCGAAACAGTGGTATGTGATATGTCACCATGGGTTAAACGTTACTGGACTTAATGTTCGCTAATATACCAAGAATGTATTGCTTTCCAGCGATGAAAAGTTTGTTTGTTTTTGGATTTTGCGTAAAGCTACTCGGGGGCTATCTGCGCTAGCCGTCCCTAATTTAGCAGTGTAAGATTAGAGGGAAGGCAACTAGTCATCACCACCCACCGCCAACTTGTGGGCTACTCTTTTACCAAAGAATAGTGGGATTGACCGTACATTATAACGCCCCCACGGCTGAAATGGCGAGCATGTTTGGTACGAGCGGGATTCGAACCGGTGACCCTAGGATTGCGAGTCAAACGCCTTAACACGCTTGACCATGCCGGGCCCTAGTGATGAAAAGCGTTTACTGAATGAATACATATAAGCCTTTTTTTTCATGCTGTAAATAGTTCATGTTGTCTAGATGTAACTATTATACTTATTCTGTTTAAGAGTCCTCGGATACAGTAATAAAAAGGTAAATAATAAAATTAATGAGTCTATCTTTTGCTAAACTAAGTTATTCAGCCTTCGTTTATTTTTAAATAGTTATTTCCCTTATGAGCTACTTGTTTTAATTTTTTCTTAAAATAAATGTTTTAAAAATATTGTAGAAAATTTTGTCTTTACGCTTTTAACAAATTTATTTTAAATTATGTTCTTCAAAACACATACCGGTACCAGCGTGGTTATCGTGCTCGACTTACAATCTGCAGATCGCGGGTTCGAATTCTCCTCCCACTAAATGTGCTCACCATTTCATTCGTGAGAGCCTAGTAATGTTACGGTCAATCCTACTATTCGTTGGTAAAAGAGTAGCCCAAGAGTTGGCGATGGGTGGTGATGACTAGCTGCCTTTCCTATAGTATTTCACTGCTAAATTAGGGACGGCTAGCGCAGATAGCCCTCGTGTAGCTTTGCGCGAAATTCATAACAAACAAACAATTCTTCAAATAACCATCTAAATTGAGATGAACCCTTCAAAAAGACATCCTATAATGCGGTTAATTATTCAAGGCGCTAAGAACTCTCCAAAACGTCATCTTGTAAGATGATAAATGATATGAGCCGTCAACTGTTATCGTGATAAGCTCTTGTAGACACCATCTTTTAAAACAATAAACTCAGAATGTCATCTTGCAATTGGAGAAATACATCAATATGTCATATTGTGAAGAAATAAACTCTTTAAAATGCCACCTTCAACTCAATTCTGTAATCCTGTAATGTAACAGTCCAGTACTGACAATTTTAACATGTGACTTTGAACATTAGTTTTTAGGTGTTTTGGTATAAACATTTATCCTCAAAATCCATGTCAGTGAGCCTACCAAGAATGGCAGTAATACATTTGTCGAAACACATCATATTGAACGTGTTGCTAAAATTTATATTTTAACAAAAACAATTTCTTATGTGGCATTAGGTTCGGTTAAAAACTGTTACCAGTTAATGCATTAGTATCTGTCTCCAATCAACAGTAGACGACAAGTGGAAGTGTACGGTTCTGCAAACTTTTTGTTTATCGTTTACTATACTGTTTGTGTTTTTAGACACCAAGCAACACAATGAACTATCTCCACTCAGGTCTCCTTACACGTACCATTGATAAGCAAACCAGTCTGATACATGAATACTTAACCTACTAATAACTTAACTAATACTTACGCTTTGTCATCAGTTTGAAACTTTGTGGAATTATAAAGCAGCCCGAACAAACATATGAGTTTATTTTTTATGTCTTAATTATATATTTTTCATTTGTTTGTTTTTAGTTTGTTTGAAGCACAAAACTACAAAATGGGCTATCTGTACTCTGCCCCAGTGCGGGAATGAAAACTAGGTTTCTTGCGTTGTAAGTTCGCAGATATACCGCTGTGCCACAATGGGGCGTTTCTTTGCAACTAACAAAAAATATAAAACTTTTTTAAATACAGTTCTGAAGTAGCTTTAAAAAAGAAGAAAAAGACATCGACTGTGAACATAATCTAAATTAATGTGAACATAATCTAAATTAATGTGAACATTTTGAAAAACGTTTTGGTTGAGCTCCTTACTACAATGTCATTAGGTGCCTAAAAATGGATATAAGATATCTGAGATCTGAAACTTTAGTACTAACATGTTTCAATTAAAACACCATTGTGAACAATAATCGCACCACAATACGTTAGTTTATGAAGTGAATTTTGTATTTGTATTTTGTAATTTCGCACAAAGCTACTCGAGGGCTATCTGTGCTAGCCGTCCCTAATTTAGCAGTGTAAGACTAGAGGGAAGGCAGCTAGTCATCACCACCCACCGCCAACTCTTGGGCTACTCTTTTACCAACGAAAAGTGGGATTGACCGTCACATTATACGCCCCCACGGCTGGGAGGGCGAGCATGTTTAGCGCGACTCGGGCGCGAACCCGCGACCCTCGGATTACGAATCGCGCTCCTTACGCGCTAAGTTGCTTTGATTTTCTGTAAAACTAAAGCTGACATCCTTTAAACAACGTGTACAGCTTCACGTGATTATTAAATTTTAAACGAACCTAAGGATAGTCCTATAGTAGAACCGAATTCGAATCCCAGTTATAACACCGAATATTCTCTTCACTTTAAGGTACTTTTGCGTTATAGAAGTGACAGTCGATTACATAGCATGGGTTGTAGATTCCTGCTTGTTGATTGCTTTCCTTCCTGTCAATAGTTAAAAATTATCGACAGAGGCAGAGAGCCTTCGTAGCCCACCCATAAATACATATACAAAATGGACGTTGTTTACTGCTGTAACTATTACTAACTATGTAGTATTTCTCTTCTTTACTGTCTCTTCACATTTTTTTCATTAATTTACAAACGAGTTATAGTCACATGGTGGGCGTTGTAAGCAAAACCATAAGGCTGAAGTACATTCATTTACATAAAGATACAATTTTGCTTCTTTTTGTTTTGGTCTTGACAGTCATTTTGTTCGAGCAGTTTGAGTGGGAAAAACCTGCATGGCGGATATGACGTAACATTATAGCATAATAATAATAATTATCGTCACCAAGTGTCACAGTTGCCATTAAACGTTACTCGTTCATCCAAACGATTAAACGACGAAGTAAAAAATTCTTTCGTTCTACTGAACATGGCGGAGATGAATTAGTTTCATTTTGACTATGAGTGATATCTTTGTGTAAAATAAAACTTTCGGATCGTTGTTCATATAAATTTAATACAAACACGGTGTTATAAAGTTACAACGTAGTCTAATCTGAGCTGACACCTTTTAGTGGTACAGCGGTATGCCTGCAAACTTACAACGTTAGAATCCCGGTTTTGATACCCGTGGTGGTCAGTGCACAGACAGCTCATGATGCAGCTTTGTGCTTTACTTAACGCACCAACATAAACAAATGCAGTACTGAAATTATAGTCTACGAAGAACATTACGTACGTGATGGTTTTGAGTTCAGTTGTTGCGATATTTAAATTAAATCACTGACTGTGTAAACCACAGTTAGAAGTGCTTTCTCAAAACTTTACAATGGTGCTCACAATAATATGGCAGTATTAATTAACATGAGCAGTATGTAGTGTGTGCATAATAACGTTACAAATGTGTATTTAATGGCATGAAAAATTCTGTTTCAATCTTTCCAGCAATATTTCAAATTCTGCCAGAGTTTTTAAAATACACGAACAGTAGAAATGAAACGTATATTCTGCATCTTTAAAGTGTTATTTTGCTTATTATGATATACTCATACGAATGAAACTGGTAAATATTTTTTAAATGTTTCCTCCTCTCCAACCCTGGAGCTACCTACTGGCTCAACGCTAAATTTCAAGGCTTATTAACATAAAAACGAGTTTTGATTTGTTTTGAATTTTGCGCAAAGCTACACGAGGGCTATCTGCCCTAATCATCCCTAATTTAGCAGTGTAGGACTAGAGGGAAGGCAGCTAGTCATCACCACACATCGTCAACTCTTTGGCTACTCTTTTACCAACGAATAGTGGGATTGACAGTCACATTAAAAAGTCCCCACGGCTAAAAGGGCGAGCATGATTGGTGGAAAAGGAGTTTAGATACCCGTTATGGGTAAGGCACAGATAACTCATTGTATAGCTCAGTGCTTATCAACAAACAAATCTCTCCAGGCTGGGTCTTCACGCATCTCTGGTGCAAACATTGTCACAAATGTTGTGTTCTTTAAGAGAATAAAATTAAAACTTTTAATCCTTGAATAATGTAACAAATTTCTCTCTGATAACGTTACGAATTATCCGTAAATAATTTATATTCTTATATTGTTATAACACCACTTGTTAAACATCTCATCGCTTCATCACATTAACAGGAAAAGATGTGGTCTCAAAACCATGCCAAAATGAGAGAAATGGCCATATTAAGAATTACTGGAAGCGTCCAAGATTTGCGCAGTTTCTAAAATAACTACACTTTAGAAAAATAAGTCTTTATCTGAGTGTTTGTTTGTTTTGAATTTCGCACAAAGCTACTCGAGGGCTATTTGTGTTAGCCGTCCCTAATTTAGCAGTGTAAGACTAGAGGGAAGGCAGCTAGTCAACACCACCCACCGCCAACACTTGAGCTACTCTTTTACCAACGAATAGTGGGATTGACCGTCACATTATAACTCCCCCACGGCTGGAAGGGCGATCATGTTTAGCGAGACAGGGATGCGAACCTGCGACCCTCAGATTACGAGTCGTACGCCTTAACACGCTTGGCCATGCCGGGCCCTTGTCTGAGTAAAATGTTGATTACTTAACAGCTAGGCAGCTAACATTATACGTATTTTGTATTCTTTTGAATGTCACGAGGTGAAATGTTGAGTTGAGTTCTTTTTAGATATATCATTTTTTTAAATAAAACCTTTCATTAGAAAATCTTAACAAAAAGTCTTCGGTTTTCTGGCGAAAGCGAACGCTTAGTTCAACTGAGAGAATAAGACAGAAATATTTACGCAGATGTTAAGGTATTTTAAGCTTCAGAACACTGGTTTGGGTAGAATTAAGAAATCTGTACTTACGAATTCGTAGATCTAATTAAGTTCAATGTTTTCAAGTAATGACATTCTCAGAGTTGATGTTATTGCGCGCGCAGTCACGACTCCAGCTTTTCTTAACTGGGTTGAGGAGAGATATATAATTGGATCGAAACTCAAATTAGACTAATGGACAACATTAATTTTGGGAGCAAATATATCTTAACAGCGATGGTATTCTCAGAGACAACACGAGTATGATAATATTTGGTCAGACTTGAGTGTGAAGAATGTGCAAATGGTCACTGAGGAAGTGCAACTGAAATAGCATGAATACCTGTGGCAAACTGAGGTAAATAAAATGCCTCTGAAATGGCTTCTGTGGAAGCCAAACGGCAAAAATCCACCAAGATTCTCATCTAATCTGCTTGTACCTTACTTTCATTTTAACATTTAAAGTTCAAATCCAATTCTCATACAGCAGTGTAGATCAGTGTATTACAATATATGAGGTAACCCTCACCTTCTGTAACACGTATTCATCCAGCAACGAACAAATCATACCTCCGTTTCTACTAAACTAGCTCCACACTCATTATCTGTACATTGTTAAAGGAACTTCTAGGTATTTAAAGCTGTTTCTTTGTCATTAATGTTGAGCCATTTGCCACAACAAGTGTTTGCCTTGTTCACGTGACAATACCATTATTTCTGATTTTAGACATTTAGTTTCAAGCAAAATTCTTCCAACACTTTTGAACCATAATCTGTGGCACCTGTAATAACTGTCCCAAAGTAGATGTTACAGTACTAATATTATAGATATATTCAAGTGTTTCAGAATCCAGAATGCACACTTCTACTTCATTTGGTACTTAAACTATCAGCAAGATCAACAAGAGTGAGGACTGAACACTACTCTACTGTACATAAGTTGGTATTTCAAAGCAATGTTCTTTTCCTGTCTGGGTTTTTTTCTGAATTTAAACTATACTTAGTAAAGCTTGGCATGTATAATATACAGCTCTTTTATATTGCTTGTCATAAACTTCTTCTAGAAATCTGTCAAATTGTTTTTTCCAAACCTAATAAAGTCAAATAAGTGTTCTCATAATGCAAACATGATTTTTAAAACACTTTTTACAGAAGATTGAGTGGTGGTACTTTTTTCTTGGTCTAAAACTATGTTGCGGCTCTCCTAATTTCTTCTCAATACAAGCTATTATTATTCTTTTTTCGTATTCTTTCACAGATGTTGTCAGTATAAAATACAAGGGATATCGTTCTGTGATTAGCATTTTCTCTTTGAACATCTTTTTGCTTGTACATGTGGAAAATCATTGTCTTGCTCCAATCTGCTGATAAATCTCCTTGTTTCTATACCGCATTGACGATTCTCTCAATCACGTAAACAAGCTTTCACTATCATACGTAAAGATCTATACACGCAGGTCATCGTGTCCCAGGGACTTGTTGTTTCTAGGTTGTTGCAGTGTCCAATTGACTTCATTCAAAGAGATAGGATTTTTCTTATACATACTTTCGTAATGGCCTTTGAATGCATGTATTATCCTTTTCAATGTTCGAGAAATCCTCCCAGTGCTTTTTCCATCTCCGGTCAATTTCAATAGTCAGCCAAACTTCTCACAAGATTCTATCTATGCTCAGCATTATACCTTGTTGGCTGGTTCTCGCTATTCAATATATTCATTATGTTTCTAGTCCAACCTACACTTTATCTATCTTCTGAAAGGTTCAGCTTTCTTCCAACTGCAGCTTCCACCTCATCATTCCAATGTGCACATATTCTTGTTAGTTCTTCTTATCCACTTAATGATTAAAGGATCTTCAGTTATCTCTGTCAGTTTTTCAAAAAATATGCTATTCTTATTTTGTACTCATCACTATTGCATTTTCCAATTTTTTATAACTGTGTAGTGAGGAGGTGTGAAATGAGATATATAAACAAATCAAATCTGAAATCAATTTAAAATAAGATTAATGAATGAAATTAGCTTGTATGGCTAATTTGGCAATGCTCCGTCAATTACAGCTTTGGGCAAAGCATGTATATCTTGTATCATCATCATCTACCAGGTAGGACAAAAGCCTATCTGTGTAGGAAGATCTCCAACTGCTCTTCTTTTCATAGATGGTGCACTTACTTACCTATCTCATCAAGTGTGGTTTTCCTTCACACCACTGTCTCTGCTATGTTCTCTGTTCTTATGAATTCCTGAATCATACTAATAAATTCTTTTTTTTTCTCTGCATTTAACAGTTGTGACCACAACACAACTCATGGCACATTCAGATATATGTTTCCGACAACTACTCCGAATTTTTTGTGTGCATGGACAGTAATGGAGTAGCTTTTACATCGATGATGAAGTTTTTTGTGTTATTTTTCCTGCTGGCTAAATTAGATTTATGCCTGATTTGTCAGTGTACGTATCCAACTCCGATTTCAATGATGACATATCCAGTTTGTTTCAGACACAGAAATTAAGTACTCTTTTTCTATTTTTGTTTTTATTCCCATTATTAAAGACTCCCAAACTACACTTACATCCTGCCCTATATTATCTAACGTGGCTATTGAAATCATCCATTACAATTAAATTTTTCAGATAAGACATGTTGTCAACAACACTCTGATAAACTTCATTAAATTTCCCTACTTCTTCTTCTGGCTTACCTTCCTAGGAGCATAAACATGTCTCAAACCTAAATCCTTGGTTATTCTTTCTTCAATCTATGATGTTCATAGGAAGGCCACACCATGAAGAGGTTTCTCTGTCCCTATGTACCCCAAGACAAAATCTTCACGTACTCTATTACCTCCCTTCATTCTTGAGTTTTACTTTGGGGATGCCTACAATGTCCAACTGTCTGTCTTTCTTCAGGTCCTCCAGTTCTTCGGTCTTGCCTCATGTTATTTCTTCATTTATACTCTCAATCATTAGTCGTTTTCCGATTCTGGTCCTGGTCTGTCTCCTTAGGATCTGTCTTGTTCGAGAATTTATACAAGTATTTTTTTATAAATAAGCACATTATTCACCGGATTGCTAGGCCTGTCATGGCACTGCCATAACCCTGTTAGTCACTTTGTTTTCAGGGCTCTTGATGAGTCTTTAAGGTTACTGTAACTGTTGCTGTAGTAGTCTCCACCATAGTTCGCCTTATCAGGCTAAATCCAGACACGAGCGAAGAGTTTTCGAACATTTTTTTGTGGTAGAATCATGAAGTCTGTGCTTACGAGTTCGTAACCCAATTCAATTAAATGTTTTAAAGTTCTAACATGCAGATATGACGTCACTAGGTACACGTTTCAAGCTTCAGTTATTTTTACATTGGAGATGTAAATATATAACGAGGCTAAATCTAACATGTTAGATTAATGGATTGGATTAGCTCGGGGAGAATAACATCTATAGGGAAGTCATAATCTCGTGCTAACGCCCGCACTCCACGCAAGTACCTTTTATGAAATAATGTTTTGAAAGTAAAAAAATAGTTCGCATATTGTAATAAATTCGCTGTTTGAATAAGTGTGAATGTGTAATTTTGAGGTTAAGAAACCTAAAAATAATCAGATGACTAAAGAAAGCAAAATCTGGAAATATTCTGATTGTAACAGACATATAAATCTAACACTCCATGAAACTCTTTCTATTCTCTCAAAGATTAAAAGCTGGTCTTTTCAAATCTTCAGAATGGCGAATAGTTATGAGATTTCTTTTTTGCTTATTATTACTTGACATCCACAACTTTAGTGGTCGTAACTTTCGTGGAATGCAAACCAACCACTACCTTGGAGTTGTTTCTTTTTTCCTTATTATGGAGGAACCTGAGACATGTTGAGTAAGCACAAACACATCTAACACCAAAATAAAACCACAGAACTGTTTGTACAAGTACCACATTTGTGAGAATTCTAATAGACGATACTCGTGGCATTTCTTATAACTTCTGGGCTTTACTTTTTTCTCCTTATGTATTAGGTCCACATTAAGGCAAAATAATATTATATGTATACCAGATGTAGAAAAATACTCAACAAAAAAGTGTTGAAAACGTTACACTAATTTATATTCTGTTGATGTAACGAAGCGTATGGCGTAACTTGCAAATGGCTTTCGTGGAAATTTACATCCATCTTGGTTTATTTTTATCGCAATTGGAACGCGCTTCTCTTGGAGACATCATTTCTTTATCATACATTTTTCAATAAATTCAGAACACAACATGTATATACAAAGAAGGGTTAAGAGAACACGTTGTCCTTAAATTATCAAACAAATACTTCAGAGATATCACGACTGTTTATTTTCTTAGTAATAAAGGACACTGAGTCCATAAATTTGTTTTTCTTTATTCTTTTTTCGAGAACATCAAGGTGGGCTGGAAACTATGCAATTATATTAAAGAAAAAATATAAACACCCAGAAGGAAACAACAAACACTTTATAATTCTGAAGTATCAATAATATTTTATTATAGTGGAAAGTTAACGTATTTGTTGTTGAATCTGAAACGACTACAATGTAAATTTTAAATAATGCAGTTGATAAAAATACAATATTTACAGAGGGCGCTATCTCCAGGCTCAAAATACAATTTAATATTTACTGTATAGAGATGAAATCTTGAGATTGGATACAATTTCATACATTCTGTATGCTTCGATGTTCTATTGATGATAAAGAAGTAATATGTTGAAACATGTAGAAAATAAAGGTTTTTATCTTTACATATAATGTTATTGAGTAAATGGTTTCTTTCGAATTTCGCGCAATGCTACAGGAGGGCTGTCTACGCTAGCCGTCCCTAATTTAGCAGTGTAAGACCAGAGGAAAGGCAGCTAGTCATCACCACCCACTGCCAACTCGTAGGCTACTCTTTTACCAACGACTAATGGGATTGACCGTCACATTATAAAGCACTCACGGCTGAAAGAGCGAGCATGTTTGATGTGACAGGGATTCGAACCTTGGACCCTTGGATTACGAATCCAGCGCCCTAACCACCTGACCATGCCAGGTCATAAAGAATTTATTCTAATCTATCATTATAAACTATTACTCTCTTAAAGAATCCCTGATACAATCCTATAATAGGACCTTGTTTCCTTTTGCATGCTGCTTGAAATATGCCATGGCAGTTGAACGGATATGTCGTGAAGGCATTTTGTGTGTGTGTGTGTATATATAGATATGTAACGTACTGTTATCTACTGTTAATGGGATTGACCGTCACATTATAAAGCCCTCACGGCTGAAAGAGCGAGCATATTGCGGTCATGAAGCCCGACCCTCGGATTACGAGTCGAGTGTCTTAACCATCTGGCCATGTCAGGCCTTTGAGTAAACGTTATATTATATTTTGAGATTGAGAACCGTATCATCTGTAAATATTTATTGTGCACTATTAAGTCTTGATTCTTTTAACAACTGTGACTTTTGTTGTTGTATGATAAATGTAGTATAGCAACTCCTTCCATCCAGGCATTGTTCTGACGTGTAATATTTCATTCCGTTTATTTAAATATCGACTAAATATGATATTTGTATGAGGTGGAAAGTCTTAGACAATGTATATAAATATTTACTGCTTATTACATGCATATGGTACATCATTCGATTAACTTAACTCTGACATTAAAACAGGAGTACAAACCATAATTTAAGTATGAAAAGTTCCTCGTAAGCTTACGGACTTACAACATTATAACCGGGGTTCGATTCTCTGTTGTGAACGCTGCAGATAACCCAATGTAGTTCTGCTATAAACCAAACACACACACACAAGTGTGAGATATGTCTAAAATTGTGATTTTGTTTTAGTTTGAAGTTAAACGTTACTTCAGTAGCTAACACAAAAAGACTTAATAGTGTAAGCTAAGGTTCGAGCCGCAATGCAGTAGACTGAACACTTTCCACTAAGGATACACTACTACCCTTTCCGCAACCAGATATTTTGCATTTCCAGGAACAAGGATCAACTGGAAAATCTGACAAAATTGCAGTGAAAAATATATTTTATTTGTTGTATGTTTTATGGAAGAAAGATCTCATATATCACTGAATTCATTTGGAAACACCCTCACCAAAGTAAGTCCATATGAACCCTGGAAATAGAACAAGTTAGCTCACGTAAAAGTCCGTCTCCATGGTAAGCAAGGGGAATGTTGAACAGTTAATCCTGTTGATAGGTTGAAGGAATCCAACAAAGCCCTTATGACAACTGGTATTACTTACTTTCTGTCATTTCTATTGTTAATAGTTCGAAATTAATGTGGTTGTACAGTAGAGGTTTCTGACCTCGCTGTTTATCCCACGTGTAAATCAGACACCATTCAAGCTAAAAGTACCACTGTTATACTTACCACAATCCCTTTTTATCTTTCAAAACCTAAAAAGATCACCGGTACTTTGACTTTATAGCTAGTTTCAGCTAAGCAACTAAGAGATTTACATGGTGAACGAATTTAAGACTCGCAGAAATCTGTTTAAAACAACAAAATATATGTAATAGCTAATATTAAGTTAATATTGTGCCTTATAAATGCAAAGAACAGCTCTGAAAATGACTTTTTTATCTCCAAAACACAGTTTATATCTAGATGCAAATGCTTGACAAAAGTTTCATTTTTTCTTCTCGTTCACTGACGTAAAACAACTGTTGTACTGGCACTATGAAAAGTGAAACGAAACAGTATTTGTTTTATATTCGATTACTTCGTATTATGAGTATGACCATGTAAAAATCAAGTTTACGCTACACTCGCTAAATTCCCACCAGTTCCAACGAGTTTACATTAAATTCAACAAAACTTTTCTTGAAATGCCATTGTTAAAACCATCATATTTACATTAGTTGGTCTTCGTTAAAATTGTGTTACATTTCAACGTTCATTAAGTGTGACTACTGTTGAAGTTGATATTTCAGAGAATTGAAATAACAAAAAGGGCAGAAAGCTGTCCAGTGGCTACAGACTGTGAAGCTGCGATTTTGTGGTTCGCGTCCCGTTACCACCACAAAATAAATCGTACTCTGAACTTTGGAACCAATGGTGTATTAAAAGAATGATAGTCAACTCTCACTATTCGACGAGATAAAGAATAGACCAAAAATTGGCAGGGAGTTTGTTTAACTATAAAGCTGCCTTCCTTTTAGTCCATCACTTCAAAACCAAAGACGGGCAGTGCAGATAGCTGTTGTTATTGTTTCGCGAAATTAAGCAACATTTGCTTTTTTGTTTTTGAATTTCGCGCAAAGCTGCACGAGGACTATCTGTGCTAACAGTCCCTAATTTAGCAGTGAAAGACTAGATGAAATGCAGCTAGTCATCATCACCCACCGCCAAATCTTGGGCTACTCTTTTATCAACGAACGGTGTGATTGACCGTATATTATAACGCCCCCACAGCTAAAAGGAAGAACATATTTGGTGGGAGAGGGATTCGAACCCACAACCCTCAGTTTCCATCCTAATCACCTAGCTATTTCGAGCCTCCATCAAAGAAACGAAGTTTTTCTCTTATCTTAGCCTTAAAATTCTTTGACTTAGCACGAGTTTATATTGAAACTTTAACGTTGTTTTTTTTCTCTTCAGCAGTTTGTAAGTGAATATGTTTATTCAGCATTTGTCGGAACATCAATAAACAACGCCTGTTTTTGGTTGCTTTTTGCTTTATTTTGTATTAGACTAAGATAAATTTCCAATAAACATTCATAATGAGTAAAACGACAAACCTAATAAAATAAGACAGGTTCTGCTTTAGCGAAATGTGGCTAAATCATAAAAACGCTTTACGTATGTACTGAAGCATGTTTTCACATGTTTCGAGGGTCATTAAACACATATTACGAAGCATTTCCCATGTGTGCTGTCTGTAAATTTGAGCTGTTGTCATTTCAGCATGCATGTGATCGTTTCGAGGAATAACTAATAATATACGCAGCGCATCTCAGGTTAGCTGTAGCTCGGTAGAAAGTCATGAAAGCTAGCTGTCATCGTTTCATCACGTAACATGTATGAACATAAAAACTATCAATGCTGGGTCATGTGTTGCAATCACCAGCAGACGGACCCTACTATAGCTCGTGCATCTCACTATCATAGAGCAGTGCACTTTAAGCTAGTTTCGATTTCAAATGTAAACCACCTGATAGAGATAGATTACAAATACATAAATACGTATACAACAGTCATCCATCATACCTCGGATACCAATCCACTGTACTACAAACTTTAATATATTTAATGTGTACTTGAGAATCCTTACAATGACACAATTTACAAACCATGCATCATAGTCAAGTAGTGGATGGTTGTCCAGAACTGTGGACACATATTTTACCTCCCACATGGTAAACATAAACTAAAACCAACCTTCCAGCATTGGTAATGACTGGTAAGGTTAAGAAGGTGTTAGTAAAAAAGTATATAAAAACATTGTCTATAAATATTCACACATTATAGATACGAGACTTATTCCTATGAAGGCTATTTTTTGATTAATTTTTTTCACAGCTGGAATTCAACTCCGATGCTTAAATTTGCTGTTGGGTTTTTTGTTGTTTTTTTCACTCTCATCGACTTCTCGTGAGATAGGTCAGACCTGTCTTTTCCTTTACCTCATTAAAGATATTATCAATATAACTAAAAATTATATTTTTTTGAAGTAGAGGATTTCTAGTGACATCTGTAAAGAACAACTAAACCTCAAATTCGATCATGGTCTTAGATATTTTTTGACACTCATGAGACGTGCAAAATATGGTTATTTTGTCTGGATTCCTCTAAAGTTAAGGAGTAAAAAACAAACTAAAATTTACACGTATTTATATATATATATATATCATACAAGTTTAATTAAAGGAAGGGAAATTTATGTATTTACTATAATGGAGAAATCATGGATATGAAATTAGTAATCGCATCAGGTGACTTTGGATGTCATCTTCGAATGTGTTTTTGTTCGTTGTTGAGCAAACAACATATTTGAAAAGCATCATAATATCTAAGCAACAAGTAATAGTCAAAATTAACTTCTAATGCCTGATATTGTGTTTATAATTCGATATTTTATTTACAATCAATGAGCTAAAGAAGTTTTTCAACAAGCCGAATCACCCATTGTGTTAGCTCATGAATCACGATAATGGTTCATAACAGGGATCACATAAGAATTTGTTCGAAACTATAATAGAAGAGTCAGGCAAAAAATAAAAATACCTTAAAAACCGGGCTTATTTTAGACATATATTTGCCCAGTGCTGTGCATTAATAAGCCAACATGCAAGTTTGTCTTCTTGACTTCAAATAGCTGCTAAGGAGATTTTAGGGTTAGGTTCACGTTTGCATTTCAACTACCAAAAGAAAATGATTTGTGGAAATACATTTCAGGTGAAATAATGATCAAATGAACTGGTGAAAATGATTTATAACCTACCCTGGCGCCAGTGTCTTACGTCATAAGAGAACTGCCTGGGTGTAGAAGGACACAGATAGAATGATAAAGAATTCTGTGCACCCGAACAATGAAAAGTAGAAATCTACATATAGAGATCGCAAAAAACAGTTCAAGCTACAAATCCTTATTATGACTCCACTATATAATAACTGCAGATGGTAACTACTGTAATGTGGGATTACAGAAAAATTTTACAAAAAAAAATGAGAAAGTACTTTTAAGCCTAATTCGATTTCCTTAGTTTTGTCGTGTTGCGAAATTTTACAATCCTTTCAATTTCGGCCCGGCATGGCCAAGAGTGTTAAAGCGTGCGACTCGTAATCTGAGGGTCGCGGGTTTGCATCCCCGCCGCGCCAAACATGCTAGCCCTTTCAGCCGTGGGGGCGTTATAATGTAACAGTCAATCCCACTATTCGTTGGTAAAAGAGTAGCCCAAGAGCTGGCGGTGGTTGGTGATGACTAGCTGCCTTCCCTCCAGTCTTACACTGCTAAATTATGGACGGCTAGCACAGATAGCCCTCGAGTAGCTTTGTGCGAAATTCAAAAAACAAACAAACAAAACAACCTTTCAGTTTCCGTCATCACAAAATCCGGTGTTTTCTGAGCGTGCGCATTGGTTGGAGATTACAACTCGTGCGTTTTCTATCTATTTATTAGAAATAGCCACGTGAAAGGTTCCAGATTTCACTGTTGTTTGTCGTTTCTCAGTCACTATTGTTCATCGCTACTCAAATTTGATGTCTCTACTTGAATTTCTGAAACTATATTTCAGCGAGTTTTTAACACTGGACGATTACAACAGTAGGTTTCCCTACTCAGACGACTACGGTAATTCTTTCTTCTGTTTCTCATATACATCTGAAACCGTGAGTGTATATTCAGAATTCATTACTGCTGCATATAGCACCGTTTCATATAGCTATTGCTATTTTTAAACAGTTGGTATCGAGGTAGCACTTGTAAATGTTGTCTATAATTACAACTTATGTTAAGTGTATCACTTTTGTCACTCTATTTTGCACGTATTATTTGTATTGCCATATTCTAATACACACTTGAATAGCAGCAGGCTTTTACAGAGCATACCTATGTAGACCTAACAAGTTAAACATGTTAGTGAATCTGTTTACGTTGCATTAATATGTGTTATATTATTTTAGAAAAAAAACACTGTCATTGTTCCGTTCAAATAAGATTGCTTTGTTGCTGCTCGTCTTTTGTTACATTACACTGTGATATTGATGGAAATTATTCATTCAATCTGTGCTGATACAATATTCAAGATGGTCCTTTGAAAACAGTTTAACATTTTGTTTCTTGTAGTTACACACCAGTGCATGTGTTTATTCTTTGGTGTACATTTGTTATTTATTTTGAATATGTTCAGTGTGATGGTTGGTGACAAAAAAAAAAGCCAGTGCAACAGTAAACTGTTTAAAATAATGTGACATTCAATTGAGCAAGTACACACGTATGTAGTTTAAATTTTACTTTTCACGAATCTACATAACCTACTTAAGAAACAATATTATTAAAACTTTTAATTTATAAAGAGGGAATAATGCAAATATTATATTATATTATATTATATTTTCAAGTCTACGACTAAATTAAAAGAAGTAAGCAAATTAGTCTGGAAGCAGTGTGTACACTATTTTCTCGAACAACAAAACCCTATTTTACTCCATGTTCACACTATTTGTCAATTTTATTGGAATCAAAATAGGGTTAGTAGCTTAAACTAACGTAGGGCCTGTTTCCAAACTTATTTGTTTACGTTTTCTAGTTTCTAGTTGGCTTCAAAATATAATCCTTGCATTTTGATTCGGCTTGTTTCTGTAGTAAGTTTTTGACGATCACTGTTTCTCTTTTGTAAATAAATAATATTTGCTCATCTTATATTGTATTTTACTTTACCATAATAAAACCCCTGATCTTTAACAAATTTCTCAAGTTCAACAAACGAAGACCTTAAGGTTTTTATAAACGTTTGTTGAATATGCTCTTTCAGCCGTGGGGGCGTTATAAAGTCACGGTCAATCCCACTATTCGTTGGTAAAAGAGTAGCCTAAGAGTTGGCAGTGGGTAGTGATGACTAGCTGCCTTCCCTCTGATCGTACACTACTAAATTAAGAACGGCTAACGCAGATGGCCCTCGTGTTGCTTTGCGCGAAATTAAAAAACAAACAAACAATTGTTGAATATATATGTTTACATTTAAAGCTTACAAGCACTGATCTATATACCAGGGCTTGCAGCTCAAGTTCTCCACCAATATATATTTGTGTTTGCAAAATATATATTTATAGAGAATATGGTGTTTAAATATTACAAGTCGCTTTCTAAAAGTTCATAAAATCAAATGAAAGCGTTAGTGTTCTACGTACCTTTGCTCGTGAACAAATACCATGTTCAAGTGCAAGGCTGCGCCATATTTTTAGCTCGTTCTTTTTCCCGGAAGTCCTAAGAAAGAAATCTATTAAGAATTGTACAATCTAAATGCTTTCATAAAAACATGAATTTTTTTACGTTCATTACACGATTAAAGTAAAGACATTATTACATACTTTTCTTTAACCACGGCCACGCGCCATTTCCACGTGCCTGAGAGGGAGATCGCACGTGCATATTATTTCCACACATCTAATTACGTAGCGTGACTTTTTGCATCCTTAGTTAATATTTTAAGAAATCTTACAGACTGTAAAAGTTATTTTACTTAGCATTCAAAAAGAGGGAAGGTTTATCTTTTACTCTTGACAAATCGTTAACGTGATAAGTGTGTGGTAATTATTATCATTCCAAGTTAAAACATACGGGCACCTACAATGGGCAATTTAAATCTACTCGCTTCTCATTTTGAAACGTGTTTTTATTTTGTCAAGAAAAAATAAATAGTGTTAAAGGCAAGGTATCTCACGGAGAAATATTTAAGTAGTTTTTTTGATAACTAATGAGCAAGAATACGTTTGGTAATTTCCACAATTTTTTTTGAGTTGTGAAAATCTGTTGTAAATCGGTATTCCGAAATCTGTGAAGCAAAATGTCTTTTAATTCAAATGTGTATTTATATTCACGAGTAACTTGTTTGTTTGTTTTTTGGAATATCGCACAAAGCTACTCGAGGGCTATCTGTGCTAGCCGTCCCTAATTTAGCAGTGTAAGACTAGAGGGAAGGCAGCTAGTCATCACCACCCACCGCCAACTCTTGGGCTACTCTTTTACCAACGAATAGTGGGATTGACCGTAACATTATACGCTACCACGGCTGGGAGGGCGAGCATGTTTAGCGCGACGCGGGCGCGAACCCGCGACCCTCGGATTACGAGTCGCATTGCCTTACGCGCTTGGCCATGCCAGGCCACATAAGTAACATTGGTACAAAAGACAACACTGATATCACAGTTACACATAGGTAGGATTGAAAATGCTGTTTTCTTCCAAATTCGCTGATGACTACAATAATACGTTTGTGTTCAATGGATAAGCTTGCTTTCTGAAGTTTGACCTGACGAGTAAAATAAGTCTTCAGCATTAGGAGCACTAACTCTGAAACAGATTGGTTTAAGCAAGTTGCTTAAAACAATTAAAGGGCAAAAAATTCACAGATTTAGGGAAATATCGAAGACAAAAGATAGATAAAAAATTACGAGATTTTAAAGAAATATTAGCCAATAGGATTGTACAAAACATTACCATATATAGGGGAATATTAGTGATATGGAATGTGCAGAGACTTCCTGGGGCTGGGAATGTATTATTAATAACAGAGGGACAAAGAAATGCTGAGTTTGAAAAAACATATTATAATAAGTGGATAAAGAATAACTGGCTTTGAGAGACGTTAATAATAAGAGATGAGTAAAATATAACAAGACTTGGGAGAGGCATTAATAATAAGGGTTGAGTAAAATATAACAAGACTTGGAGGAGATATTAACGATAAAGGAGAGACATTAATAATAAGGGATGAGTAAACTATAACAAGACCTGGAGGAGACATTAATGTTTAGGGATGAGTAAAATATAACAAGACTTGGGAGAGACATTAATAATAATGGATGAGTAAAATATAAAAATACATGGAGGAGACATTAATAATAAGAGATGAGTAAAATATAAAAATACATGGAGGAGACATTAATAATAAGAGATGAGTAAAATATAACAAGACTTGGGAGAGACATTAATAATAATGGACGAGTAAAATATAACAAGACTTGGGAGAGACATTAATAATAAGGGATGAGTAAAATATAACAAGACTTGGAGGAGACATTAATAATAAGGGATGAGTAAAATATAATAAGACTTGAGAGAGACATTAATAATAAGGAATGAGTAAAATATAAAAATACCTGGAGGAGACATTAACGATAAAGGTTGAGTAAAATATAAAAAGACTTGGGAGAGACATTAATAATAAGAGATGAGTAAAATATAACAAGACTTGGGAGAGACATTAATAATAAGGGATGAGTAAAATATAACAAGACTTGGGAGAGACATTAATAATAAGGGATGAGTAAAATATAACAAGACTTGGAGGAGACATTAATAATAAGGGATGAGTAAAATATAACAAGTCTTGGGAGAGACATTAATAATAAGGGATGAGTAAAATATAACAAGACTTGGAGGAGGCATTAATAATAAGGGATGAGTAAAATATGACAAGACTTGGAGGAGACATTAATAATAAGGGATGAGTAAAATATAACAAGACTTGGAGGAGACATTAATAATAAGGGATGAGTTAAAATATAACAAAACTTGGAGGAGACATTGATAATAAGGGATGAGTAAAATATAACAAGATTTGGGAGAGACATAAATAATAAGAGATGAGTAAAATATAACAAGACTTGGGAGAGACATTAATAATAATGGATGAGTAAAATATAACAAGACTTGGGAGAGACATTAATAATAAGGGATGAGTAAAATATAACAAGATTTGGAGGAGACATTAATAATAAGGGATGAGTAAAATATAACAAGACTTGGAGGAGACTTTAATGACAAAGGATGAGTAAGATATAACAAGACTTTTGGAGACATTAATGACAAGGGAGGAGTAAAATATATCGAGACTTGGAGGAGACATTAATGATAAGGGATGAGTAAAATATAACAAGACTTGGAAGAGACATTAATAATAAGAGGTAAGTAAAACATAACAAGACTTGGAGGAGACATTAATGATAAAGGATGAGTAAAATATGACAAGACTTGAGTATACACTAATGATAAGATGTTAGGTTTAGAGAGATATGATGAAAATATCTAAAAGTATATGCATGTCATTTTTCACTCATATTTATTATGTACTTCCATTCATGGAGACATTAAGTGTTAACCCTGTTTGCACATAACATATCTATTTTTGTTTGTTTAATAAATACCAAACTGTTTCATTTCTCTTGTTTAATAGTCTTACTTTCAGACCCAGCATGGCCAGGTGATTAGAAGGCGCTTGACTCACAATATCAAGGTTACGGGTTCGAATTCCTATCCCACCAATCATCCTCTTCCTTTCAGACGTACTGGCGTTATAGTGTTACGGTTAATCCCACTATTCGTTGGTAAAAAAATAGCCCAAGAGTTGGCGGTGGGTGATGATGACTACGTGCCTTCCATCTAGTCTTTCACTTCTACATTAGTGACGGCTAGCGCAGATAGACCTCGTGTAGCTTTGCGCGAAATTCAAAATAAATAAATAAATAAAATACATTTGGCAGCACGATATTGAGAAAGCATTCGACACTGTATGGCACATTGGTCTTCGGTTCCGTGTGTATGAAATGGGACTACCGCGAGGAATTATTCGCTGGTTATCAAACTTTTTGTAAAATAGAAAATGTAGAGTAAACGTAGAGGGAATTTTCTCGGAGTTCTTCACTCCAGAAGCTTGAGTCCCTCAAGGAGTGGTGGTTAGCCCTATTCTCTTCATCATGTATGTAAGTAATATGCCACTAAAAGACCCAAACCATGGATACGCGTCTCAGTTCGCTGATGATGTAGCAATTTGGAAAAGTGCCCCTACACCAGAAATGGCAGCCACTAACTTACAACCACAACTAAATAGATTATGTGAATATTGTGAAAAATATAGAATCAAAATAAATACAACGAAGACGCAACTGGTAGTATTTTCAAAATCTACGAAATATCAAAAAGTTCAACCCCAAATTTATATGAATGGGGAACGCCTCCAGACTGCTACATCTGCCAAATATTTATGATTAACATATGATTCGAAGTTTCTTGGATAAAACATGTAAATAACATAAAAACTAATATTTGGCGAAGAATAAACTACTCTAGGAGTCTAACTGGTAAAAACTACGGAACAACACCAGAAAACATCATTAAAATATACAAGTCACACATTAGACCTGTAATAGACTATGCAGCTCCTGCATGGATCAATGTAAGTGTAAAACAAATACAAACCAAACTTCAAACATTACAGAATACACTAATTACATCAGCATACAGAGTACCTAAAACCACTTCATCAAAGTTCATGCATAATTACTCAAACACACAAACAATACCAGATAGACTTCTACAGAGTACAATAAAATATTTTGATAAAAATTTGCGAAAAAATGAGTTGTTATGCGAACTAGACATTTATTGCATATATATATGATGAAGAGACATCTAAACACCTCTCCCCGTTAAATCTATACATTAGAACATTAAGACAAAATCATTTGAAATAATAATAGTAATAGTGGTATTAGAATATAGATAAAATAAAACAGGCCACCTACGTTCTAGACTTATTAAATAATAATAATAGTAATAAAAAAATCAAGAACAATATAAATGGACATTGTCCTGAAAAGGACCAGACTAAATTTATGATATCACTCCAGCCATTCTGTATTTAAATCGAAATATATATTAATCTGGCCACTCCAACAAAGTTATGGAAAGAGGAAGAGGTCGAGTGTATCTGACCCTCCCGGGTATACACATAAATATACCCAAACATCAGAGAGACTTCGAAGACTTCGAACATTGGGCAGCATTTCTTGTTTTACTACGATTGGTGCATTTGAGTCTATTGCACTATAATGATCAAATGTAAGTATTGGATAATGTTTTACCACACATTACAAACGAACAAGAAATACATATGCCCATATAAATCAGTTTCATGTATTGGCAGGGTCTTTACCAGGAGAGTAGGGGCTGGTAAATGACCAGTAGAATGGGTCCATATTTTGGACAAAAACAAAGGAAAACATCGTAACATAATATATTCTGGAATTAATATCCAGGATATAAATTACCTGGCAAATGAGTGTGCATATATCTGGTTTTAATTAACCATTTTAAACCATTTAAACTTTTTTACGATTCAGTTATTACAGTTGATATGAAATACGCGTGTATAGTTGTTTGTCACACGGTTGTTAAAACATCAAAAAATACGTTACACAAGAATACTCAAATCTTTAGCAATGGGCTGATAACAGGAGAATTAATATAGTTGATTTATTAATCCAAATGATTACTTTGTCACGATGAAAAACGTTTTGTTAATATCATGTGTATGTTAAAGTAGAACGTCGAATAAACTGATTCGATTTACTGACTTTCTAGCTATGCTCAAACAAACTTTTAGCAAGAATCAGGGTTGACAACTAAATTAAGTTGGTAACTACATATTAAACAGATTTATCAGATATTCTGTTTTATTGTTATATTGGGTGAAAAAAGCTTGGTTTGAAGTTCGCACAAAGCTGCACGAGGTTATTTGCGCTAGCCGTCTCTAATTTAGTAGTGTAAAGCATGAGGTAAGGCACCTAATCATCACCATCCGCTGCCAACTCTTAGGCTACTCTTTTACCAACGAATAGTGGGATTGGCCGTTACACTATAACGCCCCTACAGCTGAAAGGTCGAGCATATTTGATGCGTGTTCCTTTAGAACAAGTAGTGTTTAATATACAATCATTTTTAAAGAAAATACTTTACCTATAATTACATATAAAACAATACCTAGATGCGTATATATAAATACATTTCCAAGCTCCAACATGTAACAATTAATTTCAAATACATTGAAAAATATTCTATTCTAATTTAAAGATGTTTAGTATGAAGTCTCTATTATACTTATTTTACCATAACATCATGAATACATTGTCACGTTGCGGTGTTCTTCAACGTTCATCCACTGTTCGAATGAAAAAAACAACAACCTAAAAACATATATATAAATAATATTTGTCTGCCCAAAACTTTTCTCACAAACGTGAAGTCTGTCGACAAAGAAAAGCTACAGGAGGGCTATCTGTGTTAGCCGTCCCAAATATAGCAGTGAAAGACTAAAGGGAAGGCAGCTAGTCATCACCACCCACCACCAACTTTGGGACTACTATTTTATCAACTAAGAGTGGTGTTGACCGTCACTTTATGACGCTTCTAATGATAAAATAAAGAGCGTGTTTGGTGAGACAGGTATTGAAACCCGCTACTCTTAGGGTGCAAGTCAATCTTTATCACCTCCTGGTCTTGGAGGGTTAGGGCGAAGACAAATACGTAACTTTCCAATGATCTATTTCTTGTCATACCCTTTCCCTTGGTGGACTCAGCAGATAGACCGATGTGGCTTTGCTATACGAAAATAACACCCACGCTGCAATACCTTTAAAAAAATATACCAGACAAAGAAATATAAAATATTATTTATAAGGTATTCCAGAATGTTCTTGGGATCCAATATAAAGCACGATCAAACTACTTGGATTTTAATAATATTACTACTGATACCAGAGAACGAAGATAGCCGTAAAATGATTGACGTTTCTATTTCGTGAGCCTCTAACAGAAAATCTTTTATAATATGTTTACTTTGAAAAGATACAATAAGTAACCACATAACATGTTTCACCCATATGCTATTTTCGAAACACAAAATTCAGAATTATTTGCTGTACTTTTAAAGTGCTTGACGTTAAAGTGTGTCACCTGGAACTTATTTTTTTTAACAAATTGCTTAGAGTTAAAAGCAGTAAGATAAACAACTAGAAGTGCGTAAACCAGAAAATGTAAACTAACTAGAAAAACAGTTATATTTTGAAAAAAAAGTCATAACTGTCTGCTGGTTCTTAGCTGTTCTTCACGACATATTCAGTTGGTCTCAAATACTTTTAGTGTCCCCTGTTTCTTTCTAGACTAGACCCCTTAACTAGACCATCAACACGTTTGTTCTGCCCTTTTGATTAGTTTTCGAAAATGACCCAGATGATTAATACAAATATGACAAAATAAAAAAAAAGGTCGAACGACCTTGCGCTTATGTCGAGGGTCTTTCTTCTTATACTCTTCATTGCACGTCAAAAATTTAACTAACGTGATCTCTGACCCGCGAGCGTTGTGTGCATGGTACCTTAGCACTAGAAAAAAAAAAAAACGCTTTGAAAACGTTCCTTCAGTTGCCTCAACTACAACCAATAAACGGATATAGAAAATCAAATGAACCTATAGTAGTACAATCTGTTAAAATATATATAAAAAAAATGAAGTAAGTATTCTGAGTACAAGTTAGTGAAGTCTACTTTAGGTAATTACCAACGAGTACTATATTCTAACGATTATTTAAACACATTTCTTAAAGTATTTCTGTATCACATTGGCTGTGAATCTGTCTTTATTGGTGAAAGTACTGAGTTGTCTCATATATGTTTATTATTTATCATATTTTTGTTTTCATCGGTTCTTTACACTTGAGTGTTGTAACACGAAGTAGTATAATATTACTCAGTTTGGTTTGGTTTATTTTGAATTTCGCGCAAAGCTACACGACGGCTATCTGCGCTAGCCATCCCTAATTTAGCTGTGTAAAACAAGAGAGAAGGTAGCTTGTCATCACCACCCACCGCCAACTCTTGGGGGTTACTCTTTTACGAACGAATAGTGGGATTGACCGACACATTATAACACCCCCACGGCTGAAAGGGCGAGCATGTTTGGTATGACGGGGATTCTAACCTGCGACCCTCAGATTTCGAGTCGAGTGCCTTAACCACCTGGCCATGCTGGGTTTACCTTGTGAATGGCACAAGAGTAAATTGGGAAGTGTAGATTAACTCATTACCTCAGGATGGTCCAGCCTTTAACCTATGGAATATCGGGCTGTACATGATGGAAACATGCGTTATTACTTTATATGACTTACTAGAGTGGTATTTTTATTAAGATTTACTTCGAAGTAAAATATTTAACGCATGAACTTGAATTTTAACAAGATTCATACTGAAGGCGCTGGTTGGAGTACGCTGCATTACTTAAGTAAATATTTTGGTGACTTACGAAACGTTTCGGAAAATTACAACATAATATGTCTATCATTACGTTTTATTTTCATTTATAATTAAATATCTTCACACAAAGAACCAGAACGTGAAACAACAGTTTTATGTGAAGTTCATATACTGTCCGGTTTATATTTCTTGAAGATATATTCCAGAGACTGCGACTAACCACACAGTGAAAATTCAGTTTAAAAACGATCGCTACTAAAGAAAACTGTCCCTATTAAATTAACATATTTACCAAAAAAAAAATGAAACATTGTAACGTTAACATTCATCATAATCAAACACGAATATACACCACTGTATACGCTCATATAATTTCAGGCTGTTTTAAAGGATTTCATGGTGTATTCTGAAGGAACATCATATTTACCTTTCTATTGTTTATCATATCAGAAAATTTTATTTGTTTACAAAACCACTCGAAGACTATCTTTGTTAATCCTCCCTAATTCTAAGGGAGTCCCTAATTCTTAGTCCCTAAGTTATGGACTAGAGGGAAGGCAATTAGTCAACACTTCCCTCTACCAACAATTTTAACACCCAAAAGTGGAATTGATCACAACGTTGTAATTCCTCCACAGCTGAAAGTGTGAGCGTGTTCGGAGAGGGGCTTATACTATAAGATGTATATGGACATGAATTTCTGTCAGCATCTTTGATTTAACAAGACAACCGAATCATAATTGTTTCTTAAAACTTTTGCTGTTATTGTGACACAAAATCAATACTGGTGTTTCAGTTTACAAACCAATTGAAATCAGCGTTTTATAAAACCATTACTGGTGTTTTAGTTCACAAGCCAATTGAAATAATCGCTTCACAAAACCATAATTGGTGCTTTAGATCACAAGCCAATTGAAATCATCGTTTCACCAAACCCTTACTAACGTTTTAACTTACGAAGACATCATTGTTTCACAAAATCACTGTTGATCTTTTAGTCCACCGAATCAACTGAAACCATTCATTCACCAAACCACATTCAGTATTCATTACATTCTAGTCCCGCCCCGTCAGTAGCTGTAAGTTTACTAATTTACATCTCTAAAACCAGAAGTTCGATTCCCTATGATAAACAGAGCTCAGATGCCCTACAGTGCACTTTGACCCTAAAACAAACCATGAATTCTAGTATGGTGCTACTTTAGTTAGCATAAACTATGTATACACAAGTAATGGCTGTCAAATAAGGGTAAGGAGACTAACCCAGAAAATCTAAGTCCGTGCAGTTCATGTGAATGGTTAGAACTTATTGTGTTATAATAAATCCTGTCTTGGGCAACGGCCCAGCATGGCCAAGCGTGTTAAGGCGTGCGACTCGTAATCTGAGGGTCGCGGGTTCGCACCACCGTTGTGCCAAACATGCTCGCCCTTTCAGCCGTGGGTGCGTTATAACATGACTGTCAATCCCACTATTCGTTGGTAAAAGAGTAGCCCAAGAGTTGGCGGTGGGTGGTGATGACTAGCTACCTTCCCTCTAGTCTTACACTGCTAAATTAGGGACGGCTAGCACAGATAGCCCCCGAGTAGCTTTGTGCGAAATTCTAAAACAAACAAACAAAGTCTTGGGCAACTTTCACGTGGAAAGAATTAAAGTCCAGATATATTTGAATGTATAATTTGGTCTCTGACACACCTTTTTTCAAGAGGGTTAAGATTATTCTAAGGTTGATGACTGAAAGATACTATCATATGTTTCTAATGCTCTCTGGTGACTCTACGGTAAATATGAGGGCTTTTATTGCTAAAAATCGGATTTCGATACTTACTGTGTAGCTTTTCGCTTGACTACAAGAGATATAAACATTTGTAATGGTGCTATCATCTATTGTTGTTTATGGTTGTTATTGTTATTTGTAATTAAGCACAAATCTTCACAATGCATAAATGCTCTGCCCACCACAGATATCGAAACCCGGATTCTAGCATTGTAAGTTCGCAGATATGCCTCTGGGCCACTGGGGGGTACTGTCATCTATTATTTCGTAGAATGTAAGGCGTCAGCCTTTGCGACGCTAACAAATAAAGCTAACCCTAGTTCCATAATATGTTGAAAGTGAGACAGTTCTAAAACTACACGTTTGGCGTCTATGGTAAAGATTTTGGGCTGATAATACAAATTAGTGTTTTAAATGTCCAAAACTGTCGTAAAGTATCATATTACTTTGATTGTATTTATATTAAAAATAAGTCAAGGGTACTGGAGAGCCATCAGTTTCCCGTTTCGGTATCAAGACTTCACCATCAGTACGAGTTTTCTTCATCAACCTTCACCCGTCTATCACATGTTTGATTGTAGACATCTTAAATATTTTAGAACAAACACAGTAAAAAATTTGTGAATATTTCTTAACCTCGCTAAAAGAATGTACTAGTGTTTAATGTTGACTGACAAGTTCATGTACGGTTTAGAGCTCTCTGTCTATAGTGTGGAGCGACTTCAGTGGCTACATGTCGAGGGTTAAAGATAACATTGAAAATTAACTAAAAAATGTTGCTTATTCTCGAAAATCTCACATATAGAATGCCGTTCATATGTTTATAACTTGTTTCATAACGGGTAAGAAAAGTTAATGGAAAGATTAGTCTAGGACAATATATTTAAAATCAAGAGCATTCAAAGCAATATATTGATATGTGAATGTCCTTATACAATTCCTTGGCTTATTTAAAAGTTAATGGAAAGATTAATCTAGGACAATAGATTTAAAATCAAGAGCATTCAAAGCAATATATTGACATGTGAATGTCCTTATAAAATTCCTTGGCTTATTTAAATGTCATTATAATTAATAGTATCCATTTTAAAGCAACATATTTTGGTGTATATGCCAATAAGGCCATGATGAAAATGGATCTGAAGTCATCCCAAATTGTCGCCAAAGAGACACCATTCATGTCACTATTAGCCTACAGCCTTAGCATGAAACAACAGACAATTTTACCAAGCTGTCAAATATTCAGAATGGCTACGTATTATTGAATGGCATTTGCCAAATCCGCCAACGTGCCAGGCCTTCGATGATATACGACGGACTTTACGCATTCCTGTAGCCAGTAGCACGGGATAGGATAGTGGTTAGTGCATTTGGCTCAGCCTGCATGTAACGGAACCAAAATCTCCTACCAAGCATGCTCGTCTTTTCAGCCGTTCGAGAGTTATAATTTGACGGCAAATTCCACAAGTTGTTCGTAAGGTAGCCCAAGAGTTAGTGGTAAGTAATGTTGTGTATTTGCCTTGTCTCTAGTCTTTAGAATTAGGTACAACTAGCACGAGTACTCCTCGAGCAAGTTTGCACGAAATTCAACAAACCAACCAGTCCTATTCTAAATAAACTAAAAATGGCCATCAAACAAAATGTAGCCATATTGAAGAACTTCATCGTTGAGACGTATGTCACGTTTTCCAATGATTCAGACCATCGTTGACTTGAATGTTTACCATATTGAACAAACAGTTCCAGCTAGTCACCATTTTAGGTAACAGCAAATTCGTGTTCCCAAAATCTCAGTGGTACATCCATCAAGAATTATTGTCCTGTAACGGATAATATTAATTGGACATACTTAGAACCATTATAAATGTCATCGTTTATATATAAAAGTAATTATCAATTGATACGTGAGCATGATTATGTGTATCAATGCTCACCAAAAAAGATTGGGTAAGGCCAGTGATCATTTCCAAAGCATAAAGTTTATAATTAATGAAGCCTAACTCCCTGGAATCCTTACTGTAATGATATATTTCTGATGTTCACGTTATCAAATTCGTAGATCTTTTATCAAAGTTTTTTAGAAGTGCTAATAAAAACTCAAAGACAACAATCAACATCCTGAAAAATAACAAAAGACACATTTAGAACAATCCCTATCTCGATGACTCAGGTCATGGCAAAATAACGGAGTTGATGGCAGGGTGACACTATATTATTTCATATCTCATTTTATTCTTAGAAACGAAAGGTATTGGCGGATAACAATAATTTTATTTAGCTTAAAAAATTACTTGACTGTTTAATCAGAAAAGATGGTTTGTGTTTCCGTTTAAAAATGGCTTGAATTTCAACTGTCTGTCTAGTTACTACTAGAAAACAAAAATAAAACATCAAACGACCCGTGTGCTTAAGAACAACTGAGACAAAGTCAGCGAACTTTTTTTGCCCCGTGAAGCGTAGAAATCACATAGTTATCACCAGGAAGGAAACGAATCGCCACGCAAAAGTATTCATAAATCAAGTGAACAATAGGTGTTGTTAATGACCATATATTGTTGCGGTAAAAGGTAATAGGAATATTAAAAATAGGTGCGTGTGCAGGTTGTGAAGTATAGAACCAACATATCAAATAAGAATGTAACGCAACCTGCTATCTTGTTTTACTCGTACGTGCCCTGAAAAAACAGACACATAAAATGCCGGTTGGTAATTGGACCCCGTTATACCTTGTCACACAGACTTACATATAGAGAACTGTGATGATGTAATGCGGTAAAACTGCTTTTGAAACATTATTTGCACTCTACCATTTGAAATGTATATCGCAAAATTAGAATTTAATTTATACTGGCTTCTCCTAAACACATACTTTAAATAACATTTAAATAGGGGGGAATACAAATAGACTGACCGTGAAGAGGAAGATGTGAATGGTTAACAAGAATCGGTTGAGTATGTATGTTGCACCACACCACAAGAATCGGTTGAGTATGTATGTTGCACAACACCCAACTAACAACAACGGCTATTTATATAGTAATTAAGCAATGAGCACTTAGTGACGATGCTGGGATTGCGGTTATAGTATCAAGTTTGGGTCAGGTGACTTTCAAAGAAATGGATCTTATTTTCCTGAATCCAGTTTTTATCGCGTAGCATAACCAGTCCAGCAAACTTAAACACAATTTGAAGGAAAATCGAATAACTTTTTGTTTTTTCTTCTTAGTTGCATAAAGATAATATTTAGCATATAAAAAAAAATATACTAGGCAAACTACTAGCTCAGCATGACAGCTTCTTGTAGAGACCAACAGTGTTTACCACCCACTTAAAACACGTTTGTGTCGTTTTACACATAAATATAACATGTTCGGTTGTTGTCAGTGCCATAAAACTTACCCGTATCTTTGTGTGTTTCTACGCATTTAAATAAAAACTACAGCATGATACTTCTGTTTCTTGTCAATAAGCGTCAACGTGTACCGTTCGCAGTCGTTATACACTGAAAACAGAGTTGTAAAAGAACAACAAATAGAAATGTATTTCAAAAGTAAATTTTAGTGAAAATTCTGTTTTAAGAATTGTTCGAACCAAGTATAACTGCGTATCTTACATGATCAACATGAAACAATAGTTTATAATCAACATAGAACACGAGCGTATAATCAACTTGCAACAATAGCCTACAATCAACTTAAAACAATACTGTATTATCAAGTTGAAACAATAACGTATGATCAAAATGGAATATTTGTGTATAACTAACCTGGAACAGTAGTGTACGGTGTACTAGGAGCAGCGATGAAGGATCGACCTATAAATGTAGTGTAACAATAATCAATCTGATCAACTTGGGATAATTATATAAAAATGATCAATGTGAACAAGAAGTGTGTTACCAAGTTCACACAGGTTATGATTAATCTGAAACAGGGGCGTGTGATCCATAATAAACAGTAGAGTATGGTCAACAAAACAACAGGAGCAGAAACTAATTTGTAATAGAAGCGTATAATAAAGATCGAACAGTGGTGTACGTATAAATAGCCTGGGAAAGTATAGTGTTTATGAACAAAGAACTATGGTGAACTGTTAAACAGAAACGGTCGTGTGTAATCAACCTGTTACAACACATGAACCAGTACTGTATCAGCATCCAGTTACAGTAGTGTACAATTGAAATAGAATAATAATTAACTAAAATGTGTAGTTAATCACAAAGCAATACAATGAACTTTCTGCGTTCTGCCCATCACGGGTATCGAAACCAGGATTATTGCGTTCCAAGTCTGCAGACATGCCGCTGTGCCACTTGGGGGCAATTAGCTAAAGAAGCACTAATTAAAACGTCATAATTTCTCAAAACATTGATTTTATTGTAATGTAGGTTTAGTTTGTGTGCTTTCGTAATTATTTCATGTTTTATCCCTATTGGGATCTTAAAATTTTTAAAGTTTGTTTGTGTGGATGTAAACTAGTAAATTCTTGTAGAGATCCACCTAGTAGTAATAAGACTAGTAACAAAAACATTACAATTCACATATCTCATGTAGCATTTGACGAAATAATCGGTATGATATTGTTATTAATTTTAAATTTATCTATTCCTGACTTTGTGAACAGTTGTGTATGTGTGTTTATCGTAAAAAGTATTTCCCAGCCGTATTATAAAACTATGTTAATCTAAGAAAAGGTTTGAATTAGAAGGTTGCATGTTAAAATTCAAAACCATCCAGTCTGCTTTTCTCAAAAGGCGAATATGTAATTTGACTACAAAATCTTAACAATACGCGAAAAAAAAGAAGTAAACTCTGATTTACAACTGAAGTGATATTGGATTCCACTCCTACAGAGGTCGCCTTGTGTTATTTTGACTAGTAAGTATAGCTCTGTGGGTGGTTATACAAGTGGCTAGTTTAAAAGTTCATAACTGTCAGTCTATGTCTTTCTGATTGTTCAAGAATCAAGACAAATTACTTGAGTTTAAACTGTAGGTCAAGTTGAGGAACCACACGTATTGCGTGTCTCTCATTATATTGTTTTTACTATGAAAAAAGAACAAAAACACTGAAAAAAGTATTAATTAATCAGATCGCCCATCATGTTCTAAACAATTTAGAGACAGACAAACAAAACTAAAAACTCCTCGTGAGTTAGGTGAGTTAGTTTAAATTTGAACTTCTCGTGGGAAAAAACACTTGAAATATTTAAAATAAGAAGATATCGATAACAAATGTTTGTTATTCACGTTCTTAGAGTTTGCTTACCTTAAAAATGTGAAGATGGGGTTTGTTTCAGGTGAAAGGTCACTCCAGGTATATTTGTTGCGAAGAAACAACAGTTTGGTTCCAGTTACCTCTTCTTTTCCGTTGAATGGGTCCATAAGTACTAACTAAATACTCTTATTTCTTCAACTCATATTCGGGATTCCTTTCATAGGTGTAAATATAATTGTCAGAGGAGTTTCTTAGCCAACGTGACGGGTATTATCACACAACAAAGATAGGATAAATTTTTTAAAGTTCATTGTGTTCTTCTTCTTGCGCTGATAGACATTTTGGAAATAAAATCCCTTTAAATAAACTCCTTTATCAACTCTATAAAAAAATGTGCCATCTCATTTAGGCTTTTCTTCCTGTAAAATATATTTTAAACCTATAGCCGAAACTAGTTATATCTATCAGGTATTTTTATTTTGGAGTAATATTAAACTAACTTCTGTATAGTGCAATATTTAGTTCTTTAATTTCGCATTGTTTTTGAGTAAGAAACTAATCTGACATGGAAAAGTTAAAACATTCGACAGACAGTGATACATTCTCTTCGCGAAGTTTCACAATGAGTGAGGAAAAACTATGTAGGTATTAGAAACGATTGATTGATTGGTTATTTGAAATTAAGCACAAAACAATAGAATGAGCTATCTGTGCTCTGCCGACCACTGGTATTGAAACTCGGTTTTGAGCGATCTGCAGACATACCGCTGTGCCACTGGAGGGCAGGTACTAAAAATAAAAACTAATTAAAGACACAATAGTTTCGAGTTTTTAATCAACATTCAAACGACTTAGATGCTTGTAGCTTTCATAAACCTTAATGAAAAGGACCTCACAGTCGCTTCTAGATTTCATAGATCATAATAAGAAATATATAGTTTCTTGAAAGTTTCATAAATCTCAACAAGAAAAACCCAGTAACTGGTATGTTTCATAAGCTTTAATTGGAAGGGCCTCACAGTCTCTTATAAGTTCATAGACCAATATTAAGGAAGACCCAGTCTCTTGTAAGTTTCATCATCCTTAACAAGAAGAACACAGTCGCTTGTAACTTTCATAGACCTTAAAAAGAAAGACCAATTGCTTGTGAGTTCATAGACCAATATTAAGAAAGACCCAGTCTCTTGTAAGTTTCATCATCCTTAACAAGAAGAACACAGTCGCTTGTAACTTTCATAGACCTTAAAAAGAAAGACCAATTGCTTGTGAGTTTCATAGACCTTAAAAAGAAAGACCAGTTGCTTGTGAGTTTTATAGAGCTTAACAAGAAAGGCCCAGTCTCTTGCAAGTTTTATAGACTTTAAAAAAAGGCCAGTTGCTTGTGAGTTTCATAGACTTTAACGAGAAAGACCTCACAGTCGCTTGTAAGTTCATAGACCCTAATAAGAAAGACTCAGTCACTCTTAAATTTCGTAGGCTTTTTAAAAGAATAAACCCTCTTGTAAGTTTGATATTTCTTAGCAAGCGGACACTTGCAAATTTAATAAACCCTTTGGTCATAGATACAGTAATGTGCAAAACTGTTAGTAAAAGATTGTATTTTGTCATTCTTTCCATTTTATGGACTAATACTTCCTTGTTATTACAGAATGTAAATTTCAACACTGTGGTAATGTTTCACTGATTCATGTTGACAACTGAACGAACCAGGGTGATAATATTTATCATTCTTCATAATTACCATATACTTGTACCAAGGACATGTTATAAGGGTTCTGCTTGAATGAACATGTTGACGAAATGTAGGGTATGAAATAAGTGTCATCATAGCTCCTGCAGTGTCTTAACTATGTAGGAAGAAGTCAACAAGAAGCTAGCATATGGTGCCGGTATATGCTTGAAGAAATCAATTTAATAGCACTCTACCGATAAATCTTGATAAAAACAGTGTTTAACACTGTATATTAAGTTTTGTTGTCATGACACAGCTCAAAAAGCTTAGTGAATTATCAGTAGAGCTGCGAGTTCGCATAAAAACTTTACCTGATGGTGGTTGGACTCTTCGAAAAATTCCTGCAGACTTGAGACCCAGACAGATAAATTTGCCAAGAGACTGCCACTAATCTCAAGCATGAGATAAAAGACCACGTACCAAATGATAGAAAAGTATCTACAGTGTCAAAAGACTCGACGAGAGTGGGATATTTGATCATGTAGCAATTAAAAAAGCTTTACTTTGATTTTCAAATATTATCAAAGACTGCAATTTGCTGAAACGTACAAAACTGTACTGTTGATGATTGGAAGAGTCCAAGTTTGAAATATATGTTCCAAAGAGTAGGTTGTACGTCCAGCAGAAGAAGGTGAAAGATACTGACCTCTTTGCCTAGCACCTACCATGAAGTATGAGGGAGGCAGTGTGATGGTTTGGGGGTTTGTCTTCTGAGGCAACTGAAAAATGGGCCAACGCAAGTACCATCAGATACTGATCCTTTACGTTATGCCCGATGGTTTGCTGCTATTGGTAAAGATTCTACTACCAACAAGATAATGACCCCAAACACTCACCTAACGTATGCAGAAATTATTTAGCTAAGAAAGAAGCTACAGTGATCCACACAAAGCCCTGATCTCAACGCAATTATGCAAATCTAGGATTTGACAGATTGAAAACTCAGCAAATCAGAAGTTACTTTGAAAGAACTTGATAAGTGTATATTAGGGTAAAATTCCAAAGGACATTTTGATTAAACATGTTACAACAGTGCCTGAAAGACTACCTACAGTTATTACAGTAAAAGGGACACACACAAAATTGTAACTGTTTACTAAACTCAAGCACTTCCACTAAGTTTCTGTTATATTAAATATAAAAATTAATAAAAGTTTATTGTTTCATCTGTGATTTTTCTTCCATTGTTCTTTGAAAGTAGTCTGAAATATACTTTTTGTCTTTATTTTAACGCCTTCGCGCAGTACTGTACATCAAATAAATAGCTGAAGTTAATTGTAGAGGTGCGTATATAATCATTATTCGGAAATTCATACATATTTCCGAAAATAGCTTGGAACCGGATCCTTGCGGTAATCACGTATTTCTCCCAAAGCTGCATAAATTAACTTCATCGTACTCATGAATTCTGAAAAACAAAATATATTGTGATCGGGTGATTGTATTAGTAATATAATTTTTAGCCGCTGCATAGTGACTTAAAGAATAACTTTGAATTTTTTTTTTGTACAACCTTTTAGTTCATTTATTGAGAAATTTGAGATCTAATTACAGCTGCGCCTATTGATGACTCCCCTGTCGTTTAACTAGTGATAAACACCACAATATTAAAAAAGTAAAACGTTTAGATTTCGAAGTTTTGGATACCTTTTAATCAACAACACGAAACATCCAACGTTTAAATCTGTGAAAAGCTCACTGCTGTGTTAAGATGGAGTCCGGAAATAATGTATTTTAGTTTATTCGAATATTTACAAATTTGGTATCAATTTTACGAGATCTAATGTACAGCATAAATAAAAAAAAATGTGAATGATATAACCTCTTCAGGTCTGACATTGTTAACTACAAGCTTCGACACTATAATTATACGCTTGTTTACATGATTTTATGAGCTCGGCATGGCCAGGTGGTTAAGGCACTCGACTCGAAATCTGAAGGTCGCGGGTTCGACTCTCCGTCACACCAAACATGCTCGCTCTTTCAGCCGTGGGGGTGTTATTAGTGACGGTCAACCCCCCTATTCGTTAGTAAAAGGACAGCCTCAGAGTTGGCGGTGAGTGACGATGACAAGGCACCTTCCCTTTAGGCTTACTCTGCTAAATTAGGGACGGCTAGCGCAGATAGCTCTCGTGTAGCTTTGCGCGAAGTTCAAAAATAAACCAAACAAACATGATTTTACCAAAGCTGTAATATCTATTGTGATATTCAGCTTACACGTAACTTCAATGGAGAAGATTAGTTTCTGTATAGACCGACTAGGTAATGATTAGAATAGCTAACCAGAAGGACACATATCTGTTTTCGTACACATATTTTTTTTTAAATCGTGTTCCAACATTTCTATTATAACAAATCTTTATTTTTAGAAGGTCCCAAGAGTAACTCAATCTTGGGTAAATTAAATAATAATTATGGAAATGCTTCAGTCTTTGAGTCGTTTTCAATACTTACCTTTTGAGTGAAGTACTGTGCTTCAAAATTTTAACAGTCATTTTGTTATAAGACACTATCGAAATGTGAACTTATTAGATAATGAACCAGTCACGCAAATCGTATTTTCGATGCAAGATTGCTCGAATTATTATTTGGTTAGGTTGATCGTATCACTCACAATACTTTCTTTATGTTTTTTCCTTATATGCAACTGTAAAAAACAACAACATAAAGGTCATAAAAACTGAAAAACACAAAATGTGAAACTGAATATATGAATGTTTCTTCTCACGAACCCAAAAATATCTGAATCAAATTTGGTAGAAATCTATTTACAGGGGGCGAAGTAGTAATAAAAAAAGTTTTTATGTATCTCCTCATAAACCTAACGAACCTCTTACATTAAATTTTGTAGATAACAGACAGTACTAGTATATATATATATTCTATACCAGTTGTTAGCCCCTTCAGAGTATTAAATAACAAAACGACTGTTAGCTCATTAAAAACTACGTTTAGATTGCTTGGGACATGGCATTCTTTTGAAGTCGATTGTTATCTACTGTAATAATAGAATTTCAAGTAGGAAGAATAAACTTGAAGATCTTGGCTCCAGATACAATTACAGAACTGAACAGTTGACATTAGTTGTGTGTGGTTGTCGTTAGTACATGAAAACAAGTTTGCTACAATGAAAACTGTACTTAAAGCTATATTCTAAACATCAACAATTTTACGTAATAAAGCATGTTCTGAGTTTTATAAACCGGTTGATATAACCTTATAACCTTCCTAAAGTTAGGCTACATATGGCCAGGTGATCGTGGCGTTCGACTCGCAATCTGAGGGTCGCGGGTTTGAGTCTCTGTCACAACAAACGTGTTCGCCCTTTCAGTCGTGGAGGCATTATAATGTGACGGTCAATCTCACATTCGTTGATAAAAAGTAGCTCAAAAGTTGGCGGTGGGTATGACGTCTAGCTGTCTTCCCTTATACTGCTAAATAAGGAACGGTTAGAGCAGATAGCCCTGTGTAGCTTTGCGCAAAATTCAAAAAACAAACCTGCTAAATTTCGTTTTTGATAACCACTGAACTGTGAGTTTTGAGATTTAAGATATCCTTATTCGTTAGTTGAATGCAAAACGAAAACTCATGTTATCAAAATGGCAAAGTAACATAAGTAATCCACAAATGTAAACGTTAACGTAACATTTATTTAAATCATACAGAGGATATATTCCTTTTGATAGTATACAACATTAATTGTTACTATTTCTGATATATCTGTGATGATATTCAGCGGAATTAATTTGCGATAAGAGGGAAAATTGACTTTCTTATATGAATTTTTCCAGTTACTTCCTACTTCCTACTATGTAAGACCCGGCATGACCAAGTCGTTAAGGTGCTCGACTCGTAATCCGAGGGTCGCGGGTTCGAATCCCCGTCACACCAATCATATCGCCCTTTCAGCCGTGGTGACGTTATAAATGATGGTCAATCTCACTATTCGTTGGTAAAAGAGTAGCCCAAAAGTTGGCAGTGGGTGATTATGACTAGGTGCCTTCCCTCAAATCTTACACTACTAAATCAGGGACGGCTAGCGCAGATTGCCCTTGTGAAGCTTTGCGCAAAATTCAAAAACAAACCAAACAAACATTGTAATGATATTGAATTTGGTCTAAGTTTTACTGTCGCTGTTTTGTTTCCACTTAAAGAACTTCTTTTGTATTTGATTTATGAGGGAATAATATTACAATCTCCAAAATTATGAAGTTTTAGATCAAACACTGAAGAAAGAATTTTAGTATTTTGTCATGTGAACTGCTTGCAATTTCTGTTTACGTCAATAAACTATAGATTACCTATTGATTTAACATGTTTTTGGTATCCAAGAAACTCCGTATTTTAACCTAGTTGGGAGTTATAAATGCAGCGTTCAAGTCCATTACTAAGTTCAAAGAGCCAAAGGTTATCGACCCTCACGTTTTGAAATATTCTAAATCATTATAATCGCTATAACGCTTCCTTAGTGCAAAGGTTTCCCCTTTTGTCATTACATGATATTAATATTAGCCAATTGAAGTCTAGGAACGAGAAAGTTTTGTCAGTTTTGATGTGTTACTAAGGCTCTTGTATAACTGAATGATCGAATAAACTATTTATGTTGCACTGTTTTTGTTAATTACATATTTCTAATTATTATTAATGAGAAAACTGCACGTAATTCATTTTCATTAACTGTTTATTCTTGTATGTTTCTATATTTATCATGATTAAAATATTGTTACATAATTTTATGACAAGGTATTTTGGAACAATAATGTATTGTTAGAAACAAAGATAGAATCAACGAAGACAGCGTATAATGAATAATAATAATAATAAATAATACATTCACGCCCTTTGAATATATAGCAGTCTGTGCTATCTCAATTGACCCTTTCGCCTTGTGCGCGAGAAAAAGGTTGGTGGACAACACAAACCTCATAATGGTATTGTTTCAGATATATTTCTTAGCTTTACGCAAGCATGCCGTTGTTGTCTATATAAGCACATTGCCCAGTTTATGGCAGTTAAGATCATTAAAGTGGATTTCTATTCTCTCGTTAAGAAAAATAATATAATCCACACACATTTTTCAGCCTAATTAGTACATATAAAAACCTGCAGTTTTTGTTTTTAATTACTATTTAATTTTGTTTGATTGTATCACTGCATCTTTGTTGTTTTATTCTTTTTTTGTGTCTCCTTAAGAAGTTTTTTTTTTTTTCACAAGACCACACCCCAGAATTTTGTAGAAACATTTCACGTTTATTCGTGCAATTCTGGCGGGAAACCATTGTCACGACCAGATCTGGAAAAAAACAACAAAAACAGCCTCTTATTTTTAAATAGGTTCGCAGTAGTGCCACGCCCAACACTGTTTTTGATTCTCAAAACTGATGAAAGTGAAATGATGAAAATTTATGGCATTCAAGATTATTTTTGTTCACGCGTTGTGTTCATTATATTAATGGTAGGTATGAAGCTTAAACAGATGTTCGTATTATTAAACATACACGAGCATAAGTAATTTGTACAAGTATTGGAGCATCATTGTCCTTCAGTTTGATTTTAACGTTCAAATTGTTTTGTGGGTGTATTAAGGTAAAGTTCAGATGAATACAAGACAGTGTCCTATAGACGTTCGGGTAATTTTTTAGTCGTTCTTTCGTTTGTCTATAAGTGCACACTAAGCCTAGTTGTTTGACGTTTTATTTTTTGCAAATAAAAAAATGTTAACATCGAATTCTTTATTAACTCAAGTACATGTGTCGAAAGAAAAGAAAAAAGAAACATGAAAACAAAATTGTAAGTAGTGGCAAGTTTCTAATTTCTCGCATCTCTATGTTTTTAATTTGTTACATAAGAAAATAAATCGAATTTACAGCATACGATCAAGTTGTCATTAACCTGCAAGCCCCCTAGTGGCACAACTGTATTTTTGCGGACTAGTTCCGATACCAGTAGTGGGCTCACTGGGTTGTTTTGCGTTTAATTCCAAACAAACAAACAATTACCTGCCAATACAAGTACATAGCCATTATCTGTAACTTAAGGAAATTCTTAACTGGTTTGTTTGTTTTGAATTTCACGCAAAGCTACTCGAGAGCTATCTGCGCTATTCTTAACTGCAAGTATAAACTGTACCTATATTTAAAATGCACTTATATATAAATTTGGAAATATTTATATGCAAATTTATATTCAGTTTTTTTTTTGTTAATTTAGGAAGTTTTCATCAGCAAGTGTATTTAGCTCTTACGCATACACAAGTGTATTTAGCTCTTACGCATACACAAGTGTATTTAGTTCCTATCTGCAGGCTCAGAAAATTATTATTTGCAAGGTGACTTAGCACTTATTTTCCGACTTAGAAAGTAATTATTCGCAAGTTTATTATGGACTTATAAGTTCATTTAATAATTATTTGAAAGTTTAGCTTGTATTTATATTCAAGTTGAGAGTGTAATTATTTTCAACTCTTCTTAATGGTTATTTGCTGGCTTAGTAATTTGTCTTAAGTTTACACAAGACTGATTTACAAGTTTAGTTAGTACTTAGCTACATATTTAGAACGTTATATATGTATATAAGTTAATTTAGGGCTTATCTGTGAAGTTACTAGTGAATATAAGTGGATAGTACTTCTGTGAAAAAATTGTTTAATGTTGTTGTTCTGTATGATAATGTGTGTGTGTCTTCCATAAGTGACAATTAAGTGAGATAGAGATAAGTGCATTGGATTTGATATTATTATTAAAGTAATGAATTAATTCAATGTTCTGTATTTTAAATATAATTAAAACTTCTTATTGAATTGCGTAAAATTTAATAAAACCAAAGCAGAACGTGAAATTAACCATTATTGTTTTAGGACTGAAATCTCAGTAAATATGCTTTACTGTTATATTTAAACATATAACAGTGAAATGTTTATTTTCCACCACATAAATTACACCGGTCGGTAACTACAAAAGATATAAAAAGTCAGATTGTTTGTGTCTTAAAGCATTTTACATCAATAAAAACCTTCTTAGTGTACTTTAGCCGCACAAAGACATCTTTTTAGGTGACTTTCACCATTCAGAGAGCATCATAGTCAGTTTTTAAATATGCAAGAATAATAAAAGTTTATCTTAACCAGATAGTGAAGTGTTTCTTTTTATCACAAGTAAGCAAGCTAACTTATCTTAAGCTCTCTTTTCTCGTCTATCACTTTGTTTTCGTGATGGAACTGTTGGATATGATAAACAGCTCTCCGCACGTAGTCGAGAGCATTTGAAACCAAATGTTGCAAATCGAGCTTACATTTATCAACATCTGAATAACACGTGTGAAGGAGAACCGACTCGTGATTTTACGATTCAATGTGATGCCTCTGATATAAAAAACAAAAACAAAATCAAAAACTGAGAGTAAAAACTTTCTGGTGATTCACGAGTTGAACAGTTAATTCTTAGAAACCGTGAGCGAAAGCAAAGTAGAGTAAGTTATAATATGACAGCCACACTACATCTGGCATACTCAGTGCCAAGAGGTCTTTCGCCCATTAGTATGGATCAATAAGGCGGATGTAATAGAACAAGCAGAATGATGGTATCGGCGGTAAATGTACCAGTCATTTTTATGAAACAGAACAAACAAGTAAACTGCAATTATTACTGATCTTTCTTAGGTCATATTAAAAAATCAGGCTTATACATAAAAACTAACACAACATTATTTATTTTTTTTTATTTTAAGACGGATTTTTGGTCATAGTAGATTGGCAAAGGAAGTTAGACGAAAAATATGCCTACTTGAATAAATCTAAACAAAGGCATCAGAATCAGACGTTTCATTCCATTAGTGAACGTATTCTATGAGAAGAACAAGAACTTGAGGTGTGTCAAGTTCCTTATCTAGATTTTGTATGTTTGTCTCAGGCAACAATTACGGAAAATATATTCTGGAACTAGACCGCGGAAAGTTGTCTATATTTTATATTTAATGCGTGTAGTAATACGAGACCTCGGTGAACCTACCATATCGAGTACCAAATACCACAACATAGGAAGAGCCATGAGCTATTAATTCTCCAGGCTTATGACATTAACCGTGAGGATCCATCCCATAATTAATTTCTCATTAACCAAGTCGACTGTCTAAAATACTGATTTATGGGTTGAGGATCCTTGTCACCCTCACGCGTACCCTTCCCACCCACTTACTCTCCTTGTAACTTCCTGTCATTAACCCACTGAGATTGGTGTTTATATAATGGAACACAATACAGGTTCTCACTTGCCGGCAGAAACCATAAATGCAAGGATTGGTCGAACTCTTGCATTAGAATTATTAGCTTGTGTACACAAAATTGTTGAGGTACGAGTAAACGGGGCATTAGTCTTATACACTGCTGGCCAAAATCATAAGGTCAATCAATATAAAGAAAAAAATATGCATTTTGCATTGTTAGACTCAACCACTTATTTGAGAAGAGCTTTGAAAGATGAAAATAAGAAAAGGGAAAATAAAAAAAACCTATTTAGCATTTAATAGGGAAAATGTGAACACTATGATATTAGCTTAAATACTAGCTGGTCAAAAGTTTAAGACCATACGAGAAAGAAGTCCTAAACAGGGTAGGAAATGTCCAACAAAGGTCTCAGTAGTGAGTTGCACGGCCGTCATTGCGAATAACTTCAAACATTCGCTTTGGCATGGTCGATATAAGCATTTGCAGAAGGCTGGCTGGAATGTTATTCCAAGTGATGAAGATGGCTTTACGAAGATCATGCACTGTTTGTAATTGACGTTTATTTCTATAGACTTCCCTTGCCATCCACCCCTAAACATTTTCAATGGGGTTCAATTCGGGCGATCACGCTGGATGGTCTAAATGAATCACGTTATTCGCCATGAAAAAGCCCTTTGTCCTGCGGGTATTGTGCATCATAGCGTTGTCCTGCTGAAAGATCCAGTCATTTCCACACAAACTAGGACCTTCAGTCAATAAGGATGCTCTCTCCAACATGCCAATGTAGCCAGCTGCTGTTTGACGCCCCTGTATAACGTGCAGCTCTATTGCCTCATGGAATGAGAAAGCACTCCAGATCATGATGGAACCTCCTCCACTGTGTCTTATAGAAAATGTCTCCGGTGGGATATCCTTATCGTGCTAGTAACGTTGGAAGCAATCTGGACTATCCAGGTTAAATATTTTCTCATTAGAGAACAAAACCTTCTTCCACTTTTCTACGTCCCATGTATGGTGCTTCTCAGCAAAGTTTAACCGAACTGTTTCGTGGTGTGGAAGGAGACGTGGCCTTTAAAGACGCTTACGGTTTTTAAAGCCTTTCTCTCGTAGATGCCGTCTTATTGTTCTTGAGCTGCATTCTGCGTCCGTAAGGGCCTTAATATGGTTCAACGATTGGCTGGTGTCTTGCCGGACAACCCGTCAAATCCTCCTGCTCAAGACCAGCAAAATTTTCTTGGGTCGACCACTTAAAATTCTCGTTTCGTATCCCTCAGGGTGTTTTAAGAAATTTGCAACAACAGTTTTACTACGCTCAATCTCACCAGCGATAGCATGTTGAGAGAGATCTTGCTTTTGCGGCTTGATAATTTTGCCACGTTCAAACTCTGCCTTTGCCATGTTTTTACCCAATGTAACACAGGAGATGTCAGTGGGAGATGTTGACAACGCTATTGCTTGAATACAAATGACTACATTTCGTTACGTGTTTACCGATTAACGCTTCGTTTCAGTATGGTTTTAAACTTTTGACCAGCTAGTATTTAGGCTAATTTCATAGTGTTCACATTTTTCCTATTAAATGCTGAAAAAGTTTTATTTTAATTCCCTTTTCTTATTTTCATTTTTCGAAGCTCTACTCAAATAAGTGGTTGAGTCTAACAAAGCAAAATGGATATTGTTTCTTTATGTTCATTGGTTTAAGATTTTGGCCACCAGTGTATTTAAATCACATTTTGATTATATAGACTCGGTATTAAAATAAGGATATTAATGAGGAGCAAGATGGATATTACCTAATGTATTCCTACTTATGAAGCTTTAATGGAACCGAATAATGCATGAAATTTCAATGTAATACATATTAAGACACTTCTCTAAACATATTATCAAAACTGACACTTTCGAGTAACATAGCGCCATAGGTCAGAACAAAGTAGTTACAAAAACTAAAACAAAACACGAAAACACAGAAGTAAGGACGTGTATTGATAGAGGAGCAGGGTGTTCTATGGAACCGAAACAAACTAATATTTTAAAATAATTATGTGTATATACATATCTTATGTATTATAAGTTAATTTTGAATTAATCATGTTAGAAAAACACGCAGATTTAAGAAATCCTAATATAAATAAATAAAAACCTTTTAACTCGAGCTTTAACGAAAGGTAAAAAAGTGGACCTTTGCGTGGCTTTGTGCTTAACTACAGATAAACACTTTTATTTTTATGACAAGAAAGGAAATCACCATTGTGATTTTGAAGCAATGAAATGTTGCTGGTCGAGCGATAAGTTGGTATTTTGAAATAATGAAATGTTGCTGGTCGAGCGATAAGTCGCTGTTGCGACATTCTGCTGTTGTTGCATCTCTGGCTCTTATACTTTATATAAATATTGCGTATTTCAGATTTTAGGACTTTGTTATTATTTAATGGTATGTTCATTAATTCGTTTGAATGGTAAATTATAGCTGTCCGTTTATAAATTAAAGTAAAGGATGAAGTTGTAAGTTTCTTTGTAATTGCGTTTAATCTGTGATGGTTACTACAATGTCAACTTCCATCTGGCGGTTGTTATGCTCTGTTGGCTGCATAGACCGAGTAATAGAATGTGCGGTAGTTAGTGTGTTAACTATTTATTTCATTTAATAAAATCACTCTTTATTTAGTTAGTTGTTAGACTCGATATTAATTTCCAGATATTCGATTTTTAATATACTACATAAATACTGACACGCAACAACAAGAAATAAACACGTAACGCTAATTTGAGTGTATTTCACTCGGTCACAAATCTTATTCATGAGAAGACAGAAGTGTAGTTGCTGACTGGTAGCAGTTTCTTGCATTAGTTATTGTTTTACCCCTTTCAGCTACTTATGTTGCTAATAAAAATGATTAGTGTGTTACTCCTATAGTTCAGTTAGTATTTAAATTGCTATAAATACTAACTTAACTTATTTTGTACTTAAAGTGCTCCACCAAAAGTAGTTAGCAAGATAACCCTTTAGTTCAATTGGTACGTAAAGTATCATACCAGAAGTAGTTTACTGTGGTAATAATTTAAGTCACTTGATATTTAGTTAAACTTTTACAACAAAAGTAGTTAGTGTGGCAATCCTTTAACTCACTTCGAATTTAATTAAAGTTGCAAACCGGAAGTGGTTTACTTTGGTAGTCCTTTAACTCAGTGAAAAGTCAGTTTTAAGCTCGCTTTTTTGAAATAGAGCGAGTCCTAGTGATTAGCGCGCCACACTATGGATCCGAGGGTCATAAATTCTACTCCAGTCGGCGCTAAAAACACGCTCTCCACTTTGGAGTCGTAAGTAGGTTGTAAAAGTAAAAGTCAAATACCAATATTTGTTTAGAGTATTCTCCCGCTGCAATAGCGGTAAGTTTTGGATTTTTAGAGATAAAATTAGGGGTTTGATTCCCCTCGGTGGAAACAACAGACAGTTCGATGTGACTTTGCTATAAGAAAAAACACACCCACACTGATTAGAGTAGCCCAAAATATGGGGTGATTGCTTTTCACTGTCTACTATATTCCCTTTAGTCTATGAGATTAAACTTAGAGTCGGCTATTTCATATAACTCTTATGTAGTTTTGAGCAAAATGTTCATCAACAAGTTAAGAACACAATTTAAAAATAAGCAACAGATTAACAACTTAACTGGTATTAAGAATAACGGATTAGTCGGTATGAAGATAAACTCGTCAGCAACTTGGACGTTAAATGGGATTCCATTCTTTGAGAAAAAGCGGGAATATTTGTTGCATATAATTTTTAGCGATTAAATCGTCTGCTGTATATGACATAACTGCAGCATTTTCGTATGTCTTTCTGAAAATAAAATATGAAATTTTAGTTTACACATAACAATGTGTACGAAATATCCAGCAGAGAAGTAAGATCGTTTCTTTCACCACCAGAATGAAGTTAGACGAGTTATAGCTAATATTTATGAGGTATATTTGACTATAACTACCCATATTTCACTTCTCTTAACCAACGTATAAACCTCCTTATTTTTAATGTTCGCACATGATGTTCCATAATATAAAATGCCTGTTATTTATCCAATATTTTTCCTAGAAAATCTAATTCATTCAGCCTTTCGTACTTCGTTATTTTTATGTTCCTTTCAATAAATGTGACACTTTTGAGTTTTCGTTGGTTAAAAATAAAGTATGGAATATTGTTTATATATGAAAAAATAATTTCTTACAAAATTTGACCTACTTATAAAAACTTCCAATATTTTGTTTGGTAAGCTTCCTACATTTTTTCTTACGTTAATAGGTGGCAGGTCTAATGCAGCGGTATGTTTATTTATATTGATGTTCGAGCATAGATTCTACGAGGCCACTACCTATGTATAGAGGGTTCTGTGTGCTAGGAATTTCATCTACCATGTGTTCTGATTTAATAAGTACGTTACAAAATATCCAAGAAACATGTGTCAATAGTGCGTACACAGATATTCATGGATAAAAAGCTGATTAGATTCACTACTACACAATGCTTGCTTTTATTCACTTTCGCGCGGCTGGTGACCTCTCGTGCATGCATAAGTTAGTGTTCATCTGATCCCTTCCAACTGTTATAGTTAAAACACATCGTATCTTAGCGTGAAGAAAATACACAAACTTAAGCGAAAGCACGCACATTGCAAGATTTAAATACCACTCTCAACCAGAATTTCTTACATTCGAACACGTATTCGTGAATAATACTCTAATTAACCTTACAAGAAATGGGCATATGTCCATCTTTTATTCCCCCAGGTCATGTTATTTCACGTTTTTAAGTTTTGAGTTACTTTACTAGGACATAAAGTGAAGTCACACCAATGTGTATAATTAAAACTTTTAAAGTTATGAATAATAAACTTGCAAATCACGAACGTTTTAGCAACTTAGCATTCCGTATTTTCGTGGCCCGTTATTTAAAACGGAAAGTATGTGCCACCGTATATCATTCATGTTTCATTATAACCTTGTTCGTGTGGCAGACATCTTAAAAATACTTGTTAAGTGTCGTGCCAGACAACTTCCAGTCTCAAGGTGAACACAGCGGTTATGCAGAAACAACATGCCTTCACAGTACTGAGGACAAAAAAAAACAACTAAACATGTTGAAATGTCCTTCTGGTCGATATATGAGTGGATGTAATTAAAACATTACTTCATTACTCCCTCCCTCCCCACTTGTTGATTGAAAAAGGAGACCCCCAGGTCTTCCACAAGGGCGCAAAAATACTGGTTCCACACTAAAATTTCTAATGATGACGAAATATATTCTTGAGCATCACGTGCGGATCGCTTTCTGATGTAGAGAGCTGTGCAACATTGATATGGCCATATGTGATTGTCTGGTGTAGAGGGCTGTGTATAGTTTGTTTTAAATTTCGCGCAAAGCTACTCCAGGGCTATCTGCGCTAGCTGTCCCTAATTTAGCAGTGTAAGCAAACTCTTGGGCTACTCTTTTACCAACGAATAGTAGGATTGACCGTAACATTATAACGCCCACATGGCTGAAAATGCGAGCATGTTTAGTGCGACGGGGATGCGAAACCGCGACCCTCAGATTACGAGTCGCACGCCTTAACCCACCTGGCCATGCCGGGGCCGAGAGCTGTGTGACGTTGACAGAACCATATGTCGTTGTGTGGTGTAGAAATCAGTGTTGTGTTGGTAGGGTCATACTTGATTGTCTGATGGAGAGAACAGTATAGAGTTCACAGAACCATGTGTGGTTGTACGGTGTAGAGAGCCATGTTGTGTTGATAGGATCATATTTGGTTGTCTGATATAGAGAACAGCGTAGAGTTTGCAGAACCGTATATGGTTGTATGGTGTAGAAAGCCGTGTTGACCTGTCGGATCATATTTGGTTACCTGATGTAGAGAACAGTGTAGAGTTCACAGACCAATATGTGGTTGTATGATGTAGAGAGTCATGTAACGTAGACAAAACCATATGTGGTTGTATAATATACAGAGCCGTGTAGCATTGACAGGACCAGTATGTAATTGTCTGGTGCGTAGAGCCGTATGGCGTTGACAGGACCAATACTATAAAAAAAACAATATTCATTACTTCAAGTGGCCACAAGGAGTCCGTTTTTTGTTTTGTTTTTTTCCATCAAACTTCATTATGTATTATTTACTTTTGTACGGAAATACTGAAGAAGACAGACCAACTTTCTATTACAACGTGTAGTGTGTTCTTTATATGAACTATATTTATATTTATGCTTAATATAAATCGTTCTATGTAAATTTACCATTATACAATGTTTAACAATTTTATTTTTGTCGTGATATCAATCAAAGTCTTAGGAAAAGAAAAAAAACTTAATCAAACTTCAGAAATAAAAATATTGGGACATCTTTCAACAACAATTTTTCCAAGGGTAAAACTGTATTATAAACTACCACAAAAAGTTCGGTATTTAAGACTGAATTGTTACGAAGCACAAAGCTTCAAAATGGGCATGACATATCCCGCATGATTGCTTTTTTTTAATTTCGCGTAAAACTTCACGAAGACTATTTGCGCTAGCCGTCCATAATTTAGCAGCGTAGAACTAGAGGGAAGGTAGCTAGTCGTCACCACCCACCGCTAACTCTTGGGCTACTCTTTTACCAACGAATAGTGGGATTGACCGTCACATTATAACACCCAACGGCTGATTGGGCAAACATGTTTAGTGTGACGGGGATTCGAACCTGCAACCCTCAGATTACGAGTCAAGCGCCTTAATCTCCTGGTCATGCTCCCATGGGTGCAAATTGAAAGATTCAAGACTAGATCCGCTACATGTTTTTGAACACGTTTTATACTTTTATATATAAGTGAGTTATAATTGTAACAGTGAGTCCAGCTCTTCAGCTCAGAATAACTACATAAGTAGCTGGTGCTGCTGACGTAAGATATAAATTATGAAAGACTGTGGTCGAATTTTATGGTTCTTTGACCTGGCCATTGGGCTGACGTGTAAAATATGGAGCCGTTCGGTACCAAATAATTTAAAGCACAAAACATATGATTACATTTCTTTTGAAATATTTTTAAATGGCTAAATATTAGGTAAGAAGAGAATGAGTAATGACACTATCACTCGTGTACGAAAGGTTTATTTAGGGGGGATCACGCATTTCTCACCTATATTTCCCCAGGTTACAAAGCATTGTGTTCTATGTAAATATAACGTTTAGTAAATAGGTGATGAAACCAGTGTTCGGAGCACGCTGTGGGGGGGAATAAGAACCACCTTTCAGACGTATAACAATAACCATTAAAAAAACCTAGCCCAAGACTACGGTATTTCGAAAATTCAAGCCCCACCCGTGTTCTTTGACCTCTTCTCCCCCGCATTCACACAGTGAGGCAGTCGTGTATACAAGCAACGTGAGGTAAATGTTGAATACAATCTAAAAGTGCACGACTTGTTCTGGTAGGTAGCAGAAAATTCCACCGTTTTTTGAAGTAATTTGCATACGAGATACACTATCGTTGTTAGGTGATGCCAACCAGCGGAAAAGTGGAACACTTTTAGTAGAAGAAAGTTACAATTTCTAATACTATGGCTGAAGTAATGAAATTAAAAAGACAAAACAGTAATTGCATTAGTACATTCAATTTTAGATCATTCCAGAAAACATCTATTCGATAATAGTTCTGCAGTCCATGCGCGATTTAAAAAACAAACAAACTTGAATGTACATATATAAATTATAAGTAGTTATTACACTATTGTCAAAAAGTAATAATTTTCACCTGTTCTTAATTACAATTGTTAAGGGTAAAGCTGCACAATAGGCTACCTCTGCTCTGTCCACAACGAGTATTGAAATCCAATTATAAGCTCTCGGGCTTTCTGCTGAATTACTGGGAGTCTTTTCTTAATGGATTCACGTCGAATGAACAATAGACAAAATTGTAAATGCGTTGTCATAAAATCGTGATTTCACGAATCTGATTTGTAATAATCATAAACATGTTGCATGCTCTAAATAAATCAGATTTGAGTAAACCAGTGACATTAGAAACTGCAGGATGTTTGATAAAACCCTCTTTGGAGAAACCTTTGGGTTTAATGTTTTGGAATAAATTATTAAAATAAATATGTTTATTTCGATTTATTGAAAAATAAATTTAGAATAATTTAATTATTTCGTTATGATTTGGTTTATAGTTAGTGTATAACGTTTTATTGGTGTTTTATATATAAATTTTTAAAATGCAAGAAAAATCGGACTGAATTTGGTACGGTTTTATAATCGTATTATCGAAATTGTTTACCTATTTTGAACCGCTTAACGATGAACCGAATTTGGTAAAGTTTTGACGACATTTCAATATACTCGTACATTATTATGTTTGTTCTTTGGTTGTTAAAACTTTACCAAATTCGGTCCATCGTTAAGAGGTTCAAAATAGGCAAACAATTCAGGTAAACGTGTAACATAGACGTTATATTGTGCTAATTATATATCAGTTTGAATGCAGAAAACATAGGTGTTACTTACAAAAATATTTCACATGACAACAGTGGTGCAGAAAGACACGAAGACCAAGAGATAAAGAACTGATGTAATAGTAAACTGCATGTCTACCACTTGCTATTTCTTGATGGCGTTGTTTTACATGAAACCTTTGTCAACTGAAGAATCTTATAAGTCCGGTTTTTGGTGCACAGGGTAATTAATTTCTTGGAAACTCAAAATATCTTTGACTTAAGCAAAACAAAAGGGTGAGACGACCTTAATGATTAACTGAAAAACAAAGCAAAAACACGTAAAACTGTAAACTAAATAAATGTGCGTCTTATTAACGGGACTAAATTGGTGTGCATTTGTATTTTTACTCTGTGCAACTTTTTTAAGTAAAACACTTTCTATTTCAGATCTATTACAATTGGTTCAAAGCCTTTCGTTCATATAATATTTGGTAGAATATCAATCTTGTATGTGAACTTGATAAGACGTATGCCCCTTGCCAAGTAAAAATAAACATAAGCACCAGACGTTATGTTATTTATGTCTGTTTCTTTGTTGCTGTTTTTAATTTTGCGCAAAGCTACACGAGGCTATCTGCGCTCGCCTTCCAAAATTTAGCAGTGTAAGACTAGAAAAAAGGCAGCTAGTCATCATCACTCACCGCCAACTCTTAGGCTTCTCTTTTACCAACGAATAGTATGATTAGTCGTTATTTTATAACGCTCCCACGGCTGAAAGGGCGAGCATTTTTCGTATGACGGGGATTCAAACCTGCAACCCTTAGATTACGACTCGAGTGCCTTAATCACTGGCCATGCCGGGCCAAAGGTCATCAGAGACTAGCGGGAAATTTTGACAACTTACTTTAAAGGACGGGATACCCAAGATATTTTTATTTGTTTGCAGTTAAGCATAAGGTTATCTGAGCTCGGTCCACCATGGGTATCGAAACCCAATTTATAATGTTATAAGTCTGCAGATATACCGCTGGGGAGCAAGGAGATTTATTATTAGCAGTTTTAAGGGGAGATCGTCCTTTGTCTTACACCTCACAAGAAAAAATAAAAAGATTGTTCAATGCTGAATAAAGTATTCTATTCTTCTACAAGTATTTTAAGCAGCGTTAAAATTTTATGTTAAGCAATAAAAACTAAATGAACAGAATTCTACAAAACCTTAAAATATATTGTTTATTGTACGATTTATAGTACCATTGATTTTTTTGCGGCACATTTTCTTTTTTAAGAAAGTTTCGGTTTTTGCAACAGAACACAAGCAGGATGACGATCAACCATAACATCAAAACATATCTTTCTGCTAATCCTTAAATATGACATTTGTTTACAGAACACCCGCAACTGTAATGTCATATTATAGAAATACAGTTTGTGTAAAGTTTCCTGATATGTCACTAATGGCCTTGTATGTATTCAGTTTGTTGAAACAGGCTATAAATAACACAGGTTGTTATCTTCATAACGACCTCTGATTTTTGAACTGGTGTTTCGCATCAGCTTAATGAGATGATGTGCAGTTTATTCAGTCAAGGGCGTTTGTATTTTCTTGTTTTCTTTTCATCACATTAAAAAAAGAAACGGCTTTGAACTGAGTACAGTAAGTGATTTCAGTTCATTTTCTTCTATATAAAATTTTGTAATGTGCAATGATAAGATTTCATAGGTTTGTTTTTTAATCAGTGTCAGTGTATCTACTCGAGCTGTCAAATATATGTCACCTAAACGGTATTAAAAAACTAATTAACCAGAACAAATAAATCGGTTTTATACTGTTTTCTTGTCGTTCATTGTATTTTGTTCTGTGTTTTTATGGTTTGTTGTTCTTTTCGTGCTGAGCAACGAATTTCTGAAACGTTCCGTATCAGGAATAAAAATACATTGTTTCACTCTTCGTCTGTGATAATTCCACACAAACAATAAACCGGTTATATTCTTCAGTTTAACAACTGATAGCCTTTTCCATTGTCTGACATTTTCTTAGTAAATCAAGTGAAAGAGGCTGTCCTGCACAGTTTAGCAAAGTTAGTAATCTAATCGTTCCTAATGGGTTCTGACAACTCACTGTAACCATCAAATTTGCGAGTTATTTCACCATTAATACTTAAAGATCTTTAGATAAAAAGAAAAAAAAACAGAAAGATCGGCGGAAATGGGTGACACGAAGTGACATTTTCTTTAGTGTTTAAGTTGTAATGTGAGTGTTTTAACAGAAAGTTTCACAGAATGGTGAGAAGTGGTGCTGTAGGGTATATGATAAGAATTTACCCTTGTTTATACTAAGTATATCATTTTTCAAGCGCACACGTTGACAGAAGAAACAGAGATGATTGGCTTGCTCAGGGACCCCTCCTTATCCGCGACTGTCTTTATCTAATTAGTTGGTCTGTGAATAACGTTTACTACAAGATGGTGATTAGCTTTGTCGAAGATACGAAACGTTTTTCTTCGCCCACATTTCGGAATTCTGACTACACAACAAACTACCAGCGTGTGAGGTTACCGTGAGATTACAACGTGCCTGAAGATGGAAACAGAGTTAGTTAGTACAATATAATATTCACGGTGCTTATCAGCACCTTTACTCCTAATAACGTACACATGTTAAACAGCAGCACGTGTTTTCTCTTGAGTTAATTAAAATTCCACTTTTATAGATTTTCAGTTATAGTAGGCATAATGTGTCCTACGAAACTAGAGCTGAAAGTAAAAGTTGGAAGAAACTTTACGAAAGTTATTCATCTAAAAATAAAACAGTGTCATCACAACAATACAGATAATTTGCATATTTTTAACTAACGATATCGAGTTATCGTACACACAGTTAAACCATATATACCATTATGAGTACTACAAAGGTCCGAGTTATATATAGCATAGGCACGAAACTTGGTTTTAAAATCAGAGGATCGTTCAGTAATTTTATTTAAACGCCATGATGTGTGCTGCGAATAGCCAGCCACCTGGAAAATATAAATTTTCTTAGCCTTTTTATTTTATAGTATTTTACAATTTCATTATTATTTGTGAATATACAATATATATTTCTACTATTGTAAATAATTAAAGAAGAAAGAGGGACAACTATTTCATAGTATCTGGAAAATTTTGTTGAATTAAATGTCGTAATAAAAAGTCGTTAATAATATGCACAGTATGAGAATTCGCGACTGCTTAAGCACGTTTCATTTGTACTGCTCCCCTTCAGCTTCAGATTCGGTAAACTTCTAATATTAAGTTTAACAATAACTTCAACTTTCGTTATAGTTTTCTTGTAACTATACAAAAATATTACGTATTTATTGCAAGTGAAGTTTCCTGGCGAAAGTATATATTACCATAACTGTTCAGACAGTTGCTCGTTACTTTGAGTTTCAATGACTTCTTCATCAGTTGAGTATAACTAGCGATACGTTATAAATGAAACAAATTAATTAAATGTGTTTCAGAAATAAATTGTCCTATAAAACGCACTTTTAATTTTAACTTTATTGTAGATTTGAACGAAGAATGCCTTGAATAATTTATTGTTTTAATAATTTTGGTGTATTTTTATACACGACATAATCGATAGGTGAGAAATGAACCGAATTTGTGCAAGATACGGTGGATGCACTAGCCTTGTTGAAAAGTATTATCAGATATAATAAATTCATTTTGTTGTTATGGGTGATAAAGTACGTTGTCTTATGGTCATTTTTAAGCTTGCAGGGTAGGATGCATTATTTTTTAAACATATCAATACATAACACATTGTAAATTTTTGAATAATACAAGATATAATGCGTTGTTCAGAGGACATACTGCTATATTAATAGTTTCCCAATGGCGTAATAGTAATAGTGTGTGCAGAATATTTCATTATTTGTAGATTAACACTGGTATAATATTTTGTATGAATTTTTTTAACTTTTGTCGATTCACAATAATATAATATTTCGTAAGGGGCATTTCGATATTACTGTTTGTTTGTTTTGAATTTCGCGCAAAGCTACTCAAGGGCTATCTGCGCTAGCTGTCCCCGATCTAGTAGTGTAAGACCAGAGAGAAAGCAGCTAGTCATCACTACCCACCGCCAACTCTTGGGCTACTCTTTTACCAACGAATCGTTATTACTAGTATAATAAAATGTACAGAATATTTTGGTATTTGTAGATTCACACTAGTGAAGAATAATATTTCAACAACTTATATTCACATCAGCAAGAGCTGAGAATGGTTTAGAGACTTGCGTGCTCAGATTGTAAAATCTAGGATATTAGCTTCGCGGTCTGTTGCTGCAAAAACGTGTTTTGTATTTTAGGACGTGGTTGCACTGTATGAGGGCGACAGTTAAATAATCCCACTATTATTTCAGGCAACAGTTGCCCAAAAGTTGGGCCCGGCATGACCACGTGATTCAGGCACTCGACTCGTAATATGAGGGTCGCGAATTTGAATCCCTGTCACACCAAACATATTCGCCCTTTCAACCGTGGGGACGTTATAATGTTACGGTGAATCACATATTAGTTGGTAAAAGAGTGTTCCAAGAGTTGGCAGTGATTGGTGATGACTAGCTGCCTTCCCTCTAGTATTACGCTGAAAAATTAGAGACGGCTAGCGCAGATAGCCTCGCGAATTTCAAAACAAACCAAACTAAAAAGTTGATGTTGGATGCTCTTAACTAAGTGCTTTCTTTCTACTCGAATAGTTCAATTTGTTGATGAAAATTAAATCGTTTTAACATTGTCTTAGATAATTTCTTATTCCAGGTAAGCCTAGCTGTATGTTTACAGAACACACTGTTGATAAGCTTCGTTCTATTGTTTTAAATATAGTGTAAGTACGAAGAATGCCTCATATTTAAAATGATAGTACCTTAAGACCTACATGTTAAAATTAGATTAATTTTTGCTAAAAGGCTATTGATAATCATACGTTTTATTCGAGTAAATCTAGGCATGGTACAATGTGGTTAAAAACTGTCGCAGACAAAGTATAAATCACTCTTTGTAATTCTCAATTTGCTATTCAAGTCTCAAAAATGTTCCGGAAATTCATCATTCACCTACTCCATATCCTAGATACCAACACGAAATTTATTTAAATCTCCAGTTTCTTGTCGTTGAAAGAGAGAAGGAAAGGTTTCCGAGAAAAATATGCTGTACCTTATCCAGATTTTTCCGAGAAATATTAAGTTTCTGGACACGTACTTGATGAAATTAGTTCTCTTAGATTCCAAATTGGTTTGTTTTGACTTTCGCGCAAAGTTACACGAGAGGCTAGAGGTAAGGCAGCTGGTCATCACCACCGACTGCCAATCCTTGGGATACTCTTTTATCAACGAATAGTGGGATGGACCATCACTTGGTAAAGTCCTAATGGCTGAAAGGACGAGCATATTTAATGGGTGTTCTTTTGGAACAAGTAATTTTTAGTGAACAATCACTTTTAAAGAAAATATTTTATTTATAATTACCATGTAAAGGCCTGGCGTGGCCAGGTGGGTAGGACGCTTGACTCGTAATTTGAGGGTTGCGGGTTCGAATCACCGTCACACCAAACATGATCTCCCTTTCAATCTTTTGGATTTTATAATGTTACGGTCAGTCCCACTCGTTGGTAAAAGGGTTGCCCAAGAGTTGGCGGTGGGTGGTGATGACAAGCTGTCTTTCCTCTAATCTTACACTTCTAAATTAGAAATAGCTAGCGCAGATAGCTCTCCTGTAGCTTTGCGCGAAATTCAAAAAACAAACCAAACAAACATACTATACAAAACAATTTTCATCTCCGGCTAGCACAGCGGTATGTCTATGCAATTACAACCATAAAATTAGGGGTTCGATTCCCCTCAGTTGGCTGAGCAGATAGCCCGATGTGGCTTTGTTATAAGAAACCACACACACATAAAACACTTTTCACGATTTCTACTACAGGTTAATGTAGGGCTGTGTGTATTCTTATGTATAATTAATATGTGTTTCTCACAAATATTTTAATATTAGTTATTTTTAACATTCACATTATTTGTTTTCAGGCTAAGCCTGTAATTAAAATATACTGCCTTACATTTATTTTTATATATAGCTCCACTGTAATAAAAAAAAATTGAAGTAATAACAGCCTGTGCAGAAGATATTTGACTCAGTGAAAAGGGACATCAGGACTGTGCAAAGTGTTTTTTTATACGATCCAAAGATTTCCAGATGTTATGACACAAAGATTTCATAATTTTATCTCTTGTTTACTTCGTCAACTTGTATTACACGAAGGGAAGAATGAGCTGGTTGAGGACAACCGCACTCATTTCTTGAAAACTATCATAAGAAAATAATTAAAATACACAGAACTAGAAAAGAAATAGAAGTTATGGAAGGAAAAAATAAGAATCGTACAAGAAATACCAACATGAACGTTTGGAGATTAGAAGCTGATAACAACTTGATAAATAAGGCAGTTTGCAAGGACTGAATGATATATTCTGTTACATCAAACATGCCTGTCTTTTCAGCAGTGAGAGTGTTATAATGTGTTGGTCAATCCCAGTATTCGTTGAGGAAAGAATAGCTCAAGAGTTGGCGGTGGGTGGCAATGACTAGCTGCCTTTCCTCTAGTCTTACACTGCTAAATTAGGGACGACTAGCGCAGATAACTCTCGTGTAGTTTTGCGCGAAATTAAAAAATAAACAAACTTACTTTTCTGCCTTATCGACAATTTTAGAGGTGGCTGTATAGCGTAATGTTAACGTCATTACGTCTGAAGGTTTATAATTCTAAAAAACAAGATTTCTATATCCGTAGTTGCCAAAACACAGGTAGTCCATCACGTGGATTTTGTATTCAACAACAACCAAACAAAAGTATGGTGTATTTATTTTGTTTGTTGGCTTATTAATATTGCTCAAATTAAATGTGACTTAGTGTGTGTGTGTGTTTTTTTTTCTTAGGAAGGCTACCTTTTAAGTAACTTTAAGGGGGTATATGTTGAAATATTGTAGTTTTGGGGGTGTCTGCCTTTTTAATTAATATCAGGTCATCCCAAGGTAATGTCTGGAAATTTAATACAGAAAGTGCATCATCATTTTTGTCTTTATAGAATGCTTTAATGACTAAAATATGTAGTAGGACGTGTATAAAAATGTTCAGACAAATAAAAAACTAACCCAACTCTACTTTTTCAAATCATTAATCAAATAAACCCTTATGAAGATGGATGTGTCCGAGGAGCACATTAGGTATATAATAAAGGCATATAAAAAAGGCAATAGTGCAGCAGAAACAACACGAAACATTCAAGGTGTTTATGGTACGAAGTCTCTCAGTAAAAGAAAATATCGAAGGTGGTTTCAGAAGTTCAGATCAGGTGGTTACAGCTTAAGTGGTGCGCCACATTCAGGTCGTCCTGTTGAATTTAATGATGACTTGCTGCTGGCTGCACTTGATGAAGATTTTGTTGTAACAGTTAAAGAACTAGCACAGAAGCTTAATTCAACCCATTCAACAGTTCACCGTCATCTGAAACAGCTTGGAAAGGTGTCAAAACTTGGAAAATGGGTCCCCCACGTTTTTACAGAAGCCAACCTTGGAGCAAGAGTGGACATTTGCACTTCTCTGCTCTTTCGTAAAAGTAATTCACCTTTTTTGGACGGGTTAGTGACTGGAGAAAAAAAATGGATATTTAATAATTAAGTTAAGTGCTGAAGGCAATGGGTCAGTGCAGGTAAACTGGCTAAAGCACAGTCCAAAATGGGCCTATATCCTAAGAAAGTCTTGTTAAGCGTTTGGTGGGATATTGTTGGTGTGATCCACTTTGAGTTGTAAGGATTACATCAGACTTGTATTGTCAACAGTTAGAACGCTTGAATGTTGGACTGAAAGAAAAGAGGCCTGTTTTGATCAATCGTAAAGGTGTTGTGTTACACCAGGATAATGCACGGCTTTGTACATCAAGGATCACATCTGCAAGGATTGAAGAGCAAGACTGGGAAAAACTTCCACATCCTCCTTATTCTCCAGACCTTGTACCATTTGATTATCATCTATTTCGAAGTTAGCAGAACTATATTGATGGAAAAGAACTTGGAACACATGAAGATGTCAAAACTACCCTCTCCACATTATTTTCCTCCAAATCCCAAGAATTTTATAGAAGTGACATTCAGAAGCTTGTGAATCGTTGGCAGGAAGTAATTAATAATAATGGAACATACATTATTGATTAAATAACATTAAAAGCGTTCGAAATCCTTTCTCTTTTACTAAACCTAAAAATCGGACTTTACTTAAGGGATGACCTGATAACAGTTGCGATCTGTCAATAGCATTCCAATAAAGATAAATACTAATTATAATTTATCCTACAATAGACATTCGACTTGGACTTCGCTGAGTTACATAGTTTCTTTTAATCTTACCGTTTCTTTACACGGTTACATCTACTAATGATATACTTGTTTACAGCCCAAAATTCCTGTTATCCTTGCTAATAACTAGAAATAAAAAAAAGAAAATTAAAAGAGGTAAAACAAGATATTTAATCTCAGAATTGCGATTACGTTGGAATGTTTTTACATAATCACGGGCGTCATCAACTCCTGAACTTGAGATCTTCAGCGGTTGCTTGGTATATTGAGTACTCGATTACTGTGTATATCAAATAGGTCGTGATCCTAAAATCTTAGTCGCTTGAATAAATAATCAGTTATAAGAACTATTCACGGTACATGAGAACAGGCACATCGGAGTCGTTAAAAGCCATAGAATCAACAGAGGTTATAGTTAATATGTTGCCATTTCCTTAGACAGGTGTCTAATCAGTTCAATCACGAGATTGTTTTATTATTATTCAGTACTGCCTTGTATATTACGATTAGATGACAGACAGTGGGAAACATATTTGTGTTTTTTATCTAATTCCAATTATATTTCTATGCAACCATCAGTCACAATATAAAAAACGAGATCTGTATAACAACCACTGACTTTTGAACTGGTGTTTCGCATCAGTTTAGCGAGATGACTTGCAATTAATTCATTCCAGGACGTTCGTGTTTTTCTTATTTCCTTTTTGATTTTGGGATTTCCCAAGTATTAAGTGCGGTCCAAGATGAACACATTATGTAGATGGAAGATTAAGTTAAACTTAAGTTGCATTTCTTCATGTGATATCCTTCAATTCAGGAAGTTATCCTCAACGTTTATAGAAATATATTTGTGCTTTGGATTCATGCGTGTAAATAAATATTATATCTTCATTTAAGTAGGCTTGGCATGAACGTAGGCTTCGGCATTGTCGATTAAACATTAATTTAAAATGAATAATCATAAAACATTTCTGTTTAAGACAATAGCTTTTCAGAGCTTTTTTTTTATTAATAACCTATAACAGTTATGTATAAAATGGTATAAACTCTTTCGTCGAATTTCACGCAAAAGTATTTCAGGGCTATCTGTGTTATAGGTACCTAATTTTGAAATGACAGAGTTTACATGGAAGGCAATTAGTCAACACCCACTGCAACTCATGCTCTAATCGAGTAGTGAGCTTTGACCGTCTCGTATAGCTCTAACAAGCGTAGAGCGTGAGTTTTTTTACCATTCGTCAGCAAATGGAAGGAAAACTATCACGATTTTATGATAACTTCTTTGTAGGATAATAAGAGACATTGATATCTATCTCAGTAAGAACGAATAACAACAAAAGGCTTCACAGTTTAAATGTAAAGAAATACAAATAAAATTGTGATATAACCGTGAGTCCAGATTTTTATCTGAAAAATTTGTGAAATTCTGAATATTTCATGTCAAGATGAATTTAGTTTTTTCTAAAATTTCTATAAGAACATAAAACGAGGAAAGTATTTTTCTGAATTATGATTGTTTGTTTGTTTCTTAATTTTGCTCAAAGATACGCGAGGGCTATCTGCTCTAGCTTTCTCTAATTTAGCAGCGTAAGTCTAGAGGGAAGGCAGCTAGTCAGCCTTCCAGCCCACTGCCAGCTCTTAGGCTACGCTTTTCCCAACGAATAGTGGGATTGATCGTCACATTATAACGTCCCCACGGTTTAAAGGGCAAGCATATTTGATGTAAATGGGAACCAGCTGCCCTCAGATTACGAGTCGAGTGCCTTAACCATCTGACCAGTCTCCCGACGGGATAGCGGTATCTCTTCAGATTTATAACACTAAAATCATGGCTTCGATTTCCCCTCGGTAGACACAGCAGATAGCCTAATGTGACTTTGGTATAAGAAAACACACACATACACTACCTAACCACGCTGGCTCGCTGTATTATAAATGGCATATAGTAATTGCATAGTCAAACATCTAATACCGCCCTCTACAATTCGACACACAGTTACACAACCCCTTTCAAACATGTGGTCAGCTTCCGGTCAGTTACCTCTTTCTTTGTGAACCTGACGATGACCGAAGAAGGTCGAAACGTTGTTCGCTCTTCTATGTAAAATATTTTCTCAACCCGAACGAGCCGTTTTTGCATATAAATTGCATAGTTTGACAGCTGAGACTATGATAAAATAAATTTAATGGTGTTTTAAATCGTAATAATTAGGGTTAACACCATTTTTTTTAGTTTACTAACCACAATCTTGTAAACATCAATATAAGAGAAATAAATGACTAGTTTCATATGCTCCTATCTGGCGGCAAAATAAGCTCTTGAACTATTCGCGTATATTTAATATTTAAATATAACACTTTAAAAGTGGTGAAATAAATTCAAATTCTTTTCAATCTTTATTTATCTTTCAATATTTAACTATATTTGGTTTAAAAAGTATAACTTGCTTTTATAGAGGGCCATTACCCCACATTGTTTTGATATTTGTACACCTCAGTTTCACCAGTTTATAGCTTATTCAATTTTAAACATTAGTTAGTTTGAATTTTTCTTTAAAAAACAGGGCATAAAAAGTTTGACTATTTTCCCAAGCTATGATTCTAAAACTTCAAGTGTTTGGAGGAATGCCAAGGTACTGTATATTGAATAATTACAATATTAACATGCGTAGTTTGTTTGTTGTTGAACACAAAATAAACTGTATGTGCTATGCGTACTACACTACAAGTTTTAATTAAAATACGACATTTAACGTCATAAGCCTTCAAACTTAACATTCAACCACTAGGGAGCAATTACAAGCATTAATTTTGATCAAAATGTCTTTATCGTGTCGTCAGTGCTCCTGAAGATTGTTTTGATTCATAACAGATTATCTACGTTATGACCACTACAGAGCATCAATATCCGGATTTTAGCTTTGCAACCTAACTGAAGATAAACTGAATTGATGCTATACGTACGACTTTTTCAATAGAAAATTTCATATTAGAGAAATGTTAATATTATTGTCCTTTCCACTTGGTTACAAACAGCAGCTCAGATGTATTTTCAAATTTGCACACACTTTCTTCGATACAGTTATTCTATTGTTCAGCTACAATTGGAACTTAATATTTTTTAAACCAGATATGATTTATTTTTGTTTGAATTTTTTTCTGCGTTGGCTTTGTTGTAAAAGCTTCATCTTCTAGAGTGCACCCTCCCACCAGTAGCACAGCAGACTTATAGTAACAGAAATCGTGTTTCGATACCCGTGATGGCATAGATAGCCCTTTGTGTAGATTTGAGTTAATAAGAAACTTCTGGAGTATTTTTTGTAAAACATTTTGCAAATAATTTACAAACTCCAGGATGTGAATAATGTTTGCTTACTTTGTATTAATAATAGGTAAACTAATTTCAAAAGAAAGTTAAATTAAATCTTTCCTTGTTGTCCTCGAACAACACAACAACACTTAGGGTAATAAGGAAAGACAAAAAGACTATCAGGATCTTATGTTGTAATTCCTTCCTAGCAGTCTTCACGAAGACTAAGCATTTAAGTTGCTATTTTTTGTGGTATCGTTAACGTCATTAATATTAGTACAACGTTTTTCTTTCTTTTTTCCACATTGTAGGCTAATTGTATTAAAGTAATTTACAAAAAACTACGACAAATTTTAGTTCCCTGCTGGCGTAAAACAATGTTTGGTTTCATTACGGAACTTGGAGATAATTTACTGTTTGAGTAGATAAATAACAGTATCATTAACACTGGCGTCATATAAAAATGAAATGGAATTATTAACACGTCAAGTGTCGTGCTGACTTACGTAGAGACAAGTATCTGCACATGGTAAACTACAACGATTCATCCTACGCTATAACCTATAGTCGGCCTACACGCTGTAGTCCAAAAGGGATATGGTTATATTAACCAGCTTGTAACGACTGTCTACGTTATGGTAGCCCTCTATAGGCAGTCAAAATTTTAAATGCCTTCTGTAATTTCCAAGAAAAAATGTATTTAGTAAAAGAAAACTCATAACACCAAAAGCTTTAAAAATCAGAAAGCGGTTTTATTTAATTTATTTTTTTATTTTTGCAAATGTCTGTAATATAATATTGTTAATCTTAACAGTTATATTTTAAAACCACTCTCAAACATCAGGCTAAGTTTAATTTCAATTATAGATTCATTAAGTAGCTATCTAACTCTCTGACCTCACTGCAAGACATTGAACATTGATGATAAAGGCCGTGTTTAATGCACCATCTATTAGCTGACAGCTTAGATTTTGACCTTTCGCCTATAATAAAGATAAACTGCATTAATTCTTATATGACACTCCTTGAATATTAGCGTGAGTCACCATAAGTTTTTGTTTTATTTGTATGGAACTAAGCACAAAGCTGCACAATGCTATCTGTGCTCTGCTCACCAGGGATATTGAAACCAGGTGTGCAGCGGTGTGAATGCGCAGACATTATCGCTGTGTCACTGGAGTGGAGTGAGAGGCAGACGTTTTTGAGGAACAGTTTACATATACAGAGTGCAGGTAGTTAATATCTGACCCTTGACAGACGTGTATGTAGAACAAAACTTACCAACAACTAGGTCACACTTTTTATAGGTCACATTTTTCATCATTTCTCACTCTATAACTGAATCATTTTATACTATGACTTTTTCATTAGATGTAACGTAAGTTGTTTTTCATAACGAACCTAAAACATGAAGAAGTAAGACAGATCTCCACCTATTTTTGTCCTTAGTTAAAACGTTAACAATACTTAACCCAGCAAACTGGCGATGACAATCAACGTTTCAACCAGATCTAACCTATAAATAATAACTAGATTGTAATTATATTTTTGTTTGGAAGATATTTTTTATTTCATTTGTTTCTCACTACATGACTGGAGGAAAACGTTTAGAACTATCTTTTTTCAGAATGACTCGGGTTTATAGAGTAACGGAAACCCAAATGTAAGTTTCCACACATGACTGAATTGCCTGTTGTTGAATATTCTTACTGACAAATACAACCACCGTTAAATCTTTTTTTAACTATCAAAAAATTTAAATGTACGACTTGAAACTGTGACAATATTTTTCGTTTGTACAATAAAAGTTAAGTGCTATTTAGACACACACAAATTGGATTATAAAACTCGTATAGGTCCTTGAAATAATTATACATAATTATTTTAAGTCATTTCTATCTTAGAACAACCTGAAATCGTCGTTAAGCTACCTATAACATTAATGGCTTACTAGACTGGAAGGTTTAAGGTCAGAATTCGCTGTGCTACTGACCACATATTGTACTTTCAACTGGGGAGTTATTGTAAATGTGACAGTCAGAGTCTGTACATTCGGTTAATTATAACTAGCGGCGAGTACTTCTGATTCGTTGCCCTTTCCGTGATAAGTAGTTATAAATTAGGGATGGCTAGTCTCGACCTTGTAGTTTTTTCTACATGTCATATAAGGAGCTATTATAAAACCAAACACCACAAAGTATTTCAACCCAGCCTATTTTTCCTTTAATCACTGTTGAGCAACCGTGTCGTTAGCTTTCGAGAGATTCTACAATTATAGTAATGAAGAGAATTTGAAGTATTTGTAGCCAGTTGGAAATAGTCTGTTCACGTGAATTAAACATTCAAATGTCTTCTCTGAACAATGCTAAGCACTGACTTCTGTAATTAATTAATAATTACAAATGAAACAAGATTATGTGAGATCACTCAATATCTGTCTCTCACTGACTCTCGGGTATTTACATGATGTACATATATATGTGTTAATGAACATATAATACACACACACACACATTTATATATGTGGGTAAAATACCTAAAATACATTGAAATAGACAAATATATACCTGATTAAATATATATAAAGACTGCTTTTCTTAGCGTAATAATCAATCAAAAATATCAAAAGAGCCACCAGGCTGGAAATACTATATTTTTTATTATCTTTAGTTAGTTGGAAGTGTTTTCCTAGCTTGCATTACTTTCAAACCAACGACTATAGATATACAAGAAATTGCTTCCAAGCGGCTAAAATACATTAAAAAACATAGTATTCTGAACCTGGTGGCATTTCTAATTCTTATGATATGTGTAAGATATATACGTGTGTACATAGATCGAATTACCATTATTTTCTCTAATGTAATTCTTTTGAGCTTGTAAGTACCGAGGTTGGTTCGCATCGTTCCGTGTAACTGTGTCTTCCATCGTCCATCAAGCTCAGTCATGGCTATACAAGTTTCAATAAGGACAGCGAACTTGATCGTAACTTTATTTAAGTACATACTATGAGATGATATTTAACAATAAAAAGAAAGTTCCATTTGACCTACTGGTTAATACTGACAGTTTTATACTGTTCTTAAGGTTAATTTATAGTTAGAATCACGTCATTCTCATTAAGTAAACTAACTGTTTAATCTTGGACAATACGTCACTGTATTAATTTCACGTACATCACTTCAGATGCACTCCGTATTCTTCTGGCCAGGCATGACCAGGTGGTTAAGGCGCTCGAATCGTAATCTGAGGGTCGCAAGTTCGAAATCCCGTCGCACCAAACATGCTCGCCTCTTCAGCCGTGGGGGCGCTATAATGTTATGATCAATCCCACTATTCGTTGGTTAAAAAGTAGCCCAAGAGTTGGCGGTGGGTGGTGATGACTAGCTGCCTTCCCTCTAGTCTTACATTGCTAAATTATGGACGGCTAGCACAGATAATCCTCGTGTAGCTTTGTGCGAAATTCAAAATATACCAATCTTTTCATCTAGAAATGACTTCTGTACTAATACGAAGTCCTGTATTGACGTTACATGTTTTACTTTCGTAAAAAAAAGAAAAAAAACAAATAGCTAGAACTAAAAAATAAATTATTTTTTGTTTGCACATCTAAATGATAGTATAGACATTTTTAGAGCTAATCAAAATTGTTGTGAATACTCTACAAATCTAAGTGTTCATTGTTAAGCACAAATCTACACAGTAGACTATCTGTGTTCTTCCAACCACGCATATTAAAACTCGGTTTTAATATCATAAGCCTCCAGAGTTACCACTGAGAGGGGTGCGTGTATTTTGTAAGAAGACATAAGAAAGAATACAAAAGTACTTAGAATAATATTCTCTAAACAAGTATAACCCTTTAAAGTTTTGTATACAGTATGGACTGTGGATAATGAGGGGGAGTCAACTAGCTACGTAATGTTCTTGTTTGAAAGAAGATCAACTAGTTAGGAATACAGTATGGACTGTTGATAATGGGGGAGTCAACTAGCTACTTAACGTTCTTATTTGAAGGAAGATCAACTAGTTATGTATACAGTATGGACTGTGGATAATGAGGGGGAGTCAATTAGCTACGTAACGTTCTTGTTTGAAGGAAGATCAACTAGTTATGTATACAGTATGGACTGTGGATAATGAGGGGAAGTCAACTAGCTACGTAATGTTCTTGTTTGAAGGAAGATCAACTAGTTATGTATACAGTATGGACTGTTGATAATGAGGGGGAGTCAACTAGCTACGTAATGTTCTTGTTTGAAGGAAGATCAACTAGTTATGTATACAGTATGGACTGTTGATAATGAGGAGGAGTCAACTAGCTACGTAATGTTCTTGTTTGAAGGAAGATCAACTAGTTATGTATACAGTATGGACTGTTGATAATGAGGGGAGTCAACTAGCTACGTAATGTTCTTGTTTGAAGGAAGATCAACTAGTTATGTATACAGTATGGACTTTTGATAATGAAGGGGAGTCAACTAGCTACGTAACGTTCTTGTTTGAAGGAAGATCAACTAGTTATGTATACAATATGGACTGTTGATGATGGGGGAATCAACTAGTTGCATATGCAGTATGGACTGTTGATAAGGATGGGGAGTTAACTAGTTGCAGAGTAATGATTGTGGAAAGGAAATCAACCAGCTGTAGAATTCTGATTAGTTGAATGAACTGATGTAACTAATTACATAATAATGACTACTGATCAAAAAATTAATTAGCTGTGTGGTAGTGATTATTGAATAGAGAGAGAAACCAACTGTTTACTGAATGGGAATTGTTGAAGGAATGATGAAACCAACTATCTATATGTTGAGATTGCAAGTAAGAAGAAAAAGTTGGAGGTTATCATAACTAAAGTTAAAGAAATACATGAAGACATAATCAACTCTGGGAAATGACAGCAGGACTTCAAGGGTAGTTTAAGCTTTTACATTCAAGAGAAACATCAGCTAAGATTGACAATGATATTCAGGAAGTTATAAAGGGTAGTATTAGGGTTAGAAGTAGTGAACTTAGCTTTAAAGATCCTATTCTATTGAGCAAAAGATTTCAGCCCTTGTCTTATGTAGAGGAGGAATGAATAGAGGGAAGGAATAGAGAAAGATATGGATTATGAACTAAAACAGGTTATAGTTATTGGTGATTCTTTGACACAGCATGTGGCTAGAATAGTCTGTGTAGTAAATAGGGAGAAATATGTTAGATTGTGCTACCCTGGAGCACAGGTGGAAAACATAACTAACAGAACAAGAGATACAATGAAGGGGAGTGACAACTATGCAGTCTTTGTTGTGCCCGTAGGGCCAACTATATAAAGAAGAGTAAGCCAGAGAAGCTAATTAATAAGTACAATGGGGTGATAAAAACATTTAAAGATAAATGCCATAAATTAATTGTGTCAGAGATACTGCTCAACATTAAATTTGGGGATGAAATTTTGAATAGGTTTCTAGGACTAAAGGTTAGGCTGAAATTAATATGTAAGGATCAGCAGATTAACTGATTGGACTTGTGAGATCAGTTCAGTGGGAGGAAAAATTTTTTTTTTTAATGGATGCTTTACAAGTAAGGAGGAAAGGGTTTGACTTGTTTACAAGGGCTATTAACTCAGCTGTGAGGGAAATTTTAAACTAGGACTTGATAGTTGTTAGAGCAAAGATAAACTAAGTGAAACAAAACTGAGATGAAGAGGAAAACATGAGGAAACTATAAGTCAGTATAAAGTAGTTATAAGAGTAGGCTTAATTGTTACTATTGTAATGCTAGAAGTGTAGAAAATAAAATAGATGACTTTAGGAAACTACTATAAATAAAATATTTCTTATATAATGGTTAAGTGTAAATAATTTGTGTTTCTGTTAGTGGATATAAAAGTCTTAATAGGAATTTGATACAGACCACTAAATGAAACTGATAAAAGTAGTAAAAAATTTTACAGTGAGATTAAAATTTCAGTTTTTTAATAAAATCATAAATGTCGGTGTTTTTAATTTCAGACATATTGAGTTTTAAATGCTGGAGTAAAATCATGAAGGAGAAAGGTTTCTGGAAACTGTTCATGATGGATTTCTTTACTGATTGGTCAAAGAACCAACTAGGAATAATACTATTCTTCACTTATTATTTACCCCTAATACAGAAATGGTTGAAAGTGTAAAAATGTAGGAGCACCTAGGTACAAGTGATCATTGCTGGATCAGGTCTAATGTTTTGTTCCTTATGGAAATCAGGAATAATGATATTTTCATTTCAACTTTCAGAAACAAAATGAAGGGATGTGACAAGAATTATCTGTTTTGAATCGGGCAGCTGAGTTATTTAGAGACACTGACAAAATGTGGAACATTTTTAAGAATTGTTTTTAACTATTCTAAACAAAAATAGTAGCTGCAAGTAAAAACCAGGGTGATTCAAAAAGGGTATAAGAGATAAAATTAAAGAAAAGCATCGATAATTTAAGAAATTTCATTTGACTGATGTTGTAGAACAAGAAAGTTGGTCAATCAGGAAATTAGGACATCCAAAATGAAGAACGAAACAAATATGGCTGAAAACGTTTGTTGTTTTTTTTACAGTACATTAGAGATAAACAAAATGGTAGGATGGGGGTAGAACTCCTGAAAGATGATAAAGGAAGACTTATATCTGATTATCATAAAATGGCTAGATTATCACATTTTGCTTTTACATCAGTTTTTACAAATGAAGATTTAAACAGTATTCCGAACCTTAAACAGTTGATAAACTGAAAGAAAGTTGAGGAAGGTATTTGCATGATAAACTGAAAAAAAGTCGAGGAAGGTAGCTGCATTATTTCTGACCATGTTCGAAATGATTATGCAGTTTAAAGAACAATAAGCTTCTAAGTCAAATAATATTTCGTCAAATATTTTGAAGTAAGTTAAAGACTGGATTTTTAAGACACTTGTTACTTTTTATTTTGTAAGTTATTAAATAGTGAACAAGTACAAAACATATTAGAAATTAGCTAATGTCACTCCTATTTTCATAGGAGGTAATAAATAGAAGTTGTCCCAGTCACTATACACGTATTCGTCTTAAATCAGTTCTAGAAAAAATTCATTATAAAGTCATTTAACAAAAAAAGTTCTGTAAAGTTTGAAAAAAATTCATTATAAAGTCATTTAACAAAATTTAGAAGTTTATTGGGTATAAATTAATTAACTGGATAGAAGAGTGACTTAATATACGAAAGAATTAATGTTGCAAGTGTTGTGCTTCATGTTAGGACTCTTGCTGGGTTTTTTTATTTACATTAACAACATAAATGATATTAAAATCCTGGATGTTGCTGGCTGCAAAGAGGATGCTTCTACTTTACAAAAGGATTTACATCATTTAGTCAGTTGGGCAGATAAATGATAGATGGGTTTTAATTACAGTAAATTAACAGTGTTATAAAGGAAAGAAATCTGGGTGTAATGGTTTATCAGTTTCTAAAGCCATCCATACAGTTTGCTGTTGGTAGTGGGAAGGCGAATAGGATTTTCGGTTGCATCTACAGAAATACTGGATACAAGTCTAAATAGGTTATAATTTCATTGTAGAAAACACTAGTTAGTCCACATTTCGAGTATTATGTTTTGTCTTGGGCTTTTTACCTTAGGAAAGATATTGAATTGTTGGAAATGGTTCTGAGGAAGGCACCTTGGATGGAAGGGTTATCATATTAGATGAAATTGAGATCCTTGAAATTGTTTTCCCTTGGAAGAAGAAGACACAAAGAAGATCTTGATTGAGTGTTCAGAACTGTAAAAGAAATTAATAATGTTAATGCATCAACATTTTGCATACTTAACAGCGAGAATTATAGAACTAGGAGACATAAATATAGATTTAGGAAAGGTAGAAGCAGTCTTCAGCTAAAACAGTTTTATTTTTCAAATAGGGTGGTTGGCCTGTGGAATGAGTTGTGTTTAGATATTGTGGAAACAATAAATGTGAATGAGTTTAAAAGAAAGCTTGATAAATATATGCATGATAATGGTTGGATTTAAGTTTTTATTTAATAGTTTTGTTTTGTCTTAGAGAATGGGACAGCCGAGATGGACCAGCAGGTCTACTGTTGTCCCTAAACATTATGTTATATTAATGACTACTGAGGGCGTAGTCAACTGACTGTACGATGCTGATCGCTGATGATAAAGAGAGGAAGTTACATTATTGACGGAGAGGGGAGTCAACTAGCGGCGAAGCAGAGATTTGGGAGGGTGAGTTAGCGAGCTGTAAATCTGATTGGCTGATTGTTTGGAACTAAACACAAAGCTACACAATAGGCTGTCTGTGCTTTGCCTATCACAGGTATCGAAACCCGGTTTCTAGCGGTGTGAGTCCGCAGACATACTGCTATGCTACACGGAGAGAGGCAGCCGTGAAGCACTAGTTACAAAACGCTAATGTTTAATCAAGTAAATAGTCTCTGTTTGTATGCTAAGTTGTTGTATGTTAAATTGGAGTCATTGCCCGTCTTTCTTAAAACTTAACAGCATTCTGTCGATTTTATAGTTATTTTTATTTAACACGGTTGTTATTTTTACTACATGCTGACCACTATACATACCGAAGAAACTTTCGTGCCTCTGCCTTTTGCTTCTTGACGTTCATCCCAGCTGCAATCTCACGTGGTACTTGATATCCCACATGAAAGTAAATACATGACTAGTAGGTGTCTTGTAGGCTGAATAATGTAGTCATATAGCAGTTATTCGAATAAATTCAAAGAAGAAAAATACACCACCGAATCTTATTTCCCAGAACGCTGTTCTCAATCATCCAGAGTTGAAGCACATTTTAACACTCTAATGTTTATTTACATCTATTATCTTCACTCCTTAAAAGATTGTACAAAAAAGAGTAATTAACAAAGTAGAACATTTCTTATTTTATTACCTCATTGAGGATAAGTATTCAAATGATGTTCATAAAGTGTCGTGAATCAACAACAAGTAATGCTAACACACTGGATTCCATGAAGACTTCATCTTGTTCCTATATGTAAGTGTCGCCCCCAGCGGCAAAGCGGCCTGTCTGTGCACTTCGATACCTGTGGTGGGCAGAGCACAGATAGCCCTTTGAGTAGATTTGTGCTTAATTACAAAAAACTGTCACGAATAAACAGAAGCGACTTAGTACGACACAAGTGCGGAATGTTAGAATTAGAAAGATAAACCAAAAGTAAAACTAAAAGTAGTTTCCTATTTCTAGGGCCCGGCATGGCCGAGCGCGTTAAGGCATGCGCTCGCAATCTAAGGGTCGCGGGTTCGCATCCGAGTCGCGCTAAAGATGCTCGCCCTCCCAGCCGTGGGGGCGTTATAATGTGACGGTCAATCCCACTATTTGCTGGTAAAAGAGTAGGCCAAGAGTTAGCGGTGGGTATTGATGACTAGCTGCCTTTCCTCTAGTCTTACACTGCTAAATTAAGGACGGCTAGCGCAGATAGCCCTAGAGTAGCTTTGCGCGAAATTCAACAACAAAAAAGCTTTATTTATTGTTTATTAGATTTGTTCATCCTATCTTTCTTTTCGTTTTAATCAATATTTTATTGTTTTTTCATAACACATATTCGCTTATTTTATATTAATCATTTGTTAATTTGTTCAATCCAAATTTTACATTCTGTCAGTGAAAAAACAAATATGTAAAAGTTCATAAGTAGGCGCACTCAATGCCATGTTGTTTTAAATAGTTTCGCTTTCAAATTTGAGCTGTGTAATTAAAGAAGTTTTGTTATTTAGGTTAATAATGTGATGCTAAGAGTACCAAGACCCATTTCGCAAGGCAACTATAAACAAACTTGTGAGACAAAATTCAAACCTTGAGTAACTAAACCAAAAAAAGTTAATGAGTCATGTTTGATTTCATAATTACTCTTGAAATTAAGTTGATTATTGTTAGGGAACTTAAAACTGCAATTTTATTTTCAGATGAGTGAAAAACAAGATAGAATGTGAGAAAAATATGTAGGTATTCCTTTACTTAAAAGTAAATTACAATTTATAAACTATCTTGAATTTATTGAAATCTCAAAGAAACAAATACTACAAACATTTATTAAAGGAACTGTTAAGCCTAATCTTATAGTCCTAAACAATTAATCTATGGTAAGGACATCTGTTGAGTGAATTATATACTTATTAATTAATTACCACATAAACAAAAACTCGTAAATAGTTGTTTATATCGGCAAAAGGAATACACAAAGTTTCGCACTGTTCTTCCAGTCAGTGGTTGATTGTCAAGAATTCACGTTTAGTTCGCGTTTTTTAAAGTGTTATTAAATTCAGTGTCTTGCTATGCATGTTACTTGTATTTTAAAATCGATAAAATAGTAAAATACGTGAAAATTCCTTTTTAATTTATCTTTGTTTTCTAACACGTTTTACAATTAAAAATATTCTGATTCTTCATGCCATTTCCAAAGTTTATTATACAATGAAAAATTTAATAAGCTGCAGAAATATTATTACAAAATTAATTATTTTTCGTCGATTTAAAAAGCTTACTTAACAAACTTTATGGTAATTTAGTAGTTCCGCGTCAAATTTCATCATTTTTTGATAAATTATTACCATTGGTAGGAGCCGTACAATCACCTAAGTTATAATCACCAACATATATTGTGATATCATTGTTAAATTCTAATCACTAATCATTTTATATCCTATATTTTGACTTCCAATTATGACACTGATTAATTATTCGATCACGAGGGCTCAGTTGGTAAGTAGACGATGGTTGTTTTTTTGTTATTAAACACAAAGCTAGACAAAAAACTATTTGTTGTCTGCCCACCATGAGTATCGAAACCCAATCTTAAGCGTTATAAGACTTAATTAAGACTTACCACTTCAACCACTAGGAGGCCTTAGCAGTAAGCAAAACGCTTAAACAAACAAATAAATAAAATAATTACCACAACCTTGACATGAGTACTTTAATAAAATAAATATTTTTTTGTTGTTATAAGTTTTATATTGTTTGTGTAGTGTTGATTTTTAACACCATTTAATTTTGTTGTGTATTATATATATACGTGGTTAAATATTCACATAACTTTAAACTTCATAGTTTTCTAAACAGAACGTTTCGCTATTTATGTAGCTGTATTTGATCACATTGATTCAACGCAGGTAAACTTTCGAATCTTTTCTTGTTAAAACTATTCGTTTCTGGTGAGATTTTTTACTCTTTGTTTCGTGAAGCTCATACCACATGACGTAATATTATTATAATCACATACAAGGACATAGAAATTCGGGAAGCTGATGGAAGCTTGACATGATTTCTATCTCAAAAAGATTTTTCGATTTTGTTCAATGACTTTAAGCACCCCAGAGATTGATCGCAGTATTAATGAAGTATACACATCTTAATAAGAAGACATTCCGAAGTTTTCATATTTATACCACTAAGAACTGTTACTAAAGAAGGTACTAAAACGTGAATTAAAGAACTGTTTACAACATAGAACACTTGCGTTATTGAGAGCTCTTGTAAAGTTTCAACAGAGGTTTTCCAACAGGAGGCGCTATTGTAACAGACACTGAAATTAAAAATTATTATAGCTCTTTATTTAGAAAGGGTATCATGCATATGAATCGATACAATCGAATGAAGCCAGTTCATTAAGAAATTATTTCTAGCGCTAATCATAAAATCATTTGAAGAACATATCACTATACCCAACTACAACTTGTATATATAATTACTTTATTACTAGCATAAAGTATCTAGGGTTTCAGATTTTGTAAGTTTTCATAGACGTTTCAGTGTTCCTTTTCTTTTTATATACTGGACTCAATAAGGAAGGACGGTTTACCGAAATGGACAAGAAGGTGGTGTTTATTGAACAAGACGAGGAAGACACTACTACTGATATAGAAAAGGCGGTTATATTGCTAGATATATGGTTCTGAGTATTAAACTAGAAAGGATTGTTATATTTACTGAACTAAGCATGGAGGACACTGCTACTGAAACAAACAAGGTGGTTATATCGCTAGACTTAACAAGATAGTCCTGTCTACCAAACTATACAAGAAGGCAATGTTTACTAAACTAGGCACGGAGGACACTGCTACTGAAACAGGCAAGGTGGTTATATCGCTAGACTTAACAAGATAGTCCTGTCTACTAAACTAGACAAGAAGGCTATGTTTACTAAACTATGCACGGAGGACACTGCTACTGAAATAGGCAAGGTGGTTATATCGCTAGACTTAACGAGATAGTCCTGTCTACTAAACTAGACAAGAAGGCTATGTTTACTAAACTATGCACGGAGGACACTGCTACTGAAATAGGCAAGGTGGTTATGTCGCTAGACTTAACAAGATAGTCCTGTCTACTAAACTAGACAATAAGGCTATGCTTACTAAACTATGCACGGAGGACACTGCTACTGAAATAGGCAAGGTGGTTATGTCGCTAGACTTAACAAGATAGTCCTGTCTACTAAACTAGACAATAAGGCTATGTTTACTAAACTATGCACGGAGGACACTGCTACTGAAATAGGCAAGGTGGTTATATCGCTAGACTTAACAAAATAGTCCTGTCTACTAAACTAGACAAGAAGGCTATGTTTACTAAACTAGGCACGGAGGACACTGTTACTGAAATAGGCAAGGTGATTATATCGCTAGACTTAACAAAATAGTCCTGTCTACTAAACTAGACAAGAAGGCTATGTTTACTAAACTAGGCACGGAGGACACTGTTACTGAAATAGGCAAGGTGATTATATCGCTAGACTTAACAAAATAGTCCTGTCTACTAAACTAGACAATAAGGCTATGTTTACTAAACTAGGCACGGAGGACACTGCTACTGAAATAGGCAAGGTGATCATATCGCTAGACTTAACAAGATAGTCCTGTCTACTAAACTAGACAATAAGGCTATGTTTACTAAACTAGGCACGGAGGACACTGCTGCTGAAATAGGCAAGGTGGTTATGTCGCTAGACTTAACAAGATAGTCCTGTCTACTAAACTAGACAATAAGGCTATGTTTACTAAACTAGGCACAGAGGGCACTGCTACTGAAATAGGCAAGGTGGTTATATCGCTAGACTTAACAAAATAGTCCTGTCTACTAAACTAGACAAGAAGGCTATGTTTACTAAACTAGGCACAGAGGGCACTGCTACAGAAACAGGCAAGGTGGTTATATCGCTAGATTTAACTTATAAAATGATAACATCCTACTTTACGTAAACTACATGAGTAAATTCTCTTCACTTAGCAAGACAGGTAAGTTTCCTTATACAAGTTAACAAAAAGATGTTGTTCCTGAGCTATAGACAATAATTCTGTGTTTACTGAACTAAAGTAAATTATGTTTATTTATCTTAGCAAGAAGGATTAATTTACTGAACAAGAAATATAAGTTTTCTTATTGAATTTAAAAGAATGACCAATTAATAAACAAGAAAGGAACTTTGATTTGAACAACACAAGGATTTTTTTTTTTGTTGCTTTGTTAAATTTCGCGCAAAGCCACTGGAAAGCTAATTAAACTAGTTTTTTCCAGTTTTTTAAGTGACCGATTATAAGGAAGGCAATTATCCAATGTCCACACAGTACTTGCTATTGGCTATTCTTGTCAAACCGAAAAGTGGAATTTAACTTTCACTCTTATAACGCACTCACGGCCCTAAATTTCAGCACGCCATTCTCGACCCCAAATCCCACTGATTTAAGCAATTAAGAAAGTAGTTGTTTTCTTACTAATAAAATCTTAATAATCGTTAAAATGGTGCTTTAAGAAGTTCAGAAAACCGGTTTAATCGCGAAAGACTAATACTTTGACAAAGTCTGTTAGTTTAGTAACGAACGAAAGTGTAGGCCTTGTGAAAATAATTGCATAGCATGTAGAAAATTGTTGGTGTTAGAATTAATGTTGGCCATAATTAAGCAAACACTGCTACAGAGCTAAAATTTGTGAAAATTTTCATGAATTGTTATTTTATAAAGAGCAAAAAAAATGAACAAAGAACATTGAGCAACTATATGAAAATGATGATACGTAATGAATAAAAACAGCCAAGATCTGAAGTAAAAATAACTGAATGAAATGAAAGAGAAACGGGAATGGTGTAGATGAAACTTTGATAATATACATGTCTTCAAGATTTGGAGCAGTAAAATATTCGATTAGAAGCTAACAAATATAACAGATCTCTTTCTATTTTTACGTGACTAGGCTACAAAACTAAGTAAATAAACACGCTAATTCTTGTGGATGTAGTGAATGAGCTTGTTTTCCTTTGTCTCTGTCTCATAGTTTTGGTTATAACGAAACTGTTTTGAGTTGTTTTTGTTATTGAACTGGACAATTATGGTCTTGTGGTCAGTTTGTCGAGATGCAGGTCATATGAACAATGGTTCGAAACCTGGAGTTTCTGAACACGCTCTGCTCTTTCGCCTCTGCATTCATCATAAAAATGGCAATCAATCCCGTTGTTCGGTTGAAAGAGTCGGACAAGGTCCTTGTGATGACCAATGCTACTGGTAGGCCCTCTTCCCTCTGGTCAGTAGTTCAAAATTATAAGCGACAATACCCCAATTCTAGTCGTTTAATCTAAATTTTCGAATACCTTTTTCGATTAGAGAATTACTGTTTTGAATGTTTTTGTTTCGGTGATTATTTAATCCTGTGGTTTCTTATCAAATTAGTTTATGCATACGTTTTCGACGTTTATAAACAACTTTCTTCCTCTGGGTGGGTTGGCCCGGCATGGTCAGGTGGGATAAGGCGTTCGACTCATAATCTGAGTGTCGCGGAGTTGAATCCCTGTCATGCCAAACATGCTCACCCTTTCAGCCGTGAGGGAGTTATAATGTGACGGTCAATCCAACTATTCGTTGGTGAAAGAGTAGCCCAAGAGTTGGCGATGGGTGGTGATGACTAGCTGCCTTTCCTCTAGTCGTACACTACTAAATTAGGGACGGCTATGCGCAGATAGCCTTCGTGTAGCTTTGCGCAATTTTCAAAAACAAACCTCTTGGTGGACACAGTGCATAACCCAATATGGTTCTGCTAAAAACCAAAAAAACGGTAACTAACATTCTAGATATGGGGATTATAGTGTGGTTTAACAATGATATATATACTTCATCACTCCCACATTCGACAACTCTTTATTTTTGACAAAATTTATGAAGCACTTAAGATAAAATTTAGAAATAAATACCCGTGACGTTATGAATTGCGCTATTCAACATTCAAGTGCCATGAAAGTTAATGAATAACTCATAAATAGACAAGAAACAAAACTAATCGTCTGCAGTTTCTAGGAACGCTACGTCTGGAAATGGTGGAGAGGTTTTCAGGTGTTTTTATAAAATATACATGTCAAGAAGCGGGTCAGGCGTTTTTATGAACAAAGGGACACGAGGACCTACCCATAAGCAGCAGGAGACGTCATTTGTTACAGCTTGTCGCAAAAAAAATAAATAATAAATATGGATGACACAAACGTAATTAATTATTGTAGTTGCTGGTTTCAACATATAGTTCTCTGTCTTCAAAAACAAAAAAGCAGTTTAACAGCTAATTGTCCGATTCTTGTCGTATTCATCACACGCACTAAAAATAAAAAATAGAAACTTGTTTTTTTATGGGTAACTTCATAGTGTCGCCATCATTTTTAACGCCTTATTTAAAACGTTTTCATCGCTGGAACAAAGAAATTGAATTTAATGTGTTATTTAGTGAGTGTACAGCAACATATGTTAAAAAATAATATTTTGTAATACAAAATACAAAGTGCTCGAGCTATCTTATTATCTATAGCCTAGTAACAATGGTTGTCAACAGTGATGCAAATATTTTAAATGCGATGAACATATCTCAACATTTTGTGTTAATTCTGAGAAATTATCATAAGCCTAGGAGAATAACTAAAAGGGAATGTGCTGAACACACCGTTAATCTGCACATTTTGATGTCAAAATCCCCTCAATATACTGTCTGGCCCATCTTAGTTCACACACATACGCGTGTAAAAAAAGCTGGTGCAGGACCTTCGTAAGTGTAAGCAAAGTATGAACATTTTAATTCGAAAATAAAACAACAGTTCCCAACGCTCTCGTTTTGTGTGATGATACACACACGTAGATAGGGCCGCTAGATCCTCATCAGATACATTTACCATAACTATACAGTTACACATTATTTAAAAGATCGAGACGAATACGGCCCGGCATGGCCAAGTGTGTGAAGGCGTTCGACTCGTAATCCGAGGGTGGCTGGTTCGAATCCCGGTCGCACCAAACATGCTCGCCATTTCAGCCGTGGGGTTTTTATAATGTAACGATCAATCCCACTATTCGTTTGTAAAAGAGTAGCCCAAGAGTTAGCAGTGGTTGGTGATGACTAGCTGCCTTCCCTCTAGTCTAACACTGCTAAATTAGGGACGGCTAGCGCAGATAGCCCTCGAGTAGCTTTGCGCGAAATTCAAAACAAACAAACAAACAAAGTCGACACGAAAATTGTACTTTATTTCACTGCATTGCTAACCTCAAAACTAACCTTTTTATACCCCTCGTAACATTGGTAACCTCACAACCAGCCTCTGTTGTGTTTGTTATACCACTTGTAACCTTAGTAACCTCAAAGCTTGTCACTGTTGTGTGAAAAAGGTTTAAAAATATTTTATCATTATTTTAATTTATATTATTTCAGATAAATATTATAAAAACCTCCTTGTAGCTCAGCGGTAAGTCTTAGGGCTCACAACGCTTAAATTCGAGTTTCGATACCAGCAGTGGATACACATAGGTAGCCAGTTGTTTGATTTCATGTTTTACAACTGATAAGCCAAGAAATCAAGTGTTTTTTTTTAAAGCGTATTTGAATACATCACATATATAAATGGTAGAAAATACATTTTATAAAAATTTCCTAAACTAGGTTACTTAATATTTTATATAATTTCTAGCCAGAGTATTTTTTTAAGATTACAATTTGATGCTATAAAAATTGTACAAGTTTAGCTCAGTACATTATTTTCTCACTCATAATCCTTTTATACAAAAGAACATTAAGTTTGACGCAGGCAAAACAGTTGTGTACACTATTGGAAGAACATTTTACTAGCATTGTTAAACAACTTTGATAATTTAAGTATGTTTATTTTGCTATTTGCATGTTTACTATTCCTGATAAGGTTTTATGTGTTAACAAACGAGTGATACTAAAATGGCCTTGAAAACTGAGTTTTGTTATTTTTTTATATGCAAGGTTATGAAAACAATTTCGAACGAGATCTCTGTACAATGGTCTATCTGTTTTTGACATTTATACTGAAACGTATTAAGATCACTTTAATCTCTTTCTGACATTTATACTAAAAGAATTAAGTTAACTATAATCTGTTTCTGAGATTACTAAAACGGATTAAGTTCACTATAATCTGTTTCTGACATTTATGCTAAAACGGATTAAGTTCATTTTAATCTCTTTCTGACATTTATACTAAAAGGATTAAGTTCACTAGAATCTGTTTCTGAAATGTATTAAGTTCGCCGTAATCAATTTGTGACATTTATACTAAAAGGATTAAGTTCACTAGAATCTGTTTCTGAAATGTATACCTTTCACTTACTATAACACCTCTAACTCAAGCAAGGCCGTTTCCGGCGGTAAGTTTAGGTACTTACAGTGCTAAAGTCCAAGGTTCGTTTCTCCACTGTTTAGATATGTTGAAACCTTGCGACACGTTACATTTCTGTTTATTATAATTTTATTATCTTTAAAACTTAATGAGTACGGTGAAATAAAATATTAATCATTGCATAACATACAATTTTACTATATAAGATGTTTAAATCTTGGGTCAGGTGACCTTGCTTCTCAAACTAAAACGGTTAAAGTTCACCTTAATTTGTTTCTTCAAAACTACAATATCAGCACTTTTCATGCACGAATTAATTAACCATTTATTTACTTTCGTACCTTTACTTTAGGCCACTTTCAGCGGTAAATTTACGCACTTAAAACGCTAAACTTCGAGGTTCGATTCCTTAAGGTGGACACAATTCAGTTTGACTTTTTTCTGAAACAAACAAAATAATTATTAGACCATTTACTACCCTATAGGATTTTACCAAACATTATAAATTAAAGTTTTTACAGATAAATATTCTTTTAAACTTTCAAAGCTGTTAAGTTTAAAAAATCCTTATATTTGATTTATTTTCTGTTAGATGGATTTTTTTGAGATAAAACTTATCGATGTAAAGAAAGATTACTCATTGGAATTTTCTTTAAAAAAACTTAATTAGTTGTCTTTTAACACACGTTCTATGAAATTAGCTCTGCGACCGTTGAATGTTTCTTATTAGTTCAACTGCGCCAGTTTTTCGATGGATAATTAAAACTTAAACATTTTGGTTGATAGTTTTCATATGGTTTTGTCAGGCGCTACAGAAATTATCCCGGGAAAAACTTCCAATGTTCAAATATTTTTAGATTATAAATGTGATTTGTTTTAAAAAACATATATTTATTTTAAATCAACTGGTTTTCATAGAGATGTTCAACACTAGAAAGTAACGGAAGAAAGGCTTAGATGTCTCGTATCATTTATTGTTCTTTGATTGAATTGGATGTAAATTTACGTTTCCTCAAAATACAATAATTTTAATCTGTTCTTAAATAAGTTTTTCAGCACCAGACAAGGTTCTCCAAACTGTGAGGCTCACCACCATGAGAGGGCTCTCAGGATTTTGAGGGAAATGATAAAAAATAAAAGAGAAAAAACGTTGGAAAGAGCTATAACCCCCCCCTCACTAGTAGAGAGGTATGTTTACGGATTTACAACGCTAAAATCAGTGGTTCGATTCCTCTCGGTGGGCCCCGCAGATAGCCCGATGTGGCTTTGCTATAAGAAAACACACACACACTTTAACCTAACAAAACTTTCATTTTGTTCTTGGAACGTTCTTGCTTCTGCTTTTACTCACTTCTTACAAGTATTTTTTTTAACAATCATTAAAAACAGGTAAAGAAAGCGTTGAATCTGCTGTTATCACTGGTCAAAAATTACTTCATCGTGAACGGAAACTTTGCTGAGAATCAATCACCAAGCTAATGGAAGGAATTTAGGTTTGAAAATATTTCAAGCCTCAAAAAAAGAAAAACAAAAATTTAGGGGCTGAGATACAACCAGGGGTGATCAAAAACTCTTTTTTTCTCCTCGACCACTGAGTTAGGGAAACGCCTCTATTTAAAGTTTGGAAAACGCTGGTATAAGCAGTCTCTGGCAATATTTAGAAACTGTTTGTTTGTTTGAAGTTAAGTACAACGATACACAATGGGCTGTCTGTGCTCTACTAACCACAGGTGTCGAAACCCGGATTGAAGTGTTATAAGTCCGCAGACATGATGCTGTGCCTCCGGGGGGCGTTTATTTAGGCATCTAATTATCTGATTTTCCAACATTGTGTGAATTTTAAAGAAACGTCATAATACTTTAAAACGAAACATTGCTCGTAACGAGTCGTTATTGATACCAGTTTTGATTGGCACCGTTTCAACCATCTTTATCCCGAGATAACATTAACGTGTAGTTTTGTTACTTTTCAAAAGGTCGTGAACACGTTTTGCACTTAAGAAATGACACATAAGCACGCTTGTTAAAATAAACATCATCAGAAAGATTTACACACAAGACGTACAGATGAGTTTTTGGAGACTGCATCCTTGGAGACTAGTAAACTGTGCTTTGTTTTATGATTGTTATCAGATGATATGTTTTCAATAATAGTTCCTTTTATCCGATACACTTATGAATGTCATATTTTAAACAAATATAAAACAGTGATCACTTTATAAAGTATAGTATAGTATATTCAATTGTGGTTCATAATGTAACATAAGCCTATTTACTTAATTTTAAAGAGTACTTCATACACCCGGATTGATATAATTTAATGTGCACTTCATTAAATTTCGTTATTAATTTTGCTTGCTTCAAAAATTTAGAGCGAAACTTTCTTATTGTTGTTTGCTATCGAGTACAAAGCTGAACAAAGTGTTATCTGTGCTTTACCTACTACGGGTATCGAAACCCGATTTCTTGCAGCATAACTCCGAAAACATTCCACTGTGGAGCACATGTAAAGAACTGTCGTATAGTTTTCCGTGATTTTGAATTGACAGATAAGAGAGAGAACAAAAAACCTAGTCAACATTACATATCGTCAAATCTTGGAATTTGACAGTCACTTGTAGAACGCCTACTTTTCCAAAGAGGAGGCCACATTTTTATGAAAACGGACCACAAACCATGACCCTTTAGATTCCATATTCAAGCACATCACCCATTACGGTCCTTGCCCGACCCAGTTGCTTGTTATATCAGTATTTTTACATTCCTTTTAAGGATATCTGTACCGCTAGGGGGCTATAGTTTTTTTTTGTTTGTTTTAGAATTTCACGCAAAGCTACTCGAGGACTATCTGTGCTAGCCGTCCCTAATTTAGCAGTGTAAGACTAGAGGGAAGGCAGCTAGTCATCACCACCCACCGCCAACTCTTGGGCTACTCTTTTACCAACGAATAGTGGGATTGACCGTAACATATTAACGGCCACACGGCTGAAAGAGCGAGCATGTTTGATGCAACCAGGAGTCGAACCCCTTGACCCTCAGATTACGAGTCGAACGCCTTAACCCACCCGGCCATGCTGAGCCTGGGGCTATAGTAGAAGAACCAATAGACTTTCCATTTTAAATAAAATTTCCTGGTTTTATTAACACATTAAATAAAAAAGATGTAACTGATTACACTCGTGAAAGCAATTCGCGTTACCCATTGTTTTTGTTTTTTTGCTAAAATACTTATTGAATAACAACTGATACTTGCAGTTGTTTATCAATATTTTATCCATCTTCCTATTTCGTGTGAAAATAAGTGATTTTGCTCCGCAAAACGTTTCGACTTATAATCATTTATCTAAGTAAGAGTGTGATTCAGTGACGACTCTTATTCATTGTAGTATATCGCCTTCAAATTTATAACCAGAATTTTCTTTAAAGTGTGACGGTTTAGTCGGTTTTGTAGTGTACGTTGGTTACGTTAAAGATTATGAATATATCAGAATATAACATAATTAAGCCCCCTACTGACAGAAATAATAACAAGAGAAGTGATCCAATAATAAATTTAAGATATTTTGTGAAATTTTTATTGCTAAAATTTTAAATCTTCGGCTATATCATTTAGACTTCTGGCCAACAAGAGAGGGCGCTAGAAACAGATCATTCTAACGTTAAGTGATGGGTAGTTGCCTTGACTAATGCGCTGGAATTTTCTGTAAGACGATAGTTACTAAAAACGACATAATGTAAACATAATCAAGGTTATTATCCTTCTATACAGGCTATTAAGAGTTCTCCGTCTTAATTAAATACCAGTAAAAGCATCTGAAAAACAGTTAAACCTTTATCAACAGGAGAAGTAAGTGCGGTAAAATTGTTTAACTTATCACATAGTTTCAAGCCTGACAAATTTAAAAATGCGAGTTTACACATGCCATGCCGAAACAAAAAGTATTTCAAACGGCCTGTGTAAGAAACGTTTTTTTCATAGTGAAATACTTGGTTTGCTTGTTTGAAGTTAAACACAAAGCTATATAAGGACTATCTATGCTGTACCCACCACGGGTATCGAAACCCGTATCTGCAGATTTACCGCTATACCGCCATGGGGATGTAGTAGAAAACCAACGAACTAGCACATTTTAAAGAAAAAAGTCCTAGTTTTATTAACACATTAAATAAAATGTATGACTTAGTACAATTGTGGAAGTTGGAAACAATAGTAATTAAAGCTGGGTTATAATTACATGACTTATTTTAAAGACTGAAAGGCACTGCTTTACAACTAAAACTTTGTAAAGTAGGAACCCAAATGGTATCATGAAATTTATTATTGTGTGAAATACGTAATGGGGTGATACACAGAGTCAGAAAATATTGTTACTGGAGATCTATTATATCACTTTTTACTGACAACATAATACGCCAACAAAGACTGTTGTTAAAATTATTATTTCTCTTACAGTGGTGTAGCCCCCCAGTGTGCTGGCCCGGCATGGCCAAGCGTGTTAAGGCGTGCGACTCGTAATCTGAGGGTTGCGGGTTCGCATCCCCGTCGCACCAAACATGCTCGCCTTTTCAGCCATGGGGGCGTTATAATGTAACGGCCAATCCCACTATTCGTTGGTGAAAAAGTAGCTTAAGAGTTGGCGGTGAGTGGTGATGACTAGCTGCCTTCCCTCTAGTCTTACACTGCTAAATTAGGGACGGCTAGCACAGATGGCTATCTCGAGTTGCTTTGTGCAAAATTCAAAAACAAACAAGCCCCCCAGTATGTCTGTGGTATGTCTGCTGACTTACAGCGCTAAAATCCGGGTTTCGATACCCGTTGTGGGCAGAGCACAGATAGCCCATTGTGTAGCTTTGTGCTTAATTCAAAACAACAACACCAAGAAGTTACAGTGGCGTAATAATACATCGATTGCCTATTAACACCTTTAATATAATTATCTGAAATGCTGTCAGACACATAAATAATTAAACAACGATGAAATATGCAGAAAAAGGCATAGAAGAAATACTACACCAGCCAATAATTCAAAACAAAACCAACAATAAAAAATTCTAAATAAAGACAATGAAACAGTAAAAGAATCTGACAACAATAAAAACTCTAGTTAAAGGCAGAGAAACAGTAGAAAAACCAGACAATAGCATAAAATCCTGAAAAAAGAGAGGAAGACAACATAAACACAAACAATAGAAATATCCAAATAAAGACAGGAAAGCAGCAGGAACACGAGACAATAATAAAAATTCCAGATACAGATAGGGAAGAAGATGAACACCAGACAGCAGTAAAATCTCCAGGTAAAAACAGAGCAGCAAAAACACGGAACAGTAATAAAAACCCCAGGAAAGACAAGGGAGAAGAGAAATATCAGACAGTAATAAAAACTTCATATAAAGAGAAGAGTAGGAGAAAGACGAGAGAGAAATGAATAATTTCAGATAAAGACAAAGATGTAGTTGGTAAATACAGGGGAGCATGTAAATATAGATGTAGTATGTAGAGTTTTGGGTACCGATATAAACAACAGGTAAATACAGGGGAGCATGTAAATAAAAATGTAGTATATAGAGTTTTGGGCACCGATATAAACAACAGGTAAATACAGGGGAGCATGTAAATAAAAATGTATTATATAGAGTTTTGGATACTGATATAAACAACAGGTAAATACAGGGGATTATGTAAATAAAAATGTAGTATGTAGGGTTTTGAGTACCGATATAAACAACAGGTAAATACAGGGGAGCATGTAAATAAAGATGTACAGCATCATTAATTTCAGTTATAGACAAAGTAGCAATAAAGATATGACTTGCGAAGCAAAAGTTATATCTCGCACAGAGCGACACCACTGCTCGGTGCAGCCCCGAATACGAATATTGGACAGTGAAAGGAACACCATATAAAGACATAGCAGCATAAACACCTGACAAAGATAATAATTCAAGATAAAAACTTATGGACCTGATCTAATAACGACCAGTTAACAGGTGTTGCACTAAACTTCTAGATATAAGCAATAATATTGCTTTCCAAATTAGTTATTTTAAGAATCCCTGAAGAGGGCTATTTATTTTATTTTTCTGAGGCTTGTATATTTGATAATGAACTATGAAGAAAATAACACTTTCACCTGTTCCTAACACACGCACAAATTATCACAAAAAATGAATATATTCCCAGAGTTTCTTATTTAACACCTTTTGTTTTTCTACTAGATGTTTCTGTGAATTAGCAGTTGGGACTCACTACTTTATAGAAAACTGCAACATATTATTGGATAAAACAATGTTTTGGAAAATAGGTAGAATATTTTTTTTATATTGTTTCGCGATGAAAAATATTCTGAAACAAAATACGTAGCCAGTTTATTTTGATTTTATTTTTTGATATTAAGTTTTTCCTTCTAGAATAAACCTCCAGTAAATAAACATATATTTTTCTTACTCGGCGTTACCCCGTCGATTCTTGTTGCTGAAAGTATTGGTAGAATGATCGTGTTGTCTGATATTGGGAGAATAAAGTTAACAAATCAATAGTCAATACGTTGAAAGTCTGGCCATTATAAAGATAAAAAAATAACTACAAATCTGTTTCTTAATAAGAAATAATAACGGAAATAGACATATAAAATTACGCATTTTATGAGCTGGAAACTTAAAGGAGACCAGAAGACCTCTGCAGTTCATCTTTTAATTCGAAAGATGCTTTGCGGTTTGGGTGTGGCTCAACTGTTATCGTACCAGGACTTTAAACACAAAGACTCACATTTTATGATCCATTACCAAAAGAATGTGCTCTGTACTTTGGGGTAATGGATGTGTTATAAGAATGATAGTCAAATCTCACTATTTAGTCAGTCATTAGGGACGTTTGTGAGTTGCTTGATACTAAGTAGCTTCATGTAATAGTCTGTAAAAAATAACAGAACGTTATGCTTCAGTACATGAATTACTCAAAGTTTTACAGTGTTTTAATTCATCAGATATGATTGTAGGTGCCCAAGCTTTAATCTATCCAATAAAATTACAAGGTAATCAAACACACGTGTATATATATACTAATGATTAATAACACTTTATAAGATGTTACATCTCCTGCTTTGCCATTGAAACTACTTCTTTCGTCGTCTAATCTAACATTAATGAGCTCCTGTTTCATTTTACTCTATTCACCCCAGAATATTACGTAAACAAAATTAACATTTTTAACTTCAAAATTGCGGTAACTTAGTTTCAGCCGTCTCTCTTTACTCATTTTTTAAAAAACTGTTTCAGTTTGTTGAAATATTCTAGAAAATTTGTTTTCTAGCTGCAGAGAAAAGTGTTGAATAATATAAATGCTTCGTTTAAAACTATTTGAAGCTTCTGGGATTATCTTATTCACTTCCTTACGCTATTAAATACAACATGTGCATTCTGGGACGGTCCCTGATTAAATGCATTTCTGAAACAATCTTGTGATGAAATACTACAATGTGAGAATTTTGACCTTTAATTCCTTTTCAGCGTAAAGTAGCTATCTTCGGTCATTAACCAATATAGATCTTAAAGAATGAGTTGGGAAACTTAATCTTATTTGCTCAACAATGCGTTTATCAATAATGAACTCAGATCTCTCATCTCAACTGTAAAGCAATACTTTTATCAGTAATGAATCCAATTGCCTTATCTCAACTGCTGAACAATAAGTTTATCGATAATGAATGGTCCAAGTGATTCATTTCAACTGTTGAATAGTATGTTTATTAACAATGAGACAAGGTACCTCGTCTCAACTGTTGGTCAATACGCTTATCAACAATAAGCCCACGTGCCTCATCTGAACTGTTAAACAATTAGTTTATCAACAAAGGGCTCAGATACCTCATCTCAACTGTTGAACAATACGTTTATCAGTAATGAGTTCAGGTGTCTCGTCCCAGTTGTCGAAAATGGGCTTAGTTTCTTTTCTTAGCTGTTGAACACCATGCCCCACGAATTATGAAAACATTATGGTAAGTTGATAGTTAACAAAAACATGGAATATTGATAAATTTACAACAAAAATGTGCAGTCTTTTTACTCGCACATAATTTTATTTCAAAGTATCCACCTTCGTTATCTTAAAACTTTGAATTGTTTACATACTATTGACCAACTGGTGGGGTGTACATATTGCCACATGGTAAGTATTTTTATGTTTTCTTATAGCAAACCCACATCAGACTATCTGTTGAGTTCTCCGAGGGGAATCAAACCCCTAAGTTTAGCGTTGCAAATCCGTAGACTTACCGCTGTCCCAGCGGGGAACAACAGTCAGTGTTTGTTTGTTTGTTTTTAATTTCGCACAAAGCTACTCGAGGGCTATCTGTGCTAGCAATCACTAATTTAGTAGTGTAAGACTAGAGGGAAGGCAGCTAGTCATCACCACCCACCCCCAACTCTTGGGCTACTCTTTTACCAATGAATAGTGGGATTGACCGTCACATTATAACGCCCCCACGGCTGAAAGGGCGAGCATGTTTGGCGCGACGGGGATGCGAACCCGCGACCCTCAGATTACGAATCGCACGCCTTAACACGCTTGGTCATACTGGGCCTAACAGTCAGTGTAAAGAACTAACGAGAAAATTTGGTGAAATCATTCAGTTTATAAATAAAATATATTTGAAACACCTGCAAAAAGTAGTTGAATCAATTTGATATTTTTGTTTGGTGTATTGATAGCTTTAAAAAATGTGTTTAAAAAACCAGTGTCCCTAGGGTTAAAGAAATGCGAATTCAAAGTCAGTATGCTCTGCCTATTTCAATACTTTTAACAAGTTATTGCTCTTTACTGCTTAGAAGGATAACAGTTTATATTGGCAAATCAATTAATAATTAAAATTATCTTTCATCAGATTAATTAGTCCATTATTTATTTTGTATTAATAGTATTTAATGTCCAGTTACTGTTTCTTCTTGTTATTTATGGCTCAGACAACTGAACAGTTTTTATAACATATTTATTTGCTTCTCCTGAGTTCTTCTTTTAAACGTTCTCAACTTGTCTTTATTTCCTCGTGTTTTCATTTATTAACATGAAATTATTTTTTCAACTAGCTGGTTAGGGTGCTCGACTCGCAATCTGAGGGACGCGAGTTCGAATCCCCGTCACACCAAACATGCAGATAGCTGTCGTGTAGCTTTGCGCGAAATTCTGAACAAACAATCTCCTTTCTATTGTTATTTTATACCCGTATCTTTCTGATAATTATGAAGTTTTGTTTTACTACCCTACTGATTTTGCTTCTTATTACGTGTTTTTTCATGTAGACTAACTCACTCCTTCTGGTGTTGTTACGTAGAAATCTCAAGTCTCTAGCAGCTGTCAAAGGTCTCGTTAAAACAAAACAAAACTGTGGAATAATAATCAGTGATGTCGAGAAAACCCACTTGTAGAGAAATATATATGCAAAAACGGCTCGTTTGGGTTGAGAAAATATTTTACGTAGAAGACCGAACAACGTTTCGACCTTCTTCGGTCATCGTCAGGTTCACAAAGAAAGAGGTAACTGACCGAAAGCTGACCACATGTTTGAAAGGTGTTGCATAACTCAGTGTCGGAATGTAGAGGGCAGTGTTAGATGTTTGAATATATATAATTTTATTTTATTATATTTAATATAGGTATAAAGGCGTTCCTTTATATTGGTTTATTTTGGGTTTAAGTTGTTGTATAAGTAAGGCTTTTTAATTTTTTGTTTGTTTATGTTTGTTTCTGTATTTAGTATTTGAGTGTTTTCTATGGTTATATTGTGTTTATTTGACTTGTAGTGTTCGAAAACGTGTGAAGGTGACTTTTTATGTTCTTTGAATCTGGTTTCCATTTTTCTACTTGTTTCTTCAATATAGAAGTCGTGGCAGTTATCACATTGTATTTTGTAAGTAATGTTGGTGTGGTGTTTGTCAGTGTAGTTTTTACATAGTATAAACCTCAGTTTTGTGCCTGGTTTTTGAATAAATTTTGTATTAACTGGAATGTCATATTTTGTTTCTAGTTTTTGCCAAATGTTGGTTATTTGTCTGCTGATGTTGGGAATATATGGTATGCAGGAGTATATGGTTTCGTGATTTTTTGATTCGTGAGATATATTTACTTTTGTTGGTTTTTGCATTTATAAAACTGTGAAATGGTCGTATCGATGAAAAATTCCATATTATTTAAACAAAAATGTTACCTGTTAACAAGAAGTTTGCGTACCTTCAATGTATAACGTATTATTACAGAAAACCGAAACCTGTTTTTCACTTAAACCTCCTGAACTGCAGTTGAGAATCACGCAACACAAACTTGTTCGTAAGCATAAACTGAAGGACAGAATATCTAAGATGTAATTGGAATCATACACCTATCTTGTTTAGTTTGCTTGTTCGTTCAGTGGCCACGCAAATATGTTTCTACGCCATGTGTTGAATTTGTTATTAGTTTTTTAAGTTTTGTTTTGTTTTCAGCGGAAATGAGTAAAAAATGTAACCAACTACCAACAAGAAATATAATAAACTGTAAAACAAACATGTTAGTGCATATGGAACAATAACAATTTTGTGCTACTAATTATAGACCTTAAATTCATTTGTCACAAAACTCCAACAAATGAAGTGAAACTGTTTGTAAATGTTTGCAAAATTTCAGCCGTGAGAATTACGTTTTTTACTTTTAATACAGAAGTAAATTGGAGAATTACGAGTGTGAACATTCTAAAAAATAATAGTTTGTGCAGTTTTGAAATTACACAACTTGGATATAAAACATCGGAATGTAGAATGATATGATTAATTATTTATCAATGTACATGAATAATAAGTTATTATTAAAATGTGATTATTTATGTAAATCGTGTGATTAGTTAGCTGATTACGTCACGTATATGATGAATTTGTCATGCTAAGTATAGGATTTGTTAAGACAGTGTAGGTAATGTACATGATTTATTGAATTACACGTTGAGTTACGACATAGAATAATTATGAAAAACATTTTAGGCTGACATTATGTACACAATGTATTCGTGCTCGTCCAGTCGTCTGCCGCCACGTGCAGACTACAGGCCAAGAAAGCTTCTGCTGAGTGTAAGATCGTGATTCTGTGAGCACGTTCACTTTGTCTGGCCAGTAAGTACGTAAGGATTACAGCTATTCAGTCATATATACATCATTTGTGAAATGCATCTGTTGATAGTATTACTGAACTGATACACAGGTGTTTGAAGCGGTAAGAAGTTTTAGAATTAATACCGTGACAGTATTCTAAACTATCTTTTCACTCAGTTCTTAACTTCAAATAAGTTAATTCGTAAAAACTAAAATGCATATATATCTATATATAAACAATGACTAACAAACTTAATATTAGATATTTGTTTACTTCACTGTTGTTCTATTATGTATTGATTATTCAGTGTACAGGTAGAGTCATATAGTTTTATGATAATATATATATATATATATATATGAATATAAATCCCTTCTAATTTAAACCTATGTAATTATGATAGTATAAAATATATTAAATGGATTTTATTTTTACCAGCCATGTCCATGTTCAATTGGCGTGTAAAACTACTGCAAAACATCTTGGTTCTGATACATGTGTGATGAAGTCGGCATTGAGTAGGCAGCCAGACGGATAAATAGTTTGAGTAGACAGGCAGACGGATAGATATATAGATACTTCAGACACCTAAGTGCAAGGCAAACTACATCTAACTATGATAAAATCTACTATAAAACAATATTTGAAACAACCAAAAAGCTATCATTATGTCTCAGAAGCAACTTGTTAGCAAAATTCTCCAACTACGTGAGATCTAAATAAAAAAAAAAATCAAATATCTTCAAATGAAACTCAGTTACAAGTTTGTAAATATTCTAGTATAAGTGAATTTGTGAAATGTATTTGTGATCTTTTACTGGTATACATCGCTAGAAGAAATTTTCTTAAACTGTTTCATATTTTCATTGTATTTTAAAGTAATTGTACGTTTTCAGTAATCATATTCATTTACTCAAACGTGCCTGCAGTTACTAATTGAAAGTCAGATTTTAAAAACATCTATACGACAATAAGACCAGGTGTTAAGTGGGATAAAAGCTGGTAACTTGGTTTTATGAATATTTGCTTTCATTTGTTTTTGTCTTCTGCTAACATTGAACTATAATTTTAGCCTAATGTAGTTTTTTCTTCCGAAGACGACATTTTTTTTCGATTAAAGAGCCTTCAAAACGCTCTTTCTTTGCATTAAAAACCTTTTAGTTTGATTTACTTCAAACCTGTTTATTTCTTCTTTTATACTAAAATTGCCAAAATTATAAATTCATTAATAATAGTTTCTTAAATAAGACGTATATAAACCATTTATGGCTTAAAACTTTTTATTCGTCCATAAACTGAATATTGATATTTACGATTATTACATTTTTAATGTCTGCGCTTATGTGAATGTGTATATTGCAAACATACGTGAGAAAATATGTCGAGTCTTAGAAACAAAAGATGTTGACGGAGTAAGAAAAGGTAGAATACAACGTTTGAATTTCTGGAAATACTTTTTTTTTGAAAATGCACCAATTTTTTACATTGGTCATTGTAATTAGCTCAATAAATTACAGTTTAAATCAGTCAAATGTTTATGAATGAAAAATATCATAGAAAAGTGACACCATATTAGTTAGGCCTAACTTGAGTTAAGCCTATTTTGGTATCTTGTCTTTTGATTCATCCTCTCGGAAGTTTTGATGTAAACAGTAAGAAACAACAGATAGCAACATCTGTAGCATTATTGTTATAGTGTATCACTTTATATGTGTCATTCCTTTAAAGTGTTTTTTTAACAAAATCTGGAAATGTGGCAAATTTCAAATAATCGGAATTAAATTCTGTTGCTGCCATGTTATATTTGTGAAATGTTTATCATCTTTACACATTATACTTTTGAAAAAAAATAAACGGGGTCGATTTCACTAATGTTCGAAACAAATAAGTTCCTTTATTTATAGAATTAAGTGAAATAAGCTTACTGAAAGTCGATGTAACTCTCTTTTGTGGTAAAGAGTATCGAATAAGAACACAGTAGAAAAAGGAACAACTTATACCAGTCCACTTATAATAATTTTAATTATTGATAGGGTTGTTTATGTCCAGATAAGTATTTTAGATTAAGATAAATACAACAAATTCAGCAAAATACGACTAGAACATTTCGCCAATTGATTTTGAACTTGACTAAAGATTCAAAAATACTACTTAAGACGTATGAATACATAGATACATACTTGTTAATTGATAATTAAAGGTTATGATCCTACGGTTGGTAAATGTTAAATATTTATTACGCTCGCCGTTTGTGATAACGAGCATTACTGGTGAGAAAATAACTCTCTAAGCTTTCAGTGAAGCACAACATTAGTTACAAAGATAAGAGAGTTTAGTTTTGTCATGTGTGATATATTTTATATGTTTATATATGTTTAAATCTGATTCAAATCCTCTAATGTCTGACAAGTATTTTTCAGTTTAGTATTGTTAAATATTTTAAATGTTTCGTGCCCTTTTGTAAATCTTCATGACTTTTAAACGTACTTTGATTGTTCTTTTAAAAACCAGTATTGGAAAAAAGGAGACTATGGGTAATTTTAATTTGTGTCTCTGATCAGCTGGGGTGATTATTAGTACACTAAATTTTAAAAAAGACATCTTGAACTATATGAAGTTCCTATGAGATTAAATTTAGCCAAAATATCGATCTACCATTGTGTTTTGTCTTCAAAATATTATAGCTTGAGAACTGAAGGCCATGGATATGTTTCCATTTAAAAAAATCTGCCCCTAATCACACCGTCTAATGGTACTGTTTTAGTTTACAGGATTTGACGAGATATAATGCATTTTATAATCACGAGAAAGTTTCAAACAAAGAAAATCATCAGTAGGACCTTACATTTTGTTTCTTCTTATTTGTCCATCATATGAACGTAAACACAACAACTTGTTGTTTATTACTATAATCAATAACCAAAGATTTAAAACCAAGTTTTGTTTCTTACTGACAGCATATTACTTTCTTCCTTCGCCTCTTTCGGTTTATTCATTCTCTCTCACATCTCTCTGCTTTCTTTCTTTCGTTCGTTGAGCTTCTGTTTTTATATTTCTATATCAACTCTTGCTAAACTGGTCTCTTTATTTTCTTACCTATCACATCTGTTTTTTTAACGAAGTATAATCACAAAGAGTCTTGTAACTTCCGTAACAGCTGAAAGAGAAAGGTATCCGCTAATTCCAATTGTTTTCTAATGGATTACAATACTGTAATATTCTAATACCTTTGAGAATGACCAAAGGTTAGCCGCTTTTTCACGTTTCTCAATTTCAATCCAATATTTCTTACACCTAACTTCATAATATAGATAAAATTGTTAATAATTAAAATATTTCGTTGTAATATGTATAAATATTATTAATAATTTTTACTAATGTACACAAAATACAAGGTGATTATAAAGAAAGTCCTATATTTAAAACTGTTATATCTTTCAAGCTGTTTGTTCTAATGAAAACTAATTTTCTTCAGAGGCACATCGAAAATCTTAACTTTGTTGTTTTTCTTTTGTGGTTAAGCACAAAGCTACATAAAGGGATATATGAGCTATGCCCACCACGGGTATCGAAACCAGGTTTTCAGCATTATAAGTTATAATTTTCACTTAAAAATCTTGGGCACGATCAAGGGAGTTCTGAAACTATCCAGAAATATTCAAAATTTTTTCCGTCACTGTCAATCAATACTTACACTAGTCCGTAGAAAGACAGCGATACATTTAACAACACTTACAACAATAAAATCCAGAGTTCGATTTCCCGTGTTAAACAGAGTGTATAATCTTTGTGTTAAAATATATGAACAAACTTTTGTAGTTACTGAATTTCCTGCTTGCATTATACAGTGTTAATTAATGTTCACAATATCCTGAACGTTAATATGTATTTTATTCAAACCACCAATCTAGTTTTGTTCAAGGTTTTTTCTTTATGACCACCTGATTGTAGGCTATATCTGTAGCAAATCTATGTTATTTTTCTTAGAGCAAAATTATATAAAAAAGGCATACTTTACGTTGAGAGAGAAAATCTAATAACAGATTAAATAAACTTATTGTTTCAGTATAAATTGGCCCGGCATAGCCAAGCGTGTTAAGGCGTGCGACTCGTTATCTGAGGGTCGCGGGTTCGCATCTTCGTCGCGCCAAACATGCTCACCCTTTCAGACGTGGGGGCGTTATAATGTGACTATCCCACTATTCGTTGGTAAAAAAGTAGCCCAAGAGTTGGCGATGGGTGGTGATTTACACTGCTAAATTAGGGACGGCTAGCACCGATAGCCCTTAAGTAGCTTTGTGCGAAATTCAGAAAACACACACAAAAAAAACAGTATAAATTAGGTTGGTTGAACTTGCAAATCACATTTGCGGTTGACAATTAAAAATACATATTAAAGCTTAATGACAAGAAATGTTTCTATAAAAAAATAATAACATCAAAAATAAAACATTTAATTAAAGCCTACTCAGAAACGTTCCGTTTTGTTTACTGGATATTAATCAATATTACCTTACCACTGGTCCATCACAACCATCTTGTTGGTCTAGGGGAGTTTACAAAAACAACCAACCAAATATTGACAGAATATTCATCGAGAATCGTAATGGTGTTTTGTTGTAATTGTATTTTAGTAGCCCTCGACATTTAGGGAAGCAACGAGCATATCCCTGGTATCAAAGAAGTTGAGAATCGTTGGCATAAATCTTTCTAACCAGTACAAAACAAGTGCAATAGAATGACATTTTCTTGACTTTGTTCTATTTTGTTCACCGAATACGAATCTGAAACTTATAAGTTATTACATTAAAAAAAAAATCTTTTCTTTGGTCTATTTTGTTAACTTGATACAGATCACGTGAATAATATAAAACTAGTCATATTAGCAACGGGTTATTAGTTTTGTTGTGATAGACAGTTAGTTACTATGTAGCAGTTTGGAAATTCTTCTTTCGTCAGGAACGCTTTAACCACAATATTGACCAAGCTGTATGAATTATAATAATTTTTAGTCATTAACTATAAATGTCGTGTGAGGGCGCTTTTTATCTAACACGCGTTTTGAAAACGTATCAAACTATGTTGTCTGTAACATTCAAAATATTTTCAACAGGTAATGAAAAGACAGAAACTACCAGGGTGAGATAAAATCTTATTCACCACCCACGGGCAGATCTTATCACAAGGAGTTAAAGGTGTTTGTCCCGTAATTCTCACGCGCTGAGGAATGGAATGTACGTGAGACTGTATATGGGCCCCCAAGTTGAGGAAATGGTTCACGTGCCAGTATCTTTACACCGTCTTTGGTTAACGTAAGTAATTGCACGTGGTCTTAAACCGTTTAATCTTAACGAAGGATCCGTTAAAAAAATACAAAAATAGCAAAGCGTTATTAGAATGACGCCAGTCTTGTGATTATAGCCTGTACGTAGTAAAAATAATAATAATAAATACATTTAGACCACAGCACTCAATATATCATAAGATCTTTAACAAATAACTGGTACAGCAAGCATTAAGCTTTGTAAGTGTACAACCATATTCTTGACCTCCTGAACTTTTATTTCCAGTACTAATTTAGAAAAAGAAACAGCAAAAAACTACAGATTAAGGAAGCATTGTTTATAGTAAAAATTCGGTTAAACATAACTAGTAAGATAAGTTGTTGTTTAATTATATCAATCTTTCCTTCTCATTCTCATGGGAATGTTTTCTGCTGAAATTAAACCAAAAAGATAGAATCCCGTAACCATGTCTCAGAGTCTACTAAAGAAGGATTCGGTCAATAAAAGAATTGAAGCAATTATACCTCGGATTCTGCCAAATGAGCCTTATGGTAAGGGCGCTAGACTCGCAATCTAGGGGTCGCGGGTTCGAGTGCCACCATCGACTGTGCTTACAATTTCAGCCGTGGGCGTTATATGTGATGATCAATTCCACTATTCGTTAGTGAAGAGTAATGGCTGAAGAGGTGATGATGAGTTGCGGTGATTGGCTGTTTTCCCTCTAGTCTATCATTTCTAACTTAGTAAGGGCTAGTGTAAATATACTTCGGATAGTTTTCCATGAAACTAAAAACAAAAATAACCAATAAACTACGATTTGGTCGACAGAAGGGTTGAATTAACTGTGTCTAATATTCTGTCAAAGAAGAAATTGCTTTTTGAAATTTGAGTTCTATAAAGTACAACGAACAACGATAAAGTCAGTAGCACAGTTTGTGATTCTCAGAAAACTCTCTCCAGCTGCAAAATGTTCTGGAGAAAATGTAACGCAAAAAAATCAAATATACTGATATATATACACATATATGTTATGTAACATCAGGACTAACCTGTATGTTTTTGCAACATTTTTCAGATGTTTCCTGGTACTTGTGACAACTGTCTTTCTTATCTACGCAGTTTTTAACTTGATGAAGAATCCTAGTGACGTTTCTTTTAATCTCAGAACAGGTGGGTGAGACAGCAAGCTTACATATCACTTTACAAAGATTAAGGAACTGGCTTATTTCTAAAACAAAATATTATTAGTAGAAGTTCGTTTTTGGTCTGATATAGAGTAAATATAACGTGAAAAAGAAATGCTCAAAAGATGAAACTAATATACCTTCTGACATAACGGGCTCCACCTTCTGACATAATGGCCTCCAAATCTCTGCCACAAACATCTCTGATTGATCCTTTTGTATAATGGACCTGAATCCTTGATAGAATGTCAGAAGTCATGATGCAATGACCCTTAAATCAATATACCCCGATCTTCTGACATAACGGCCTCCGAATCTTTGCCACAAACATCTCTGATTGATCCTTTCGTATAATGGACCTGAATCCTTGATAGAATGTCAGAAGTCATGATGCAATGACCCTTAAATCAATATACCCCGATCTTCTGACATAACGGCCTCCAAATCTTTGCCACAAACATCTCTGATTGATCCTTTCGTATAATGGACCTGAATCCTTGATAGAATGTCAGAAGTCATGATGCAATGACCCTTAAATCAATATACCCCGATCTTCTGACATAACGGCCTCCAAATCTTTGCCACAAACATCTCTGATTGATCCTTTCGTATAATGGACCTGAATCCTTGATAGAATGTCAGAAGTCATGATGTAATGACCCTTAAATCAATATACCCCGATCTTCTGACATAACGGCCTCCAAATCTTTGCCACAAACATCTCTGATTGATCCTTTCGTATAATGGACCTGAATCCTTGATAGAATGTCAGAAGTCATGATGCAATGACCCTTAAATCAATATACCCCGATCTTCTGACATAACGGCCTCCAAATCTTTGCCACAAACATCTCTGATTGATCCTTTCGTATAATGGACCTGAATCCTTGATAGAATGTCAGAAGTCATGATGCAATGACCCTTAAATCAATGGCATAATAAAAACTTGCATCGAAACAGGAACTAAATCCCTGACAAATAAAGAAACCTAAATTTGTAACAAGTAGGGATCTGGTATAGCCTGGTGGTTAGGGAGTTCGACTTACAACTTCAGTGTCGTGGAATTGAAATTTTTCACCAAAAAAATGCTCACCATTTTAGTCGTAGGAGCGCCATAATGTTATAATCAATCCCACCTTTTGTTGATAAAAAGTAGCCCAAGAATTAGAGACAGCTATAGCAAATAATCCTCGAATAATTTGTTTAAACTCAACAAAACCAAACCTTAGTAATTAAGTCAGACTTTTTGACAAAATATTCCGTACAGTTGATGGTGAAGTAGATTCTGTATTAGTAATTAAACAGCTTTGTATAGTACATGGTGTATAGTCCTGGTAATAAAATAGTTATATGTATGTGTGTTTATGTACTGGTGTGTGATAACTCCCATAAAAGGTTGTATGCAACGTTTCGAGCTTGTCATCTGTGCTAGTTGTAATTATCAATAATAAAAACATTCAGTATTGGAACCAGAAGTCATATTCAGTTTCTGTGTCGTCTGCTACCGGGTGCAGGGAAACGCTAGACGTGTATGTGAACCATGTAAGTTGTTACGAATGTTATTAGACACGACGTTCCTTTCAACTAATCTGATCAGGAAGTACTGATGTACTTGTCCTAATAAAACATTCTTTTAATTAATCCATACCATATCTATATGTAATTGAATGAATCCATATCAGTGTCAGTTACATTTTTGGGATCTCACTCAGCCTTGAATTGGTTAAGGAATCCAAAACTACAGGAACGGTTTAAAAAAAAAAAAAACTGTTCCGTTCAAGACTAAAGCGTACAGTGTGCTACTTAGTTTGCAAATGTTGCAAAATATAAGTTATACAAGTTATAAGTTATCAACTGAAAGTTTGTTTTCATATTTTATATGAACGACTCGTATGTTTAAAAAAGTAGTGAGGCACTACAAGTTACATCTGTTATCCACCTAGGTCTTTAAAAAAAACTGGCTTTATGAGTGTATATTTTTATTACTTAACTTTGAATGCACGAGAAAACAGTTGGGTCCAACGATCTTTCTCAGTTGATATAAAATGTCTAGAATTAACAAACATGAAGGGCTAAAAACACCAACGACGTCTCGATGTTTTATATAGTGCCCTCTTAAAACCTGTAAGTAACAAATGTAAAATGATGATCGTATAGAATTCTGGTCGAATATACCTTATTCAGGCAAAGTTAATTAATCACCTTCGCATTGCTTTTCCTGGTGTTACGTTATCATTTCATATACCAAGTAGTCGCAAACAAGTTTGTTGTCACTGGTCAACATACAATATATTTATAATTAAATGGAATAGTTGATAATTCCACTAGGTTTCTTTTTTGTCATCATCCAGAAAATCATCTTGTCAGTTTATTAATGATTCGCTCACTTTTATTAGTGTTTTACTCATAAACTATATTTTTATAAAAAGAGTATTTTTGATATTAAAAACTTCATATTCCTATCACTGTAGGTCTGAGGATCGCGAGTTCGAATCCTCGTCACACCAAACATTCTCGCCCTTTCAGCCGTGATAACATTATAAGAGACTGCTAATCCCACTGTTCGTTGGTAAAAGAGTACTCCAAGAGTTGACGTAGATGGAGATGACTAGCCGCCTTCCCTCTGGTCTTGCACTGCTAAATTAGGGATGACTAGAGCAGATAGCCTTCGTGTAGCTCTGTGCAAAATTCAAAAACAAACAAAAACAAAGAATCTATTACAGTAAAATGAGTTATTTCAAGATCGATGGTAAAATATTCAGGGTTTTAACTTTGATCTTTGACACTAAAACTTATCTGCAAGTAAAATAAAATTTCTCAGTTTAGTTTAGCAAGAGATTAAGATACCTAAGCAACTTCAAGTACGTTAAAGCACTTTAAAATTATTGAAAAACGAAATATGACCGCTGTCTTCGACTTTGAAAAATTACAGCTAAACATTTGAATGCCTGGACTGTATAATAATTGTTTGAATGGTTAATAGTATTTCAAGAACAAACAGCGCAATATCTGGTATGAAAGCCCTCTCCCCAATGGCACAGCTGGATGGTTGAGAACTCACACTGCTAGAAACCGGGTTATGATATCCCTGGTGGGCAGAGTACAGATAGCCCATTGAGTAACTCTGTGCTTAACTCTAAATAGTCAATCAATCAATTAACTATTATTAAAATACTCAGTTTTATCTGTCTTGAAAATGTGCGCGTAACTTACTATCCGAATGCGCATGCGCGCGCGCTTTATTTCAATGGGCGTAAACAAAAGGCGGACATAACTGTACTTTAGTAGAAATTTTAATAAATATTAAAAGTTTATTATAGTCCTTTAAAAAGGACTAACGTTAGTTCGCAGAATAGCATTATAAGTTCATTTATTGATAGTATTAACTACGACAAAGTTTAGCCTAATTAAGTTAAAGATAAAAACGTGCACAACTTTCCGTGTTAATTTATGATCTCATAGGTCGTACTCAATAAAGGCTTAAATAATGTGTCTGCGATTATAATTGTTTTGAATTATTCTCGAAATCCTGTACTTAAAGTAGTACTATCACTGGAGAGATACTAATTTGAAATGGTATGTTTTGCGAGTTTCTGCTGGTTGAAAATAAACTACAAGAACGTTATCACAAAAGTTTGGAGTGTGTTATAAAAAATGCTATTGCTCAAATCAATGTTATAGCATTTAAACGTGCTCGCGAGAACCCTGAATATACGTCTATTCACAGACTTGATGTGGTTTTCGTAATTACAGAATTCATGGCTTACAGAAAGTCGGTGGCCATCGTCTTATTGTCAAAGACATTGCTTTCCTTCCAAAAGAAAGTTAAGTTTGTTTGTTTGTTTTGGAATTTCGCACAAAGCTACTCGAGGGCTATCTGTGCTAGCCGTCCCTAATTTAGCAGTGTAAGACTAGAGGGAAGGCAGCTAGTCATCACCACCCACCGCCAACTCTTGGGCTACTCTTGTACCAACAAATAGTGGGATTGACCGTCACATTATACGCCCCCACGGCTGGGAGGGCGAGCATGTTTAGCGCGACGCGGGCGCGAACCCGCGACCCTCGGATTACGAGTCGCACGCGTTACGTGCTTGGCCATGACAGGCCAGAAAGATAAGTGCTTGTAACTTCCGTCCTTTGACCTCGAATTTGTCAGATATTGATGAAAGAAGTTCCACGTGGAAATCACACAAGTGGCTAAGTTCCACATAACTTTGTGAAACTTATGCGTCTGCCAGATGTCGAAAGTTTTGTCAGGATTTTTTTTTCGTTTCAGAAGAGGGAACTGCTTGAAAGGTTAACATAAAACACGAAATAAAAAAAACATTGGAGAAAATAACAATTGGGGGTTTTAGGTTTAAGAGAGGTTGTGGTTGAAAGTATTACACTTTACATATTACAGATATACGTAGTGTGGTATTTAGGACAAGCATAAGGCACATTCTGGGGTAACTTCAGTCCCAGCAACCCCATCTCTCCTCCAAACATACAATTACCGCTGCCCCTGATCTTATCCAAACATTATTTTTAAAATGATGTTGTATTTACAGAGCTATCTTGATAACAAATAAAATATTATAATAAAACACTAAAAATAAACCTTTTTGTTTCATGGTATAGCACAATGTTTCTCAAACGGTGTATCACGACCTCCAAGGGGGTCGTTCGCGATAAGACTTTCAGGGGTTGAAGGTCACGAAGTGTTTGAGAGGTACACATATCACCCTTATTATGAACTATGACGAACTGCGTCAACAAGCATCAATAATTTTCTCATCTCTATAAAAATAATGGGAGAGGGTCGTGACGACCATAGTCTGGATCTGGAGGTCGTCTAGCAAATCCGGCTGAGAAACACTGGTCTAGCATTATATGGCAATATAACAATTCAGAATTGTACTACGTTCGTACTTGATTTTTTTAAAAGAGCAGTTGGCATGAGGAGCAATTTTTACGAGCTCTCGCTAAACATCGTTTTGTTGTTATTAACTTATATTAATATAACGCAGTTCTGAATGAATATTGTAAGCCTATTGGACACTGGTTCCGGCATAAACTTTGTTCTAAGATTATATAAGTGTATTAAATAGCGCGTTGTTTTCTTATCCTAAGGGCGCAACTGTTTGACAACAGAGTGTTTGGCTGTTGACGATTCAGTGGTCACTAGTGGTAATAGCTTCAGTTTTGATTTTCGTGGGCTTGATGTTGACAAGTTGATGTACAACAGAGCACCAAAATGCGGAAGTACCACTATTTACAACATAATGCGAAAGCTTTCAGTGGACTTGGGCTATCAGCACTATAATTCAAAAATTTATGACAAGAAGATCTTAGATGAATCTCAACAGGTAAGCATGAATATCGTGTTATATTGTTGGAAGCTGCATTTTCAGTGTTAGTTAGTGAACTCAGGAGCTTAAGATTTACTAAATTAGATTAATATCAAAATACGGGAATTAATTATAAATAAGAAGTCTGTAGAGGCCCGGAGATGGCCGGATGGGTTAAGACGTTCGACTTGTAATCTGAAGGTCGTGGGTTCGAATCCCGGTCGCACCAAACATGCTCATCCTTTCAGCCGTTGTGGCGTTATAATGTGACAGTCAATCCCACTATTCGTTGGTAAAAGAGTGGCCCAAGAGTTGGCGGTGGGTGGTGAGGACTAGCTGCCTTCCCTCTATTCTTACACTGCTAAATTAGGGACGGCTAGCGCAGATAGCCCTCGAGTAGTTTTGCGCGAAATTCAAAAATAAAAAGAAGTCTATAAAGTTAGAGTACTAATCTGTCAGTGAAGTATTAATTTGTGTAGTTAATAGGGATTTAGAGGGATATATTCTGTGTTTGTTGTCAGTTAAGTTAATCAGTCATTTAGTAAACAAACTCTGTTGAACGTGAAAACGTTATTTGTGAACTTAGGCCTACAACTATGTAAAACGTAAAGTTACCCGTGGCAAATTCCATCATTGCTAAAGTGGGCGTGGCCTTACGTTCATCAAATAATAATTTTAAATAAACGACCAATGATATTTTAAGTAAACTTAAAATAGACTTCGAAGTTTCGGAGAGCACTACAAACAGAGACACCTAGTGACTTATTTCTCAAATTTAATTGGCGGTGGAATTAAAGAAGTATATCTGTTATTTTTGCTTGGTATTTTAAAAATTAAAATTCTATGGTAGTTGGTGTTATTTTGAATTTGGTATTGCAGAAACAGGTTTCAGATATGTATGTGTTATAACTGATATCTTAAAAATATTACTCCTTCAGCATTTTATTATTCAATAATTTCTTGTATCAAGCTTTACTTTCGTTCTGTAGTAATGTTCTGTTGGAAGTATAATAAAGTTCGAATAGCTTATCCATATTCTCCATATATTTTATTTATATTTAAACTTAATATGCCTTGTTTGTATTGTGTTTTAGATCAATGTATTCAAGATTCATACGTGGAATATATTTGAAGTAGTCAAATCAATAATCAATATATTTCATATTAAAATACTGATATTTTAATCTGATACGTTTCGTTGTCTTTCCCTTGCCAGCGTAGGTTCGTAAAGAGAGTCAGAAAAATGCCTTCACCCTGCAGTTTTGATAGACACGTGTTTTTTGTCAACTTCTCAAAGTAAGTGTAAACATCCTGACTTAGTTTATAGCTTGTTTCTCAAGCTTACAACAGCTTGTTGCTGCTGTTACATTATGGAGAAACTAAAAATTAACCTGACCTTCAGTATAGGTACTTTAAGTGTAGTCTTCTTACAAATATACTTGTAAAGATTGGAATGCTACATTTCTTCAGTGAGGTACTCTAGCTGTTAGCAACATTTTCGTCCATAAACCGAATAATATCTTATAAGATTCGGTTAAATTAGAAGACTTACGTTAGTCCTAAATTCAAATTCTAAGCTAACGATGCAAAACAGTCTTTATAATATATATCTGATAATTAAGACAAATCTTTAAAAAAAATTAATTTGATTATATTCGAAATCGTAAGTGGTATGTTAGTTTCATTAATGAAATGATATTGATTCATTATTACCAATTTAGAAGCAGTATGAAGATCGCCTCTTCCTACAACGTTCGTGATCAAGTTTCCAATGTATTGCTTTTGTTTGTTTCTTTCGTTTTAATTTCGTGCAAAGCAACACGAGGGCTATCTTCGAGGGCTAATTTTGCAGTGTAAGACCAGAGGGAAGGCAGATAGTCATAATCACCACCCACTGCCAATTCTTGGACTATTCTTTTACCAACGAACAGCGAGACTGGCCGTAACATTATAACGCCCTTTTCTTTCTTTTTTTTAATTCATGAAAGAAAAGGAAAATCCCTTCACACAAATAGAGTTCATTACAATTTCCCAAACTGTATATCGGTATGAATTTTAAATAAATACGTTTCCCAAGTATTACATGGAGAGTTTTATCATTTTCAGGTTACACGCCTTAAATAAACGTAAATTTCATTGGGTTATTAATAGAACAGTCAGATAAGGCGTTCCAGGTAACTTCTTCCTGCTAGGATGTTCTTTCGTTGTAGCTACTGGATCCTTGTTCTTCAACACACGAAATGTTGTTAAAGATACATCTTCATCTTATTCAGTTAAAGTTCGAGATCGGTACTTGCGGTAGACACATCACAGATAACCCAAAGTGAAGTTTGTGCATAAAAAAATAAACAAATTGATGCATCAAGGTTACTTTATCGGTTTGTTAAAATACAGAAGATATAATCCTCGTAAAACACGTTATGATACAATATAACAACAATATAACACGTTATGATACAATAAAACACGTTATGATACAATATAAACACGTTATGATACAATAAAACAAGTTATGATACAATAAAACACGTTATGATACAATAAAACACGTTATGATACAATATAAACACGTTATGATACAATAAAACACGTTATGATACAATAAAACACGTTATGATACAATATAACACGTTATGATACAATATAACACGTTATGATACAAAAAACACGTTATGATACAATATAAACACGTTATGATACAATATAACACGTTATGATAAATAAAACACGTTATGATACAATATAAACACGTTATGATACAATATAACACGTTATGATACAATAAAACACGTTTCAAAAACTTTGGGTTTGGCATTAGTTCCAGTTGAGCGGGAAGTGCACTGTTCTTTTATAATTGAGATATTTCATGTTTACCAGTAAGGGTATGGAAAATTTTCCCGCCGTTTCAAGTTCTGTTTGGTTGTAATTTTAAGCAAAGTAATACATCAGAAGCTTGAAGATTATTATGATATATCAATTTCATGCCGAATTTTAAATCATTTTTAGAAACTGAATACATTGTACTGTCTCAATGACTTCACCAGAATAAGTTGACTTCTTTTAAATATCTACGGATTTACAACGCTAAAATCAGGGCCTCAGCAAATAGCCCAATGTGGCTTTGCTGTAAGAAAAGACACGCACACGCACTCTTACAAACGTATCAAATTCTGTCTGATTTGAAGTATGCGTTACTTTACCGACTGTTGTGTTCAAAGAAATCTGATTGTGCAAAATATACACAAAGATCAGAAAAAAACAACACGAGTGTCATAAAGAAAACACGAATACATCTTGTTCTTTGAAAATAGCTCTTTGTACTGAACCTTCTATACAATGTAGTTTTTGGGTAATCCTTTTTCCATAAGCTAGATAAGAGCAGCCGTACATAAACATTTACAACTAAATAAGTAAAATCAACATAAAATAGACAACTTTTGATTTCTCATGCTTTTGTAACTTAATATGTGAGTACGTGTTGAGAGAGGGTTACTTTCAAGCAAATTGTTTTCTTTTTATCTGTATTTTCCTTCATGATGTGAAATCAGGTGTAAAGAAAAAACGTTGCTCTTGTAACTCCACCCCCTGTTACAAAGACCCCACTAGTGTTGTATTAATGTCATTGGCTTCTATAACAGCTTGTTTGTTTGTTTTTGAATTTCGCGCAAAGCTACACAAGGGTTATCTGCGCTAGTCGTCCCTAATTTAACAGTGTAAGACTAGAAGAAAGGTAATTAGTCATCACCACCCATGGCCAATTCTTGGGCTACTCTTTTATCAGCGAATAGTGGGATTGACCGTTACATTACAACGTCCCCACGGTTGAAAAGGCGAGTATGTTTGGTGTGACGAGGATTCGAACCCGTGATCTTCAGATTACGAGTTGAGTGCCTTAACTACCTGCTACTTAAAGTATTAGAGTCAACTGGAAAATGTGTTTTTGAGAGTCAATTCAATATTTGTAATATTTACGTAATTTTTATTTTAACTTGTACTTAAATAAGAAAAGTGCTTCCGACGAGCTATTACTCATTCGAATGTATATAAAATGAAAAGATGATTTTTCCTTATATTAAATAAACGTCAAAATGTTTATATAAAATGTTATGAAACATACATAACAGGTTTGGTGAAAAATCGCCCTTGTACATCAATGTTGTAAGAGATCCTGTGGAAAGAATCATCTCTTCTTACTTTTATCGTCGGGTTACTGCCAGACGACGAGCCAACAAAGAAAGGCTTAACGAATACTGGATGAATAAGGTTCGTAACAACCTTGTACTGATTTGTTGTGTTTATTTACAAAATCATGTCTCAACTGTACTCATTTATTGTGTTTCGTAACAAACCAATGTCTCATCTGTATTGATTTATTATGTTTCTCTACAAAATCATGTCCCAGCTGTACTGATTTATTATGTTTCTCTACAAAATCATGTCTAGCTGTACTGATTTATTATGTTTCTCTACAAAATCATGTCTCTGTATTGATTTCTTATGTTTCAAAGCTGTAGCTGTATTGATTTATTATGTTTCTCTACAAAATCATGTCCCAGCTGTACTGATTTATTATGTTTCTCTACAAAATCATGTCTCGGCTGTATTGATTTCTTATACTTCTGTACAAAATCATGTCTCGGCTGTATTGATTTATTATATTTCTGTAAAATATCATGTCTCGGCTGTATTGATTTATTATATTTCTGTAAAAAATTATGTCCCAGCTGTACTGATTTATTATGTTTCTCTACAAAATCATGTCCCAGCTGTACTGATTTATTATGTTTCTCTACAAAATCATGTCTCGGCTGTATTGATTTATTATACTTCTGTACAAAATCATGTCCCAGCTGTATTGATTTATTATATTTCTGTACAAAATCATGTCCCAGCTGTACTGATTTATTATGTTTCTCTACAAAATCAATGTCCCAGCTGTATTGATTTATTATATTTCTGTACAAAATCATGTCTCAGCTTACTGATTTATTATGTTTCCCTACAAAATCATGTCTCAACTGTACTGATTTAATGTATCTTATACTTTGTTTTCTAGTCTTATACATTCTTTTTCACGTAATTATTATTTTCTGGTGCAGGATAATAAATGAAATGGTTTCAAATAACTTATTACATTTAATTTTAAGAAACGAGAAAACAATATTCTGGATACTAATTAAATATCAATTATATATTTCTCAGTTATAGTCATAGAACATTTTTATATTTGTATGCTTTAGAGATGGATGATAATTATAAACAGAATAATTTATTTTTAAATACCTCTTTCCAATAATCACGACGAATATTAAGAGATCAATCGATTGAAATTTTTGTTTGTTGTTAAACACAAAGCTATACAGTAGGCTATTGTTTTCTATCCCCCGATCTTTTAGCGTTATAAGTTCTCAGATCAAAATAATCTCTATATTAAATGTAGCTAAACCTAAGTTAGCTAGGAGTGTATATTCATATATATTAAATAATAATAAAAAAGTTCTTTCGTTGTAGCAGACAGATCAAATTGGTTTGAATATGTTTAAAATTTCAAGATTTCCTTTCTTTTCTTCTTTCTATCATGAAGAGTAAAATATTTAATTTTAAACGTGTCAAATAAAACATTTAAAGGATAGCTTATTCACATTTTCGTACTTCAGAAAATAACACGAAAATATAAGGCCACTTATGAGCGTATTGGTTTTGCTATATCTTTTCGAAACGCATATTAATTCTTAGAATAAAACACGATAAATAAATACTCTTGACGCCATCTATGAAAGATAAAAAACTCAAATATACTTTCTAGACAAAAAAAAATGTTTAAGGACTGCAAACGTGACGAAATGTATTACAAAGAGAATTATGTTCAACCGTCAAAAGTTCAAGCTTTAGTCTAAAGTGAAAAGGAAACTTCAATAAATGTCAGTTGTGATTTTTAGATGGCGCCACTAATGTTTCTTTAGCTTTCGGTGTGGGTGTTTTCTCAATTTTCATACACCTGTTTCCTCTTACTTGTAGAGGCATTAAGTGCCCTAAGCAGAATTCTTATTTTCTTTCCAGAAATAATAATTCAACCAAAGATATTCTTAATAATCTGATAATACTAATATCACAGAAAGATATATGTTTGTATTTAAACGCAAAGCTACACAACTTATTATCTGTGTTTTGCCAACCACGGGTATCGAAACCCGTATTCTAGTGTTGCAAGTTTCACGCATACCGCTGTGGCACTGAGGAGGCCGGAGATGAATGAGTCATGATGATGTTATATCTATCTATACCCCTCCGGGTCTCCATTCATGTCACATCTTTATAATTTGTAAATAAATGTTGTGTATTCAGCTCTATAGGATACTTAGCCCTTTTGTAAATTTTCAATAACATTTATTAACAATATTCCTAACCATAGTAGTTTGTTAGCAAGCGCAAAGCTACACAATGGGTTGTCTGTGCTCTGTCTACCATGGGTATCGAAACCAGATTTTAGACTTATAAGCTCTCAAACTTACTGATAAGTTGCTGGGAGGGTGGACCATGGTGGACTGTGTATACATAATCTAGATTTGAAAATGTACTTTAAATATTATCTTAGTTTCAATAACTGAATTACTTCTAGTTTATCAGTTTTGTGCAAGTGCTTTCGGAATGAAGCAACGAATAACTTTACTTATAGTTAAACGAAATAAATATCAGATAAATCCAAAGGTTAGTAAAAACGTATTGTGGCTATTACTTTGGTGGTGACCATAATTTAGGCCTAAGATCAGTAATAACATGAAAAAATATACATAAATAAGTTTATACTGTAAATCAAAGAAAAAAAGGCATTTTATTTAATTAAAACATGCGCTTTTAAGGTATTTACCTGCGTTAGCTTGGAGTAATTTTATATCAAATTATTAATCAATAATATTTGCTTTTTAAACAACTGTGTCTTCAAACTACTTCAGCTACACGAAAATTTTGTTCCAATATGAGTCATAATCCATGACCTATAACCTCTTTCATACCGTTGTTGACTTTTAAAGCTTTGAAAGTTTATTGCTTCATGATTCCCTAGCAAAGTCTAATTGGTTTATAATTTACATATTTAGTACATTAATGTATAAGAATAAACTCTGTTTCTGAGTTTTGTTAAATTGCTGTTTTAGACTACATTTTATATGAAAACCTTTTAGTTCTAGAATATTTAAGATATTATTTCAGGGGTATTTTAGGAAGTGCAAACCTAGTGAAAAAATTTAAGTGAACTTGAAAGAAGTCGAAACGTCGTTCTTTGTTTTGTAACAAGCAGTAAAAGTGTATTAAACTATTTAACACATATATATTTTTATTCTACTTATGATTCTGCCATCTATACGTAAAGAATAAAACTACTATTTTCAGTAACACAACATTATTAAACGAAATAAAACATTATTTAAAAAATAGTGTATGACAACTTAATTACTTATCTTTCTCTCTGAAATAATGTTTCTCAAACATCTGAGACTTTTCAAATTCCATGATTTTGGATTAAGTTTACTGGTGCTTTGAAATATTATAAAATATAAATATTATGTGTAAACATTGAAAATTGCCAAAGGACTGACTGAAAAACAATAAGCCAAGATTTTACGATAAAAATCTAGTAAACTGCCAATTATGTTTCAGATTCTTCTTGAGTTTTCCATTTTGGATTTCATATCAGATTTATCTTATGTTTCTCAAGGTAACTTTTCAGCACTAGAGGCCGCCACTTTAGTTGGACGATGACGGGCAAAAGGGTTTTAAAAACATCAAACGTTAATTAAGTTATTAAAACATTGGAAATCTATTAGTCTACAAATATATATTATCATAAAACACGAATGCTCAAACGGTTAAGGGTGAGAAATGTTGTTACAGTTTTATTTGTATAGACTTAGTTACGTTTGAACACCCAATGTTAACATCGTTTTCAGCCTATTTGACCAATTTCGCAATATATGTTCCACTAGGACGCTTTTTTTTTATTTCTGCCAAACTCTACTGTTAGGATGGAAATCTGTTCTCGAAAAGAGTAAAATAAATGCTGGCTGAGGGTAGAAGTTAATAAGGTACAATAACATTAGCAGGGCTGAACGGAATCAACGAGTTGTTGTCAAAGGGCAGGCCTGAGCACCTTCTGTACACAAGCAGCCATGCCAATATTAATTATTTTCTTTTGAGCAGGCACTCGATTTTCATTGTTATAACAGTAACTGTTACGATTGGTGTTAAAATGCAAACATGTTTAATTATTTGTTAAAATAATTACAGAGTTATTTTACATTAATAGCAGTTATAAATTTTGTCTGTATGGACTCCATCTTCTGATTTAAAAAAAAAAAGACCAACAAAGCAGAAAACAGACTTCTGTTGGTGGGAGGAGACTGAGAAATAAGTCATTAGGTTGATACAGTGATGGGAAGAGAATACTCCACATATAGTTTGTTTGTTTGTTTTGTTTGTTTGGGAATTTCGCACAAAGCTACTCGAGGGCTATCTGTGCTAGCCGTCCCTAATTTAGCAGTGTAAGACTAGAGGGAAGGCAGCTAGTCATCACCACCCACCGCCAACTCTTGGGCTACTCTTTTACCAACGAATAGTGGGATTATACACCCCCACGGCTGGGAGGGCGAGCATGTTTAGCGCGACGCGGGCGCGAACCCGCGACCTTCGGATTACGAGTCGCACGCCTTACGCGCTAGGCCATGCCGGGCCCAACATATATGAAGGGACAGTTTGTGACAATACATTGTAATGACAGTTTGTGACAATACGTTGTAATGACAGTTTAACTATATTTTAACGTATTTTAAGATGTATCATTAATTTTAATTATTAACTTTAATTAAATAGTTTATTTTTAGTTATTATTTATATACTTTTACTCTAAAAGCGAGGGCTCGGCATAGCCAAGTAGTAAAGGCGCGCTCATCTCGTAATCTAAGAGTCGCAGATTCGAATCCCAAGTATGCTTGCCCTTTCAGCCACAGAAGCGTTATATAGTTACGGTCGATCCCGCTATTCGTTGGTAAAAGAGTAGCCCAAGAGTTGACAGTTGGTAGTGATGACTAGCTGTCTTACACTGCTAAATTAGGGACGGCTAGTGCAGATAGCCCTCGAGTAGCTTTGGGCAAAATTCAAAACAAACAAACAAATCTAAAACTGAGTTAAGTCTGCTACATATAATGCTAGATTTTACTCAGGTAATCTCCCGTTCGAACAGTATCGTGAGATGCGTGTGCATTCTCAGGATAATTTGTACATTACGTATAAAAAGAGTAATATTTAGCTTTTTTTTCAGAAGTTCGAGCAGTGTGTGCTTTCAAGTGACCCAGAATGCACTTTCATTGATGGACGAACCTACAGCGTATTACTTCTTCCATACTTCTGCGGCCAGGACAAAAAATGTCTGTAAGATTTTAATGAACGTTTCTAGGCCTAAATGTCGATCTGTTACGAATTTTAGACTATATGCTACATCCTCATGTGGAAGTTAGGCCTATTAACTTTCACTAGCGTGAGACAATAATTAGTGTCTTACAATTTTAAAAAAAAATATTAATTAAAAGCACTACGAACTGCATCATAAACGTTAAAAGCTACATTGTTTACGTAACCCATCAGTGATTTTGTCACGTGTATATATGTACTAGGTGTTGTACCCGTTTCCTGAAGAGAAGTTATCTTAGGACATGAAGAATTGCTTCCCATTATATGCAATTCTAAAAAAAAAAAAAAAACAAGTCCATAAAAATTGTAAAATACAAAATATCAAACCGCAAATTTCTGTGATCCAAATGAACCTCCGTATCAAATTTGGTGAAGCTCCACCTATAGGAGGTAAAGTAGTGGTAAAATATCCCATAAAAACCGCATAACTAAAAATTTGTATTTTCCCTGAACTGACCTAATGAACTCCCTTACTAATTTTGATAAAGATATATTCATACCCTGGTTACATGAATATACAACATACATTACTATTATACTTATATATGCGTGTGTAGAAGCTTCGTATTTATGAATAGGCCTAAAAATTATGAAGAGCGTTCTGGCAAAAAATGTTATTGGATTTTCATACTTGTTTGATTTTCGTTATTTTCAAGTATAAAACAGGTACGCTGATTAAGTTAATATCTTGAGACAACCAATTATCATTGTATAAGTTACAGGGTTTGTATTAATTTATTGCTTATAGAAATGTTTAGTCGTAAAATCTGACTAGCAATACTTATATTATGATAACTTCAAAATATTATACATTGAGGTCATGTTATGTTGTGCTAAAAATATAATATTGTGTTCAAGTCAGTTAACACGAAAAACACGAACACTAAAAAAGATTGTTATTTAAGACACAGCTTGAGGAATAGTAATATGTCTCAACTCTGTTTTAACAAATATTTGCTTTGTTTATCATAGGGTCCACAATCATCCCTGGGCTCTCTGGCAAGCCAAGCAGAACATTGAAAAATTTTATCCTGTGGTAGGCGTATTAGAAGATATGAATACCACACTAATTGTTCTAGAGCGTCGGTTACCTCGTTTCTTCCGTGGAGCCTTAAAACTGTACCACAATACTGGTAGGTATGTCTCAGTATCAACCATGTTCAGATTGTAACTGTACCCTTGTTTTTGTTTCCATTTCTTTCGAAAGATAGGAACAGTTTGTTTGTTTGTTTGTTTTTGAATTACGCACAAAGCTACTTCAGGGCTATCTGTGCTAGCCGTCCCTAATAGTAGTGTAAGACTAGAGGGAAGGCAGCTAGTCATCACCACCCACCGCCAACTCTTGGGCTACTCTTTTACCAACGAATAGTGGGATTGACCGTTACATTATAACGCCCCCACGGGTGAAAGGGCGAGCATGTTTGGCGCGACGGGAATGCGAACCCGCGACTCTCAGATTACGAGTCGCACGCCTTAACACGCTTGGCCATGTCGGGCCTGATAGGAACAGAATCAAATATAAGAAAGTTATTACACCTTAAAAATGCAGAAATTTTGTTTCTGAGTTTGTGCTGGTTACACCATATCGTTTCAATGTGTTCTTCCTGTGACACATCTCTCATTTTATGACTGTCAAATGCTAGTCAATGTCAAATGACTCAAATATTAAATATAATGATACTAGCACTGCTTCTTGAAACAATTCAACGATGATTTTCCTAAGAACTGTGATGAATAAATATAAAATGTGCAGTGAACCAAATCCATTGAATCAGAAAGTATATAGAACATGATTTTCTAGTTGACAGTTTACAACTGTCTCTTGTTATTCCGTGTGCTATTTAAATAATAAAAACTTATTTGCGTTTGTTCTTAAGGAAATGAGATTGACAGTTATGTACTGTTGCCAAAAATGTTTGGTTTTTCGATGCAATGGGAGCATCGAACACACCAGAGCGCTCAGGTTTATTACGTAGTCATTTGGATTTTTTCTTCTGGATGGCACCGTTCATTGTCATTTTACAGAGTGCAAGAAAATACAGGTACCGAAAGAATTTCTATAAGAAGTGTCAGAGGGCAGCTATTCAAATCAATTCATTCGGCGTGGTACAATAAAATAATGGTTTTATGTGATACTGACATGAATTAATATATGTAAACCGACAAACAAATATATATTCAAACATATTTCTCTTTTCATGCGTTTTTCGCTCATGCACCTGTTTCAAAATATTCTTTTTCAATTATTCAATGGAGGAAGTCCAATTTTTATCGTAAAACTCACTCACAAAAAGAATCACCTTTGTTCTTATCAGTTTTTTTTTATTCAGCACATGAGAAGACTAATGGATCGATATTGACATCAATATGATATCAAATTTTTGAAACTGCAAAAAAATCAATAATTTTTTATAATGTATGCTTGAAGACAAGCATTTTGATAAATCATTTTTTCTAAGGTTAACCGTTCAGAAGATTTGAAGCGTGGCATACAGATATTTGGTTATAATATCATAGTATAGTTAGAAACGTGATGCTAAAGACAGTAATTCTGTGGCTCAACACGTTCATTATCAACATTGTCAGTGACCAACAATCCAAATAATTAACTTATTTGAGGTTTGATATGTGATATATGATGTTATTTAAAATTTGTTTTGGATGGTTTGTTAGTTGTTATATGGACTTTACAGTTTGTAAAATATAATAGATTAAAATAATGTTTATTGTTACGGTGACCTTTAGAATCAACAGGTGTGGTCCTTTGACTATTAAAGATTTTGACCTAATGATATATTGATGGAGACTGTTACGTATTATAATTTATCTCAAACGAACTTCCAATTTATTATGTTATATATTTCGATTTCAAATAGCTAGAAACTGCGTTAAATTCGAATTTGAATTCAGAAGTTAACTAAAAGTAGAGCTGTATCAAATTTATGATGTTTGCCAACAAGATTGATCAACACCGTTTTCTATTTTAATACCAATATATTTGAATATATGAACATTAATACAACTTATAATAACGGTTATCACGAATAATGGTTTATATACAAAGGTGTTTACAAACTTACAACCAATATTAAGTTTTCTGTTTGATCTGTAACTGAATATTTTATCAACGGTTCACGATGAGCGAATTAATTTCGAGTTGATGTCGATGCAGTTAACTTAACGTATAGCTAGATAACTCTTCACACGTGAGATTTTTACCGCTGAAGTTATCTGATGCTGTCATAGAAATACTAAAGACCAATGGTAATCCACTGAAGTTAACCGATTTGTAATGTTCGACATATAAAACGTTCCTGTTCAATTATATAAAGTTTCCTGATTAATAAGCGTTTACCACAATTACAGGTTTCGAGATTTATATTATACCACTGGCAGCAAACCAACAATATAAACTATCTTTCTGTTTATTGTGATGGCTACCTTTTAAGATCGGTTTGGTTTGTTTTGAATTTCGTTAAAAGATACACAAGGGCTATCTGTGGTAGCCGTCCCTAATTTAGCGGTGTAAGACTAGAGGGAAGGCAGCTAGTCATCACCATCCCCAACAACTGTTGGGATACTATTTTACTAACGAATAGTGGGGTTGACCGTCACATTATAACGCCCCCATGGCTGGAAGGGCGAGCATGTTTGGTGTAATGGGGACTCGAACCTGCGACCCTTAGGTTACGAGTCGAGTAACTTAACCACCTGGCCATGCCGGGCCTACGTTTTAAGAAAAGATTTTCTAGACATTTCAGCTAAGCCATCAATACTGATAGTCACTAATATTTACATACACTTATTACATTGTTCTTGTTTTAGAGAATCTTCTTCAACTTTAGTGAATAGGAGGGAATTTCACAATACAGATTTAAAAATATAAGTTACATGCATTTATAAATATATATTTAACTGAAATAATCATTGATAATAAAACAAATATATAACAGTCCGTCACAAGACACATTCAGCAAAGTCTGTCAATAGCATTAAACGTTTGGGTACTTCAAGATGAATTGAGGATGTTATTACGAAATGCTTTGTATCAACTGATAAGTTGGACAAATATTTGCCAAATAGTCTTTAATTATAGATGCATAACTATAATTTTTCTTATTCAGTGATTTTTCTTATTATGTAAATAAAACGATACTAGAAAATGCCCATTGTAACAATTCAACGGTAATTTTCCTAAAAATAGGGAAGAATAATGAGTCCAATACCATGAATCAGAGCATATTTATAATACGATTGTTTCGTAGGCAGTTTACAGCCATCTTTTGTCATTCCGTGTGTTACTTCAATAAGGAAAAACTGTATTGCGTTTGTTTTTATGCAAATGAAGCTAATTGTATTGCATTATTAATAAAAATATTTTGATTTCAATGCAATGGGTTCACCAAGCATAAAAAATCATGTTTTTAATGTATATGGAAACGTATCCAATAGCATGACTGAAGAAATGCATCTTGGTAGAGAAGTGGGTAATTTACTCAAATTAGTGCTCTGTGTCAATAGCAAAGTTAATAAAATTTGTGGAGTATTTATACAGATTGATCACAGGCCAAAAAAATTATCTTTCTACAAATCACTAGCTAGACCTCATTTGGAATACTGGGCAGAGGTTTGGTCTTTATCTAAAATAGGATATTGACATATTTTAAAATATCCTGAGGAGAGCTACTTGGATGCCTCTTAGAAAAGAAAAGTTATTTTTCAGAAATAGTTAGAATACATCTGTTAAGTTATTTTCTCTTGAGACAAAAAGGGTAAGAGATGATTTTAATTAAGTTTATAAGATCGTGTTTGAGATTAGTAGAATAAAAGAATCTGATTGGTAAATATAATAGCGCAAGAAGACACAAGTTATTAGGTTATGCTTCAGTTATACAATTGTTAATTTCTAATATGGTGATTGGTTTATAATATGTATTGCTAAAACACAGTTATGGTGGCCAGTATTTTACAGAAAGTTAGAAAGGACGCTGATAAAAAATAATGTGTGGGTTTAAATTTTTACATTTCTCAAGAGTTGATGTGTAAGGTTAGCATTGAATGACCAATCGGCTCCCTGTTGTCTGTATGTTAACTGCAATTTTTTTACATCTTTGAAACGCAAGTAAGGCTATCAGATGTATTGGTTTTACACATGTTGAGACCACTCTGCACTTTATGTGTTGAACAACATGCACCCTTTGTTTTAATCTAAACTTGGTGCGTCTATTTCTTCAATATCTCTTTTAACATGTGTCTGTTTCTTATAGCAAAGGAGCCAAAATGGGTGGTGATTCTAAATTTGGAGCATGGGCTCTAAGTATATAAAACAATATATGCATACAAAAAAAAAGAGTTTTAAGTTCATGTTTTACATGAAAATTCATTTGCAGTATTTTTTTATTTACATAAAATTATGATAAATTTGTTTCTTAATTTTTGAGAATTTTCAAACAGTAAAACAAGTGAAAACTATCTTCATATCGTTGTACGTACCATCCCATAAAGGTTTGATATTTTATATAACTTGATATAGATAAAGATTCTTATACCATCACTTGTACTCCAGTAAACTAATATAGAGTTTGATTTCTTTATTTTTCAACTTCGAAATTTTTGGTTTGAGGCAGCACAGAACAGTGTGTTGTGATGTATTAAACTGGGAGTTGTTAAGTAATATCATTATAATTTCATTAGCTAAAATGTGATAGTTATTTGTAAATAGAAAAAAACAAAATTTTATTGTTTCAGTTGAATTGTACTATTTTATTTCTTGTGTTCATCATAGGAATTAGAAATTCTTAAGTCAAAATAACGAAAAAATAAAATAGTTAACTTTGGATTGTGTAGGGCTTAACTCATCATGAACTTTTAACAATAAGGATTTATTTTGAACAGTAAATTAATTCAAACAAACTAAGTATACAAGCAGGTGGAAGTTATAAGTTGTTTGTTACATTTACTTCAAATCAATAATGCATATTAATTTACAGGGATTCGCCGTAATCAAAACACTCATAAGGAAGAAGTGTCTGAAGAAATTAAAGATTTGTTACGTGCCAATTTAACAGCAGAGTACGAGTTGTATTTCTTTATCAAACGTCGACTACGTCAACAATTACGTGATATCCAGATGGAAGTGAAGAGAAAAAAACACGTCAGAAGTAAAATCATATAGTGACATTCAGTTCAGTTTCATTTTCTATATTAGAAAATAACATTACACTGAAATCTTTGTGCAGTTTAGGCAAATGACTTGTATACTCCAGTTGGAGTGCTTTGTTAAATATCTGTTTAGACAAATGACTTGTATACTCCAGTTGGAGTGCTTTGTTAAATATCTGTTTGCTAACATGACCTTAAATATTACCATAGCAGTATTCAAAAGTAAAGTTAACTTTACATAATTTTGTTTTATTTTGTGAGATTCAAGCTTCAACTGAAATATTGAAGCCAATTTACAGAATACTGAGATTACATTCTATTGAATTGTGAGATGACATTCAAGATATTTATTTGTGTCTCATCATGTAACCTAAAACAATTTTCAGAAAACCAATTTTACAGATAATTTTAAAACATTGTAACAACTACATTTTCTAAGTTTATTATATGTACAAATTACAAATCTCTCCAATTATTATTTAATCAGAACATAACATCTATTAACTATCAGTTTTTACTTCACTTGGTTTTATTTTCGTCTTTACACAGTATTTCTAAACAACTGTTTTTAATTCTTGATGAGAAATGTTAATCCATAATCACTATTGTTTTAACAAATAACAGATAAACAGAATTACAAATACCAGCATCTCTGAAGCAGAAACGACAAGATACGTTACCTATCTGGATCTTTTACAGAGTCTCAACTGAACTATTATAGGGTATAATAGTTTTAATATTTCATTAGTAAAATAATGACATGTATTCGGTTTACAATAAAATTTTGAATACAAAAACTGCATATTTGAAGCATTTTGACAAATCCAACTAATAATTGAGTAAGAATATCAAAGGTTAAGCTTCATGTTTGTGACAAATTGGGACCAACTTTTTTGGCAGGCTATTTTCGTAAACATATGATTACAGAACATTTGCATATGATAAAAAATACTAGTTTACGAAAAATCATAGTGAAAATGCTAAATACAGAATAGCACAAAAAGTAGACAGTTTAATATTTATCTATAAAGAAAAACATAGATAATTATATCATGAAACTTATTAACTGGATCAGTTATTTGTCAAAGTAAAATAAAATACAAAGAATAAACATTATTTCAGAATAATTAAAAAGAATGAATTTGTCTTAAAAACTCTAGATATTCCTAATGCAAGACAATCTGAACATAAGATTTCGTTACATAATTTACATCTATATTATTTAATGATCTGGTAACGCTAATAAATTCGTTGATAGATCAGTTTATATATCTACCCATAAAAATCGAAAAAATAAACTTTTACTACTAATAATATAAAAACCATATCACGTTTTTGTGCATGTAATAATTACATTCATTTTGATAAATACACTTATAAACAACCAGTAGATACACTGATGGGTTTTCATTATTCAAACTGTGTTGCAAATTTATATATTTATTATTACAAAAATAAATTTACAAGTAATTTTCCAGATTTTGGATTATTTTCCTCAACATATAGATCCGGAGTCTAGATAAGGAACAGATAGGGCTGAGACGATACCAGAACCTTAACTATTTCATTTTTACCAAATATGCTCGCCCTTTCAGCCGGGGAGACGTTACAATGTGACGGTCAATCCCACTATTCGTTAGTAAAAGAGTAGCACAAGAGTTGGCGGTGGGTGGTGATAACTAGCTGCCTTCCCTCTAGTCTTACACTGCTAAATTAGGGACGGCTAGCGCAGATAGCCCTCGAGTAGCTTTGCGCGAAATTCAAAACAAACCAAACCAAATTTTATTAGTATTAATAATGCAAAAAATAATTATATTTGTAACATATATCCTGCAATTCTAAAGGCAAAGAACAACTCTATATCAAGTACTAAAGCACATTATTTTGGTTTAGATAATAAAATAATTATATTAATATTATTGAAAACAGTTTCTATGTCCCTGAATTTCACATTTCTCTTCGGCCATCGAATATAAAGTTTATTAAATGACAGCTTCAGACTCGTCTCACTCGTTTATTAGGGTAAACTAGAGCAAACGATTTCACCATGGTTCGTATAAAACCATTTGCATGTATTTGTGTCACCAGCAGGACTTACATTCTGATCAACAGCTCCATCTTGGTGGTGATGTTCTTCCCGTGGTGGCTAAGACAAAATTATTGGAACTCATCTTTGACCATAAACTAACGTTTATTCCTCAATTTAAACAGCTTTGTGTCATAGACATCAAACATCCTCTGTGAACCTGACGATGACCGAAGAAGGTCGAAACGTTGTTCGCTCTTCTATATAAAATATTTTCTCAACCCAAACGAGCCGTTCTTGCATATAAATTTCTCAACAAGTGGGTTTCACGACATCACTGAATGTTACTGAGTCTTGTGACCTTTCTTTGAACCCCCTGAAGAAGACAGATACTTCCGATAACAAGTACCATCTTCTCTTTGCTGAATGTCTTTCGAGCCATTTTTTGTTCCCGTTTTTATGGATGGTTCAAAATCAGGTAATTCTCTGTGCTTTGCTATGGTTTGTTGTAACTCGTTGGTTGCCCATAGGATGCTCTCTGCAGATTATGTGTTTACTGCTGAGTTACATGTATTTCCACTTGCCTTGAATCACATAGAAGTTAAGCGATACACTAACTGTACTGTATACATTTATTCACTTAGCTCTCTGCTGGCCATGTAATCACTTAATGTGAGATCTTACTTGATGATCTAACATATTCAGAAACGACTGGCTCATTTCTCTTTGTATATTATCGCTATTCCTTTTTCTGTATTCTTGACCATGTCAGTATTTGTGAGAATGATTTTGCTGACACCACTGCAAAGTTCATCAGCTTTGGCATCGTCTCAGCCTTATCTGTTCCTCATATAGACTCCGGATCTGGATTACGTTACGGCTTCATGACAATTAGCAATCAATTTAGAGTGAGCAACTTCGTAACAAGCTTTTACAGATTAAGCCTGATACTGTTGTTTGGACACCTATTTTTCGCAAGGATCAGAAGAAGAAAGTTGCCTTGTCAAGGCCCTGCACTGACCACAGTTCCTTTACTCATAATTTTCTTTTAAGTGTAACCTTTGTGACACTCGGATCACACTTACCAACGTTTTACTTTCGTGCTGTCGTTACTAATATAAGCAGTGACGCAATTTTCCAACATATTTTTATAGGAATTTACCTCTTCCGTTAGGACGCGGTAATTCTAAGGATTTACGACACTAAAATCAGGGGTCCGATTCCTCTCGCTGGACACAGCAGACAGCCCGATGTAGTTTTACAATAAGAAAAACACACACTCTGGGAAGTTACCTCTAACATTATACAGCACCATTGGCGATAGTGACATTGTCCAGACTGGTAGTACTGTTCGCTTTTTTATGAGATATTGGCCATTTTCATTATATACAATTCTGATATTTGATTTATGGACATGTTTTACTCTTAGCTTATTTCCTCTATGTTTTTTATCGTCCTTTACTTCTTTCTTACTTTTTAACGGTTGTTTGGCGCAGGTAATCACGTTGCTTTGTGCCAATAAACCCCATTCAACCATCCAACCAACCAAACAAGTTACATTCCTTCTCATCTTGCACCTGTTTCCTGTATATCGGATTATAACCACATAAAATCTGCATAACCGCTTATTCTACTACTGCAGTCATTCTATAACAACATGGAAAACTGCAATCCTCTAAGCAATTGGAATATAGCTAAAGATCAGCCACTTCTAGTCCTATCTCAATTTTACTTAATGTTTCTTACATCTATTTTATATTACCAATAACACTTGTTGTCTACAACAACTTTCACTTTCTGATAATGCAGCATTTGTCATATGTCCTTTATCGTCAAATTTGTAGATAGGATTAAGTGCAGCCATTGTGCATCATGAAATTTGACTAACACCTCTATCTTAATGAAAGGCACCTAAAACTATCTTGATTACATTAGTGAATATAGAATAGGTTCGCATGCTCCTCTACAGGCAAACTAACACATCTGGTAAATATGTAAGCTAACACACAATAGTCCTAACCTAAGAGATAACACCAATAAGCATAAGTGGCTCCTTCAAAGGCCAAAATGTGTTATTTCGGAAATGATTTGCTCAACTTCCTCTGAGTAATTTCTATAACATATGCGAGAGTTGTGAAAAACAGAATACACCTTGTATCTGAATAGTCAAACTATATATAACGTAATGTTATTAGACTATGCAACTGTTATGGTGTTGATTTACAAAATTTGTGTAATCGTATAGAAGGTATTTTAGTAAACTACCGAAGCCCAAACTAGTGTGATTTCTGGTGAAAAGCCTGCCTTAACGAAATCGTTTAAATTCAGTTTCATAACTATCTGAAAGTAAAGTTGCATACCGTTATGTAGCTGTTATAGCGACTTTGTCTCCAATTTAGTCAATATATTTCTGGAATACAATTGTTCTTTTTAAACCTTCGTGCAAAACTGCTCAAGAGATCCATGCTTTAGCCGTTATTAATTTAAAACTGGTTAACTACAGGGAAGACAACTAGTTTACAACACCTATCGTTAACTCTTGGACGATTCTGACTGAATAATGGGTTGTTATAGGTATGATTAGGCGCCAGAAGAATTTAGGTTTTAGCACTGACCAAAAAATAAACTTTCCTTCTTCCAACTAAGAAATTCAGTGTCATCTTATTTGTCAGTGCTAAGTCAGTAGCTTGATGTCACGTGTCATTCCTATCGACCGGCCTGCAGCTGCGTACTATTATTTTGTAACATGTACTTCCAGTTTTTAATTGATTTGTTTACAGAAGGATTTGACCGTCACTCTTATAATGCACTCACGATCCCAAAATATGGACTGAGTTGTTTTTTTGCACAAGGACTTAACCATAGGTATTCGATTTCAGAGTTCAACAGGCTTATTACTAGGTTTCGTAGTTCGACAGGGTAATTTTAGCTGCACATAATCCTACTAGAAATATATCGCTTGTTAACTACAAACATTTCTTTCGATACCTTGTCAAATAAAGGTAATAAGTGGACTTCTTCCATAATAATGAAACAGTTGTAACAAATGGTGATAATGTTTTCCGTTAATAAAATTGGTAAAACAAAAATCCATATTAGTTTACTACTTATAATTTGTACCTGGATATTTCATGGAATATTGTTAGTGGTAAATATTTTATCTATGCATTATTGTCATCTATGGGGGGAAAAAGAAATCCAAACTTTGTTAACCAATATAATAAATGATGAAACTATGTGTATGTTTTTAATTGCTATGAACACTTCCTCAGAATGATTTGATAAACCTTTGAAATAACTGTATATATTGCCTCTCATATATATGTATACACACGCACATTTCTATATAAGGTATAATTCTGATTTATATGTAACTTATTTCCTTCATTATCCCAAGCGTGTTAAGGCGTGCGACTCGTAATCTGAGGGTCGCGGGTTCGCATCCCCGTCGCGCTAAACATACTCGCCCTTTCAGCCGTGGGGGCATTATAATGTGACGGTAAATCCCACTATTCGTTGGTAAAAGAGTAGCCCAAAAGTTGGCGGTGGGTGGTGATGACTAGCTGCCTTCCCTCTAGTCTTACACTGCTAAATTAGGGACGGCTAGCACAGATAGCCCTCGAGTAGCTTTGTGCGAAATTCAAAAACAAACAAACAATTCCTTCATTATTATCAGACTTAACTAAAATAAAAACTTAATCATACCCTTGTACAGTCTTGCAGCGGTCCAGCTGTAAGTCTGCAGGCTTACTACACAAAAACCAGGTTTTGATACTGTGGTGTGTAGCTTTGAACATTTCTTTAAGTTTAGACGAGTCATGGCTTGATGTATTAATGTTAACATGTACGCATGTGTTGGATTTTGTTTTGATGTAACTAGCTGTTTAGCCCTCTTACGTTAATTATAGTTAATTCATGTCCTGTCATTTTATTAGGCCTCAGTAAAGTCTTGTTAGTTGACGCATGTATTGTTGTGTTATTAGTCTATACAACCGTTGCGGTGTTGAGCTGTTGTATTGATGTATCAATATTAAATCATATAACATGTGCGTCAGAATGTTATCTTCATGAAAGTTGATTTGGTTCTAACAACAGGTTTTCTGTGATTTAGCTACGCAGATTTCGAAAATAATATTCCTTTTTTTATTATTATGTTGTTACGCTTGGGTTCTAGAATTATTGGTAAGACTATCACATCTATTGTCAATGACTGTCAACATTTTAAGAATAACAAAACGTGATCCGATTTCAATGCAAAATCATTGACTTATATAAAAGTACGTATGGTTTTTAGTGAAAACTTAGTACGTGATGGAAAGATTTGATATCATTTTTCAGATTTGGCGTACAGGAATAACTACAGAACATTTCAATACATTAAAACCATCGCATATCTAATCAACTTGAAATAAAGCATATGACAGTGCTTTCCTTGAGAATGATGCATTACTCCTTCGTTCGATTCTTTGGATTTAACTATATCTTAATTATAGGTTCTTTGTCGAAGTTTATATGAATTAGCTTTGCTGTAGTTATTTGGAGTGGTACTGTCCCTTGGAGAATCTATTTTAGATAAATTGTTCCATTAATACAGGTTCCCCAGTGGTTCAGCGGTATGTCTGCGAACTTACAACGCTAAAAACCGGGTTTCGATACCCGTGGTAGGCAGAGCACAGATGACCCATTGTGTAGCTTTGAGCTTAATTCAAAGCAACAACAACCATTAATACAGCCTTGAACAAGTACGATAGCTCTTCTTTCACACAATTCATACCTTTATATACTAATTTTTAATGTTAGGAATTACAGATATATATATTTATTAACAATTAACTGAGCTGCAGTTTAGTGCCTGTTTTCCACTACAGTTATAACATTGTGCTTTCATTATATTTGAGCCATATCTTTGTGAGTGTTTAGCCTGGTGGTTAGGGCGCTCGACTAGTAATATTATGGTCGCAGGTTCTAATCCCCGTCACACCAAACATGCTAGTCCTTTCACCCGTGGGGGCGTTATAAGTGATGGTCAATCCCACTATTCGTTGGTTAAAAGAGTAACCCAAGAGTTGGCGGTGGATGATAGTGACTAGCTGCCTTCCCTCTAGTCTTACACTGCTAAATTAGGGATGGCTAGCACAGATAGCCCTTGTGTAGCCTTGCGCAAACTACAAAACAAAACAATCTTTGTGCATCTAATTCAGTTAAATCTAACATACTTATTAAAGTCTATGAATATCTATACATGTTTTTTAGTTTCTTTGAGTAATAAATGGTATATCTCTTTGAGCTTAGTTTAATTTTGACTTGGTAAATTCGCTTACATCTTGGCGCTTGGTTGTGTTATATGGCATATATATTAGTTTAAGGGAAGGCTTGATAAAAATTTGAATGAAAATGGTTTAGTTTTGAATTTCATGTTCATTTTAAAGATTAGTTTGGTTGTCGTCAAATTATATGTAATGCATGAGTACAAGAAGGAGTCGTAAAGGGGGCGCGCTTCGTTAGAAAGAGTTTTAAAGGGGCGCGCTTCGTTAGACATGCACATTTTACAATGCGGTTTAAAGTATAAGGATACGCCAAAAGTTCAATCTTGGGTCTAGGGCTTTGCCCCTGAAAATTAATATAATAATATATTATACGTCGTATATCTAAAAGAGGGTGTGCATCGGCACTCCTATTCAAACGACTCTGGTAATGTATGTAATGCATCTAACAGTACCATATTTGGCACTGAGCACATAGTAGTAGTAATTAGCTAGTAATAATAAGGTCAGAAAACCACTTTGAGAATGTTTAGTTAATTACTTTAAGTATCTAAAGCAAACAAATGTTTGATACTGTTTTAAAATAAAGTAAAAATCACAGGAAATAAATTATTCATTGATAATTAATTTTGAGTTTAATAAGTCTGTCTATTTGTTTTTTGAATTTCGCGCAAAACTACACGAAGGCTATCTGCGCTAGCCGTCCCTAATTTAGCAGTGTAAAACTGGAGGGAAGGTAGCTAGTCATCACCAACCACCACCAACTCTTGGGCTACTCCATTCTTCTACGAATAGTGGGATTGACCGTCACATTATGACGCCCTCACAGCTAAAAGGGCGAGCATGTTTGCTGTGATGGGGACTCGAACTCGCGACATTCAGATTACGAGTCGAGTGCCTTAACCACGTGGCCATGCCGGGCCATTTAATAAGTTACTTTAAATCCGTTAAGTTTTATCTTTAAATTTAAAGTTAGCTTAATATAATTGAAATAAATTAATGGTTTAGTCGCTTTAATGAAATCCACATTTAGAATAATAAATCTTTAAGTTATTAATCGCAAAACTACGCAACAGGCTATCACCACGGTCTCTATCAATGGTATCGAACCTCGATTTTTAGCGTAATATGTCCTCATACTTATCACTGAGCCAACGGTCGACCGCAAACTAAAATGTATAGGAAATAGTAAAAAAGGTTCATCAGTCGAACGTGTTTATGATTAAATTTTGATATTTCTTTTAAACTGATAGATTTAATAAGATATCACACAATGCGGGTAGCGAAGTCGTTATCCTAACAAAGGTGATTATTTGTTGATTTCCGAGCAAAGCTATTCGATGGTCAACTGCGCTAGCTGTCGTTAACTAAGAATTGCCAGATTAGAGGGAAGGCTGTTAATCAACATTGTCCAAAGTTAACTGTTGGGTTACTCTAATCGAATAGAGTGTTTAAGCGTCACATTCTACCCCCCCCCCACTCCCTTCCCCAATTGAATGTGCGGTTACATTCGGAGATATAATTCGAACCTGCCAACCACAAATTGTAAATCAAACCCTAACCATTTGGCGATGGCAGGCACTCGTAACAAATAAAACAAGGGGCTAAGGACAGAGACCTATTTCCTAGAAATAATTAGATGTATCGATTTTTCCAAACATCCGCTAATGAATCTAAATCATTTGAAAATACTAAACTTCTGAATTGTTCTGTTGGTTATATTCATTCAAATGTAAGTGAAACATTGCTTCTGACTGAAATTTGAACTTTTTCAGTCCAGTTCCGGATAAAGCATTTCATTACTTGAAATTGTTTGGATCAAAAGATAACTTAAATTGTTACCGCAAAATCATAGAATTCGCAAAATGAACTGAAAATTCACGTTTTGATTGTGGGTAAAAAATTTTAAAAACTAAATCGAGTTACTTTGATTTTTCTATTTTCCAAATGGTTCAAAGTGTTAAACAGTTGTCATTGAGAAATGTTTTTTTGTGTAATATTAAAAACATTCGTCCATATATCGATTTTGAACAACAAACGAATTCCTTCCATTTTGTTAACGCCCTTAGCAAAATATTGTTAGTTCTCCAGAGAAAAGGAACGCCATAAACCATTCGGCAAAAGTTTGTTGTTTGTTTGAAGTTAAGCACAAAGCTACACAATAGACTACTTATGGTCTGCCCACCACGGTTATCGAAAGCCGGTTTATAACCTTTTAAGTCCACAGACATATCGCTGTGCTAGTGGAGGGCTTGGGTGAAAGATTAAATAGTTTAGATTTCAGAGATATGTTTTCGAAATTCCGACTATTTTCTCCCTGTTTTATCGTGACTTAGCAAATGAGTTAAATATTTTACAAAACAAATTAATTGAATCACAGCATGGAATAAAAATCAAAACATTTGATCTTCAAAGTTAGTTAAAACGTAGAGATAAACACAGACATATCACTTTCAAAAGTAAAATGAATCCCAAGATCTCTTAACAGACTGAATTTACTTCAACATGGACAAAGGTTAAACTATTTAGTATTCACATTTATCTTGGTTAAAATATTTGCTTTTCACTATTTCTATCCTCACTTCTACACCGGTAAGTCTGTGGACTTACAACGCTAAAATCAGGAGTTCAATTCCCCTCGGTGTGGCTTTGCTATAACAAAAATACACACACGCGCACAGTTACTATTTTTAGGACTGAGAATGTCCCAGCAATTATTGTGTTGTGTGGAGTCTTAAGAATATCACTTATGGTAAACATACTTCGAAGGACGAGCTTGATGTTGACCTAAGATAAAATTTAAGCTTCGACGGTGAGCTTTGTAATGTTGGCGTAACGTATCTTTACCTTAACATTACTGTACGAAAAAACATGTATGTGAGCGTTAATAACAAGACAACTGATTGAAATAACGTCCTATGAACCTGAGATTCAATAGTTCACATTACTTAGCAGAAAAAAACAATATCATAATGGAAGCCGTAGGAGTGTTACAAGAGTGACAGTCAAATATTTTATTCGGTCTATCAAGAGTCGGCAGTGGGTGGTTTTGAGTAATTGCCTTCTCTCTATCACATCAAATTCAGCTCGTGGAGCTTTAAAAATAATTCAAAACACAAAACCTCGCACAAACTTTGTATCTCGAGCATTTTCTTACCTCCGTGTATACGTTTTTAAAGTTAAAAAAATGTTCATAAACATGATGTCCTTGAAGTATGCCTTTAAACACAGCTATCGCTTATGTAAAATGCAGTTAACGCGTAAATGGTACCTGACCTGGCCTAATGGTTAGTGTGCCGAGATATAGCTGGAGAGGTTCAGGGTTCGAGCCCTTGCAATGCTGCTTAATACGCTCCTCACTTTTAGTGTAGGTGCAGTAGGGAAGAGAAAGCTACAGACAATTGCAATAGTCAGTTAAGAGCAGCTGTATGGGGGAAGGATAATGTGTAAATGAGATTGTGTTTGTACATATACTAAGGTCATAGGTCACTGAGATTTAATCTGCATACTTAATATACACAGACTTCAGGTATATGATTGGCAAGCCAAGTCAGGTGTCTCGGTGTCATTGCTTTTAAAATGTCAAGTTTCTCTGGTATTACCTTACATACGGCCCGGCATGGCCAGATGGGTTAAGGCGTTCGACTCGTAATCTGAGGATCTCGGGTTCGAATCCCGGTCGCACCAAACATGCTCGCCCTTTCAGCCGTGGAGGCGTTATAAAGTGACGTTCAATCCCACTATTCGTTAGTAATAGAGTAGCCCAAGAGTTAGCGGTAGGCGGTGATGACTAGCTGCCTTCCCTCTAGTCTTACACCACTTCAAAATTAGGGACGGCTAGCACAGATAGCCCTCGTTTAGCTTTGTGCGAAGTTAAAAACATTACCTTCCATCAAGTAACTTACTTTAAAGGTGCATTATTGACAGAACCTGGCCATGACAAAAAAGTCAACACGCTTAAAATTGATAACCCTTATGGATAACCTTCGCTTGTATCGTTTTTGGTTTTAACCTTTTCAGTCAATGACTTATATATTAAAAAAAAAGGTTAATAAATTATTGTTTCTGACAGACTCTGAAAGAAACGTAAATGGTTTATCTCCGGAACAATTTCTTTCGAATTAAGTACAGTTCAGTGATTTATCGAAAATGCAAAGAGGATCGAAACTAACTCCAGGGAACTTTCAAAAAATCCTCTTTTTTTTATTCTTCAGGAGTTACATCGACCAAGTTTTTAAATCTGATGCGTTTGAAAAAAAAAAACTTCAATATTTAATCTCTGGTTTTTGAGTAACATCAATAACATATATTTCAGAGAGGGAAGTCAGAGTCCTTGATACCATTTGGTTTGATTTTTATTGTTGTCTCTCTTATTGTTCTGTCCACCAAATAACTTGTAGTAAAATGTTTTTATAAATGATATTTTAATGAATTTCTTCTACAGGTCAGAGGTCTTATTTTAAATCACATTTAGAGCTATTTTTATTTGTTCTTTTTCCAGTAAACGATTTGTCGTGAGTTACTTAAATTACGAAAGATTCATACAATGTCATTTCGTGATCATTTCTCGAAGATAAATGTTTCTCAAACTTTCTCAGTAAATTATTGAACTATAAGATAATTTTTGTGTTCAATTATTATGCATGCCGAAATTATAACTCATATTATAATTTTAGTCATATACTTATGTCAAGATTTGTTGAGAATTAAACACAAAAACACGCAATGGGCTATCTGTCTTCTCCTCACCACGGGTATTGAAACCCAGTTTTTAGCGGTGTGAGTTCTCAGACATGCCGCTGAGCAAATGGGGAGCTTGCATGAAGCCACAAAATAGATCTTGAGAAGTTGAAACATTGTGTAATGTATATTATGTATTGATAGTTGTTGTTGTTCTGTATTAAGCACAAAGCTACACGGTTTCTAGCACAGATAACTCTTTGTGTAGCTTTGTGCATAATAACAAACAACAACAACACACGTTGTCATCATCAACATTCATAAGTTGTGTAGTTTTATCAATATTATGATTTATGTTCTCCTGTCTTATTTGAGATGTTTCTCTTTTCTGACAGATAATAAAGATTACAATGTAACTGTCCTTGAGTTGACGTAACACACAAAAACACGTGAAATTAACCCAACAACGCTTTAGAAAAACCAAAAAGGAAAGTCGAAATTCTACTTTAGCTGAAACAGTAAAGGATATTTCAGAAATCTAGTAACACAAAACAGCTTAGCATTACTCACGTCGCATAAACAAAATAACACAAAACAGCTCGGCATTAGAGTCATGTTGCATAAACAAAGTAGCACAAAACAGCTTGGCATTACTCACATTGCATAATTTTATTCGTGTGTCACAAGACTATCTACATCCACTTTGCTCCTTACACAAAATGAGATGTGTTGCAGTCATGTAAATATTTTAATAGTGTCGCTTAAGTTGCATATTTTTAAAATTAAAACAGTGTATTTCGTGAATGTATTAAGATATATTTCTGTTTGTTTGTTTGTTTAAGCTATCTGTTATCAACATCAATAAAAATTGTTTATCTTATCACTGCAACAATTATAAAAAAATTATTTCACGTATTTTTTAAATTTATTTTCATATCATCAGTTTATGCAACATTTATTTCATATTTATGAATGGATTATTAAAAATGAAATAAGTGCTACATTAAATTATCTGTGTTCCTATTTTTTTACGGTATTTTGGAATGAATCTCTTTCCGAAATCATTTTGTTTGCAAAATTTATCTAATTGTTCACAGCAAATATTTTTCATAACTCAGATTGGAAATTAATTCCTTTGCGTTTTATAACATTTCTGTCTATTTAACTGTAGAAACTGAAAGGTATTTTTTAAAATAAAGCTAGTTTTATCCAAATGCTATATTTTAAATTTCAGATAAAAATGTACTTCCAGGCATTTACATTAGATTTCCACTAACAAGAACACAACAGAGACATTGAAAGTTATTCTGTTGATAAACTGATTTATTTTGAATTTTGCGCAAGGCCACACGAGGACTATCTGCACTAGCAGTCCCTAACTTAGTAGTGTAAAAAGCTAGTTATCACCACACGTTCCTGGGCTACTCTTTTACCAACAAATATGGGATTGACCGTCACGTTATAACGTCACTACGCGTGTTTGTTGTGACGAGGATTCAAATCCCCAGCCCTCGGATTACGAGTCGAGTGCCTTAACCATTTGGCCATACCGTGCACCCCCTGGTGATAAATAGTGGCATAAAAATACATTGTTTCTATCGTATTTTCATCTAAAGATACCTCATTTTTAGATTAATTTAGAAGTAACAATTTATTTGTAAAAAAACTCATTGTGTTTAGTTATTCTAAGAAGCTTTGAATAAAAATACAAAAAAGTTAAAAAATTAACCTTCGAATATTTGTTCTCGAAACTGAACCTAGATGGCAACACCATCCTGGAGAACATTGGATATGAGGTCTAGAACAAAATATTCATGCTAATATTCATATTGTAATTTGATAAATCATTTTAATATCTGTAATGGTGTACAACCATGATATTGGAGGTATATCAGTCGAGGTAGTATTTACACAGTAAACAAACTTAAACAGTTGAAAAATTATTGAGTAATGTATTTATTAATAATTATATTTGTAATTAACAGACAGCTTTGTACCAGTAGTCTAATAAAGTGTTCTTTTATTCTTTAAACTGCTTGCGTCATCATATCAAACGTAAGTGTCAAGAGTTTATACAGTTATGTGCATACACTACTTTAAGGATGGGAGAATACCAGATTCTGCAAGGACTTAGAGCATATCCAGTTTAACGAAACAAATTCAAAACATTTGATTGCTTACGCCATCTGTTGGATAACGTTTAAAATACTTACCCTGTTCGAGCCATAATTTACAGTAATTTATTGAACGTGGCAAGGTATTATAGAAAGGAATCTCAGAATCAGACGATTTACTTTGATATTCAAATCAGTGTGAAAAGGAACTTTCTAATTGGTTCATTTTTATCACCCACTATTATATAACACATGTAAAAAACGAGATGCACAATAAATTTATCAAAATAAAGAGAAACAGACACCCTCAGGTGTACTCTCTACCTTCTATGGTAAATAATAATGATTTACCAACAGGTAACTTTGTTCTCTTGTTTTCCACTTACGTAGGAAAATATTATTAATTTAGCCATAACAACAATGACGAAAGTATATACCAAACTATTTCTCTTTTATCACAGTTAGATACCATATTATTACCTCTGAAGTACAAAGAATTAACTAGAAATGCTAAAAGAACATTGAAAACGCAGTCGTTGTTTGTTTTTTTAATTTTACGCAAAGCTACACAAAGACTATCTTCGCTAGTAGTCACTAAATTAGCAGTGAAATACTAGAGGGAAGGCAGCTAGTCATCACCACCCATCGCCAACTCTTGGACCACTCTTTTACCAACGAATAGTGGGATTGACCGTTACATTATAACGAGCCCACGACCCTCAAATTATGAGTCGAGTACCTTAACCATCTGGCTATACCGAACCACAAATAGTGGGAGTGACAGTCACATTATAAAGCTCTCGCGACAGAAAAGGTGAACAGGTTTAGCGTGACCAGGATTCGAACGTGCGACCCTCAGAAAAAAAAGCAGTCATCATCTATTGACCATCGTATTACAAGCTATGGATTTAAAATCTGAGTTTTGATTAATTTTAATTGAGAAACAAATTCTATTAAAAACCTAATGATTGGTATATCACACTGAAACAAGTGACCGAAAATCACTATAATATATACAATATTCCGAACTATCACTCTGTTAAGCCTTTTCTTATACAAAGTGCAATTTCTATTCTCATTTCAATATTTACGGCAAGAACATTAAATATTCGATGAGAGCTAGAAATCTAATAATAATTTATAAAAGTTATTCATTTATACCTATGGGTTGAATCGTTTCTGATTTGTAAAATTAAATATAATCCCCTCATTCTAACTTGTCAAGCTGGTTATATATCAGTTTCTTCACCTGTGAAGTACACAGTTTTATTACGATAGTTTAAAGTTTTTAGTGCAAACTGGAGTATTGTACCCACCTTTAAAAAATAAATAAAACACGACCAATTGCCCCAGAAAACATTATTTATTTTATTTAAGTCTAAATTTTGCCATTACGACTTCATGGCGCTAAAAGACACTTCTAATTTGATTTAGGCTTAGAAAAAGATTATTTGCTTTATCATTACACCCAAAATAAACCAGATTTGTTGTAAGTAGGTTGGTGCCAATTTTTTACTGCTTAAACTTAAATCAAACCGATATACACGCCATCCCTGGAGATTACATAATCTGTTTTCACAGGTAGTGGATTAAATACTGTGTTCACAGCTTCTCTGGCAATACTATATGTGCATTAAAATAAAAAATATATTTATTTTTCTACATGAAGTCCACAAGTCCACCTTTTTTGCATTTGCTTGATCTATCCACAGAGATACACAGCTTGTGCTACAATAATTATATAGGATAATTTATTTAACAAATTCACCCTGACCAGAGAATTGTTACTGATGTCCCTCGACGTTTTACTTCTTCCAATAGAAATGCTGACACAAATTGCATGAGTCTTAAAGCTAACTTACTAGATGATGTCTTGTTCTCGCTTTAAGGGCTTTTATCATTTAGTTAGTTTGTTTTATAATTTTATTGTTTTAAAATTTCCAAAATGATGTTTTGAGAAACTGTTTCAAAAAATCAACAAAACTGAATTGTAAAAAGAAAGAAATTATTTTAGGTTAATCATAAAATTCCATTTTATATATTGTAACGGCTTTACTGTTATTCATAAATATTAATATATACGTTTGTTTCTGTTTATTTCATGTTACGTGTATTGTTAAATGTGTATTATGCAAGTCCCGACTGTTCTCTGGGTTTGTAGAAGATTCTCCATTGTGAGAATCAAAAATATATGTGTTAAGAAAGCACTAAATTTTGAATATTGTTGCCAAGTGAATTTTCAAGAATCTCGTCTATTGAATATAAAAGCTACTTATTGCAAGATGCGGAGAGACAATGACGGAATATTATTGTTCATCTACAATCAGTATGCTATAAGCTTCTGAAGCCAAAACTGTAATTAACGCTTATTAGTCAAAAACTACAGATATTTGATCAGAAACGTTTATAAATTTCGAACATTACGTATCATTCAACCTCAGAGAATTAACTTTGGACATTAGTGTTTCTACGAAGACATTTGTTATGTTCCTGGATAAAAAGTCAGCTTACAAGCGGTGTTAGGCCATTTGAGAGTAGACAGCTAGCTAGCTTAAGCGAATTGTAACAATATCAACTCAGAATCAATTCGCTTGTCGTGGACCTGAACCGTCAATAAAATATTCAGTTCTAGACCAGATAGACGACTCAGCATAGTTTGTAAGTTTGTAAAACTCTTGTACATAACCCATTATTTATAATAACCACTATTATAAACTGTTTTTTTTTTAATGTTAAAATATGTTTGGGTTAAGAAAGAAAATTATGTGTACCAGTCTTGTTTGTCAATACCATATCGACATTGAGGTAACTTCTAAATTCAAATTCGAATTTCCTATTCTTTGAAATCGTAATACATAACATAATAAATCCGAGATAAATTATAATACGTAACAATATCCGATCAATGTCATTTTGATTGATGTTTATTCATTTATATTTGTACTTTAAGTTTTCTATACATCCGGATATAATTGGATAAAAACACTGCTGAAATTGAAAAGATTCATCATTGGCTTAGAATCTAGCCTTTCAAAATGCAGTCAGGTCACACTGGCTAGTAATATTTTTTGGTCGAAATCAATTTATAACTAATAAAACACTTAATTTTTAACGTGATATAAAATGTTTTATTTAGTTGCATTATTTAAATGCGATAAAAGTAACAATACCTTTGAGTTTGTAAATATTTCAGGCGCATTTAATGTTTTACAATATACTGTTGGTATCCACAGTCCTCTAAACCTTTCTATACATACCTGATGTTTTGTCATCTAAGAGATTTCCTGTAGCTTTCAAAGAAACAGAATTCAACATGAAAACATTCTTAGGAATGAAAGTAACATCTAAAGAAACAATAAAATTGCCTCAGACCAGTAATTTTTCCAACCTCTTCTAAACTTTTCTATAGTTATTCTCTCAAATAGCTATGTTTTGCTACTTTTCCATGAAACCACAAATTACTTCTCACATCAATTTTTTAACTTCACTTTGCCCTAAATACTTTCGGTACAGTTTCCAGGTATTTTCAAACGTTAGTAGTTGTTCGTATCTATTGTTGTGAAGTAAAACGTGAATATTGGACACTAAAATCAAGGAAAGAATGTAAATCACGTTTGTTTGTAGTTAAGCGCAAAGCTACACAATACCATGGATATCGAAGCCCAGCTTTTAGCACAATAAGCCTTCAGACTTACCGCTGTGCCAATGGAGAGCAGAAGCTCAAGCGATAATTTATCAATAAATACAAAACCTATGCAAGAAAGATAAACCTGTTGTTTACAGGCATGTAAATTTGAATGTTTTTTTTCATTATTGTTTGCAAAATACATCCAATAATTTTCAAGCGATAAAATTTTATTACTTAAATCTAGATATGCACGTGTACACTTGACGTCTGGAAGGTGCTCATGTGTCTCGCAAGTTAAAACTGTATCAAAGTCAATCAGCCAGATTGCATCAGTGGTGAAGGAAATTCAAGATGGTCCACTCATTTTACTAAATGTCCGTTAGCAAGAACGAAACTAATCTTAACTTGCTTTAATTGTATCTTGTTTAACAGTACATCTGAGGTAAATTAAGGTTCTAATAGTTCCTGTATCCACTAAAAACTCCAAATCACTTTTTCACTATAAGAAACATTGCAAACTTCACTCTAGCAAGTATATGCTTAGTTGACCATCATCCTTATAATGTATTGCATCTATTAATTTATTTCAACTGGGGTGAGTTAGTATGTATTAGCTCATTAAGAGTCCTTATGTCTGGACTACAGTCTTCTTGCTAACATCAGACACCTGAGAAAAACGATTGGAAACTGCTCATATTAAAAAGCGGGCGAAATAGGAACACTTTTTCCTCCTGGTTCTAATGTATCTATAACAATAAAAGTCTCAGTATAGTGTTCAGTAAGTCACAGTGAGCAACTCAGTACGCTAGAGGTCCAGTAGATGATTATGTATAATGATATTCTGTACCTGAGATTTCACCTATTTCGACTAAATACGTTTTGGTGTTTGCAATTGAGTTGCTTTGAGAGTTCCCTGTATATGGTGCGACAAATTCGAGGAGCTGTACTGCTAGCTAAGTTAATGGTGCAGACTTTATCCACTCTGGTAATCTTAACTGAGTTTCCTACATAAAATCTTAAAGCTGAGAATCTGCTTCTGTTGGAGTATAGAATATCTTTGACCCGTTGGTGATAGCCCAGAGAATTACTCACCCTGCAATCTACTACAACCAGCTTTGTTGTGACATCTATCTATCTCGTCAATATAAGTATTTATATTACAAATGGCCCATCACTGTTTTATCTGAAGTCATCTTCATCATGAGTTAAATTCTATTCTGGTCTGAATCAGTAACAGAGAGATGCTCTAAAGACCGAGGGCTTGACTATCCGAAGTTAAGAAGAAATGTTGCATACCTTGGTCCTGCAACAAACATTCCAGGTATTAACTTCCTGGAAACCTCATGTGAATATAGATCCCCTTTACCGCACAGTTTAATGTCATTAGATTGATGTTGTTATATTGAAAGCCTAAGACATGTGAAATTTATTTATTTACAGTAATCCTAAAGTCATAATTGTCTTGACAAGCTTGTTTAGAGTTCATAGACTCACTGCTCTACAATCTCTTACGATCATGAGATCTGTCTCCATATCTCTATGTACTGTGAATTGTTAACGCAATTACGCGATCAACCACATAATGTTGGATTTCAACATCATAATTCTGCATTTAGCTGTAAATCCCTGTAGACTGTAGATAGTGATAACTTAGGTTCATTAAATAGGTCCCCTCACGTGGTCTCAATACTCTCCAATTACGTCGTGCCTGAATGAGGCCCCATACCTGGAAACATCACCCTTTGATTGTATTTTCTAGCATGGTTGAAGGTGTAAGCAACCCAAGTAACATTTTAAATAAAGATTCAGCATTAGTTATTAAAGGATAAAAGGAACACCTGTAGTATTGTAGAGCATTCACTGAGCTGAAATGGGTCTGATCAACTGTGTGACCTTCCGGAAATATACTCGAATAAAACAAAAGACAAATATGAGTTAAGGAAATATGAGAATGTAATGTCAGCCGTACCTAATTCACAGCTCACAAATAACATTCCTGTTACACTACAAAAGTGAGGTGTTTTCCCACAGTTTTGGCCATTGCACTACTAAGTTTTAAATGTAATGTATTATTTAAATGTCACAAAACTATATGCTCAGAGAATTCTGTTGGAATACGAGTTAAAACCGATACATTTTGTTTGTTTTGTGATGATAGATAATAAAACCAATACAGTTACAATCATCTTATACGTCATAAAGACAGTATAAAGTATAAACAGTAAACTGACCTGACAGTATTGCAAATGAAAATATGTATTGTGAATATAATTACTGAACGTAGTAAAAAGAATGTGTCACCTTTAAAACACATGATTTACTAATTCACTTCTCTTATTCACATCTTTTGATTCAAATATATAAATTTAATATTTTGCTAAAAAACAAAGAACGTCTCAGTTATAACAAAATATCAAAAGTTTAACTGTTCATAGAATGTCCAACATGCTACTAGACTCAAATTACGCGATAAACTGCTTCCAGTCAAGAACAAAACAAAAGTGCTCACTCCCAAGCAACTGAGGATGCAACTCACAAGACAATCTACAATTATCAGCTGTAATAAGCTATGTTTGTAGATGTCATATGTTATGTACAGTGTGTATATGTGTGGATCACAATACAAATACACTTAACACTTTATATCTTTAAGCATATAGCATTTTTATGATGTCATTCCTTAATAATGATTAAAATCCGTGATGAAACAAAGTTGTATCATCACATACAGCAACCTGGCATCAACCAGATGGTTAGTGCGTTCGACTCGTAATCTGAGGGTCGTGGGTTCGAATCCCCGTCACATCAAACATGCTCACTCTTTCAGCCGTGGGGCAATATAATGTGTCGGTCAATCACTAGAGTAGCCCATGGTTAGTGCGTTCGACTCGTAATCTGAGGGTCATGGGTTCGAATCCCCGTCACATCAAACATGCTCACTCTTTCAGCCGTGGGGCAATATAATGTGTCGGTCAATCACTAGAGTAGCCCAAGCGTTAGCGGTGGATGGTGATGACTAGCTGCCTTACACTGCGAAATTAGGGACAGCTAGCGAAGATAGCCCTTGTGTAGCTTTGCGCGAAATTCGAAAAATAAACAATGATATACAGTATTCTCTTTACTTTACTGTTTTTTATTACTTTACGAAGAAAGCTTCGACCTCTTAAATGTGACTATATCATATCCTCAAAAGTCAGGGTGGAAGCTATAAGTGTGATAAACGCTTGTTAATCTGAAAAATATAGATAGTTGACCAGAAACGTTTTATATTTCAAACATTAAAAACCATTTAACTTCACTGGATTAACGTCGAACATTAGCATTTTTATGAAAAAATTGCATAGCTTCAACTGTGAAAAACTCGCATGTGAAGAGTTACCTTGCTTCCTATCAAGTGAATTGTACCTATATCAACTCAAAATTTATTCGCTCGTCGTGAACCTTCGATAAGATATCTAAGAAATTCCGAATCGATATTGTTCGCAACTTGTAAACATTTTTGTATATAAATCATTATCTGTAATAAACGTTATTATAAATTGGATACATATTGACATTTATTTAACTACTAAATTTAAAATATTACTTAACTCAGCTCCAGATTGTTTCAAATTATAATATGTAACGTAATAAATTGGAGACTCGTCCGAGAAAACTATAATACGTAATACAACAAACGAAACACGCCACAAGAGTTGTATGGTATTTAAAAAATAAAATGTCAAGTCACTCGAAATATAAAAATCAAGTGTCTATCGGTCACGTCCGAATTTTGCGAATTTCCAGAGTTAAACGAATCGAGATCCATTTTCTTCTCCTTTATTTAGTTGCCTGTTCTGATTTTAGTTCAATTTTATCCTAACATGATCATAAACAGCTTCTAAATTTCTGCAGTGTTTTATGCTGTATAAAAACCTGTCAAGGAGGGAATTCTCAGGACCAGATCAGAAACGGAATTATGTATATGACACCACATCATCTACATCATTATGACGTCAAGCTAAGTAAGACCCGAACAGGAAAAACCGGGAGACTCCCGCGAGTGAAGACACGGAAGTGCATTCGCACCCTATGAACGCTTCTGAAAAATAAGTCAAAAGTTAGTACAAATCTATGTCTGAGAATTATTTAAAAAGTCTTTGTTAAAACAGACTAAAGATATAAATTACCCTTTGAGTAAAAGACGACTTTTCCTCAGAAGAAAAACAAGTATATGTAATCATATGATCTTTTAACCAAAGGGAACCAGTATGTAAGATGTTTTCTCAGTTTTATGTAGTGGATTCAGGAGCAAAATGTAGGAAGTTTCTGAGAAATAAAATTTGATACTTCTTTAATGTATAGCTAGTTTGATAGGTATAGTTTTGATTTCCTGTGGTTTCCAGTCATTTTCGATGGGTTTTTTTACGCTATTTAATTATGCTTGTGAAGCAGCGTTACCCAAAGGCTCGCACTTTAGATTAAAAAAGATGTATTTCTTATACTTAAAGTTAAGTAACTGAGAGGAACGTATCAGGTGCTATTAAAATTATAGTAACATCAAAATGTGTAATTTTAACATCAAGCATGTGTCGGACTAAATGAGGTTTGTTATGAAACAGGCAACTTCATGAAATGGGAAGAACTTGATTGCTCAATCTGTTTTTATCCTAGTTATTTTAAACAGTGTGTAATTATTGTTATTTTTAACTACTGAGCTGCTGTAATGATATAGTTACTGGCATGTTCTCTGACAATAACATGTCAAACAGCAGAAACTAGGAGTACATCACTGTTTTCGTACGTTCAGCATCCGGCATGACGCTCTAGAATATGAGTTATTAAAGAAAAAAATTATTATTTCATGGAAAATATTATACAGATGTACGTGTACGTTTGTTTGTTTTTTGTTTTTGAATTTCGCGCAAAGCTACTTGAGGGCAATCTGCTCTGGCCGTCCCTAATCTAGTAGTGTAAGACTAGAGGGACGGCAGCTAATCATCACCACCCACCGCCAACGCTTGGGCTACTCTTTTACCAACGAATAGTGGGATTGACCGTCACATTATAACGCCCCCACGGCTAAAAAGGCGAGCATGTTTGGTACAACGGGGATGCGAACCCGCGACCCTCAGATTACGAGTCGCACACCTTAACCCACCTGGCCATGCCGGGCCACATGTGCGTATTTTATAAACATATGAATTCTCATATAATATTATTTAGAACTCAGTTAATGACCAACATGTCTGATTGGCTGTAACCATTGTTTGTTTTCAGAGTGTAATATAATCACAATGGTGCTTGGTATGTTTTATTTTTAGTTTGTGTAAAACATTTACGTTTTAAAATATTATTAATATAAAGGTAGTCATTGAGATAGTTGCGTGGTTAAAGATAGTCATGGAGATATTTACCTGGTGTTTTCCACTGTTTCTGACACTGACGCTATGAAAGTAGACCCAGCACTTATTCAGCTTCTTAGTACTCAAGAAGCACTTAATCAATAAATTCTCCCTTTTACAAGAGTTGTGAAATGGAAAGTTGGGCACAGCTGTAGAGTTTACTGTATAGTCAAATAACTAGTTCAATAAATCACTGACTATATTGTAGCTGGTGTCATTTTATGTATCTAATAGTGTTAAACTAGTTGACCAGATGTTGTGTTTCACGGAATCAACTTCCCAATACATGTATCTTTATACGTATTCTAAACTGCGCTATTTCAGCCCATTCATGTAACAAAGCGGTTGTAGTAAACACAACTAATTTATAGTTTTCTATTTTCCGAAGGAGACACTAGCCGTTTATAGACGTGGCTTCATAATAAAAAAAATTAACCTAGGGTGAAAAGATATATATATACACAGCACCTTCTTGCTGAGCGCGATATGGCAGAAAGGGGCGCGAGCGGCTAGGAACGAAAAGTTATGACGTCAGGAACAGTACCATTGGCCATTATCATAACTATTATACAACGCTCTGAATGGTGTGAACACGTGTTTAGCTGTTCTTAATGTATGCTAACTGTCAGTCGTTCCTTCGCTTTTGATAAGTTACTTTCACTCTATGATTCGTTCTTTAATGCCTTATATTATAATAAATGGACTATTAATCAGCCCTTGAAGTTACGCCTGTCGTTCTTCATTACTACGTTCGTAGGTTTGAAGTGAATAAAGCTTTTTGAAATCTAACTACAAATAGACGACATGTTGTTATCCTTGTGTCCCTCCTCGACAAAACGTCAATTACTCAGGATCCCAGTGTACAGAGTTCCAGGACCTCTTGAACTAGGTGCTTTCAGTATCTTCAGTAAAACGCCATCTGTCGAAAGTAACAGATGAGCTTAAAGACTCAATCAGAAACTCGGAAACATGGAAGTACTCTTGAATATTGTGTTGTCGACACGAGAGGACATAGTGGATTAGGAGCACCCTTGCTGAAAATAGCGTTCTATCAGGTTATCACATTGCTGATTGCTAGGCCTTAGTATAGAGGTTAGACATGCTCATCAGAAATAATATTACTGCATAGCACATCTGTATCTGCGATTCAATATTTTCACTGTAGATTTTGTTTTTAAGACGACTTTTTTTCTGGATTCACGTTTCCACATATTAAGAGTAATAACAAAAACTGTGTGTGTGCTGAGTTCACCGAGGGGAATGGAGCCCCTGATTTTAGCGTTGAAAATCCGTAGACTTACAGCTTCACTAACGGGGGACATAACAAGAACTGAAACTTACCTAAATAACTATCTATATGTCAATTAACATTTTACGTCTGGTTAAATTAAATTAATACCATATATTGGTTTGTTTTTAATTCTGCGCAAAGCTACACAAGGACTAGCTGTCCCTAATTTAGTAGTGTAAGACTAGAGGGAAGACAGCTAGTTATCACCACTCACCGCCAACTCTTGAGGTGCTCTTTCGTCAACGAATTGAAGATTTACCGTCATATTATAACACCCCCACGGCTGAAAGGGCGAGAATGTTTGGTGTCACGGGGATTCAAACCCACGACCCTCAGATTACGAGTCGAACGCCTTAACCCACCTGGCCATGCCGGACCTAATACCATGTATACTAAAATCCACTCTACAATAGTGAAAAAGCACGTAAAAACAAAGGACCACATTTATCATATTGGTGAAACTAATAAATGGGTAACATAAACTTGAAAAACAGTTGGTTAAGAAAGTCAGTGAATGGCACATTTTGGCGGTTGACCTTACACTACCAAAACTTCAAGCATGTGAACAGTGAGCCTAGAATAAACAAAATCCATCATGTTAGCAACATCAGAAGTTTTCTAGTTAACAACTAAAGCCTACAAGGCTTTAAATAGTTTTAAATGAGCAAAAATATAATATTTTCAATGTGCGTTTGACTTTCGTTGTATGTAAATAACTAGATGTAATTCGTATTATTAGTGGAAAATAATTAAACAGTTTTTCCCTCAGACAATGACTGCAGGTGTAATAACAACCCTAAGTATGATTGGTTTGGTTTGTTCATTTATAAGCTGTCAAACAGAAAGCTGCACAATGGGCTATCTGTAATCATCTTCCCGTATGTGTACAATTTTAGGATATTAATTCCGTCTAGTTACTAGGAGGCTCAAATACGAAGAGCTCGAACAAAACTACAGATCTGTTAACATTTGTAGCATGCTATTATTTTATTTCTTAAGCGAACAATCAAATTTTATTAAGTATGTTTCAGTTACTGTACTAATTTGACATTCTCTGCCTAAATGTTTGCTTTATAACTTTGTAGCATAAAAACAAGTCATTATATATCATAATTATTTTATATGTTGGAGACTTGGTTATTTGCTTTTACTTTCTGTTAGTAAACTTGATATAAATATACATCTGTAGCAATAAAAACATGTAAAAGAAAACTATGATTTCTATTAAACAGTTTCAGTGGAACGTTTAGAGCTTACAGACTGAGACTATATACTTCTAACGCCAAAAGTTCTAAACATATTGGAGATTACTTAGTACGCACAATTTTAATAGTTTTAAAAACCACAAAGTGATTTTCATCAGAGAATAATGCGCAGTTGTCATTATTGTTTAGGCTACTGGTTGGATCAGAGATGTAGAGAATGGATGGATGCGTTCATACATTTATATTTATCAGCGTTATGTACGAGTTTCTTATAATAGAAGAAAAGGTCCAATACAGTGTATCAACGTGTAGTTTCTCTTAACGTTTTCTAAAGTAAAGTCCTTCAATTTTCTATTGTAGAATATTCTAGTTTTTAAATCCTTCAGTTTTTTATTGTAGAATCCTTTAATTTTCTAACATCCTTTAGTTTCTAGTGTAGAATCCTTTAGTTTTGTATTGCAAATTCCATTGTTGTGGTTGTTGTCTTTACTGTAGAATCTTTTAGCTTGCTATTGTAAAATCCTTTAGTTTTCTATTTTAGAATCTTTTAGCTGTCCACTCTGACCTCCTTTAGTTTTCAACCTAGAATCATTTAGTTTTCTTCTCTGAAATACTTTAGATTTATGTTCTAGAATCACTTAGCTGTCTACTCTGAAATCCTTTAGTTTTCTGAATACCATATTCTGATATTTATTTGTGTGTAACATAACAAATTGTGATTTTGTAGCAGTTGTGTTTAAAACACAAAATAAAATTGGTTATGATAAAACATAGCGGCAGTAATTTTTTGTTAAGCATCAGTTCTGAGAAAACTAAGAACACTAGTTTTACTGTTTTCGGTTGATAATCTTTTTTTACATTTTAATTTATTTTTAATGGAAATATTTTATCGTTTATCCAATTTTAACAAATGTTGATTACGCTTTATTAAGACAAAGTAAAAGTTTCTTTGGAAGCAAGTTATGTTTGAAATTCAGCAAATAATAGCATATCTTGTCAGCAAACAATAACCCAAGTGTAATTGTTTTCGTTTGTTTGTTTACAGCTAAGCACAAAGCTACACAGTAGAGTATCTTTGATATGTCCGTCATGGATATCGAAATCCGGTTTCTTACATTATCAGCTCCACTGAGTCACTAAAATGGGGAAGTGTAATTAGAATAAAAATATAACTCTGATATAAAACAATCGATGTCTGTGATAGGTTACCTCCAACTATTTATAAATTGAGATGCAAGCAATTGGTTGACAAATGTTTTCAAGCTTACCACGTGTGTATTTTTTATCATTCATGACGACTTATTAAGAATATTCAAAACTATTATGAATTAAAGGTTTCTTTCATAAGTGAAAAATTAATTTTGTGCATATTTTAGAAGCCTGGAAGGACTTGGGTTAATCATGTGAGCTATAGCATTAAAAAGGCAAGAAGTGATATCTGTATGAACAATGCAAACCTCTTTGAAGCAAGCCTTTTGTTCATAGAAAAGCATTTTTTGTTAAAAACTGTACAGATACATGCTTTTCTCTTCACTATCACTTCGATCCATTGACCACAGTAATGTCTGATCCCAAACAACAAACGTTGTAGAATTTCTCTTGCTGCAAACGTTAGGCCGTGCTTGTGTCTCGTGATTTTTGCGAACGGAACGCGAGTTGACAAGCGTGCAATTCACTGGGAGCTTATTTGGGCCAGCAAGACCTCGTACGGATCGCTTTAATTCGCCGCCTTCACAAGAATATTTCCGCTCTGTGCACCGAGTGTGAAGAGCATGATAAGAGACCAGAATGTGCCATTGAAGATGCCCCCTAAGGAAACCTCAGCACGCGCTAGCGAACTATGAGATATTTTGTTTCACGATCTCGACTCCGTCATGAGCACACACACACACACACACACATGTGGATACAACTGAGCGGCTTTCGTCGGCCCACTATCTGTGGCGAACGTTCGATCTTAAGGTCGGCACCGAAACCAACAGTTTTTGATCTAAATGCAAATCAAATAGATTTGGATAATCTCCATGGCTGATGATAGCAAACCGTATTTCCCAAATACATGGTCACGTAGCTCTATCCTCGCATACAAGGAAGAGAATTTCTGTCAAAATATACAAGAAAAAAACATATTGAACATTCTCTAAGGAAAATTATTTGATCCTTCAGAAGCAAAACAAAATAAATTTATTTATTTTTTAAATACGTATGGTAATTTATTAAACCCTGTAATATTGACCTACACTGTTTTATTTCATTCACTCAATTGAGAGGTCAGGTGAGACGATACATAAACAGACAGGAATGTAGTTTTGTATCTTCATAAACATTAAACTAATTTATGTCATTCCCAGAATATAAGTGATTATTGAAGTGATCTTACTATTTGTTTGTTTTTTAATTTCGCGCAAAGGAGTGATCTTATATAATCTTTATTATAAATTGCAACATACTAACCCTAACTTTACAAAAATCAACTTTCATATTGGATTCAAAATAAGATGAATCTTATAAAATCACATTCAAAATGAACTCCAAGCACTGATAGAATCTGTCTTATCTTACCATAATTTAGTCAGGTTGTAAACTATTAACTACATAAAATGATTTTAAACAAAGGCTTAAAACCACTGATGATTCTATTGTTTTAGTAAAATTATCCTTTCGGTAACTCAAAGACAAGTCTGCAGGCTTATAACACTAAAGATTAAATACTGATATTCGTTGTGGGCACAGCAAATGTAACCCATTGTGTAGCTTTGCTCTTAGCAATAAACAAGTAATGAAATATAGATATCGGTGTCGGACCGATTAAAGTGATACAAGGTAAATCAAAAGGCAAATATCAATATGAAGCTTTGATTATATGTACTTCAGGCTAACCACGAAACTTTAGAATCTCAAATGTAATGAATATTATTTCGCCAGACTTAAAATGCATTACATAAATTATGGTAATATTACACTAGTTTTAGACTACTGAATGATATCAGATACGTCTGTATGTTTATTATTATATACATACCGAGCCAGTGAAATTAACTCAGCCTTAGATTTATAAAGAAAATTAACATGTACTTTAAAATGATTACACGATATAAACCTCTAACTTCAATGTGTGTAGTGCATGGCCAAGCACGTAAGGCGTGCGACTCGTAATCCGAGGGTCGCGGGTTCGTGCCCGCGTCGCGCCAAACATGCTCGCCCTCCCAGCCGTGGGGGCGTTATAATGTGACGGTCAATCCCACTATTCGTTGGTAAAAGAGTAGCCCAAGAGTTGGCGGTGGGTGGTGATGACTAGCTGCCTTCCCTCTAGCCTTACACTGCTAAATTAGGGACGGCTAGCACAGATAGCCCTCGAGTAGCTTTGTGCAAAATTCCAAAACAAACAAACAAACTTTCTCGATTAACGTTTGTCGTTGAAACTCAACGTTTGTATGTACTTATAGACACAGAGAGTTTATTTCTTTGAGATTTTCGCGCAAAGCTACACAAAAGGATATCCTCTCTGATAGACCAGAGGGACAACAGATAGTCTTCAGCTCCCTTCTTTAATTCTTAGGATACTCTTACACTATCGAAGAGTGTGATAAGCCTGTCACTCTTATAATGCTTCCAATCCCCAAAGCGCAGAGTGCACGTTTGCGGCAACGGGTCGAGAGCCAAGAATTATTAAATTCACGGTCCTGGCACGTTAACCAAAGAAAGAAACAAGAGCAGAAATACCAAATTATTTCTACTTCACACGGTCTTGGAAACGAGATTGCAAATAATAAGAGAAATAAATAAAAATGGGAAAAAAATCAATTATAGTCCTGACGTATCCAACAATATAACGGTCTCCTTTTTTCTTTCGGAAGTTCTCTTGGGTTGGAATTGCTTCTCGTGCAGAGAAAGGTGTTAAAAAAGTAGGATGCTCGGGAAAGCCTAACTAGTGTTGCATTTCAATAATCTACTAAACGATTTCCTATGCATCGGATGCCTCTAAATCCCAGCGCTGAAAGAACCTTTCCACCTTTATAACACGTATTTCGTATTTTAACATGAAAAAATGCCCTTTTGATTCAACCGAAAAGGAACTTGTTATGTATATAAATATCTTCATTTGGTGGAACAGATAATGTGAGGTATGGACACAGATTCACACATTGATTAAATACCTTCAAAATCCGAGGTTCGATATCCTATAATGGACACAGTAGATAATCGAACCTCGGATTCTAGCATTGTAGCTTCGTAAATATATCAATGCCTTACCGGAGGACTCTACAAAAGAGAGGGAAAAGCTAAAACAGGTATCTTTGATTATATCTACCAAGGATATCGAATCCCGTTTCTTTGCACTATCAGCCCCACTGAACCACTACGATGGGGAGTGTGGTTAGAATGAAAAAAACACTATTAAACTATTTTTAATCTTCCAGTGAGGGAAAAGTTAAAATAGGTATTCAACTGTGAGAAATCCACAAATCACTCTATTGATTGTTTGTTTGTTTTGAATTTCGTGCAAAGGTACACGAGGGCTATCTGCGCTAACCGTCACTAATTTAGCAGTGTAAGACTAGAATGAAGGCAGCTAGTTATCACCACCCACCGCCAACCCTTGGGCTACTCTTTTACCAACGAATAGTGGAATTGACCCTAACGTTATAACGCTCCCACGAACATATAAATAATACAATACTTTTTTTATAACTGGATAAACTTGAGATTCTGTTGGAAATATTTTCCCCTTTTTGCGTTTCCACGTATTTCGCTTCTTAGTTACTCATCCATAAGTATGAAGGTTTATAACGCTAAATATTTGATGTTGATACCTGTGGTAGGCAGAGCACGGATAGCCAATATCACTAAACAAAATTCCTCATCTTTTAAATGCAGAAAACGTATCTAGTGACTACAAATGCGAGTTTATGAGTGATTATAGTTAAACTGCTTGGAACGTATATTGTAAATATAGGTTCACAAACATGCAAGCACTTTTAGAAAGTTTACATTTAATTAATCTCTACTTTCTTAAAATGTAGGCCCAGCAGGTCCAGTTGCTTAGGAGCGCTTGTCTTGTAATCTTAGGGTCGCGGGTTCGAATGTCAGTCACCCCAAACATTCTCGCCCTTTCAGCCGTGAGAGCATTATAATGTGATTCCCACTATTTGTGGGTAAAAAAAGTAGCCCAAGAGTTGGCGGTGGGTGGTGATGACTAGTTGTCTTCCATCTAGTCTTACACGACTAAATTATGGACGGCTAACATAGATAGTCCTCGTGTAGGTTTGTGCGAAATTCAAATAAACTAAAAAACAATGGCAATAGAGCTCATTGTATACATTAAAGTTATCAATAATTGGTTCAACCGTTATATCAAACTCACAATATTCATTTTTCTTTAGTCCAGTGGCTCAGCAGAACGTTTAATGGTTCACACTCTTAAAATTCGGGTTTCGATACTCATATCTTTGTGCTTAATACCAAAAGAAACAAACCTTGTATTATTATTATTAATAGAAAATTGAATGTCCTTTACAGAAGTAAGTGGTAAGTAAAAGGAAGCTCAGTCCTTAGACAATAGTGATTAATAATCTAAAAAAGTACTTGCCATGCATCTTTTACACTTCCTGACACCCTCACTATTACTCCATCTCATGTTTTATCACATAAACCTTTTTTTTCACACATTAAATGTTAATATATTGTTCGTAATTCAAGTTTTAAATTAATGTCCAATATGTTATGTATTTCTCTTACATTGTATAAGTATATAAACTCTATATTTTACATACATCAAACACTATTCTATTTACAGTCTAAATAATAACGTAAAACGTTTCGATAACCGAAATTCGATAAATGTAATTCTACTTATCAGAACATTTACCTATAAAAGAACAGTTATAATTATTTTTCATAACTACAGCTACTTTCTCAGTTTTACTTCTTTATTTCTAGATCTGCATTGGTTTATTTCAAAACAAATTTATTTGTTTATTGGAATTATACTTGAAACGGTTAAAATGTATTACAAACCACAATAGTGGTTCATAATACAGATCGCCTAAAATATTCAAAGTGGAACATACCCCACCACATGGAGTCAAAACAGGGATTTGGAACTTGAGAAAATAATGTATAGCCTATTTCAAGCCTAGCTGGTTTACTCTTTTTACAGTTCCTAGTTGTACACTTGAAAATGTAAATTTTACCTTTTCATTCAACTTGTTTCTGTACTTGTTTTACAATTCCTATTTTCCTTTTGAATTTTTAAGCATGTTTCTGTAATGACTTACTCTTCCAATGGGACAACGATAAACACGAGAACTTATAATGTAAAAATTATTTGTTTGATTTCTGTGGCAGACATAGCGTACATATTTACCTCATACAACATTTTGTGCTAATCAAAAAGAGGCAAATATTGTCTGATAAATAGTAGCCAATCAGTTTATATTTCTCAGTTCATAAAACAACTGAACAAAAAATAATAATCCACTTCATTTCCAAAATTAAACAAAACTTCATCCCTCATATACTGTATGAAAATGTAATAATTACACAACATGGGTACCTGATAAGGTATGAGCTTTGTTCTCTCTTCATTTTTTTGTTTTTTATTTGTTTGTTTATTGTTAACCACAAAGGGCTATCTGTACTTTGCCCGACTCGGGTATAGAAACCCGGTTTGTAGCTTTGTAGGTGGCTTTGTTGTTGTTGTTCTATTTTATTGAAACTAACGAAACATTTCGAAATAGAATATATGGGTACAATATGTAGTTACAATGAAAGTAGATTTAACACATTTGTCTCGCCCTTTCAGCCGTAGGGACGTTATAATTTTACGGTCAATTCTACTATTCGTTGGTAAAATAGTAGCCCAAGAGTTGGCAGGCGGATGATGATGACTAGAGCCAAAGGCCTAAAGATAAAATACGCATGTGTAGTTTATTATATCTTAGTATAGTAAGTTTTAAAAGAGTTTATTGAACTCCGTAGCTATTAATTGTTAAAAAATATATTGTGATTACTAAAATTATTTGTAGTTCACAAAAATGTCTTCCAAAAAGGAAGTGTAAAACATCTAATAAAAAACTTGCTTTTCTAGCATTATAATTTCCTTTGATTATTATATGGTGTTTCATACCAATAAAACAACGTTCACCGTGACTGGTTATTCTGTACTTAGTTTTGAAGAAACGGGTTTTAAAACAATTTGTGAACTTCTTTAACCCTAGAGTTGTATTGAAAGAGATAGAAGAAAGACGTAACTAAGACGAAAGTAGACTTTATCACGTACGTCAGTTGAATAATATGGAAGAGCTCTTAAAATGTGTACAATACAGATTTCTTGTCGTCACTTTATGTACCAACTATTGTGTATTATACAAATTACTCAGCGTTTTCTAATATGAAATAGTATTTAAGTTATTATTTGTAGTATTATTAAACAGTATTTTAAGTTATTTCAACCATGTTTATTAATGTTACTTTCATATGCTTTCAAACGTGATGTTTTCAAAACATTGGTAATCTCATCTAATAAGCACTCGGAAATATAATGCCGCATGAGCACGTTCATTTAATAGCTCCTCGTGACTCTCAAGTTTAGATCGCACAGAAACTTTCCACTCGTGTTACACGTTTTCCATTCACTGAGTGTTATCCTTCAGAATTCTAAACAATCCTCTTTGAACTCTTTAAACAGTTTAAGACATTTGTAATTTTCAACAGCATTTTGTGTCACTTGAAAGTTTAAGAGATAATTTTATAATGTCATGAGCTACGGTTTCCTTTCAAATAGTCCGTGTTTGCTCACGTACAGTACGATCATCGATGGCGTTTTGAAAAGGTAGATTCACTACCTTCTGTTAGAGTGGAAACTTTATTTCCTTCAACAGTTGCAATCACCTTTATGGTGAAGGTTTTCCTTATCTTGTTTACCTTCATTTGGTGCTTTTAATCTTGCTAAAACAACACATGTTGCTGTTTAACGCTTAACTGCCCTTCAAACGATAGGGTAACGCATACAAAATCGAGTTTGTGTGGTCAAGTGAGCAAGTATGACACTGTACCACGCGCTGTTCGTCGTTACTTGTTTCACGTGCAAGATGCGAGCGTGCACCGACTCGTAAAAATGGCGCCAAAAAGTTCAGTGAGCGAGAACGCACCGATTTTACAGCTCGCCTGTTTCCTGGGTGCTCGAGCGTTTTCCTGCGCTTTTAACAGATACAGCATACCAAGAAATAAAACTGAAACACTTATATTAACACAGTGCTGTACGTACCATGATAAAATGTTAATGTTGAAACCAGCCATCATGGCCGCAATACCACTCATCTTCACGAATGGCCAGCAATTGTAACCGTCAAAAGAGAGCTTTTAACCTTATCTATGAAATGGAGAAGGTTTGGCTGGTCAGAAGCTATTCTAAAAAAAACATACATTGTATGTAACACAATAGCAATGCACTGAATTATTGAAACAGTCATTTACCCGTCTCAAGGCTTAATTAAATTATCCATAATACGTGTCCACCTTTTGTTAAGATGAGGAGTTTTTCATTATTTATTCGGGAATAAATAGAGTAAAGAAATCTCAGTATTTCTGTCTTGTGAAAAATTTCATTGGTTCGTTACAGAGCACGTTCAACGAATCAGAATATTTCAAACCTTCACTTAAACATGAATATGTTTTACAATGAAAATCTACAAGAAGTCTTGTTTCTTTCTACTGTATTGAAACGAAGCTTATAAAGCAGTGCGATAACCTTTGTTTCTTTCATTGTTATTCTGCAAACAAGTCTTGTAACTGTAACATATAGCAATGTAGCAAACAGATTCTTTGTCGAAGTACAGAATATTCGTCTATTAATAACTGAAGACATTGTAAACACCTTCCATATCAAATACTTACCGATTTTGTTCTTCCGTTAAAGATTTCACCTCAGCCTGCGTCACGTGCGTTTGATGGGTGAGAAACACGTAACACGCCAGTAGAAACGTGTAGTCCTGCTAGTGGTTGCTACAGTTATTACCTAATTTTTCATCTCGTTTTCGACTCCGTCAGTTTTGTAATCAATGTTCACAGTTTCTAGCTTCAAAAGGCAGGAGAAGAATTAGCTACTGGACCGCAAAGAAACCTCCATGCGGCAAGAAAAGGCGTAGCAATATTAACAACGACACAAGATATCGTTCGCAAGGGCACGTGACCACGAGGCGTCAAGGTAAACAAATCATGAAATATTTCAAAGTTAGAGAAAGCAGTCTTACATTACCAAGTTCCCTCTCTAACATTCAAACTGTTATTCATTGTACTATAGTCATATTCAGTTCTTAATATCTTCCTATTAACAACTCTACTAGATTCGTATTTGCTAGGTTATTGCCCCTAAGTGATTATATACGTAACAATGATTTTAAAATATTTCAAACAATATTTATCTAAACAAAAAAACAGGTTATACCCGAACATCTCCCGATACATTAATATTTCAAGATTGTTAATTATATCATTTTGAATATTCATGAATGAGTTGATTATTCCTAATGTACGTTTAAAGGTCACTACGAGGAATTCTTAAATTTTTAAATCTTTCATTCTCGAACTCTTAACTTGTACTGGGTCAGATTTATCAAACGTGTAATAAAGTAATTAGTTATTTGACCCAGGTAGTTTGCTGGTTGTTATCATAATTTTAGTCTTAAAAATTTTGGCACAGGAACAAAATTTGTCATTCTTCAAAGTGGCAAATATTCAAATAACCAAATTTTGTTAAACGACGTAACATTAAATTTAGCGATACCTTTTAAAATGGCGTCTATGTTGTTCCATTTTACTATAATAAACTTGGAATCACGTTCATCTATATTTTAAAGTTTGATATATTCTGCTTTGACTTGTATGTGTTGATTACAAATAACAGCGCGAATTTTCTTTCGAGGTTACTTTTCTTTATAAGTGACAATTTATTTCTTTATCCGATGGTCGCGGGTTCCAATCCCCGTCACATCAAACATGGTCGCCATTTCAGCCGTGCGGGCGTTATAACGTCCGGTCTATCCCACTATTCGTTGGTAAAAGAGTGACTCAAGGTTTGACGGTGGGTGGTGATGACTAGCTGTCTTTCCTCTAACCTTAAACTGCTAAATTAGGGACGCATAGCGCAGATAGTTCTCGTGTAGCTTTGCGTGAAATTCAAAACAAACAAACAATCAGTTTAAATACAAATATTACACAGTACTCACTCTAAACGCTTGTTTCTATTGATGTTCATATAAAATGGTTGGATATTTAATAATAATTTCATAAGTTCCCTAATCATGTTCACTAAACGTTACTGTTGTTATCACTTTTGTATCAGAATTTAAAAACCCAATTTATTCTTGTGAGCTAATAACCTTTTCAGATGTGAAACAATGTAACGCATATTATAAAACAGCCCCTGTAAATACGTTTGTTCTGCAGCACTCCGTATCAAGGCAAAAGAGCTTACATTTTACGAACTGAAAATTTTATGGTTGATTAGAGGAAAATAAATAAATAAAATTAAAATAACCCACTTGTTTAACTTTATTTTGTGTTTAAATGAGCCCTATTAAAATAGATTATCAACATTAGTTGATTTAAAACAAAATACCACATTAGAAACAAATGCCAAACCCTCTATTTTCTACTTTTGTTTTCTAATATATTTTATTCCATATATTTATGCTTGTTGTCTTTTCCTCTTTGTTCTTTACATACGCATAGTACATACAGTGGAACATGAATTAGAAAATATTGTTCAATTAAGGCACTCGTGTTGCTTAATATGCTGAAAGCTAAAAATTGTTCATGCCCACTGACTTTAAAAATAACAATTAAGATGAACATTTCGTGGATTTACGATTATACATATATGTAGTTCAAAGTTACCATTAGCTCATATAGACTGCTACTTTTAGTTTCAAAAATCCAAAAACTAACCTATTGTGGAGAAACGTTAAGTGAAAGTGTTTATACCGCTCTGATTTATTACCGTTATGTATCGAAAACATGAACCATAACATCGAATGTGAAGGTAAAAAAAAATAATATATATATATATATCGACAAAATGCCTTTAGCTCTTTTCAGCAATCTGAAACCGTTTAATCTGAATTGATAAATTAACCCTAAATTTAAAATTCCAATTAATTCGACTTTTCTCTCCCAGAAGTATTGGATGCCTTTGATCATTAGATGAAAAGCGTAACTTAATCAATTTAAATTTCAAATGTTGAACCAACGCTTATTTAATATACAGTCTATGTTCGACGTATTAAAACTTGACAAGGTAATGGACAGTGATGGGACCCGATGAGTGACAGTTATAAATGATTAGAGTGAACAGTTTTATTAACAAACTGATACGGACTTAGCAATTATGTAAATTACTTTAAAAAGGTCCATTAAGACATTACAGGAACTTGTGCCTTCTTGCTTTTATATTAATGTAAAAGCGATTCGTTGACCCAAGAAATGTTCAAGTGTGTATGTGAGAATAAGAAACTACGACAGAGAACATTAAAAATGTCATTACTTCAGTCCTCACTCCCTTGTCTGGTATAGATAATGGCTGAAGTCTTGCAAATATGAGCTGACGAGAGAACATATTTAATAAACCATTATGGCTTTGAAGTTTTACATAAATTACTATGTTTGTTGTCTTTCGTTAATCACTTGAGTCTCAAGTTTTCTTTCCTTGAAAACATTTATTCAACAACCAGCAACGTAACAGTGACAGTTAATGTGTTGAAGAATGGAAACAAACATTTTGCAATAGTTCTGGGTTAACTACAACTATCCAAGGGAGATTTCAAGCTGTCTTTAGGATGGTTTAAATAATAATGACCCACCCCTCCAGTGGCACAGTGGTATGTCTACGGACTTCGCTACCGGGCTTCAATATCCATGATGGGCAGAGCACACTTGGCCCTTTGTGTAGCTTTGTGCTTATTAACAAAAAGCAGCTTAAAGAATATTTTTTTCTGTCAAGTTTTCAAGTTACCTTATTTAATAATTAATATGACTGCGTTTTTTATACCGAACATTTACATAATTTGTAGCTAATATAATAATAATATTATAATTGTTATTTTTAACTAACCTCAATTTATATTAAGTTGATTTGAAATTGCACAGCTTTAGTTATTTTTATTACACTTCTATCTTTTCGATTTTTATAGACACGGAAACCACCGTCATCACAAAATAAAGAGTTAGTTTCACACATTTTGATAACCAGTACTGTTCTTACAGTGCTAGCTAGAATTCATAACCAAAGCATATGTTAATATAAAGTTTAAAAAAAGCGACTACTGCATACTGTTTGGAATTATTGGACAGAATTATTCTTCTTACACAAACAACTTAGAGATAAGATAAATTCCTTAAAAGACAGGCAGACAAATCCTAAGAAATGAGATTTTTAATTAACTTCGTTTAGCTTAAAGGGGCATGATATATCCTACAGTTAATTCGCAGGTTCCTTGTTTATACTCCAAAGAATCTAATATTTTGATAGCCCATAGCTTCGGGAGTATATTCGAGCCCATTTGAATATTACTCTTGGTTTCTGTAACCCAACCATGTATGGATGCTATTTAACACCTGAGTTGTCTTAAGCCTAACACAAAAGATGTTTTGTTGAACATTCCTATTTCGTGAAACACGTTGTAAGGTACCAAAGTTTGTGAAATATATTTATCTAACTTGTTGTTTTAAGACTTTCTTCATTGGTTTGTTTTAGAATTCTCGCGCATAACTACAAAAAATGGGCCGTATTCGCATGACTCTTCTTGTTTTTTGAATTTATAAGCTCTACAGTTTTTCTAATTGATTATTTTATTGCAAATATAAAAAGATTGTCTGTGCTACTGTCCATAAGTCTCGAGCTGAAGACAAGGGGAAATGCAACTAACCAGAGATCAACAGCAGTCAACTCTTGGGCAACTCTTTCGCAAACGAAGAGTTGTATTGACTGACACTCAATAATAACCCCACGGTCGAAAGGGGAAGTACGTTTGGCACATGGTCTCGATCCAAGACTGGAGAGAGAATATAAACAGTTAACAGTCTAAATTTTGGATCTAATTTTGGCAGCAACTGGATACCGTCCATCAATATTCAGGCTCACTATTAGGGCATGCTGACCACTAGGCCACGTCCTGTCCTGCACATTTTTTTTAATACTTATGTTTCTTCTAACTGAAGAAAATTGAGTGTCTTTTGGTTAATTAGAATAATCGTGTTTGTTTGTTTTTGAATTTCGCGCAAAGCTACACGAGGGCTATGTTTGGACTTTATAAAGGTTTCTGACATAGCCGTTTGTCCCATGTTCACATGAGGTGTTTTCATGTTGAAAATAACACTTTTTTGTTGTTGTTTCTTTGTGTTAGTAACACCAGCTCAATGTACCAGGAAATCGATTAAGATGTACAAATCCGTTTTTCATGTTAAGGGAGATAGCTAATTTATTACTAAACTAATAACCTGAGGAAAATATCCTTGAACTGTTTCTAGTTTTACTAGTATAAGCAAGTTGAAAAAAATAATCAATTCTCTGTATTTATACAACGTTGTTGAAATAGTTATTCTCAGTAGTAATGTTTTTGTCATCGGTTGCTTCCTTATACAGCTTGGCAAAACAATTTTTACGTGCTTTAAACTTGTTCAAACATGACACAATAATGCTTTTAACGTGCTTTAAACTTGGTAAAACATGAGACAATAGTGCTTTTACGTGCTTTAAACTTGGTAAAACATGAGACAATAATGCTTTTACGTGCTTTAAACTTGTTAAAACATGACACAATAGTGCTTTTAACGTACTTTAAACGTGTTAAAACATGACACAATAGTGCTTTTACGTGCTTTAAACTTGTTAAAACATGAGACAATAGTGCTTTTTACGTGCTTTAAACTTGGTAAAACATGAGACAATAGTGCTCTTACGTGCTTCAAACTTGTTAAAACATGACACAATAGTACTTTTTACGTGCTTTAAACTTGTTAAAACATGGCACAATAGTGCTTTTCACGTGCTTTAAACTTGTTAAAACATGACACAATAGTACTGTTTACGTGCTTTAAACTTGTTAAAACATGGCACAATAGTGCTTTTACGTGCTTTAAACTTGTTAAAACATGACACAATAGTGCTTTTTACGTGCTTTAAACTTGTTAAAACATGACACAATAGTGCTTTTAACGTGCTTTAAACTTGTTAAAACATGACACAATAATGCTTTTAACGTGCTTTAAACTTGTTAAAACATGAGACAATAGTGCTTTTAACGTGCTTTAAACTTGGTAAAACATGACACAATAATGCTTTTAACGGGCTTTAAACTTGGTAAAACATGAGACAATAGTGCTTTTACGTGCTTTAAACTTGTTAAACATGACACAATAATGCTTTTAACGTGCTTTAAACTTGGTAAAACATGAGACAATAGTGCTTTTAACGTGCTTTAAACTTGGTAAAACATGAAACAATAGTGCTTTTACGTGCTTTAAACTTGTTAAAACATGAGACAATAGTGGTTTTACGTGCTTTAAACTTGGTAAAACATGAGACAATAGTGCTTTTACGTGCTTTAAACTTGTTAAAACATGACACAATAGTGCTATTAACGTGCTTTAAACTTGGTAAAACATGACACAATAGTGCTTTTGACGTGCTTTAAACTTGTTAAAACATGAGACAATAGTGCTTTTAACGTGCTTTAAACTTGTTAAAACATGAGACAATAGTGCTTTTAACGTGCTTTTACGTGCTTTAAACTTGTTAAAACATGACACAATAGTGCTTTTTACGTGATTTAAACTTGGTGAAACATGAGACAATAGTGCTTTTACGTGCTTTAAACTTGTTAAAACATGACACAATAGTACTTTTTACGTACTTTAAACTTGTTAAAAAACACAATAGTGCTTTTACGTGCTTTTAAAACATGACACAATAGTACTTTTTACGTGCTTTAAACTTGGTAAAACATGACACAATAGTGCTTTTTACGTGCTTTAAACTTGTTAAAACATGACACAATAGTGCTTTTAATGTGCTTTAAACTTGTTAAAACATGAGACAATAGTGCTTTTTACGTGCTTTAAACTTGGTAAAACATGAGACAATAGTGCTTTTTACGTGCTTTAAACTTGGTAAAACATGAGACAATTGTGCTTTTAACGTGCTTTAAACTTGTTAAAACATGACACAATGGTGCTTTTTACGTGCTTTTAACTTGTTAAAACATGAGACAATAGTGCTATTAACGTGCTTTAAACTTGGTAAAACATGACACAATAGTGCTTTTACGTGCTTTAAACTTGTTAAAACATGACACAATAGTGCTTTTTACGTCCTTTAAACTTGTTAAAACTAACATGCTTTTAACTTGTTAAAACATGGGACAATAGTGCTTTTAACGTGCTTTTACGTGCTTTAAACTTGTTAAAACATGACACAATAGTGCTTTTAACGTGCTTTAAACTTGTTAAAACATGAGACAATAGTGCTTTTAACGTGCTTGAAGCTTGTTAAAACATGAGACAATAGTGCTTTTACGTGCTTTAAACTTGTTAGAACATGAGACAGTGCTTTTAACGTGCTTTAAACGTGGTAAAACATGAAACAATAGTGCTTTTACGTGCTTTAAACTTGGTAAAACATCAGACAATAGTGCTTTTAACGTGCTTTAAACTTGGTAAAACATTAGACAATAGTGCTTTTTACGTGCTTTAAACTTGGTAAACATTAGACAATAGTGCTTTGTACGTGCTTTATTTTCCAAATTGCAAACCATAACATAGTAAAAGCAATAATAATGCATACTTGGATTCGTCCTTGCAAATTTGAATATGGAATTGTCCCTCCTTTTTACTATTATTTGGCATACTTACACATATACACACACGCGTGTAAAGTTATACCCTTGATTTTGTGAACGGATAGCGAAACTTGTTAAACGAATATTTCCGATTGTTCTGTTGAATCTCCTGCAAAGTTTCTCAAAGTTATCTGCGCTCGCCGTCCTTAATTTTAGTGAAAGATTAGATGGAAGACATTTAGTCAAAAATACATACCACAATTTCGTTGGCCACACTAATCATATAGTAGGGTTTGGCCGTCACCCTTACGACACATTCACAACCACAATGTGCAGAGTACAATATACTATTTCAGGGTTATCTGGTATGAACCACGGAATCTTGGATCAACTGTTCAACCCGCTAACGTTGAGGCGACACTCGATTCTGTTCATTGTAATATACCTGCCTTATGAAAAAACATATTATTTAAATGTTGTTTATTTATTATATGTCGTTTTATATATAGTTAGGCCCCAGAAAGAGAAGAAATGCATTTATGTATATATTATAGGAAAGGAACACAGAATTATATTTTCTTATCTGAAAACGTTTATATCTTTCAACCCATGATATTTAAAGGCACAAAGATTTTGTTTGTTTTTGAATTTCGCGCAAAGCTACACGAGGACTATCTGCGCTAGCTGTCCATAACATAGTAATGTAAGGCTAGAGGGAAGACAGCTAGTCATCACCACCCACCGCCAACGCTTGGGCTACTCTTTTGCCAACGAATAGTGTGATTGACCGAACGTTATAACGTTCCGCGGCTGAAAAGGCGAGCATGTTTGATGCGATGCGGATGCGAACCCGCGACCTTCAAATTACGAGTCGCACGCCTCAACCCATTTGGCAATGCCCGCCTGGTATAAAGAGAATACATTTAAAGTCCTCAAAATAGTTTATATCACTGCAAATGAATACACAAAATAATATTTAACTATTATTACTAATTTCATGAGGCTGATGACTGGATCATTAATAAGTCAATGGGCTTACAGCGTTAAGAAATATAGATATGATTCCCGCAGTGGGAAGAACACAAGATAGCCCATTGTGTAGCTTTGTGTTTTACGACAAATAGAATCGTATTGACTGTTTTAACATGCGTTTTTAATAAACGATTTATATCAGTTGTTCAAATGTTCCACATATCCCAAAATCAAAAGCATTAAAAACCTTTGTATTTTCTACGCTAAAGCGTTTACCTGGTTACAAGTAATTCCCCACACTACCACCTCCCGCGGTTCGGGTGAAATACTACACCTCTTCTCTTTTTAAACAATAGGCCTAGCGATGAATAGTGTTTTTTTAATTTTTTCATTGGCTTCTCAAGTTTTGCACCTAAAGGCAAATTACACGCCACGTTGAAGAGTTAACAAGGCGGATGCAAACGTCTTTTCAGGCGCAAAACGGTCCTTGCTAAAACTGACAGTTCTGTCATCTTCTTGCACGTGCACACCTTGTTTTCTTCCGCCTCAGTGCTGTCATTTGCGCCGCCTTGCGGACAAACGCGCAGGTGCGTTCCCAACGCTATCGCATCATACTTATTGCGAATTGTGCTCCCATAACTTTGTTGACTGAATTTTTTTCTCTCATTTATATCCCTCCTCATCAACATCTGGCGCGTGACTGTCAGCACTTATCTCGGCTACTAAAATAAAGTTGTCAAAGTCGAATTTTACACGGTACAGAAAATTGTCGTTGAACACTACTGACGTAGCAGTGCTCGGGTCTAAACGCGACGCCAAACGCGCTTGCCCCGCGTTTGAAATTATATCTGCGTTATGATATTGTATAGTGTTACTGTTCGACGTGATGCCCTGGCGCAAGTCGGTAATCTCAAGAGTACCTGGACTGACTTTTGAGTTAAAATAGGTTTAAAACCCATTACTATGAAGATTAAACCCAGTACATATCGTGAATCGTTATTATTATGATACATTTTCATTCTCATTCAATTTGTAAATGTCTTTTATCGTAAAGATCGAAATTTATTCAAAGACTATGGATATAGTGAGTAATCAGCTCACAGATAGTTTTATTCAGTATTCTTTGTAATTATAATTAAAATAATGTCAATAAAACTGAAGTATTTAGGATCCTGAGCTTTGAAAGACATATATATTAATATGCACGTGTTAAAATGTTACTGTTTATGAAAATGTAAAAACAGATTTGCAGATATGTTTAATTTTTACTGAAAGAAATATACCAGTAGGATACTTTGTTAGAGCCCATAGAGACACAAATCATAAAAGTATCATTTGATATCGTTATGAATTATTGCTTCTTCCCTTACTATATATATGTGGTATATTTGCGTGTTTTAGTGATATGATTTTATTTTAATTTTATATATGAAGGCGTGTTTCCTCCTCGTTCTGTTTCTCTCTATATATAAGAATATACCAACTATATACTTACATAATGGACTATCTACGATATATTTACCGCGAGGATTCGGACCCTGGATCGTAACTCTGGAAGTTTTAATCATTATTTCAATTTTAACCAGTTAGGTTTCGGAACTTTTAAGAGAAGCATTGTTAATGTTAGTTAGCACTCTAAAATAGTTGGATAGTTTGTTTGTTTTTTTACTAACAAACTGGTCCTAGCAAAATATCGTATTTAGTTTTGTAGATAGTTGAGTAGTTTTTAAACTAAAGAGCTGGTCCCGCATTCCCTAGTAAAACATCGCAGTAAGTTTTGTTTAACTACATAAGAAGAAACATCAGATATCCAAAAACCGCAAAATCTGCGTACAACGTATTCTTTCTAGAGTTAGCGGTGCGTAATATCGCATGCATCCAGCACGTGCCTGACTGAACATTGCAGCTTGTGATCGAACGCCTCTTTTCATTGGTTTATCGCTCCATACCCTAAAGCTTTCATAAAGTTGGAAGAAGGAAGCATGAGATATAAATAATTAGAATACGCGTATTGCTTCTATTGTTAACATTATTTTAAAGAAAAATTCTTAAACCTCGATCACAAGGTCCATATTTGTTTAAAAAATAGCATTATTTTCGTGAAACAAACGCGATTTTATAAATATTCAATATATTGGGTATTTGTTTAACATTAGTAGTGCTTTTATTTATTTGTTTCACAATTTTATCACCAAGCTACGCAAAAGCATTATCTATGCATATCCGACTCCAATTGTTTAATTCAAAGACTAAAAGACAGCGGCTATTAACTAGTAACCATCACTAACCTTTGGGTTTCTTTTGTCTTCTAAGTGTGACTTAATAGCTACTCGTATAAGTTTGCGTTGGTTTATATTTCGCGCAAAGCTACACGAGGATATCTGCGCTATCCGTCCCTAATTTAGCAGTGTAAGACAAGAGGGAAGACAGCTAGTCATCACCACCGACCGTCAACTCTTGGGCTACACTTTTGCCAAAGAATAGTGGGATTGACTGTAACATAATAACGCCCCCATGGCTGAAAGGGCGAACAGGTTTTGTTTGACAGGGATTCGAATCCGTGACCCTTGGATTACAAGTCGAGTGCCTTAACCGCCTTGTCATGCCTGGACCTACTCGAATAGTGGACCCACTGCCCCGATGTGCGAAGCGCATTTTACAGCAGCAAGCGATTAATCCTGAACCTTCATTTTTATTGTCGGAACAATTTAACGACTAGTTTATGCCCGACCCCATATTTTTTGAAAAATATCACACTTATAAGTTAACTAAATTCTGATAAATAAAGGCTTTCTATATGGAGATATTTGTAGGTTAACACTTAGGTTAATTTAGGTTTAAATAAAATAATATTTACAATCGTAGAAAATAAATAAAAAATGTTGCTAAACATATGTGGCTAGGCATGTACAAAGTGAAGTTGTATGTATGCACGTCTAGCATGCACCAATTTGTAAGACAAAGAAATGCAGAGGAATTCATTATTATAACTTAGAAGTTGCCAAATACGTTCCGCCAACAGCATTTTTTTTCAAATTCTATGTTATTGTTTCTTCATTTAATCAGAACATACAGATATATATATGTGTGTGTGTTTTATTTACGCACAAAGACGCATGCCATATTATCTCTCCTGTGGTAGATGCGTAAATTGAACTCTGAATTTTAGCGTTATAAGTCCTCGTGTTTATCACTGAGTCTCCGAGGGGCACAAGAGTTCCAATTTAACCTTTTTCGATTTTTATTTCTCGGAATGAAGACTGAAGTTTTATAATACACTCAAAGTTATCTCTTCCTTGTCATGACTTACACGAATACGTCGCGAATATTTCTGTAACGGGTATTTACGTGAAATAAAAGTGGGCCTTATCAACAGTAACCATCAGGGTATGTATTGTAACATTGTCAGAATCAAAGCAGTGGTGATAGAGAACAAAGGTACTAACCCAGGGGGATTCGACCGTCTATGGTCTATACATCAGTTGCCGACAAGCCCGAGTTAGAGGGTTAGATGAAAATCGGGACAGATGTAACAGTCCAGTTAGTATTGATGTCGATAATTGCTTTGAAGAAAGTACTCGCAAAATAATGTTATTTCATAGGCATTAAAGCATAACAGATCCTACATCAACTATTTAATTTCCTCAAATGTTTTCAGGATGGTAAATTTAGACCGAATTAAAATGGTTTAAATTATTCTTACCCCAAATACTAAAAGAATTGGTTTTCAATTTTTGCGAGTTTTCCGATTTTAAACCGTACTTTTAAATATAAGAACTACCAGCTAAAAAAATTGAGCATTTCTCTTAACACTAATAGTATTGATAGATGTCTTGTTTGTTTCTGTTTTTGAATTTCGTGCAAAGCTGCACGAGGGCTATCTGCGCTAGCCGTCCCTAATTTAGCAGTGTAAGACCAGAGATAAGGCAGCTAGTCATCACCATCCACCGCCAACTTTTGGGCTACGCTTTTATCAACGAATACTGGAATTGACCGTCACATTATAACGCCCCCACAACTGAACAGGCGAACATATTTGATGTTAGAGGGATTTGAAACCACGATCCTCGGATTACGAGTCGAGCGCCCTAACCACCTGGCCATAAACAGATGTCAAAATTTAAACCTGAGGACAATAGTTACCAAATTACAACAATGGGTTTGAATATCGTATATTTGAAGCTACTTAACTTCTTACACTGTTTACTAAGCCTAGTTTATTTTTTGTTGAATAAATTTTAGTGTGTTATTTTAAATAGATCACATATAATGTAATGGAAGAGTCAGCAATTTATGGAAGACGATATATTAAGTATGTTTTCAGTTCTATAAGCTAAGAAACGTTAAGAGATAAAGAGATTCACGAATTTTAAACTACTGATGAGAATGCTATTTATATAAAGTTTATATTTGGAATTATATTATAAGACGTCTCAATGATCATGTTTTTGCTGTACAAACGTGTTTCTGTTTGTTGTTCAAACATAAAACTACGCAATCTTTGCTCTACCCCTCCCCCTTGGGTCCCCCACTGGTACAGCTATAAGTCTACGGATTTACTACGCTAAAATCAGGGGTTCAATTTCCCTCGGTGGACACAGAAGATAGCCCGACGTGACTTTGCTAAAAAAAACAACTCAAACATGCTCCTTCTAGGTATCTAATCGCGATTTTTAACTTTGTAAGTTCACAGAGTTCCTATTTAACAATCGAGGACCGAATTACCTTTTGAAAGTGAAACATGACAAACTTACACTGTGGTTAAAAGCTGCGAAACACATTTCAAACATAAGTAACCAATTATTACTCTTCAGCTTCAATGTTTTCCAACCGAAGAATTAGTGAGAACGTCTCGTATGTTTACCAACATTTCTGTGCGGTGTAACATCGCATAATTTCAAAATATAAATTTGTTTATTACGTCAATGCTTACGTTTTTTTAATATTCTTATTAACCTAACCTATAAAATCTTTACTTGTCATTCACTAACTGAAGTTTGCATCTTATCGTGAGTTAACTTACTTTTCATTCAGTAACTAAAGTTTGAAGCTAATCGTGAGATAACTTACTGGTCATTTAATAACTGAAATTTCAAGCTTATCGTGAGTTAAATTACTTGTCATTTAATAGCTGAAGCTTGAAGCTTATCTTGAGTTAAATTACTTGTATTTTAATAATTGAAGTTTGAAGCTTATCTTAAGTTAAATTACTTGTCACTTAATAACTAAAGTTTGAAACTGATCTTGAGCTAAATTACTTGTAATTTAATAACTGAAGTGTGAAGCCTATCTTAAGTTCAATTAATTATCATTCATTAGCACATAAAACTGAAAGTTTTTGTCTTTTGGATATTAATACAAATACTTTCGATTTCGCTAGAAAGTGATTTTTTTTCGTAATGTTTAAGATGGTAAGAACAACATTCAGTTTTAGATTTATGTATTTAAAAACGTTATGGCTATTTAGGGAGTTTGAAAAATCCGCGTGACTTTCATGTTCTCCTGACGACATACTACTGCAGCCAGAGTCGAAGAACAACGTCTCTTATTGTATTTGCTTAACGTTATTTCACTCCAGAGACAAGCGTGGGTTTTTTTAACGATTTATTTTGTGTCTTGACACTAGTTAAGGTCCAATTTGATTGGATTTGGTTTGATTCGGTCCAGAAAGTACATTTTCTGCTTTTTTAATGATGGCCCTGGTGAAAGCTCTGAATCGATGCCTTCGACAGTGCTATTCAGAATAGGAAAGCTGTGTATAATCGCATCCGAAATAACGAACCTGAAACACACCGGGTGCCTTTCTGCAAACATGGTTAAAACATGGTTAAATTCGTCGGAAATGTCCAGGTTTAGTTCATGCAAACAGTTCAATAGCTCGCTTCTGTGTGTCATGCCGAGTCTGTTGTATTCACATCAAATGACCCTGGCGGTGCCAAAGAATTGTGACCATGAAGCCAAGTTCAAGTTCGACGACACAGTTGTGGTAAAAATGTCTTCCTCCGGCCGCCATTTTACTTCCGCTTTATGGAAGAGAACAGAGCATATTCTTGAACGGAGAAAGACGCCCCATGTGTGCTCGAGACCTCCTCATGACACGCGCGTCCACTATCTCAAAAGGCTCAACGGTGCGCGAGGGAAAAGGCGGCAGGCCTGGTAATAATGCAGATTTATTGTGGGTTGGCCATCAATAGATCTCAATGAGAGGTTTTTATGCAGCAGGGGTCAAAGAGATCCAGCCCGTATTCACCTTCCTAAGTGTTCTGTGCAGGTTTAACGAAGATAATTATACGGTTGAAGGCAAGGGCGGAAGGCACCCTCCCAGCTACTGTGTGATAAAGAGCTGACTGTTGAATGTGCTTTAAAAAAAATGGCGGCTAGAAAAATGTAAGCGGTCCTTAACTTGTTTGTCCAAGGACTATTAACGTATTGTGCCAAACGTTTCAACTGAACCTGTAAACATATTTATGTTTCTGTTTGGTAAATAATGACACACAATTCCGGTATATACTTAGCACCTGCACAGTAATCTAACAGTATGTTCACGAGTTTCAAACTAATGTTTCTCTCTTTGCAGAGATAGCGTTACTAAGCCTATTTTAAATGCGTTATCTTCGCCAAAATCATGAACCCTTATTGCAACACGTTCCGACAAAATCTCTGTATTTGAACGTAACTCTCTTTACCAAACTCTTGAAACCTCGATGCAAGTTTTTTTAGCATAAGTCACGAAATGTTAAGGCATTATTATAAGAAAACTCATATCAGTGTAACATTCTATGGGAAACGCCCGGAGCGTAAACACAACACTGTTCACCGTTCTTATAAAAATCTGAGCGCGATTACACTTATACGCATTAATATGTTATGTAATAACATCCCATGGATTTGCAAAAACATTTACGTATCTCGGATTTCAGCATTAACCGAACTGCAATGTTTGTTCTTTCAATTTTGATTTTAGTCTATTAATGAATATACTTTCCTTTATTCGCGCCTCTTATTCAGTATTGACCTTAAACAGGTTTTTAAATCGTCCCTCATTTACAGGTTCATTACAATCATTCTGCGCATGTCTCTTAATATTTTAACGTAACGTGGGTATTCTTTAACGCGAACTCTTTACCAGCCAGTGATAATAAAATGGGCATTTATATTTATACACCAGAATGAATGTTTTTGGAAGACATGTGTACTGTCCTTATACCTGAAAACATTAAAATCTGAATACAGGCTTAAAAAGACATTTCAGTTTTACTTGAATGGTAGTTCATTTACATAATTTGAGTAATTGGTTTATTGATTAACTGATGAGCCACTCTTTTAAGGAGATTATTTCTTAAAACACAATGGTATATAACTATCAAAATAAAAATATAATCTTCTGAAAATTGTATGGAAAATTTAATATTAAATTACTTTTTTTATAAGTAAAGAGGCCTAATAATAGAAATAATAAAAATGTTAACGTTTAGCATGTCTACTGTTAAGATAGATTAAAAACATCAACATTTTCAGTTTCTCTGAAGATAATAAATAAATCATTCGTACATCTTCTACAGTATGATGCTTATATGGTGTAGGATGTTTGTTTGGTCAAGATTTTTCAAGATGATGTAGAGAAGCTGGCGAGTGATGAAGCTAACCAACAACGACACCATCAGGTTGATCATAAACATCACACGTAAAAAAAATGTGAATCATTGGTGACAAAAATAATAAGTTTATAAAACGCATACTGAAGAAATTGCATTTAATTATTTTTTCGCGCGTACATTTGTGGTTTTATTTGAAGGTATATTGGTGTAAATAAACTCTATATCGAACCTATCAAAATTTATTAAAATACATCTTTTTAATTTATGAAGAGAACCTAAAACTGTTTTAATAATGTGTCCATTTCTAATTAACGGTTCTAACAGCTAAACTAGAAATCCTGCTAGTCATGGTTGTAGGTTAAACTACCAGAAACTGCCAGGTCATGGTTGTAGGTTAAACTACCAGACACTGCTAGTCATGGTTGTAGGTTAAACTACCAGACACTGCTAGTCATGGTTGTAGGTTAAACTACCAGACACTGCTAGTCATGGTTGTAGGTTAAACTACCAGACACTGCCAGGTCATGGTTGTAGGTTAAACTACCAGACACTGCTAGTCATGGTTGTATGTTAAACTACCAGACACTGCTAGTCATGGTTGTAAGTTAAACTACCAAACACTGCTAGTCATGGTTGTAGGTTAAACTACCAGACACTGCTAGTCATGGTTGTAGGTTAAACTACCAGACACTGCTAGTCATGGTTGTAGGTTAAACTACCAGACACTGCTAGTCATGGTTGTAAGTTAAACTACCAAACACTGCTAGTCATGGTTGTAGGTTAAACTACCAGACTCTGCCAGGTCATGGTTGTAGGTTAAACTACCAGACACTGCCAGGTCATGGTTGTAGGTTAAACTACCAGGCATTGCTAGTCATGGTTGTAGATTAAACTACCAGACACTGCTAGTCATGGTTGTAAGTTAAACTACCAGACACTGCTAGTCATGGTTGTAAGTTAAACTACCAGACACTATAGGTTTAACTAGACATCCATCTTTATTGATGTTAACAACTCCATACTTAATACAAGGATGAGAAAAACTGGTTTTATTTCAACATATTCTTCTCTAGACAATAAAGTACTTTTTTTTTCAATTTTCATAAACATTTTGTAGCTTTTTCTTTTATCGTTTTAGTTGGATTTGTACATAGTTGTATGAATTTCTTACTGTCCTTTATTAAGATAACTCATTTAACCTGAAATGAAAAAAACTATTTTCTTTTAACAGCTTTCATAACGACTAATATTCATTTTTATTTAAGCTATGAATAGCCTTAAATCTCTTCTTACTTATATTAATAAGTTTTTACCGGATTTATAAACGCTAAAAGATGTTAAATGATTTTTTTTACTTCTATTCTTATTTTATTAGAAGATTCACTGCTTTCTCACTAAATAGTTTACCAAGATAGCTGCCGAAAAACTGTTCAAAATTCAATAAGTTATTCTCGTATTTACACTTTTCTGATGAAAAGGGAAGTCTGAACTCACGATCCAACATGTTTTCGTATGTGACTTAAACAATATTTGGAAAAAAATGAAAACTATTTAGTAAGGATGACCTAATCATTTTAACATGGTTGCATTTCCTAAATTATTATTTATACCTCTTACTACAACTTTAGTATTTTGTGTAATTATCTAACTAAACAGATGGTTATAATCCAGTTTATTAACTTACTTTTCCAGCAATTAGATATTTTATTTTATTTGCCGTTTGGTTGTTTTGTTTATTCCAACTTTAACAATTGTAAAAGTAACTACTTTCTTAAATTGTAACTACTGTCCAGAATAATAGAACCATGAGATTTATTATTTACAATTAACAGGTTTTGGTGCTGTATTATGTATTTTAAATTACTCCATAAAATCTAAATCTAACTTATCCTTACAGTAGCTCAAAACATATCTTTTTTTTGTTTTCTCTATTAGGAATAATGAAACAATAGACTTATATTTCTGAAATCTAAGAACCATTATAAGTCTTAATACACCAGTAAAATTACCTATCTCACGGTAAAAATAAAAACCTGATGTGTTATAAATGAGCTGTAACTATTCCTTGTTCGCATACCGATAAAATAATTCTATAATATCTTATATATAAATAATAATATCCTACATACAATTATTTATTATATCAGAAAGGACCTAATGTTAAAATCCTTTTCCCACTTTTACATAGAGATACGTTAAACTAGCTAATTGTTTACTGATAAATTTGTTAAACTTGTGACTGTTTGCTGATAAATGTTTGAAGCGTGATTTATTAGTGACAAACGTATTAAATTTATTGACCACATGTTTGTTTGTAAAAATCGCTAGAACTGGAATCTTGCTAACATTTCAAGAAAATGTAATGCTTTCTCTCATGAAACTGCCTTCACTTGTAATCTGATTTCGGACTTTGATCTCATTTTGTGTCAATTTCTGTCAACTTCAATCCAAAAAATCGACTCACATTTTTGTTCAAAGCTACGGAAGAATTATCTGTGCTTACCGTCCATCATTTTCAACGGATAGGTAAAAGAAAAGGCTGATAGCTAAAAACCACCATCGCCAATGCTTTGATTATTCTAATCGAAAAGTGGGCTATGACTGTTACCATAGTAACTCATACAAGCCCCCAAAATGTAAAGAATAATAACTATTATTTATTTTTAACATTAAACCCCGGTTCTCAAAGAAGTAACACAAGCAGCAAGTTAGCTAAATGATCTCAGTAGCTTAAACGTTAAACCTTTATTGTAGAAGATAGAAGTTAAATAAACCAGTAAAATAACCTAATGTTTAAATATTTCTGGTAAACTGAATTCTTGAGAGATACAATAGAAAACTAAAAAGACAATAATGTCAAGTAGTCCAAATAAAAGAAGTTTAGAAGCACATTTCGTGTAATATCATATAAATATTAGTATATATTTGTATACACATATATAAATATATGTTAGTACGTACGTGACTGAGTTACGAACGATATTTTAAAATGTGACTTGAAATGATTTACACTGCCGGTGAGCTACTTCACTACATGTGTTAAACCTACAAAGCCTACATTTATTTGATGGTATTTAATACAAGGCCTGTAGTAATGTTTCTGGTAGAAAACGTGTTTTCAACCATTGTTTTGATGGCATGCAGTATACTTTGAAATATAGTTTTTCTGTTAATGCAGTTTAAACAAAGGGGATACATCTGTATTATAAACGTTTATCCGACTTGTTTTCTAATAATGGCGACCTTAGAAACCTAGAGTTTTTCAAAATATAAAAAATCACACGTTTCAGAGTAGGTTCAACAAGTTCCATTAGATAGCACATGTTTGTTACAGACAACAGACTTAGAGCTTAATGTGTGTCAGAAGGCTAAGCAAGTGTCACCAAGCAGGGTTCCGCACTTTCAACCATGAAGAATTTCTAAACGTGAGTATCAGGAATGGGTCCTGCTAACTGGTTGACTATCCTCTGGTCAGTAGTCCTAAATTAATACAGATTTGACACTACTACGGTTGAAAATAGTAAATATCTTGTAGTTAAGACACTTCCCAAGACATGTCTTGATCTTTGGGATGCTGGTTAGGTACTTCTAACATTTCATTTTCTTACGGATAGCTGTGGGACACTTCTCAAAATATTACGTGATTACTCAAGATATCACATGATCTTATGGACACTGGTAAGACAATTCCCAAGGCATTCCTTGTTTCACAAAATGATTCACAATATTTTGAAATTTTGGTTACATAAAAAAAAAAGAGTTAGATCTATTTAGCTTTTGAAATTCCTGCGAAGGGGATTCAAACCTAAGACCCTCAGATTACAGTCGAGCGCTCTAACCATCTGGCAAAGCTGAGTCTAATCGACAAGTTCAGAGAAGTATAAAAATGACCTGCAGTAAATTAAGAATGATTCATTTCTCAATTAATAGGCTTGATGATATTTGTTATAATATTGTCGTTTGTGATTCAGTTAGACTTAAAAGTATTTCGATACAATTTTTGGTTTTAGGTATTATTAATAACATGCAAATAGAAACAGACACATACACACACATATACATGTATATACTAAGAACATAACTCATGACTTACAATAAAATATTTACAATTCATTTCATATAATTTCTTTCCCATTAGTGGCCCGGCATGGCCAGGTGGGTTAAGGCGTTCAACTCGTAATCTGAGGGTCGCGGATTCGCATCCCCGCCGCACCAAACATACTCGCCTTTTCAGCCATGGGGGCGTTATAATGTGACGGTCAATCCCACTATTCGTTGGTAAAAGAGTAGCTTAAGAGTTGGCGGTGTGTGGCGATGACTAGCTGCCTTCCCTTTAGTCTCACACTGCTAAATTAGGAACGATTAGCGCAGATAGCACTCGAGTAGCTTTGCGCGAAATTCAAAACAAACCAAACCAAACCCGATTATGTGTTAATTCTTCCCTATACGTTTCAATAAAAGTGTCGTTTTCAATTTTATAAAGCGACACAAAATTTATAAAACATGAAGAAGTGTGACAGACCTATGGGAAGAGTGCTTCCTGATCTTACACTCAGACACTTCTCACATAAAACCAGAAACTGTTTTATGCCCCCAAAATGCATTGTCTGTACAACATGCTCATATAGGCTAGTTTGTTGTCACAAAAAAAATCTATATTTTGATTCCGATGTCCCAGCATTACTATTAATCTGACTTGGACTATTCAAGATTGGACACTAGTGCCCTGTAACAATGATTCCTTCCATGTCGTTTGGCTTCACAGGCCATCAGAGGAAAATTCAAAGACGAGCATGGTAATTGTAATCACAACACAAACATATCTAAACATGAAAAGCTACAATTAGAGATTATTATGGTCTGGAGTGACATCAGTTTCAATGGAGAAACTGAGCTCTGTGAATTACCGGATGGTTATTTGACAGATGTTCTGCACAGGAGCAAAATTATAAATATTCATTCGAGCCTTCACCCTGGTGGCATTAGTAGAAACAGCTTTCTTGAAGATGCCAATGTCCCACACAATATGTTAAAGAGTTTCTTCAGAGCGAGTTTATAATACACTCAAGACGCTGAAGAGTTTCTTAAGAGCAAATTTATATAATCTGTATGGGACAGTCCTCTCGGTTTTCCAGACGGGGTAGATTATAAAAATCTGGAATTACCTCTGTTATGTTGTTTAGTCCACCTTTCTCTGTCAGTGACCATCAACCAGCTGATAGGTTAAACTTATAAAGTAATGGACTGCCTATTACAAATCAAAATCGAAAACCTTACTAGACGCACACGGAACTCATGTTAGGCAGTAAAGAGATCAATAGTTGTTGATAATATTTGTATTACTACTTGTTGATTTCTGATAAATTCGAAGTACTTTTAACAAACATAAAATATGTTTGTTTGAGAGGTTTTGTCTCACATATTGCGTGATGCAAAGAAACAACTGAGAAAAGAGTACATTTAGTGTCTGCGAACACATGAAAGAAATAAACTACACACATACTAATTAGCTAGTTAACAGTTACCTGTTACTCGTTTTAAAAGGAATCCATAGCGCATTTTAAACAGCATAGAAAAATATCATATGTATCCATTAACAAATAAACGCATATAAGTAAGAACAATTGACGATTTTCTCAGAAATGAAAACACCTCCCACAGGGTTTAAGTGCACAGGGTTGAATTTCAGCATGTTTTAGTGATAAGTTGTCGGTGAAATATTAAATCCCTAAATGCATTTGAAACTAAATCACTGATAAAAATCTACTGGGCATAAGAGGCATGTATTAATAAATTATATTTTGTGAACAAAACGAAATACGAGTCACGTATAATTAAATGCAAAACAATGGAAAAATGTTAACTATATGCTTTAATTTGTCTTAAGATAAGTTTAGTTCATGTTTAAAAAATTTCAAATGATAACTAAGTCGAATTACAGTCCATAAATTATTTCAAAGCAATTATATTATCATGAGTCAAAATAACAACAACGTATAAATTATATTATCATGAGTCAAAATAACAACAACGTATAAATTATATTATCATGAGTCAAAATAACAACAACGTACAAATTATATTATCATGAGTCTAAATAACAACAACGTACAAATTATATTATCATGAGTCAAAATAACAACAACGTACAAACATAAAACAAAGAAATGTCAATATTAATATTAATACTTGCACGTGGCAGAGCCCGCCTACAAACTTACTGTCCAATGCAGTGCTTTTATTAAAGCATGTTGCGCTGAGTTGCTAATTCACGCGAACTACGGCGCATATGCATTTTTAGACTCTCTACCGGACTCTCTCAAGGGTCATTTCCTATCACAAGGTCCTTTGGGATTTTCTTCATCATCCAGGAACGTGGCGCTTCTATTTCGTCAAGTGACATCGTCTGCAAACGCTAGTTGAGTGAAAAAGAAAACCTGGAATCGACAGTACAAACGCTCAACGACTAACGAAAGCTTCTTTTTTCCAACTTTCATTCTCTGATCGTCCATGCGAGTAGGTAAGTGATTTGTTGAATCTCACGTCGAAATATTTTATTCAGAAATATTCGTTAAAGCGTTCGAGGTTCACAAGATATTCAAGAGTTATAAATATTTAGGGCAACTTCAAAATTTAATTAGGCTTGCATAACATCTATCAACCTAGTGAACAATTTCTAAAAGAACACCTGCACGGGGTTTTACTGGTTTACGACCCACGTGGTGGAAAATTCGATTCTATGCTGAATGAATAAGCTGAAAGAATCTATAGTGCCTGACCACTGAGCAAAAAACATGGGTCTTCTGTGTTATATAACGGCTGGCAAGGTTATGAACCAGAACTGGCTTATCGACTTAGCACTTTAATTTAATAAATCCCAGACTTCGTGTTACTAAACTGTGCAAATACACTGTTGTATCAAGAGTAAATTTTCATGCTTTCTTTACGGTAGTGTATAAATATGAGACATAGAGTAGCTCTAAAAACATTTTGAATCATTGCAGTAGTGACTGTTTGGTAAACAGATCTTATATTTAAAAATTAAGGCTTATTTGTTTAGAATGTCCGCACAAGGTTGCAGTGGCTATCTGCATATGACTGTCCCTAATTTTAAACTGAGAGGCTAAAGGGGAGGCTTTTGGTTTGTTTTGCTTTGAATTTCGCGCAAAGCTACACGAGATCTATCTGCGCTAGCCGTTCCCAATTTGTCAGTGAAAGACTAGAGGGAAGGTAGCTAGTCGTCGCCACCCCCGCCAACTCTTGGGCTATTCTTTTACCAATGAATAGTGCGATTGACCGGACCGTAACATTATAACGATTAAAAGGACGAGTATGTTTAGTGCGACGGGATTCGAATCCGCCATTCTCAGATTATGAGTCGAGTGCCTTAACCACCTGGCCATGCCAGGCCGGATGGAAAGCATTCAGCTAGCTAGAAACACTTACCGCCAAATCTTGAGCTATTCTCATCTTACCGAAAAAAGGAACTTAATTGCGAGGTAACGTCACACGAACTTAAAACCCTGAAATTCATAATCCGGGCACGTTTACCTTAAGAAACTGATAGACTTTACATCAAAACATACATTTTAGGGTACTTCCGAAATAACTTTCCTATTTTGAAGCATAATAACATTATTATTACTTAGCGTAAATAAATGAAATTTTGTATACGTCTCAATCCGACTGTGAAGTTTATATTAATATCAAATATAATTTAATGTGTGTATGTTTTATAAAGTAATTAATTATTACTAAAATATTTATTACTATAATAGTTTTTATGGTAAATGTTAAACTCAGTTTCCATTGGTGTTCGTCAGCAAAACCAAAGTATTTTTAATATTGTGCAACTGTATGTACAGTTAGGTAATCAAGCAATAAAAATGTGCATACCATAATAAGTTTTGTTATCACAAACCACTTAGTAAAACCAGCTTGTATACGAAGTTTGTTATTTAAACTTATGATGATCATTTTGTCGGTATTTAAAAAGAGGATAGGTAATTGTGGGACAACCTGTAACTAGTAGCTCTCACAGAAAAATTAATAATTCAAGTATTTACGCATTGGGCTTAAATAACTCAGACTAACATGGACAAAGTACATTCAGTATTAAAGCAATATTAAAGGTATATCGTAAGCCCCCCTTTAATATAAAGTGAGTCTTTTATTGCAATAAATAAACATACGTTTCGTATAAAGTGAGTCTTTTATTCCAATAAATAACTTGCGTTTGATAACCCTAATAGAGAAATTGAAACATTTTCATAGCTCAGATAACTGTGGTGGCCAGAGCATAGATCGCCCTTTATGTAATTTTGTGCTTAATAACAAACTAATGATATCTTGAACCTTGGACCCTCTGTCCGCAGCCATAAAGCGCGCCTGGTTCTTTAAGTATAGTTATAAGAGAAGTAAAGAGGTTGTATATTATTTTGGATACAATAAATAACAGTTAGACTTTGTCGACAGATTCTCAGCAAAGTCAGATCTCTGAATAACAACACAATACAGTCTAAATGAAGAAGTTTAGTCTCAGTTTCCGTAAAAAAAAAATTAGTAATGTATTTGAAACTTCGGCAAATATAGTTTTGCTCTGAAACTTTTAGATCACAATGAATAGTTGTTTTATTCCGACTTCTTTTCGACTGATAATGACCACAATTAATCGTGGTATAGGCTCTACAATATTTCAGAAACACTAATGTTAGCTTGTAGCCGGCCCGGCATGGCCAGGTGGGTTAAGGCATTCGACTCGTAATTTGAGAGTCGCGGGTTCGAATCCCCGTCGCACCAAACATGCTCGCCCTTTCAGCCGTGGGAGAGTTATAATATGACGGTCAATCCCACTATTCGTTGGTAAATGAATAGCCCAAGAGTTGGCGGTGGGTGGTGATGACTAGTTGTCTTTTGTCTAGTCTTTCACTGCTAAATTAGGGACGGCTAGCGAAGATAGCCCTCGAGTAGCTTTGCGCGAAATTCAAAACAAACAAACAGTTCGTAGCCTATTTATTCGTCGAGGGGAATAATTTGTATTTGATTCGTCAAGGTAACTGTTGTTGTTTTTATTTTATTTTATTTTTATAGTTGGTAAGTGATTTGTTTAAACGATCGTTAGCTATCATATAATTTGTCAAAGGTACACTGACGGCAGTTGAAGGAATCAGTTATTTGAGGCACTGCTGTGACTGTCCAATCGTCATCTTCCAACAGATGGCGCTCACAGCATATCCTAATTGCAGAAGTACTCCCTTTAAATTACAACTACTTATAAAATGCTTTTGATAAAGAGGTTTCTGCTATACGAACACCAATTTTCCTCCTCATTTGAGCATCGAACTAAACCATTGCACCAACTTGAGGTCTAACAATCACATGACTGAGTCTTATATCACTGGACTTCAACAAAGACAACACGTTACATCACGTAATCAGTTTAATTTACATAAAAAGATAGGTACGGGTAGTTCTTGAAACGTATGTTCAGAGGCAGGTAAAGTACCGATAAAATAGCCACTCATGCAAGCAAATTCAAACTAACATATAACTGTTTCTGAACACTTAACATTATTTTGTGATTGATATAGTGTCCAAACCAACATGTTTCTTTGTTGAGCATAAAGCTACAACACTGGCGATCTGTGGTCTTCCCATCGCAGGTATCTAAACCCGTTTTTTAACGTTATAAATTCTCAGAATTATCGCTGAAAAATCAAGGAGCACCATGTATGTTTAAAAATAAATTAAAAATACCAGATAATTAAGTGAACGCTAATGTAGTGGTCGCAAAAATGTAATATTGATGTAGATGGCCAGATAATTAAGAAATTGTGAGTGTCAGTAAATTTGGTTTCTTTTGAATTTTGTGCAAAGCTACGAGGACTATTTGTGCTAACCGTCCCTAATTTAGCAGTGAGATAGTAGAAAGTTTGTTTGTTTTTGAATTTCGCGCAAAGCTGCACGAGACGTATCTGCGTCCCTGATCTGCGAACCGTCCCTGATTTAGCAGTGTTAGACTAGAGAGAGAGGACAGCGAGTCATCACCACCCACAGCCAATTCTTGGGCTACTCTTTTACCAGCGAATAGTGGGATCAACCGTTACACTGTAACGTCCCCATGTTTGGTGTGGTGGGTATTCGAACCCGCGACCCTCAGATTACTATTTAAGCGCTCAAACCACTTGGCTATGCCGGACCGAGACTAAAAGAGAAGGCAACTAGTCAACACCATCCAACTTTAAATTCTTGGGTACTATTTTACCAAAGAATAGCGGGATTGACCGTCACATTATAAAACCCACACGGCTGAAAAAGCGAGCAAAGTTACATAATGGAGTCTCTGTTCTCTGCTCATTACGAGTGTCAAAAACCCGAATTTTCGAATCGTAAGCCTATAAACATGCTGTTGAACAGAAACTACTAATATAAGTGTCTCGTTTTTTCAAATTTAAAACAACAAAAGTTTTGAACTTGTTAGAAAATAGGAAGGTTGTAGTAGATGTATATTTAAAGTAAGCTGTTTATAGAGTTGACTCCTTCAGTTTTGTTTATGCAAGAAATCGTCGATTTGGTGAAGATCTTCACCAATGAAGTAACAGTAGTTTTAATAAAGTCTTTAGTTTATCAAAGGCTTGCCGAAAGAACACCATCATGTAGCTCAAACAATTTGTTTCATAAAGACTTAGGACTTATCTGTGGTATTTCATCATAAAATATGTTTCAAACTTCCACTTTGGTTCTTGTACCAACTTTAGTATAAACCCTCTATCAGGAATTACTAGGGAATTTTGATCGTACTAAATAGAAATATACACACTTTGTAATTTACCAAAACTTATTCAATCATAGGTGTACATGAGAATATATGGAAGGTTATATCCAGAACATGGAAGGTTATATCCAGAACAGTAACAAAAATTTGTTCTCGCATATAACAAAGATGCTACTCAAGTGTCAGGTATGAAACATTGGATTGGTTTACTTCACAAACTAAGGATATCTTTCGGTTTTTTGCTCCTGAAAATTGAAGTTCTGTCAACACATTCGAAACTACAATATCACGGTCAAGTTCTGCTTAGTTTCTACAATATCACGGTCAAGTTCTGCTTAGTTTCTACAATATCACGGTCAAGTTCTGCTTTGTTTCACAATCACATAAAGCAGTTGTATTTCCCCTAAGAACATAAATAATGTGGTATTCATATTTCCACATTTCTTCATTCGAACCAGACTGTCAGTTACTCAAAGCCAACAATTAATGATTTTTGTTGTTGTTGTTACGTGTAAAGCTACACTGCTATTTACGGAACAGCCTGTAAATTAGAACACTGCCCACCGCGGGAAATGAAACCCGATTTTTAGCGTATATATACAAGTACTAAGGCTTAATTCTCAGCCACCAGGAGGGGAATGTTTTGAATTTCATTCTCGAAGTTTAGACATTCGATATAAATAGTTTCGGATTAAAAAAAAAAAAAAACATATCAACACAACCTGTGCAAGTGGAAGTCGACGCATGTTTTATTCTCAAACCCAGACTTACAACCCAGAGACTCTCCCACAGATTTGCCTCTCCAAACCGATACATAGAGCCCTTGCTGTGAAGATTAGTTTATACTCAGGATATATTACAAGAAACTAGGCTCGAAGCACCTAAGTTGATAAGCTAGAGAGAAGGGATACGCGTGGTAAAGTTTCTCTAATATCTTGTAAAAATAACCGTGTTTATTTAAGATGTTTTAATATGAAAAATAGCAAAGGTTGAAGCTTATGTGTTAATGCGAATTTTGACTGATTATTGCCAAATTCCAAGATAGTTTCTATGTAAAAAGTTATTTTTATTTTGGTTTATAATTTATTCTGGTTTCAAAGCATTTTGTAACAGTCGATTTATGAATGGCGTGGATAGCATTATGTCCAACAACGTATTAAGAACATTTATATTCTGTTTGTACTGTCGTTAATAATATATTGAAAATTATTATTTTGAACTTTAGGTTATTTTATTTTGCGCCATCTTGTGAAATAAAATATCAGTTTTATTACAAAGTCAAGCGGTAAGTCATGCGAACAGCAACCAAAATCTATCAAAATTCCAGAATTGGACGCCTCTCTTACTATAAATTGCCACACGGATTCAAAATATTGGATGATTTCGCTTTCCTTCCAGTTGTATTTTCCACTCGATTTGACCGTGAGCACATTGTCATGTCCCAAACGATGTGTTCACTATTTCGTTCGCCCGAAGTCCGCTATGAGGTGCCAAACAGCTCGTATATTCAAACTTTCATTCCATTCACTGTCCCCCGAAGGTTTAAAAACCACTGAGGCGAAGGACAAGATTAATTTTAACTAAATTTCTTGTCAGTCGTTCGACTACGTAGCGAGCATATAACACACTATATAATTCAATGTGTTTCCTTCCGAAACTAAGCATGGTGATCGTGGAATAGTTCACATATTTAGGTTGGGAAAGAAAAGTCGAGAACTGATTAGAATTAATATATATTATATAAAGAAATTATTAGAATTTTTTTATCAATATCAAATCTACGAAGCGACTGGGTTGCATGTAAAAAAGTGCTCACATTTTGAAAATATAACTTGTTGGAACTGCTATGATGACGACTTACTGTTTCACTATAAACAGTTTTATTCACTTTCAGGGTTCTCACTTGATGTTAGTTTAAAGATTATCTATTTTGAGAGATTAATATTTGAAACAGATTGGTTTAAAATATTTTGTAAGAACAAACTGTAATATTTTTTGTTGTAGTTTTTTCGGGGTAGACATTTTCTAATGGCACAAATTCCTTTTTTTTTCACATAGTACTTACAAGTGTTGATAAATGTTATTACTTAGGTTCTGAATAAATATTGAAAATATATTAAAATAAATATTCCCATAAGTTTATACAAGAAACACATATGAAGATTGGAACAGTATTTAAACGGAATAGCACATCTTCTACTCGCTGTCAAATAAGCGATTGTTTACGTTGCTATCTTCTTACAAGCGAGGCACATGGTATTGCTATCTATTGCAAAAAGGATACGAGGTCTGTTCAAAAAATACGCGGACTGACGTCATAAAACAAAATGTACTTTATTTAGACGTTACAGGTCTGGGACCCCTTCAAAGTACTCTCCTCCCCAACGCACACACTTATCCCAACGGTGTTTCCACTTGTTGAAACAGTCCTGGTACGCTTCTTTTGTAATGTCCTCCAGCTCCTTCGTCGCATTTGCCTTAATCTCGGGAATCGTCTCAAATTTTCTTCCTTTCAAGGGTCTTTTGAGTTTGGGGAACAAGAAAAAATTGCAAGGAGCAAGGTCAGGTGAGTAGGGGGGTGGGGAAGAACAGTGATCGAGTGTTTGGCCAAAACTCACGAGTTCTGAGGGCTGAATTTCGCAGCAACGCGGTGCATCTTCACTTCTTCGGTCAAAATCTCGTAACAAAATCCAACTGATATCCCACACTTTTCAGCAAGCTCCCTGACAGCCAGACGTCGAATTGCCCGCACCAGGGTGTTGATTTTGTCGACGTGTGGGTCGTCAGTTGACGTGGAAGGACGTCCAGGACGCTCATCATCTTCAATGGACTGTCGACCATCCTTAAAACGTTCATGCCACTTGAAACATGCCGTACGCTTCATAGCAACATCACCGTAAGCCGTGTTAAGCATAGCAGAAGTTTCAGTCGCAGATTTTCCAAGTTTAACACAAAATTTCACAGCAAGTCGTTGCTCCTTCAGGTCATTCATTCTGAAATCCGCCAAACGAAAAAATCGCACTTCACTTAAAACCGCGTAGCTAATACACAAATGAAGGTATCTGCAATCGGGAAATGGCGTCGTAATCAGCTGATCTCTGCAAACCTAGCGAAACCAAGCGGATTCCCCTGGAACCAACTGGAGCCGCGCAATTCAAACAGTCCGCGTATTTTTTGAACAGCCCTCGTACGTTGTACTTACTCCAGTACGTCATTTTGGTTTCTTAAATGGGTTTAAAAAGCACCCTAGTGTCAGTTTTTTACATTATCTCGTTACGTGATATTACAGAGGTTATCTGTCATCATTGACAAGAAACATAAACATAGCGCAAAAAAAAAACACAATTTGTTTAATGAAATACAAATTCACGCCAAATAGCACAAACTGAAAAATCCATTGATAAAGTGCCAGAAATAAATCAATTCGATTATAGTAAAGACAAGCATTAAATAGTAACCAACCTACAGTAGTAACAAAAGAAAAAATCAAGACATTACGTTCTAAACTAAAATAAGAGCAGCTTCACTTTTCAAATAAGTTCGATCCAAGATTGAAAGAAGAAATATTAGATTCCATAAGAGTGAATGTAAATAATATATATTTGCAGAGGTTGATTACGTTACATTAAAATGATTTGCGAGCCTTACCAAACCCTTACAGCCCACGTCCGGTCATGCTCTATCTGACAATTGTGCATCCTAAAAAATAACCCTGCAAAGGTTCCGTCTTAAGACTGTCATGACCATAGCACATCATTCCCCCTTTCAAGATTTCATTAATCAGTCTGTTTGACGAGGGTTACGATTTCCCAACCCTTGTTTAAACTATCTGACAGGTCAAAAACCCATAAGCGCTGCATTCGACGATTTAGACAATATGTCTTTGTACAGAATAGCACGAATCTCCATTTCATTTCCAATTGCTTTAGATAAGCAATGGTCGAGCGGATATGTGGTGGAAGAAATCTGTGTAAACGTGACTTATACAGTATTTGCCAGATGGAGATCTTTCTTCATTATGTTACGTACTGTTGCCTGAGGCAAGTACACAGCTTTGTGTACTTATACAGGGTGTTTGGAAAGTCACTGTGCAATTATATATTTATTAACAGACATGTTTCAATATAGAATACAGGAGGTAAATATGAATGACAATTATAAACGATCTTGAAAGTGACCCCCGTTGGCATCAATACAGGCTTGGATCCTTCTTATTTTGTTTCTAAACACCGCTATCAATTGCTTGCTTGAAATAGACTGAATAAAATATGATTACAAAACTGCACGAGGACCCTGTATAAAACAATAATGAACTTAATATAAGATACGTATTAATAAGTTTTATGCTAAATGCATGGTAAATACCATCGTCACAATAGGTTTTGCATAAAAATTCTTAATCTTTATTTTATATTCAGTTTATTATTGTTTTATAGTGCTGTTTATAATCGCCTATTAACAATTAACGTAAATAATAGTATTGAATCTATTTATTTCATTATATTAACCAATTTCAAGATATCAGTTTATCTTACTTACCACCAGGTGATAGTACCTTATCATTATTATTACTTTTTTTTCTTTTTTCTTCTTTACTTTGGAGAGCAGTCGCCTTCCCTCAACTGTCTGCGGAGAGTGAAGGGTAATATAAATGTGGGACGTTGTGAGCTTGAGCTCCCACTTGTCGCTCTCCTAATTTATAATTTCTGTTTTATTTGATTATTTTATTATTATTTATTAATTTCTTCTTGTGAAACTGGCAAACGGAGGTTAAGTCTGATAAACAGTGTATCCCCACCAAAATGGGGGTCCTACATATCAGTCACTTCCAGTACATTGTGCGGCGTTTTATCATTTTTGTTTACGTTTGTTTTTGTTTATTATATATAAAAAGTGGGGTATAAAGATCCCCATTTTCAATAAAATACTAAGGATACGAACTGCACTGTAAAGAATATTTTTGACATACATTCATTCTGTGTGTGTGTGTTTTCTTATAACAAAGCCAGATTGGTCTATCTGCTGATTCCACCGAGGGGAAACGAAAGGCTGATTTTAGCGTTGCCAATCTGTAGACTTACCGCTGTACCAAATCACGCAGACTTGTGCATGTATAACTTCATCAGGTAGAGAGACTTGTTAGGTGACTTCTAATTTCATTTTCCTTTATTTGGAGTTCGCTACAAAATTAACGAAGTCACACAATCAGCGTTATGATGTATAACTTCGTTTTTAATCAATGATTTCCATTGTTTTCAAAAAAATATATTTCGCAAAGAAAAAGGAATAGCATTTTTGTAATAATTATTTAATATTAAGAATTCAACATTTTAATGATTTCTTAATCACAAATCTTTTAGCTGAACCTCAACAACCGAGAAAACGATATAATGTGACGTGAAAAACCTAATATCCTTAGGCACCGAATCTGACCAGCTAAAAGCTATTCTTACCAAAATATATTGTGTGAATTGAAACAGACTGTTTATAATAGCAATATGAATTGTTTATGTAAATAGCAAGTGAAATAACCAAAAGAATTAAGTCACTAATCATATACACGTCAGATGTTACGTTCTCACAGTAGTAAGAAATTTTATTTATTAACATTAATGAAACGTTTTAGCTTGGCTTCCTTTAATATTCTATATTTTTAAATAATACCAAGAAGAAATGGTTGCTTTATTTAATTATTACAGACAAAGTTAGTATGCGTTGCTTAAAGTCAAACAGTGGGGAAGTGCTGGTGAGACTTTCACATCTGTGTCTGCGAAAACCAGAGGAGTCGATATTTATAAGGCGTCAACATTATCGTAAGTAAAACAAGACAGAATAATCCTATTACACTGATAACAGTAGTTCACTAAGTCTTCGTTCTTATCCTATGATACAAACAAAGCATTACTTTAGGGATAAAACTGGAACGGATCTGAACCGAACAGGGCTAAGTTTAAGAAGTATAACATCTCTGCTTCGACATCTTGATCCAACTGAAAGATTGTACTGTTTGTCGTTCAGTGAGGAAAGGGACAATATAAACGTTTGTTCTCAGTTTTGTAAGATATTATATTATATTATATTATATTATATTATATTATATTATATTATATTATATTATATTATATTATATTATATTATATTGCATCTAAAAGCATATGGAAATTAAGTCGATTTTTTGTAGTTTCTGATTAATAACAAATTATTTTAAGTACAATAGAGTCCTCAATTAGTAATTCCGACTAAACCATCATTTCAGGGTAAAGCTCCTCAGTGATTAATTAGCTAGGTCGAGTTTAACTCCTATGATGGAAATAAAAGTGTCCAATTTGACTTCAGTGAAATTCCAAAGGCTTTAGAACTAGCTGTAATAGTATAGTTTGTGTAGTCAGTTTCTTCTGACATCTGCTTTGTTTTGATCTATTCAAGTAACACTACAGAGGGCTTTGGTGTTTGTTTACTGCAAAACTGTGCGAGGGCAACCTGCGCAAGCTGTTCCTAATTTAGATAAACTTGAGAGAAAGCAAGAAGTGAACACAATCCGCTTCCAACTCTTGAGCTATTCTTGTGAGACTGTCACTCTTATAACGCACCAAACCTGCTTCAGAGTCCAGAGTGCGATTTTTATGTGTGTGGTAACTAGACGAGAACCAATGTACCTCAACTCCACAATACATCATGATGACTAATGAAAACGTAAGACGTTATTACATCTTAAGGTGCAGAGTTTGCAGGTTATATAACCTCTGGTTCTTATTTTGTTTACTTTGGGAAGATAATTAATTTAACAAAGTACGATTTAATAATTTTGTGAATATTCTTCAAGACTTAAGTTTCAGATTTTGATAATAAAATACGATTTCGTGACGTGTCAGTAGACGCTGTAAAAATTGCACAGTCTCACGTGACAACGTATAGATGGCAAATTATCAATGACAATCGGAATAAGTGTAAACAGTCGTGTATCGAATATACCTATTAACGAAAGCTCATTAGAGCAGAAGACTCTCTAGAAAATGACATTAGTATACAAAAAGTGGTGGGATAAAACAGGTCATGAAGGAAGAAATTGAAGTTGCTCGTGCGTTGATGAAATTTCCATTACGAAGTAAATAAGCTGGCCGTCCATCAATCCCACGGAAAATAGGCTTACCCTCAGTGTAACATCTCACTGAGGCGTAAAAAGGGTGCTATTCAAGCTTTAATTAAACCTAGTTGCTGTGATAGTTCACCCTATACTATACTATACTATACTCCCCTATACTATGGCAGAGAGGAGACTTACTTCGTTGTATGTACATTAACTCTTGTTCTCGAGTTTTTCTCTTTGAAAAGAGAAAAAAAATTATAATTTTGTTAATTCGGAGGAAAATATAAAACGATGTTCTAACATATTACGAAGAATCACAATGATAAAAGAACTTTATATAATATACACTCTGGCGGCATTACTAATTATCTCAGTATTTTAACAAACAGTGAAGACCCAATTCTTAGAAACGTCCCTAATGTTGGACTAATGGATTAAAAAGTAGTCAACTCTATGGCTACCCTTTAGTGGCCGAATACAGGGACTTGACCTTTACTCTCAGAGTGCAACCACGGTACTGAAGAGTGAAGCGCGTTTCTTCAAGCAACGGGAGTCGAGTCAGGAATCTTTGGATTCACAGTATACTAGTGTAAACAGTGTATTTCCGATTCCTTACTGTTTACAACTTGGATGTTAAAGTTACCGTCGGTCTAAACTAAGATACTAAACACAAGCATTAAGATAAATGTCTTGATTTAGATTAATTTTCTAAGTATTTGTTTGTTTGTTTTGGAATTTCGCACAAAGCTACTCGAGGGCTATCTGTGCTAGCCGTCTCTAATTTAGCAGTGTAAGACTAGAGGGAAGGCAGCTAATCATCACCACCCACCGCCAACTCTTGGGCTACTCTTTTACCAACGAATAGTGGGATTAACCGTCACATTATAACGCCCCCACGGCTGAAAGGGCGAGCATGTTTGGCGCGACCGGGATGCAAACCAGCGACCCTCAGATTACGAGTCGCACGCCTTAACACGCTTGGCCATGCCGGGCCCAATTTTCTAAGTAACGTTTAAACACATTTTTGAATGTCATAATTTTTTACGATATATGTATATATACATACAATATTAAACGTATGTCCCTAAATCTGGATGTAAAGGCCGGTCATAGCCATGTGGTTAAAGCAATCGACTTGTAATCTGAAGGGTGCGGGTTCGAATCCCCCTCACACCAAGCATGCTCGTCCTTTCAGCCGTGGGGACGTTATAATGTATCGGTGAGTCCTCCTATTTGTTGATAAAAAGAGTGGCCGAGGAGTTACCGGTAGGTGGTGATGACAAGCTACCTTCCCTCTAGTCTCACATTGCTAAATTATGGACGGCTAGCGCAGATAGCTCTCGTGTAACTTTGCGCAAATTCAAACAAATCTGCCTGTCACAGAATTAAAATCGTATAGCATGACATTATCTGGCAGCGTTCCAGTCGAAATACCAGTTTGACCAGTTAGTTGATCCGAACATATGGTTTCAACATATGGAAGAATCAACTTGTTATTCAGTCATGTTTTGTATGTAAAATATGAATTAGAGCCTCTTCAAGTTGAAAATATAAAATCTAGTACTAATAATTTGTCGGGGTTTCTGTTAATGGTTATAAGGCAAGAGGGCTTTTATTTGGATTTTATTACAGACCATCAGATATAACTGATAAAATTTCTATGGATATTATACAGTGAGATAAACTGTACATGATAAGTTTCTTCAACAATTAGCCAAGTAACTAAATTGTTCAATTGTTTCCACAGGCAGTAAATATCAAAACTGAATGACCAACGGTGACCTACATCCAGATGTTCCCCAGTGCACATCCTGTCAGCCATTTTTTTATCAGAAATTGACAGATGTGGACAAAATATAAGCACGTTGTTGAGAATAAGGTAGGCATATTTTTTCCTATAAGACATATGCCTACAAACAAAACAGTGAAATGATACAAATAAAAATATGATACATTATAGATATATAAAAAAATGAATTCGACTCCAATGATGGAAGATCTGAAGGATTATAGATCAAGAGATTGAGTAAAACAGGAAATTAGAATATCAGAAAAGAGTATGAAAAAAGTTGGTTGAAAATGTAAAAAATTAATCGTAAGGATTTATTCAGATACAGTAAGGGTAAACAAAATTTTAGGTTGAAAGTGGGATGGCTAACGTAACATTAGGTTATTAGATGCTATCTCTTAATCAATTTTTATTAAATAAGATTTGAACAATATTCTTTATTGTGTGCAGTTGGTAGATATGAACAAGAATGAACAAAATTATTACATTAATTTCAGAATTAATTGTTAATTAATTGTTAATAAAACATTTGGAAGTTCAAAGAATGGTAAATTTCCTGGACCAAAAGTTTCTAAAGAGGTTAAGGATTGGATACGTGAACCAATTGCTATTTTTTTTCCAAGTCCTTGAATAGTAAACAGATTCCTTACTGTTCTTTGATATTGTGTAATGTTATATCATTTTAATGAAATATTAATCAGTTACTAAATTATACAATGCTCTTTCACAATAAATAAAAATGTAATGATTTGGAAGATTATATCATGCTATTTTATTAAGATATACAATTCGACAGGTGGTGGGTTCTGTGATATTACTTCACATTAGTAAAGAAATAATCAACTGATATACTCTGTCGTGGTCTTTCACATTGATAAAATAATTTGTTTATTGTAGCATGCTATATCACTAAAAGGAAAAATTAAGCAACTGGGAGAGTATGCAACGCTATTTTACTATAATGGAAAATTATCTATATGGTAAACGTAAAGTAAAATCTTACTCACCCTGCCACTAGTAAGAGCATACGAGACTGATCAACCAGAAAACCAAGATTCTTTTTATTCTATTAAGACTATTCCTGTCAAACCTATACTTATAATTCAAATTGTAATATCCCACTTGCATTATTTTGCATGTATTAAAATCAAAAGCCATCTGCCCAACTCGCTAAATAATCCAAATGTCCGTTCGTAAAGCAGCAGTATCCTCTTCATAGCTAGCAACACCCAAATTTAAATAATCTCTTGATTATTTATGATGTAAATCAAAATAATCAAAGGTCCTAACACTGAGCCCCAAGTCACCCTATTGGGTACTTATATTAATCGAATCTCACTGAACTCCATTTATAACAACCATCTATTTTTCTCCAACAAGATAGTTTTCTATAACGTAAAGTTAACCATTTCGTTGAGTCACCAATGATATTTCACTAAAATGGAGAACTAACCATGCTGTTTTGCCTGTTGCAACACTCAGTGTAAAAATTGACCATAAAATAGGGTTAGATAACCAATTTTAATGTAAATTATGCAGGTAACTCCAACAGTACTTAGTGGAATTGGTTGAAATATCAGTGGAAACTCTGTTTAATTATTTTCTGTGATTAATATGTTATTATTAACCCACAGTTAACTTGGTACCTAATTACTTTAGAGAAATGCGTTTAAAAATATCATGAGTTCCAGAAACCTAATCATTTAGTACATTATAATGAAAGAATAACCAGTCCGTTGGTTCTGCCATACTACTTCGCAATATTGAAAGACCCAATCACGAATACAAGTGGTAGATAGGAATATACTGTTTCATTATAATAAATAATTCAATATCCCGTTCGTTCTACAATGTTATTTCATTATCTTAAAGAATTAATCGGATTTTGTATTTTATCATGTTATTTCATTATCTTAAAGAATTAATCACATTTTGTATTTTATCATTTTATTTCATTATCTTAAAGAATTAATCACATTTTGTATTTTATCATGTTATTTCATTATCTTAAAGAATTAATCGGATTTTGTATTTTATCATGTTATTTCATTATCTTAAAGAATTAATCACATTTTGTATTTTATCATTTTATTTCATTATCTTAAAGAATTAATCACATTTTGTATTTTATCATGTTATTTCATTATCTTAAAGAATTAATCGGATTTTGTATTTTATCATGTTATTTCATTATCTTAAAGAATTAATCACATTTTGTAATTTATCATGTTATTTCACTATAACTGAGATTTAACATTAGATTTATTTCGTCATTTACTTTCAGTAAAAGAAGAATTTAACACTCGGTAAACTTCATTCCTTTGCAATGAAAAGTTAATAACTTGTTAGTTTCTACCTTTCTAGTTCACTGTTATGATTGGTTGTTTGTTTTTTAATTTCGCGCAAAGTTACACGAAGGCTATCTGCGTTAGCCGTCCCTAATTTTGCAGTGTAAAACTAGAGGGAGGGCAGCCATCCACAGCCAACTCTTGAGCTACTCTTTTCCCAACGAATAGTGGGATTGACCGATACATTATACAACTCCCATGGCTGAAAGGGCGAGCATGTTTGGTGCGACCAGGATTCGAACTCGCGACCCTCGGATTACGATTCCAAAGCCTTAACCCACCTGACCATGCTGGGACCCCCACTGCTGTGAGAAATTAACACAATATGCATGTTCGGTCAAACGTTTTAACTACAATGCCAATTGACATATTTTGGAGGTCCGGCATGGCCAAGCGCGTTAAGGCGTGCGACTGGTAATCTGAGGGTCGCGGGTTCGCATCCCCGTCACGCCAAACATGCTCGCCCTTTCAGCCGTGAGGGCGTTATAACATGATTGTCAATCCCACTATTCGTTGGTAAAAGAGTAGCCCAAGAGTTGGCGGTGGGTGGTGATGACTAGCTGCCTTCCCTCTAGTCTTACACTGCTAAATTAGGGACGGCTAGCGCAGATAGCCCTCGTGTAGCTTTGTGCGAAATTCAAAACAAACAAAAAAGACATATTTCGTTAGCCTACTTCACTATCATCATGAAATAACCAATAGTTAGATTCTGTTGTGTTAATTTACTACAATGAAGAATAACAATCTGGCGTAACCAACACGCTGTTCTATTATAACGAAGAATTACCGAGTTGGTAAAAATTGTCATACTATATTTTTGTGATAAAAATTTAACCTATTAGCAGAATTTGTTATTTATTTAACCATGATGAAGAATCAGCTATAATTAATCAGTTGGTAGATTTTATAATGATACGCTACTAGTATGAAGAATAATTTCAAAACTTTTTTATGTTAATTAGAATTTTAATTAATCACACGTAAGCTATAGCTATGTAAACTCTATTTGTATTAATGGTTCAAAAATATTTTTCAGTTTATTGTACTGTTGGATTTGTTTTGTTAGTTTATTTGTTCATTTTTATGAGTAATTCAGATTAAGTTATAGCAAATTTTCAACATCGTATTGTCTTATACGCCGTTACAAATGATGCATTAAAAATAAAGTTAACGCTTTCAATTATTACTTATAAGTAACAGTTATAACAATTATAAGTATAATTATTACTTATAAGTACTTTTTAATCTAATTCGTTAAATATTTTAAAAACAAATATGAATCTTTTTTTTTTTTTTCCAAAAGAAGTAAATCTTCTCTCAGGCGTCTTCTTGAAAGTGTGTTAAAAATGATTCAGACAGTATAATCTTGTTTGTAAAAGATTAACTATGCGCTAGAGAAAAATTTATGACGTAATAACACGAATATTAAATCAGTTGTATTTTTAACCCTTCATTCCTTAAATACCGGTAGAAGGCATTCCTCATATACCATAAATGTTTGAGGGAAGTTCAACATAATGATTAAACACATTGCCAAAAGATGGCAGCGCATATACAAATACATATATAGCTTTTGATTTAGGACATAGTTCTTTATGGAAACATTGTAATATGAACAGAAACTGTTATAACTTACATACAATTCGTGTATAAACATTCATATATACATATAAAGCAGCGAAAGCTCCTTCAAAGCATATTTAAAAGACATTAAGCACGTCATAAGAACGCATGATTTTGCAATTTGTGTATTTTAGTTCCAGCACAAGTAATATCTACTTTCATCGAAGTTTCTTTATGTGTATTTTATTTCATTCTAACGTGTGTATATCAGAGTTTTTATGTTTAAAAAAGTATTTATCTCACATATTCAAATGCATTGAGATTGGCATAAATCTATCATCAATATTAATAAGAAATGTGTTCAAAATAGTCCTGTATTCACAGTAAAAAACGCAGCAGTGTGAAAGAGTAATCTTAAAAGGTAGTGTTTTAGGGACACCTTTTAATAGTGTCTTGCAACCCGTAGGGAAAAGTTAATCCGTGTAGTTTTCAGTTGTGTCCGGATACTGCAAGAATTTGATAGCATAATTAATATTATATTTCATTAGTACACCATTCTGAATTGATTTGTATTTCATATGAACTCAAATGTAAACGGTGAGCTTCAAAGTGGTGCAGTTTCGTCTAATATACACCTTCAGAAATATAGTTCAGATTTTAACAGTTTGGTTTGTTTTGGATTTCGCCCAAAGTTACACAAGGGCTATCTGCGCTAGCCGTCCCTAATTTAGCAGTGTAAGACTAGAGGGAAGGCAGGTAGTCCTCACCACCCACCACCAACTCTTGGGCTACTATTTTACCAACGAATAACAGGATTTACCGTTACATTATTGTGCCTCCACGGTTGAAAGGGCGAACATGTTTGGTGGGACGGGGATTTGAACCCGCGACCCTCGGATTACAAGTCGAGCGCCTCAACCACCTGGCCATGCCGGGCGATTTTTAACAGATATCAGTCTTTAATGGGGTAATACTTTAAAATGTGCAATAATCATTTCATATTGTCAGTTATCTTTTTATCTTGGAATTTTATTTTACCAAAAACTTTTATAAACAGTAATGTAACTTTAGTTTTTGCTCACGATTTCTTGTAGGCGAATGAATATAAAAAGTAACAATTGTACGGATTATAGCTTAAGCCTAAAAATTCCGAGCAAAATGATTTTCACTTTCAGTTTTGTAGCGGCGTTTAAGATCTATTATCGGATGCTTAGTTTCGTATATTGGGTTGCTATTCTGTGTAATATTAAGGCTTAGTAAATAATTAACATGTTTATACATTTGAAAATGATTTTATTATCTGAGATTAATATTAAAAAAAAAACATATCTGTCTAAGTCAATGTTTATGCCTGAAGGTATTCATTCGGAAATAAATCCATTTTAAATGTAATCACCCAATCATGAAATCTCTAGATACATATACATAGTATACTTATACATAAGTTTCATGTTTTATAGATGCGATTTAAACACCTTTTTAATCCTAGAGAATCGGTGTTTGTAAAGTTATTATTATATGTTAATTTGTTTCACTGATTCTTCTGAAATACCTTCTTGCCATGCAAGCGTGGACACAAAGTCAAATCAACTAAGCTGACTGGACCAGTGAAAGGGAAACGTTTTAACCGCTCCGCCCGCCTAACATGCTTGTCAATCCTGTGACGTGGCAGGCACACTCAAGCACAGGAGAATGGTTCATTGGTCAACGAAATTGAAGTGTGGCGGTAATCGATGTATGGTTGCTATAGCAACGAGTTACAACTTGCACTCCCTGTCTTTCGGGGGCGGATTCATTGCTCTGACTCTTGGTAGTGTGGCTTGATGTGGTTTTCCTATTTAAGCAGAGAGAAGGCGTAGAGTGAGTGACACACGTGGCTTAGACGTTTGTGCTGCTAGGTGAAAACAGAAATGCAAATAACCATGCTGAATCATCTCGTCTTCTAACATCATCACCAGAAGACGTCTAGTAAACTGAGGTGTGTAAAATTTCAATTTCTCTTACTTTTGTAAAGGAATGCGACCTGACACGCTCCAAGCAAGCATAGAATTCAAGCCAAATGAATTAGTAGGTCATTTCGCAATTCTGGTTGGTTTGAGCGTTGATGAGGTGTAAGCAGAGGCACGCGCTCTGCGTCACCTAAGGCTGGAAGATTCCGCGTGCCAAGACATTGCGCGCTAAAGCACGAGCGATTTGGCGTCCATTTCACTTCACGGGCATTAATGCGCGTGCCGAAGCTCACAGAACCAAATAGCGAGTGAGCACGTTTGTTGAGGCGTATCGCTACGGGCCAGAAGATTGAATGTTCGCAACGCGCTTCAATTCGCCTGGATGAAGAGAGCCGTAAGCACAATTTCTGGGCCGACTTTAACGATTTTTTCCAAAACAACGATTCATTTACTCGATCATCTTACCTCACAAACCCATTTCCACTGAACTAGGTGAACAGTTGACGGACAAGAATTTCCTCTCCCTTCTTGCATAAAGATAAAGAAATTGAAACCACTAGTACATTGGGCATTTTACCCTCGAGAGACTGTTACGTATACAGACCGCGTTCTGGCAAACCATGAAGACGTAACCTTTTTTTATTCTTACAGGCGACTAACGTGTCTAAAGTAACTCATAAGCAGCGTATATATCAGAGATCTGTCGAAATCCGACTCCACTCGCTCAGTGAGAGCCAGATAAAAAGATACTTTTTTAGAAAAGCGTTGCATGACACCGGAAATTCTAACTGACGTAAGGAAGAGTCAAATTACTGCACCGACAAGGCGATTACAGTGCTTGACCCAGGTGTAGACATCTAGAAAACTGAACGAATTTGTAAGGCAAAAATAATAATACGCGTGCTGCGTTGTAGATTTGAGGGTCCAAGGTTCGCGTCCCGTTATCGAAACAATCGCGGTCTGCACTTTGAAGCCATGTCATATTCCACGGTTTAATTAGTGTGTATGCTAAGAGCTGACAGCGTTGTTGAGCAGCTACCTTCCAACCTAACCTCTAAGTTCCAAATTAGGGACAGTAGAAGCATTAAGTTCTAGTGTAGTTTGTGTAATGTCCGAAACATTTTTGTTTTGTTCAAGGAGTATTCAAGGTTCTTGAAACCGTACAAAGTTATTCAAGGTTTTTGAAACCGTACAAAGTTACTCTGACAGACGATACGTATGTTATATGGACTAAATTAATACTGCTTGATTATATAAGACTTGGGTTATATTATATGGTGTATTGTACATAATTTATGTAGAGCTGGTTCAGGTAAATATATATGCAAAAACGGCTCGTTTGGGTTGAAAAAATATTTTACTCTACAAATGGGTTTTCTCGTCATCACTAATGGTTCACGTAAACATTCAATACTCTTATGTCATATTATACAAAAAAGACTATTGTATATGCATGGAAACGGTACTATCAGAATTGGGCTGTTGTTAACCATTAATTACTTATGTGAGGATTCTCAGGACACAATGATTACTTAACAATGATGATTTACACACTTGTACTACATGAACAACACGAATAATGAATATATCTAACTTATAAACTTATTATTAGTTTCAAAATTAACTTTCTTGGTGAGTTTCTACATGGCGATAAGAAACACATTAAAAACAAAATTCGTATTAAAATCTTGAGTTGCAATTATTTTTGTTTTTGATATAAAAAATCGTTTGTTTGTTTTTCAAGATACCGATACCGTATATTTTTATAACGTTGTGGTATCGGTACTTTTCAACAATGGCGTTACCAAGACAATCACTTACATTCTTTGCAATATAGTATTCATAACTGCTTTAGTTTCTTTACGTTTTCAGAATCCCTTTTAGCTTTAGTCACATTATGATCATGAGAATCCGTGGGCCCGGCATGGACAGATGGTTAAGGCACTCGACTCATAATATGAGAGTCGCGGGTTTGAATCCTCGTCACACCAAACATACTCGCCCTTTCAGCCGTGGGGACGTTATAATTTGCGGGCAATCCCACTATTCGTTAGTAAAAGAGTAGCCCAAGAGTTGGCGGTGGGTGGTAATGACTAGCTGCATTTTCTCTAGTCTTACACTGCTAAATTAGGGACGGCTGGCGCTGATAGCCCTTGTGTAACTTTGTGCGAAATTCAAAACAAATCAAACCCAAACGTGTAGATTTTTAAAAATAACTTCCCACGGTACACATTATGGTTTTGTCTTTTTATCTAATCGCATCGCCACCTCTATTTCAAAGATGACAGACGAAATGTGGTCCTAGTTTCTTCACTTGTTTCTTTCTACAAATTTTAATTTCCATGAGGGCAGACTTCGCCGAGTAACAAATACACAATTAGTTATCAAAACGTTTATCCAGCGTCTCATATAACAGCTTGATTATATGTGGGAAGTTTGCCAATTCTATAAATCACTGGGCCTTAATCGTTTTTCGTAGTGAGGTCAAATGTTTGAGTATTTATATTTTCCTTTCCATAAAGCTCGCGTCCTGCCCGACACAAACCCGGCAGCGACTAACAACAACAAAAAACAGGTTAAAAACCTACGTAATAACAGAAATATGGCATTTGGAACAGAAACGTTTAAAATTAAATAAAATAATTTATTTACCACTTACGTGCCTATTCCCGTTTGTTCACCACCCTAACCACCAGGCCCTGCCAGATCGAAGGACGCGACAAACGTAAGTTGTTTCAATAAAACAAAAAAATGTGACGTATTTAAAAGTACCCATTTTAGAACTTACTGGAAAGTTGGAGGTATAATAAAAGTTGATTGTGAAATCGATAATGCATCATTACCTCAACGGATAAACGGCTGAAGGAGCGCTATAATGTGACGGTCAGATCCACTAACCATTGGTCAAGATTATTACATTTCGATAGATGGAGTTGACGGACTGTCTTCCCTTTTGTCCAGTGCTGCTAGATCAAGGACAGCTGGCGAGAGTAGCTTTGCGAGATATTTAACAAACAAATTGTCACCTCAATGTTTGAGAAACACTGTTATAAACGAATAGTCTAAAGCAACTATAAATAGAAAAATTCGCCACGGTTTTTAAGACTTCAAGTAACCAAAAAGTTAGAACACACTTTCAGAAATCTATTTAATGCTGTGAGCTTTGGATATATGGTTGAGACAAGTAAGATGTTGAATTACACCATAATTTAACAAAACTTTTACCCCAAATACAACGTTTTTCAGTTGTAAGAGCGATGTTCAGCATGCCTCATTTTCTAACATTCGGCTTTTTGTCAGATAAATCAGCTTGTAACATTCAGCTTGCTATCAGATAAATCAGCTTGTAACATTCAGCTTGCTATCAGATAAATCAGTTTGTAACATTCAGCTTCCTGTCTGATAAATATACGACAGACAAACTTTTGCCTTTATGTCTAAGCTTTGTTAAGCTATTACCACTGTGTAATATGTATATTACCATATTTATATAATCTGTTTCCATTTTCGTACTAAGACTCTGGTAAAGGAAGATTCCCTTAACAAAGTTTATAGCTTATGTATTATTGGTCAATTGAAAAGTTTGTGTTTTTATTTGGTTTCTTAAATAGAATGGGCCCGGCAAGCGGCGAAGTGTGTTAAGGCGTTCGACTCGTAATCTGAGGGTCGCGGGTTCGAATCCCGGTCGCGAGCATGTTTGGTAAAACAGTAGCCCAAGAGTTGGCGGCGGGTGGTGATGACTAGCTGCCTTCCCTCTAGTCTTACACTGCTAAATTAGGGACGGCTAGCGCATATAGCCCTCGAGTAGCTTTGCGCGAAATTCAAAAAACAAACTTGAATAGAAAGTCAGAGTATTCAGTAACAACAAAAAAGTTTGCAGTCTTTTAAACCTGTTGGACTAAGTAAAACGTTTAAACATTGTGTGTTTGTGTTCCGATTTCTCAGTTGAACGTTTCAGAGATATCTAATCCATTTTCAAATTCAACAAACTGAGAATTTTATCCAAGGTTGGACTTTTTTTTTTTGATCAAGATAAAGTTTCGTATCTGGAAAGAGTGAAAACACCAGAAGAGAAAGTTAAAGCATCCGTATATTTTACTATAGTTATGTTAGGTTTAGTAACGGGAACTCAATACTTTGTGCTATGTAAAACAGACATAGCCTATTCTTTATGACATTTATCAAGTTTCATAATAATTTTCGAGACACACATACATATGCTCACAAACTATAGTTATATTGAAGTTTTTAAAGGATTTACTGGTATTTTCAATGTTTCATCTACGAAGTTTAGAAAATTGACAGCTAAATAATTTTTCTTTGAAAAGTTCATGTTGAATGTTTGGTGACAATTAGGCTTAAGTCGAAGCAGTGATTTGTCATTCGTAACAGTGGCACCAAATAATGGTATCAAGATCTTTAATCTAATAATTAAGATTATAATCACAAACCTAAAGTTCCAGAACATGTAGGAAAGGAAACAGATTTCATATCTTCTCACACACCAAAACTGTGATGAAGTTATAATGTGTAAACCGAAGAAGATTGATTATTGGAACACAAAAATATACCATCTAAACAAGTAAAAGTGATTCTTGAATGACATATAATGGCTATGAAATAAAATTGTTAATTTCTTGTCGAATTTATTATAAACGATTGTCATAGTTTGATGACTTAACCGATTATTTGCTTTTTGTTTTTTTAATTTCGTGCAAAGCTACACGAGAACTATCTGTGCTAGTTGTCCCTAATTTAGCAGTGTAAGACTAGAGGGAAGGCACTTAGTCGTCACCACCCACCGCCAACTCTTGGGCTACTCTTTTTTACCAACGAATAGTGGGATTGATCGTTACATTATAACGCCCCACGGCTGAAAGAGGCGAGCATGTTTGGTGTGACGGGGATTCGAATAAGCGACCCTTTAATTGCGAATCGAGTGTCTTAACCTCCTGGCCATGCCAGGCCGACTTGATCGTACTGTTATCGAAAGTTTTCTTTCTGGCTATTAACCCAATTAACACTTCCATTAAAACTATAAAACAATCGTTGGCATTGCATAGCTATGAACTGAACAGTGTTGTTCAGTTACTTTGTTTTTGTTGTATGTTGGGTGCTTTTTTTTTTTCTATTATTCCAACTGAAGATACGTTCGAAGATTGCATGACGAGGTATTTTTCAGCATGACCAATTCTCATCAGCCCAAAAACAAATAATACGGGAAATAATTTATTTGTATATTTTTCAGTAAACATTCAGTTAAATGTACTTTTGTCCATGATAATCTAATATACACTTATACATTTCATTTTAACTGATATACACAAATATGAAATAACACTGAATAGAAAATGTTTGTCCTTTGGCGCACGACGTCCACTGTCGCGTTCCCTGAAGAGAGATAGAAGCTGCTTTGATTGTATTCTTTGACTTTTGTAACGAAGTGATGTAGACATCTGAACCTTTTTTTCTTTTATATACGCATTTCTAGTGCCGGAAATATCACTAAAAGTCTGTCACATCACAAGCGAAAAGTAAACATTGTCCGAGGGGGTCGTCTAACCTCTCGAGACTACCTCCCCACACCTTCCATGAGTCCCGACAGGGACTCATTCTTCAAATCTGTTTGCTCGTTATGTGTTCAAACTTGGGCTCGAGAACTGTCATCAGAGTAAGAAAGCAACTTGTAATGTAACGAGGTATTTGTGTAGTCGAACGTAACACTCTTGAACCTGCATTTACTTAACTTATAAAACCTAGAATTAATAGCCTTAAGCTGGTCCTGTTAAGAGTCTCACAGGAACACGAATTAACTGATCCGTGTGGTAATTTTTTTAGCCATTATGGTTAATGACTGGTTCTAAATTATTTTTTTTTTTTACGTCAACATTTGTAGAACCTGCCAAAAGTTGCAGCTAAGAATAATGTTAAAACTTAACTGGTAATAATTAGCATGTAATTAAAGTTAAAATCAGTTGCATCAAAGTTAGTTAGTTATCACGTGAAGCGAGTTGATGACAGGAAATGTGTACAGTGTTACTTAGAACACAAAAATACGTATTGTGGTCATCACGTAAAGAAGACAGTTATTAAAAAGCAGAGTTGAAGAGGGGTCAAAGACAGGGTAGCTTATAGCTTTCAAGGTGTACTCTAATACGTAAATAAGGTCGATGTCAGTTACTATTAAGGGTTCTTGACAATTATCAAAAATTTTAAGGCTTATAGAAATTTTACAGATATGTGGTGGGCATTTCAGATTACGGTATTCAGTCAAACATGGTTAAAGGAAGTTTTCACGTTGAGAGCGTGGGTAGATGGTGGGTGTGAATTATCATGTAAAGAGCATTTACGAAAATAACGTCTTAAAAAGATAAATGATGTAAGATATCAGGTAAAAGGTGTTAATGGGATGTATTAATACGCATTGTTCTGTATGATCTATGATATGTATATAATGGGTTGTTAAACCCATTCAGTGAAGCTGTTATCACGTAAAGGGCATTTACGAAAATAATTTCTTAAAGGGAATTGTTGTAATATATCACGTAGTGGGTGTCAATATTATGTTTCAATACTAGTTATTCTATATGATATATATATAATTAGCTGTTAAATGCCATTCTATAAAGCAGTTATTAAAAAATCCCTTTGCGTCATTATAAATCTAACCTTTTCTTAAAATATTAAATAAGTTTAATGTTATTTAAACGTAGGTTATAATAACCATTTTAATATTGAGTTCAAAGCTTTTTGTAGAAACAGATGGCGTTGGTATAATGTTGTTACCAACAGCATCTTCTTTATTGTATATCAATTCTATCATCAACACATACCATTTATATATAATATGGATGAGAGGTAAGTCAGACCTTAGCAACAAGCGGGTATAAAACAATCAATTTTATACCTGTCAAGGTGGGTTGTGTGTAAACGCGAAAAAAACTTCTCTTGTTAACGCCTCATTACATGAAAAGTTGCAAATCTGCTCTGATTCAGAACTTTAGTTCTCAATAGGCTTTCATGGTCAGAAATAAACGTTTAAGAAACAGAATCGTCAACCAACCATACAGGCTTGGCTCTGTACAGGGTGGCTTTGTTCAACTTTTACAGTTGCTTCTAGCTGCTTTCAATAAATAGCGGGCTCTACCACAAACACATGCTTGCTTTCAGAAAGGTTTTCATTCTTTAAATTATTTTTTTTCTCCTTCTCTGGTCCGACGGGGTAACAGGGGCGGAGACTCAGCGTGGTCAAGTATCAAAGGTCGAATCAAAACGTGATGTGGAATACCGCCTGTCTCTATTGTTATAGTCATGCCAACCGCTTTTGTCTAGAACCCATAATAAAGAGTTATTATCAAAGGTGTCAAATGCATATTGATAATGTGATATAATATATCGTTAATACCCTCTTCTGGTAACTCCCATGCAGTGACTAGTGAACTTTGATACTTCCATTAGTCTGTGACAGTCACTTCAAATGGATAATCCAATAACAATCTGGAAAAAAACAAATTCTCTGAAATAAAAGACATGGAAAATAACCTGAGTAATCAGTAACTGTTGTTAGTGTAATGAAGTTTGCTTCAGATACTGTTGTAATGAACTTCTTTATCAGAAATAAATACGATGAATCAGATAGGTATATATATACATACACACAGTCACGTCACGATCGGGTAATGAATACTGGGTCATTGTAAACGTTAAGGGCGAGGCATAACATTTGACTGTAATGTATTTCGTACGAACCTAGGTTAGAAGAAAAGAAATGGCACTAGGACATTATGTGCGTAAGTATAGAATTAGCATTGGAAACCATAAAACAATGCTAAATATGGAAGAATGGATCATGTTGGTTAAGCTGTACTATAAAAATGGTTACTTCATGTGTGTAGTGCACAACTGTTGCTGTCAGAAGACGGTATAAAAAAAACTCTTATCATCCACTTCTATCATTCTTGGTCATCACACTCAACACACCTCAACCTTACTGACCACTGACTCCTGGTATGGACGCTCTCTGAAGATTCGGATGTAGCTCAGTAGCCATTACTCGAGTGGAAGATGTTACATACTGCAACATCATTACTGGGATGGAAGCAACAACCACAAGTAATGGTGGTGACAATTAACAGTTACTCTCATGGTACCCCTTAATGCCATTTATTGAAACGAACTGAATTCTTTGTTGTTGTTTTCTGGCTTGTTTACTGTTTACCACAAATCTATCTGTGTTGTACTTGTCATGAGTATTAAACCCGGTTTTTAGCGATGATAGCATTTGAACGCCTAAACCACTATTATATCCTGATGATAACTAGTGAGGCCTAGATATATGGTTAGGGCGATCTACTAGAAATCTGCACAGTGCGCTTCCTTCATCACGGAGAATCGAATCCTGGATTTTACCATTGCAAGTCCAGATATCTACCGCTGATCCGACGATGAGATTCATCTGAGGAATATCTCCATGGTATACAGCTGCTACTATCACAGTGGTCTCCCGCTGGGACAGCTATAAGTTTCCGGATTTGCACGCTAAAATCAGGGACTCTATTCCCCTCGGTAGGCACAGCAGATAGTTCGATATGGCTTTGCTATAAGAAAAATACATACTAAAACATCACGGAATGTCAATATTATCTGGTTAACCAGAGGGCGTGCATTGTAGGTATATTAAAGGAGCTAATAATTAGGACTGGTATTGTCAAGTGGTTAGGGAGCTGAACTCCCAAATTGAGGATCGCGGGTTTCAGTCCCGATCCCATCAAACATGCGCGCCCTTTCAGCTCTAGGGTATTATAGTGTTACGATCAATCTCACTATTCGTTGGTAAAAGAGTAACCCAAGAGTTAGGGATGGGTGGTGATGACTAGCTGCCTTCCTTCTAGTCTTACATTGCTAAATTACGGACAGCTAGCGCAGATTGTCCCTGTGTGGATTTGCGCAAAATTCCAAAACAAACAAACAAACAAGCATCTACTTTTACCAATGATGAATTACACTAACTTCTTGATGTTCTAGTTGAAGAAATAAAATGATTTATTTATTGCTTTCCGTACATTTTAAAAACATGAAAATCTACTTCAATGCAACAAAGAGCCACCTTACGGTATCATATGTTATAGATCAGGAAAAACCGCCAATATTTTCGTAATTTTTTTCTACTTCTTTTCCACTCGAAGATATATAAAAAGAAATACTTAAAAAGGATTCATAACCCATCATCTATAATATGATCAATCTGTTTTGTATGAGAACAAAAATTGATTTTTCAATTTAAAAAAAAAACAGTTTTAAAAAAATTCAATGGAACTTCACGTTTCAAGTGTTAGACTGAGCAACTTTTCCGATAGTCTTGACCCCTAACAGTCATATAATGACCTTTTTTTACTGGTTTTAATTACAAAACTGTCAATAACAAGAAAAGTTTATAAGAAATCAATTGTAACAGAACGAGAGTTGGGAACGAGGCTATTTGAAACGCGTAAAATGTAAATGTTCGATAGTTGGACAAGGAAAAAAGGGAAGTTTTAAGTAAAAAGTTTCTTATATGATAAGAAGATATAACGTAGCTTTATATGTACTGTTTTGTATAACGTAGCTTTATATGTACTGTTTTGTATAACGTAGTTTTATATGTATTGTTTTGTATAACGTAGTTTTATATGTATTGTTTTGTATAACGTAGCTTTATATGTACTGTTTTGTATAACGTAGTTTTATATGTACTGTTTTGTATAACGTAGCTTTATATGTACTGTTTTGTATAACGTAGCTTTATATGTACTGTTTTGTATAACGTAGTTTTATATGTACTGTTTTGTATAACGTAGCTTTATATGTACTGTTTTGTATAACGTAGCTTTATATGTACTGTTTTGTATAACGTAGCTTTATATGTACTGTTTTGTATAACGTAGCTTTATATGTACTGTATGGTGTTCTTTTTGGTTTTGAATTTCATACAAAGCTACACGAGGGCTATCTGCGCTAGTGTAAGGCTAGAGAGAGCTCTTGGGCTACTTACTATTTTATCATGTTCGTCTCGTAAAGACAATAGCATGAAACAAATGTTGGAAGTTTAACTATTTTTTGTTTAAACACGTATGTAAGATCATTATTGTAGTTTGCTTAGAAATGGCACTTGCACTGGTTATAGGAACACAGTATTTTGCTGCTTAAATTATAATTTCAGTATCACAAGTTCTTAAGTTTAGGTTCGTTTGTTGTTTTTTTCTCAATTTTCATTTTCCATAGTACAATAACACCACTTAGTATCTATGTGAATATAACATTGTCCTTTGTAGGTTTATATTACACTGTCTAGCAATGTTTTATGACCACAATTCACTTTCGATTAACAGTTGTTTGTTTGTTGTTCTTTTTTAATTAAGCACAAAGCTACAGAATGGGCTATCTGTCCTCTGCCCACCACAGGTATCGAAACCCGGTTTTTAGTGTTGTAAGTCCGCAGACATACTGCTGAGCCACTGGGGGGCTAGATTACAGGAACATTTTAATTTGAAAAAAACAACAACTGGCAAACTTGTATTGCAGCATATAAACCCAGCTTTTACACGAGATAGAAAATACTACGTCAACATTACTAGAAATGTTGAATTCACAGTCGTTGTTTTTTTAATTATTTCACGAGCTGAAAACCTGCTATTGAGATTATTAAGAGTTGGAATAACATCCATGAAGTTTTGAAACTAAATGTATCACGTGCGGATGAATATTGTGGAAGGTTAAAAACAAAACAAAAAATAACGTTTGAAATTAAACTTCGGATAAATCACGAGAACCAGGTGAGGTCAAAGTTCTCTAATTAAATAAAATAATATTACTGGTGCAGATAACAGTTTTAGTTGCGAATGGTTGTAAGCTTCCCTTTCGCGTTTATCTTCTGAAGATTTACAAAATATATAAGGAAAGGTGTGCAATAAAAATGTTAAAATTTATATTTTACAAAGAAAAATGCTGTACATATTTTGAAAAATGGGTGTATTTGTACGAAAATGAATCATTATATAACTGTATATACATTATGTTAATTTGACATACATTTAATGAGGTGTGGCATAGAATTACATAGCACCCAATACCTCGAAGATCTTCTAACCTTGTCTACCCTGAACACCAGAGAATTCTGTCAACAAACGAATCCCACGGTTTAGTTGCACGTTTCGGTGTTCATCGTTTCACGTTCCCAGCTTGACACTGAGTCAGATCCCAACAAAAGCGTGTGACACGAAAGCTGCCAAGTTGTCTGGCTGTCGTCGCATGATCATGTTTCGTCTCTACATCCACGGATTGTCATTTAATACTCTGTAAACTTCACTGTTCTTTATTCACGTGTTTTCCGTGTTTAAATCCTGACTGAAAATGAGTTCGTTCACAGAACTTTGCGGTAAGAACACTCACCGAATTCTTTCGCTTCCATTCATATAACCGAAAAGTAGAACAACGCTGACTCGGTTGTCGCGATCGTAAGGGCTAATAAGAAACGTGAATACAGAACAACTGCTGTAATGGTATGAAGTAAAGAACCCGTAAAAATAACTGAAACTTTAAATCAGTGATTAAAATGGTCGTACGAGGAAGAAAACAGCAGGTCTTAAAATTGACTTTAATAGGACTTTTCTTACTGTAATTTGTTTATTTGTTTAAAGCAGGGCCACACTGAACTATATGCTGTGTCCACCGCAGGGGATCAAACCCCTGATTTAAGCGTTTCAAGCCCATAAACTGACCGCCATCCCACCAGGACAATTGACTGTTGAAACGTAACCCAATGAAATTTTGTTTAAGAAATTATGTCTGATTTATTCACGTCTTTGTGTTCTTATTTGCTATTAGTTGCATAAATGAATAAAATTAACGTCATTCTTTTAATATACGTCAATACTTTCACTTTTCTATACATATAAAACTTTACTGAAGTGCAACATGTTGTTCTCTTTGTTGTACAAAATACTGGGACCACATAAACGTTTAACGAAGTGGTTCTCAACCTTTTTCGTTCGCAAACGACTTGAATTTTTGTTTTATTTTAAATTTCCACTGACCACAATGGAATTTGTCCGTAATTGTCCAATCTTTTCCCAGACTAAACTGAAAGTACTTCACGGACCACAGAGTAAGAATAGTTGACTTGATGCATTAGAAACAATTTAAATTTTTAAATAAAAATTGACCAATTTATTGAAATTTAACCATTTCAAAATTGAATTATTTTAATAAAATAATAAAAGTTTCTTCGCCTAATGAATGACTTTCTATCGTTGAATTTTTGTACCTTTGAAACTAAGAACGTTTAAAAAATACAACAATGACGTCACGGGACTATTCAGGTGTATATTTTCTCTCATGTTGTAGTCTATACCAAAGTAAAACTTCATCGGGGGGAAATACAACTAGTATTTAGACAAATATTATATAAGACTTATATCACGTTAGGGATAATGTTTCTCACATAAATTTGACATTAAGTTACTGTTTTATTACACTACGAAAAAAATGTAACTTCCCAAGCGATCTAAAAGTAATCGATCTTCAATGTCTTTTAACGAAAAGTTTTACATTTATTCGAGAGATGTCGCTACAATCGTAAACACCCTCATTCCGGTAAAATATATATAAAAGTGTAGTGCAAGAGAAGAACAAATTTCTATCGCTAAAAGTCGTCTACTTTAGTTTATAATTTTAAATTAAGTATTCTGGCCGTATTTTTAACTCTTTACTCACTGAACGTTGCGATATGATCTAAATTATGGGTTTAATTATTAAATACAATAGTACGTTTATGGAATACGTCAGATTAAGATTAATCTTACCAGCAACTGTTTATTCTGTTTATAAACAACACAAGATGACAATTATATTAGTCATGGTGTACCTGCACTAACTCTAATACGTCTCATTATTAATATTTAACGTTAAAAGCTGACAAATAATACAGCAATATAACTATTAAAAACAGCCTTATGATTCTTTAACTTGCATTATGATATTCACCTTTCATTTAGCTATTACTATGTCTAGAAGATATGCTTAGCTCAGCGGAAGATACGTTGTTAATAATTCTCAGTCGTGATCAGATTATACAATCATGAAGTACAGAAATTAATATTAAGCATAGTGTAAAACAGATTTTAAAAATGATAACCTCATAGCGTACGTGAGGCAAAAAACTTGGAATGCAACATTTTGGGAAAATTCGGATTTAAAGAAATTGGTTTGAATTTCGCGCAAAGCTACACGAGGGCTATCTATGATAGCCGTCCATAATTTAGCAGTGTAAGACTAGCGGGAAGGCAGCTCGTCATCACCAATCACGGCCAACTCTTGGTCTACTCTTTTACTAACGAATAGTGGGATTGACTGTATTATTATAACGCCTTCACGGTTGAAAGGACGAGCATGTTTTGTATGACGGAAATTCGAATCCGTGACCCTCAGATTGCGAGTCGAATGCCTAAACCACCTGGCTATGCTGGGCCTAAAGAAGGTGCGAACGAGAGACAACTTCACTGGTCAATGGTTTTCCTATTTTCTTTTTTTTTTAACTTTTGCAGTCCAGCTTTAATCTTCCGTGAAAAGAAATGTACGTTCTAAAACTGGGTTGTATTAGATCACTGGGACATTTAGATCTTCAGCGTTCAGTGAATAAACTTACACGTGATAATTCGGATTTTCTTTGACAATAATTCAAGTGGATTTGGTTGTGAAAAACAACAACAACAAGACAACAGTTGGTAAATATTTTCTTAACGGTACTTGAAGCTCGTTATGAGCAATATGTAAGCGAGCTTTGTCTAACAGTGAGAGTAGAGCTGCGGGACTGAAAAGGTAGGCCAAAATTATCTTTAGAGGTTTACTCCTGCGTGAAATAGAAAACCGAGCAGTACAGCGATTTGGAAAGGCTTAACTTCGACCAGCAATATCACTCCCAGGGTGCGGCTCTTTTTTTTTTTTTTTTTTTTGTTCTTCCTAAACCCAGAGTTTAGAAGTTGTCAACAAGGCCTTCCACTATGCCGAACCTTTGTAGAGTTCTATTTAAATCTGCATGTAACAGATGGTCACATATCTCAAAAAGACCGTCGGTGTCGATGCTAGCCGGGCAGACTCTCCGCACGAGAGTACAAGAACGTGCAAAAAGAAAGTCCTTGGCGCGGGGGCCGTGAGAACCGCGACGAAAGCCTTGAAGCATGCGGTATTCTGTTGCCCGAATCATATCCCGCACGCGCACGTGCTTTTCGCTGGAGGGCATGAGAGTCTTACCAACTGAAGCGGTGTTCGTTTGAAACAGGTGGAAATCGTTGTTTGGGGTTTGACATACTATAAAATGATCTGTTAAAGCGAATTGTATTTTTATCAAATATTCATGGATGAGAAACATCAAAAACACTTTAATTTCAAAAATCAGGGGTAATAAAACTTATTGAACTAAAATGTATTCAAGCGCGTTCTTTATCTTGTCAACATTCGTTACAGTTAGTATATACAGTAAACACATTTGTTATGGAGTATTTGTATACATTTACAAAAAGAATACAAAGAACGATTTTCCTTCTTTGTTTTCTTTCTTTGTATTACGGTCCCACGGATCATGCTTACATCACTCAGTTGAAAAAGAAAGTTGTATATTCATACATAACACATTTAACAATTATTTTTATATTCCAATTATTATGAGTAACGTGAATTTTTTATTCTACATGTATCGTAAAATCAGGTAAAAAAAAGAATAAGACAGAACTGAATTCTTTGTAAACTTGGAAACGGTAGAACACTTTAGTTGTTGTAGATTTTCAAACGTATAAATTAGTTGAATATTTAAAGGTAAGCACGTGGTGGCAAAGTCAAATAAATACGCATAAGAAGGACCTATTTGAAAATTATAAGGAATGGTTGAATACAGAACAATGGAGTGAAATTAAAAACCTTTTGAAGAAGAAATCGGAACAACAGTGTCACGGGGATCACGCAACCTTTATCTTTTGACCCGTAGCGAAATGCCTCTTGGACTTGGGAATAGAATCTCGGAAATAATTAATATGTGAAAGTATCTGCTACAGTTTTGAAGCAATGGTCATTATTAACATTTTAAATAAACTTTCCCAATCATCAGTTCTCCCCCAATTAAAAACCCAAATTTGTTCTGTCGCCTGCGCAAGTGATTGCATAGATTACCGTGTGGGACTAAAATGCAATAAGTGTAGTCGTATTGTGCAATATGACATATGCATAGATGTGCAATTAGATGGGTTGCCTGTCAGTGACGTTGTCAAATCTTTAGAAGTTTCCGAATGTAAACGAAGCAAGGATTTTGTTATTACCGAAAATCTGCATACTTCTTGTATCAAACTGTAGTTGTCATCCATCGGTAGTAACGGGTCTTTAGTATAGGGCAGTAATAGTGTGAGACATTTATTTCCATATGCTAAATATTGGTCTACCATTTCTATACCTTCCAATAAACCAGCGCATTTACCATATAATGTTTTTGTTTTATTTCAACTACTTTATTAACAAACAAAGAGCACACAAAAGTTACTCCAAAATATATACTGACTGTTCACGTTCAAGGACGTTTGTTTTGTATGTTTGAATTTCGTGTAAAGCTACACGAGGGCTTCTGCGTTAGCCGTCCCTAATTTAGCAGTGTGAAACCAGAGGGAAGGCAGCCAATCATCACCACCCACTGCCAACTCTTGGGCTACTCTTTTATCAGCGTATAGTGGGATTGACAGTAACATTATAACGCCTTCCCGGCTGAAAGGGCGGGGATTTGAACCCGCGTCCCTCATATTACAAGTCGAACGCCTTAACCCGCCTGACCATGCCGGACCATACCAAAGAAGTCCTACCAACATCAACTAAATAGATTGCGGTTCGGCCAGGTAGTTAAGGCGCTCGACTTGTGATCCGAGGGTCGCGGGCTCGAATCCTCGTCACACCAAACATGCTCGCTCCTTCAGCCATGGAGACATTATAACCTGTCGGTCAATCCCACTATTCGTTAGTAAAAGAGTAGCCCAAGAGTTGGCGGTGGATGGTGATGACTAGCTGCCTTCCTTCTAGTCTTATACTGCTAAATTAGTGCAAGGGCGAACATGTTTGGTCCGAAAGGGATTTGAACCCGTGACCCTCAGATTACGAATCGAGTGCCCTAACCACATGGCCGGGCCGGGCCAACTAGGTTCGAATCCGTGATATATTTCTGCTCATGAGACTCTGAGTGTATTACAGGAAAAACAGTCAGTCCCTTAACGTAGATGTTGCCTTCTCTTTGTTCTGTAGTTCAAACTGTGGAAGGTGACAGACAGTCTTAGCTTTTCGTAAACGCACATACAATCTCCTCTGGCCCTTGACACCAATCAGGTATAGATGTAGTAGTATTTATATCAATTTTTCTGTTGCACATCCTTACGACGGTGTTCAGGTAGACTAGTGGATTTTTCCATTAGTAAACTACTTGTCAATTGGATTAATGTTTAGACTTTAGCCTAACTATTCAGTAACGTTAATGACACCAACCTTTATCCCCCTTTCTTTGTAAAGCAAGTCAGTGTGTGTGTGTGTTTCTGAATCGTTTGTGTTGCGAGCATTCAAAGCGAGGATCAGTTAGACGTTGTCTATTGCACGACAAATCAGCATGCTATAAAGCTTTATTTACATTGTAACTCTGTCAATTATAATAACATATCCTGTTCACTTGCTCCATCGCTGTTAAAGATCTATCATAAATTTCCATGTTTTCGTCATACACTTTTACTGATCTCTTGATGTTTTTATCTCCTACAGTTTCGTAAAAGTTTAGTATTTATTTGTTGTTGTTTATTCATCATTCTAAGTCATGTATTCACATCCTTACTTATGAAAGCCTCAATTCACAAGAAGTCTTATGGGGGAAGAGAGAGTTTCAGTCTATGGGGTTTTAACATTTAGAGAGGTAAAGATAGATTGCCTATGCCTTACATTTTTGTCCATTCGCCTGACAAAACGAACATTTTGTTTACTAAAGTGAGTAATAATTCATTTATTTTATTGCTTTCAACAGTCTAAACTGTTATAATAAGTAATAACTGAAAGTAACCATGAAACACGTGGACTCAAGCTTCAGTACCAATACTAGAAACTCTAAGTAGCGGTGATTCTAGGAACACTTCCTTGCATATATAATCAGTATTAACAACACTAGAAAATCAGTAGTAACGGACTTCTCTGCGAGTACAGTACTGAGTACAAGTGTTAGAACAAGAGAATAGTTTGTCATTCTTTCCATTTTATGGACTAATTCTTCCATGTTGTTACAGAATGTAAATTTCAACACTATGGTAATGTTTCACTGATCTCTGATGATAAATGAATGAGCCAGGATGAGAATACTTATCATTCTTTAGTTTCTGTATACATGTACCAAGGTCTTGTTACAAGGGTTTGTTTGAATGAACATACGGATCAAATTTAGGGTCTAAAATAACTGTCATGGTACCTCATGCAGTATCTTAACTCTATGTATAGCATATGGTTTCGATGTATGCAAGAAAAAAATCTATTTATTAATATTTCACAAATAAACCTTTATAAAAACAGTGTGTAACACTATATATTAATTATGTTGTCAGGTCACAGCCCAAACACGTGTAAAATTATCAATATAGAAGAGTTCACACAAAGCTTTACGTGATGCTGGTTGGTCTCTGACAAACTGTTGCAGACTTGAAATGCAATCCAAACAGTGTCAAACTTAGATCGTAACACCGAGACAGGTAAATATAAAAGTAAGAGGCAGAACACCTAAACTCAATGATACTGATGTCAAGTATCTTTGTTTATGTAGCTTTTGGACAGAAGGAAGACAGCCACTGATCTCAACCATGAGATAAACAACATGTACCACATGATAGAAAAGTGTCCAGATCTACAGTATCAAGAAGACTGAACTATAATGAAGTATTTGATTGTGCAGCAGTTTTAAAACATTTACTTTGATCTCCAAATATTGTCAAGAAACTGAACTTGCTGAAAAGTACAAAAGTTGTGCTGTTGGTGATTGTAAAAGAGTGTTTTAAATGGACGAATCCAAGTTTGAAATATTTGGTTCAAAGTGTAGGTTTTACATCCGGCGGAAGAAAGGTGAAAGATACTTACCTCAATGTATAACACCTACCATAAAGCATGATGGAGGCTGTGTGATGGTTTGAGGTGTTTCTCTGCTGAGGTGTTTGAAGATATTTGAAAAACAGATGGAATACTGGGGCAGCGCAAGTACCATCAGATACTGATCCATCATAATATACCCAGTGGTTTATGTATTATTGGTAAAGAATTGTACTAACAAGAATGTAATAACACCACACATTCACCCAACCTATTCACAAGTTACTTTGGTAAGAAAAAAAATTGCTGAAATCATTCAACTGATTCAACAAAAATTGAGCATTTTTTGATAGATCAAAAACTTGACAAATCAAAGAAAGATACTTTATGGGAATATATGAGAGATATTTAGAGTAAAATCCCGAAGGACGCTTTGATTATATACGTTACTACAATGTCTGAAAGACTGTCTATAGTTATTAAAACAAAAAAGGGAACAAAATATATCAACTCAGTCACTTTTACTGAGTGTCAGTTGTACTAAATGAAAAAGTTAAAAGCTTTATGTTCCACGTGTGATTTACCTTCACTGTTTTCTGAAAGTAACCTGAACATAACTTTTGACTTTGTTCTAACATTTTCAAACGGTAATATATACTAAGCAGTATCAATACAAGAGAGTTAGTTTAAAGGAAAACTTCCATACATAAACAGTCAGCAGTAAAAAAACAGGATAATTAGTAGCTTTCTTAAAAGAGATGCTTCCCTACGTTTACAGCCAACATTTAACAATTGTAAAAATACGTAATGATGTTTAAAGTAAACCTTCCCTTCATGTAGTTGACAGTAACAATATTAAAAAACCCAGTAGGATGTTCAAAGAAATGCTTTTCTTAAGACATAGTTAGCGGTAACAATTACTAAAAAATCAGTAGTGACGTATAAAGGGATACTTACCTGAGGATATAGTTAGCGGTAACAATACTAGAAAATCAGTAGTGACGTATAGAGGAATACTTACCTGAGAATATAGTTAGCGGTAACAATACTAGAAAATCAGTAGTGACGTATAAAGGAATACTTACCTGAGAATATAGTTAGCGGTAACCATACTAGAAAATCAGTAGCAATATTCCAATTTTTTTCTGACAATATATTCAGCACCAAGGATACTACATAATCAGTGGCGGCGGTGTTTAAAGGAAAGCTTCCCTACATACATTGTTAACCTTAACAATACTATAAATTCAGAAGTAATATTCGAAAGAAAATTTCCTTCCACGTACACAAAGCAGATGCAATGCTAGAAAATATGTAGCAATGCTTAAAGCAAAACTTCCCTAGAGATATAGTCTGTAGTAAAATACTAGAAAATATGTAGCAATGCTTAAAGCAAAACTTCCCTAGAGATATAGTTTGTAGTAAAATACTAGAAAATATGTTGCAATGTTTAAAGTAAAACTTCCCTAAAGATACAGTCTGTAGTAAAATACTAGAAAATATGTGGCAATGTTTAAAGTAAATCTTCCCTAGAGATATAGTCTGCAGTAAAATACTAGAAAATATGTGGCAATGTTTAAAGTAAAACTTCCCTAGAGATATAGTCTGTAGTAAAATACTAGAAAATATGTGGCAATGTTTAAAGTAAAACTTCCCTAGAGATATAGTCTGTAGTAAAATACAAGAAAATATGTGACAATGTTTAAAGTAAAACTTCCCTAAAGATATAGTCTGTAGTAAAATACTAGAAAATATGTTGTAATGTTTAAAGTAAAACTTTCATGCATATACAGTATATATACACAGTCAGTAATGAGAACACTAGAGTGGCCCGGCATGGCCAGGAGGTTAACGTGGCCGACTTGCAAGCTTAGGGTCGCGAGTTCGAATCCCCGTCACACTAAACATGCTCGTTCTTTCAGCCGTGGGGGCGTTATAATGTTACGACCAATCCCACTACTCGTTGTTAAAAAAGTAGTCCTAGAGTTGTCGGTGGGTGGTGATGACTAGCTGCCTTCCCTCTAGTCTTACACTGCTAAATTAGGGACAGCTAGCACAGATAGCCCTCGAGTAGCTTTGCGCGAAATTAAAAACAAACAATCCACGCTCGTGCTCCATGATGCTAATATGAAAATTAAATATCAGGGCACACAAAGAAAATAACAGGGTAATTACAAACGTACAAAGTTTGGTTCACGTATACACGAAACGAACAAAAATTACTCGAAAAACACGGAAAGTGAGAGGATAGTATGAAAATTCAAGGAATCGGGAGATTTGACATTTGACCTTAGGTGTGTAATTGTAACCTTTGTACATACCCAGACACTGATCCTTTGGTTCATTCTTGTAAAGATTTACAAACTCTTCGCCATGTTTACAAATAAAGTGTTAAATTATTTTGGCTCTAATTATTGATTACTTTCTTACAACCGTCTTCAGGTTATATTTCTGATTTATATTTCTACACTTATTATACATTTCTGTCTTATATCCGGGGATTTTTTAATACGTTTTAATTTGAAGTTCGTGGAATGATTGTAGCTAGTTTTACCAGTGTAGGTTTTTACTGGCCAGGCGGTTAGGGCGCTCGACTCGTAATCCGAGTGTCGCGGGTTTTAATCCCCGTCATACCTCATATGCTCGCCCCTAAAGCCGTGAGGGCGTTATGAAGTTACAGTCAATCCCACTATTTTTGTTAGTATAGGAGTAGACCAAGAGTTCGCGGTTAGTGATGATAAAAGTTGCCTTCCCTCTAGTCGTACCCTGCTAAATTAGGGACAGCTAGTGAAGATATCCTCCGTGTAGCTTTCCGAGAAATTAAAAAGAAAACACGATAAGCTATCTATTATGTAACCATATTGGGTATCGAAACCCAATTTTCAGCTTTATAATTTCCCAAATATACCGATGAGCCACCAGGGGGAGAGGGAACAGATGTTTTTAATATATTATCTTTGAAATGATCTGGAAACCATCTGTGGTATCAAATTTAAAACAAAGAAAAAATAGTTGTCTTTATAAAATATCATTTTAGTTGAGTTTGTAAATTATTATAACTAAAAATATTGTAAATTTATCAATTTTATACTTTAGAATTACAGCTCTAAACACAATAAAATAACATAAATTATTGTTCTAGAGCACGACGTATAATTTAAGAAAGCGAGTTTCCAGAAGAACATGGTCCAACTGGTGGCCATCTTTAGCAGATCGAATAGAATGAGTGTGGTCTGTTTTGAACTTTGCACAAAGATACGTAGCAGTTATCTGTATTAGCCGTCCCTAATTTAGCTAGATAAAAGACAGCTAACCATCACCATCACCACCATCTCTTGAGCTACTATTTCACCAACTAATAATGGGAGTGATCATTACTTATAACGCCCTCATGGCTAACGGGTCGAGAATGTGTGGCGAGTCGGGGATTAAAACCCGCTTCCTTCAGAGTTTGAGCCAGGTGATATAACCACTTGGCCATGGAGGATCTAATTAGTAACTCCTTTGATAGGATTTGATATAATTTTTGGTTTACCGTATAAATTATATTTGATCTGATTGAAATTAGGATTTGTTATTAATTTTGACGTTAATTTTAGTTTTATAACTAGGTTTATCTCCCTGTGATCCGTTCCGCGCTCGTACAGAGGCAAGTCTACGGATTTACAACGCTAAAATAAGGGGTTCGATCCCAATCAGTGGACTCAGCAGATAGCCTGTTGTGGCTTTGCTATAAGAAAACACAATATACACACCATGATCGTTTTCCTGCTGTACCTTAAAGGCGTGTTAACATCATTGAAAACGCTTGTGCTTTATTCTACACTCGAAGCAAAAGTATCCATGAATATACAACATCTAAGAATAAACAATTACAGATTTTTGCCCACACCATTAAATTGCCGTATAATGGTGTCAATAAGAACATTGTCTATTATCCCAGTGGTCAGCTATCATTTTGACCAAAAGAACCGAAGGACTTGGTTCCTATGATGAAGAACGGAAGTTCTTTGTCATGTATACCGTACCTTAAAAGTTTCCAAAAACCAGGCATTCCCACACTAGGCCCATTTATTGAGGAGAAAACCAGCCAGCCGTTATCATCGTAACAGACAAAAATCCGTTGCTGAGACCAGGACTATTCCAGTCTGCTTAAAGCTGCTCGGTTGAGCGAAATAATTACTTCGTTATAAGACACACCGAAACTCCTCTCTTCTGATAAAAGTTTCCGTGTTTTTGAGCTCACCCGATTATTCTTCCAAACCCTGCAGTCTATCATAAAGCCCACCCGGTTTCACTTGCTTCCTTTTATCTGTGCGTATTTGAAATTGACAGATCTAATGACAAAATACTACGATAAACAGAAGACAACTAAAAAGTGTCAGTGTTGGAGACCAACAACTGTACACAGTTTTAGTGCCTTTGGATAAACGTAGCAAACATTTATTTTATTTTCTCGAGAACATATTAAATATTAGAAAGAACTGATTGCAGATTGGTCTAGCTGGCGAAACGTTGTGAATATAAAAATATTTTTATAAAACTTTATTAATTAATAATTTCTACCACTTCTACTCTTTTGTTGTCGTAACAATGAGTACATTGTTGGATTTATAGTTACAATTGTATCTTTAATTTGCTGTACTAACTGCACATGTATAAATTCCTAAAACAGGATGAAACACCAACTTAAACTTATGCAAATGGATATTATAAGCCACACAACTTATAAAAGAAATTAAACGTTAGTTAGGTTTTTAAAACACCCAAAAACCCACATCAAACGTTCTAAAATACAGTATTTACGGTATTTGTACGAGCTGTAACAACAAACATGCAGTGTCAGTTTAAATACATCACGGTGAAATGTTCTGAGTGTAGTTCCTAGAACGAAATAAATAACGAAAGTCTGAAAAATTGTTGTTTCTGTGAATATAAAACATAATATCCCACCTTTTTAAATTGAAAACTGATTCTAATTCAGATCACACACACACATACATCACCAGTCTAGACGTGCTGCCATCTCTTGAAGAGAACACTTATTATAATTTGTTTTTCTGATAATATAAGCCTACGAATTTAAACTTCGTAAAAGTTGTTTGGGTTTTCAAAGAGGAATTTTCACAGGATTTTACCCAAGTTTCGAAAGAAATATTCATTTTTTTCTACCACTGATACATTTTACAATTAGGGAAGAAGAAATAAAAAAACGCTTCCTTTAATCAAATTATTATTTCGTTTACCACAATAAACATTTTTTTATTACTAAGTTTGTTATATTTCAGTTTTAGGAATAAGTGTTTTCTTATATCAGAGCCACATCGGGTTATTTGCTGAGTTCATCGATGGGAATCGAACCCCTAATTTTAGCGTTGCAAATCCGTAGATTTGAGTTTTAGAATGATCGATAAAACTTTCGCGTCGCGATTAATTTATTGCTAATAGTTGTCAACATTTTAAGCGTAACAAAATGTGACCCGATTTACAAGAAAATGATTCACTTTTGTAAAGTTACATTTGACGTTTTGTGAAAAATCTGGGCATGATTTTTGGATCCGGTGTACAGGAATTACTGTAGAACACGTAAAACATTCCAGACAATAAAACCTTCCCAGGCCTGTGTAACAGCTACACGTATGTTCTATACGAACAAGATATAAATAAAAATAGTTTTAATAAATGTCAGCTTCTTCATTCAATACATAAACAGATGAAGTATGTTCAAATTTTGTTTGTTTTTCAAAATAGACGTTTATGAATATTAACACATTTATGAACTGAAAGTAAGTTTTAATTATCAATTTATTTTTTATTTTTTTACACTCAGGCACATACTACTCTTTGTGAAACAATAAAATTTGTATTAAGTTTCATAGCTTGGAATTTCATCTGACACGGAAACCATACAAATACATTTTGTGAATCAAACCTTACAAATAATTATTGGAATTTTCTTTCACATAACTTTTGTTTACCTAAGCATATAACAGCAACTAAATAGAGGTAATCATTATTACTGAATACCTACATTATTTCCTGTTCTACATCCACCCTCCCCCCGTACATCAGCGGTAAATATGAGGGGATATAAGATTAAAAATTGAGTTTTAATACACGCGATATGCACAGCATAAACATCCCATTGTGTAGCTTTGCGCTTAGCAATAAATAAAATTTCTTATTTAATGATTTATTACATTTAACTGACACTTTAATACACGTTTACACTTGTTTCGTATAACCGATTGTAACTGAGAACGTAAATAAATGTTAATAAAACAAACTGATATCAGTATATTATTATTTTGAAATGCACAGGTTTAACAGCAATAATCAGATAATTTTGTTTTGACTGAAAAGGCGAGCATGTTCCGTAAAGGATTTCCAACCCGCAGAGAAAGAGTTAAGTGCGCTGTTAGCGGACCATGCTTGTTCCTAAACATATAAACAAAGAACAGATATGTTTATCGCGTCATGGCTGTCCTCTGAACGTCTAATAGCTACCATCACTGACATCAACAGTCCATCACTGACATCAACAGTTGTCCTGCTCTTCCTTCACTGTGCCATTTAGCGATCGTTCTAATTTTTTCCAATGTCCTAGCACGCTGCCCAGTGGCGAGCGTGCTAGACTGTAGAACGTGATTCGCGTATCATTGCCGAAAAAAAAAAGGAAGAAATCGTACTCCAAAATTTGGAGCAGTGGGTGCGTTATAAGGGTGACGATCAAAACCTATTATTTCAATACTCCGTACAAAAAAAAACAACTTTTTTTTTAACCCTCAACCATTCCTTCCATCATTGTTTTTATTTTTCAGGCAAGTCCCGATTCTTCTCGTGATGTTTCCTGAATGGGTTAATTCGTCAAGGAATCTTCTCTCATGCGCTTTCTTTTGAAGCACCCCAAAATTCGGTTTGGTTTCAGTTTACAATTTTCCCAGCACTCTATTACAGTAAAAAATATTCAAAACGTTTCAGTCTCTTTTCATCACACTTCCGTAAACTAACATCCAACTTTCTCAGTCACACCTAGATAGATAGATAAATGTTTATTAAATCCGTTATATACTCGATATTATTTTTACTTAAATACTTTAGCTGTAAAGTTGAACCGACTTAAATCTGTAATTTTAGCTCAATATCGCAAATTTTGTAGACAAAACTAGTTTTCACCCAGACGTATTATTCGCTGATGGTTTTTATCGCACGGCTACGAGTTGGTGATTATAACTCTATTCAGAAAACAAAAAGCTTAATCTGAAACACAAAAATCGATCAGATTAATAATGCTTCACGGGACTATATAGTTCTGTACATTAAATTACATGTGTGTCCAAGTAGGAAAAGTTATGGTGACGTTCTTTATGCGTCTGAGAGTAGAGGGCTGGTTTTAGCTTGTATATATGCGACGGTAAACCCGCCCTACGCTTGTAACTGACATATTTACATCTTAATCATGAGTAATTTCATTGTCCCTGATTTTGCTACCAAAGCCACTACTCCCAAGTCGTGCGCTGTCATCAACGTAGTCAACCACGAAACTCGCGAGGGAAGGGGGGGTCAACAGTTTCCAAATCGATTTCTCATTCGTAGCACTGACGGTGTATTTCTCGTTCAGAGTTTTGAGTTGACGTCATTCCTTCGTGGGCAGGTCGTTCAGAAGAATAAGTCGATCAATCAGCCAATGGGCTTCAGCCGTTTAACATGTGGAGAAGAGAACAAGGCTTTGTTTCCATTAAACGTGTATAACCGAACCTAGTCTGTAGTCGTATGGTTAACAGATCCTAAACAGCATGCACAGTTCATCATTGTCCCTTGTTATGTTATACGAAATGCAACATTGTGCATGTAAAGGCTTTATAATCCTTAGCTAAAGACACAACAGAAACTTGTTACTGTCTAATTCACCATTCTACGACCAACTTGGTAAACTGACAACAGTGGTAACACTTCGCTACTGACTTCCGTTGCCAGACCGTGAAAATTAGTTTGTTTAGTTGATAAAGACTTTACGGGAAGAAACAAACCAATCTGTGCTCGTTAATAAGTAGTAAGTCTAAAACTAGAACTAAAGCCAGAGGTTACAAAACTACCTCGAATAATAGAGGAGGTCACACGACCCTACAGTTTATTTAAAAGCAATAACATAGCATAAACTGTGTTGTTTAGTTCTATTGTTTCCTGTTACACATTAAATTAATACGAAACACTGAAGAAGAAATTAACAGTTAATATATTTGTGTATCTTTACCAAATGTTATTTATGTGTTTTTTGTTGTTATTTTGTGCTGGTAAACAACAAACATCCGATATTACATATCTTTATCCTTAAGAAAATACTCAGAATGATTTCCACAATTACCACAACCCTAAACAAAATATCCAACATGCTGAGAAGTTTCGCTTAGATAAAAGTTACCAAAGAAATAGTTTGATATATTGATACAATCTGGTAAAATGTGTATCTAAACAAGAACTGTAATATTCTTCCTTAATAGACAACTCTGAACAAGCTACCCCCCCCCAGTCTGTGGACACGTACCGATAAAACCGGGTTTCGATACCCGTGGTGGGCAGAACACAGATAGTCCATAGTGATGGTAGGGCTGAAAATGACATTATACCTCATATTGTGGTTTTCTTTTTTCAAGAAATTTTGATGAAATGTTAAAAACGTTTTGAAATAAATCGTCCCTTCTTAAGCTATGTGAATATTTTAAGACAGGCTGTTAAGTTGATGAAGAAAAAATAATAAAGGTCTTTGTTCACATTAGTTAAATATCAACTAGTAATACGTCAGATTATCAACTAGTAATACGTCAGATTAAAACTGATTATGGCGTTTCAACCTTTAAATTTAAAAATACAAAACAAATTCCGGGTCTTGGATCCAGCAAAAAGTTAACACTAATTAGACCATTATGTAGCGATAGTTAACAGATTTTTTTGTATTTAAAAAGAGAAACACTGTTAGCTTGTATTCATTATTTATTATCGATGTTGTTCGCACCTAAACACTGTTTTTGTTTGGAAAAAACAAACGTATAAATTGTTGAAACTAAATTATCAAATCAGAATTCTGTCTGTACTTGCATTTATCTAACTTTAGTTATGTCTTGTCCCGCTGAAATATAAATGTCAGATTTCTCGCACGGTCACTGCGCTTGGGCACAAAAGAACGAATTTGTATTATTATCTTAAGTTATTGCCTCATCCCCGTTTGTGTTTGTTTTTTTTTTTTTAAGTAGCTATGTTAATAAACAAAGGAAACATTCTTGAAGAGTCTCCCCTGCTGGAAACGAAAACACAAAACACTGAAGTCGCTTGTCTTCTGATGGAATCTTTAGGGAGAAACCTTTTATGCAGAACGTTTCATATTCCCTGGGTTCCTATGGTTACGATCTCGGTTAAGGACCACTTAACTGACACCTCCTTTCATCTCTCTCTTTCTTCTCACTGTGACGTCAGCAGTTTTTATACCAGGTTACATAGTTTGGGAAGCTCTGAATGGTCCGAAAGATTAGACGAGCACTATAAACACTGTTGCGCTACCGCGTATTACTTACATGAACACGGGTTAAGTGCTTAGGTATAAGTGTCACGAAGGAAAACTTTGGAAGTGAAAGACCATCTGTAAGATATTGGTGCAGGCGCTCATAGTTGCTTTTAATGTTTTACGACTCGTGTTAATTAGTACGGCTTCATGTACATTAGATCTTATGAAACAAGGGCATATGATTAATGCATTGGTGGTGAAATCAAATCGATACTGTGATGGAAAAAACGAATTACAGTCGTTGTTTAAACAGTTCATAACTTCACTTTGCAATCTTATTAACCTTCGAATATGATTCGCTCATCTGTGCTGCGACACACCGCGTTCAAAATTTTGAATTGTGTGAAATATCACGAGGAACCGACCATCTGCTCCATTTTGTTTTAGGCTTAGAGATAATTCATAAAAAGGTACAGTATACTTAAGTGTGAAACCAATGTACTCAAATCTTTAACGTAAATACGACGCATTTCCATAAAATAAGATTGTCCTTGATATATCTTATTTAAACATGAGATTGTTTATTTTTATTCTGTTATATATACTTGTTTGTTTGAAGTTAAACACAAAACTACACAATGGGCTGTCTGTGCTTTGCCCACCACGGGTATCGAAACCCGAAAGTCCACAGACACACTGATGTGCCACTAGGAGTGAGGTGTAATTATATGTTATATTACGCATTATAAATTGTTGAATCTGTTTTCCAAGCAGAGAAAATAACAGTCAACGCTGGGGATCCCAGTAAATAGACATGGTCTAACCCTGTAAGTAAACACGATTCGTTAGCACGCCCTCAAGTGGAAACAAAATATTACTGCTAAATCGTTCTGACTCGTTTCTGATTTGGTAACATTACTCTGCTAAGTATCGAACGTAGAACACTGCCAACGTGACGTCACAGCGCTTTCTTGGCGAGAAAACTCTTTCGTCCTCTGTCTAACTTTCACAGGCAAACTATACTAAGTCGTAAGTCCACACAATCAATCTTAACGTCCCTTCCTTATATCAAACCATACCCTAATGTACTAAGTTTAATATGCTTCATTAATTTGATGAGATATGACATAGACCTTGAACATCGCCAAGACCAAAGTTAACTCCTGATATCGGAGTATCACGCGGAAAGGTTTTAATTAAAAACAGTCTCGTTAATGTTTTCTATTAAACGAATCAGGTCGTCTGATCGTGAGAGTTTACGAATTAGCAGTTAGGATCAGGAGTCTATAATTTGATAGGATGACTTATCATCGAAATATACGGTTCTGCTTTAAAAATTGAATCCAATCTCAATTGTACCGAAGGTAGAATTTCGACCTAAATATGCTTCTGCTTTTCTCTACTGTCTCGTCATTACAAAACGAACGATTATTGTAACCAAAGACGAAAATATACACAAAACACTATTGAATAATAGCATGTTTTTTTTAGATTAATTATCGATGTCTAACAGAAGTGGTAAATGTGTAATGTTAATGACCAGAAAACTAATTTTATTGTTCATTTCAGTCCACGTTTCTCTCGTTCACATATACGTCTCTGACTTTTTAAAGAATAGACGTATACTTTCGTAACCCAAGCCACACATCTACTAAGCAACTTAATTATTTTTATCCATATTTTACCTCGATGTTATTGACATTATCCATTGTAAACTGAATAGATACGTGGTTTCCAATAACCAACAGCAACTACTAGCATAAATTGTGTGTAATACTATGTAGTACATGTACTGTAATGTGCCATTGCATGACTCAACAAATATAATACGTGCTTGTCATAATATAACTAGCTTTATATCACAGTACGAACTATTAGCTACAGTACTTTATCGAAGATTTATAGAAAATACTGATGAGGCTCAAAATAAACGAACTAATATTTTTAAACCATACAAAGAAAAGATTTTGACAAATTGTTAACTAGTTGAACTTCGTACAGAATTCTCATAAAATTACTTAGCGTAACATCAATTAAGTAAATACTAATGATAATTATTGCTGATTGTACCAATGAAACCCAGGACACATTAATCTGTGATCACCTGAAATACTCACCAGGAGGCGCTATGTGTTGAATGTGGTCAGTACTCATAGTTTACATCCTTGGGATGACGTGATGCAGACAACGTAAGAAGACTGTCCATTGTGAAACGTGTCTATGTGTTATTGGACGGCTTCGGTCAATTATATCAATCTAACGAGCACTTCACAACACACAATAACCCTGAGCCAAATATTAAGCAAACTATCTGGCATTATATCATAGGGTATAAGGATTTACAACGCTAAAACCAAGGGTTCGATTTTTCTCGGTGTACTCAACAGACAGCCCGATGTGGCATTGCTATAAGAAAACAAACAGTTATACGGTATCATGTCGGAAACTGTTTGTCAGTTGTCTATTGCGTCATTCCTAGGATGCAGACCTTCACTTAGATAAATTGGGACTATATCGAATAGTCAGTGCCCACTGGTGACCTTTTGTGTTGAACACTGATCTATACTCCTCATTGGTATATTCACATCTCTGTGATGAATAGGGTTAAAGTTTTGTTGATGTTTGAACAAGCAAAGAAACTTTATAATAACACTGTATTTTTATTAACCAACCATTAACTGCTTACTCTGTTGCTGTTGTTAATATTTCAAGTCTTATTGGTTAGCTACTTTCCCTTTTATTCTACTAATATGCTCACGTTCTATTTTTAATTTACTTTATACAATAACTCTTTTAATTTTTTATCATCGTTATTTTTTTTGTAAATTTTTCAGAAAACGAAAATAAAAGTTTTTAGACCAAGAACAGACTCACATAGTCAAAATTTACCTCTGACCCTTCAATTATCGAGGCCGAAAAACGGAGAGCATTATTAGTTCCGCTTCGGTGGAGATCCGCCCACAGCTAGGCCTAACTCTCGTTCGTTGTGGCTTCCCGAGTCTGCAGTCGTCACCAAAGATGCCACACAAAGGTAAACATGATAACTGCATGGTGTTTTCTGATGTCTTAGTTTGTGCATTTATAAAGGTTGTCACACTCTAGCCTTAAGGAGTCAAAAGAACATTGATACTGGTGTGATGGTAGTTTCGTTCGCATTAAACACTGTCGACGTACGTGGTGGCAATATGGTCCATATAAAACACAATTCTTAATGTAGTGGTATTTTCGTCTGTACGAAACACAAAATCATTCTTGATATAGTGGTACTTCCGTCCGTATAAAACACAAAGAACACTGGATACGATGGTACTTTCGTCCGTACAAAACACAAAGATCACTGAATACGATGGTACTTTCGTCCGTACAACACACAAACTGATTCAGTGAGCACAGCATTGAAGGTATTCCATTTTCTTAAATGCAGATGTGAACGAAATAAAACCAGCCTTTAGTTCCTGCGTCAAAATGAAACATCTAACTTTTCAATGTAGGTCCCACATGTTGCACAGTTCAGCACAGAGGAGAGAGGGGATTAAAGAAACAGAAAAACGAACAGTGTTGAATCGAGACCTTTCAACATGGGGGATTATGACGTAAAGCTGGAAAGAAATTATTAGTATTAAAATTCAACAAAACGGAAAATACTGTATTTCAGAGGGGATTTTTGCGAAGAGGAAAATCCACCGTCGCCCCTTTAATTCGTCACTGTATACAAATAGACAATTAATTAATGGCGTGGTTGACCAATAATGTTGATCAACCACCAATACCAGTTATTACATGCACTTGTATCCAAACACTGAAAACATAGTTGCCCAATCCACAATAACATTTTCTTCAAAGAAATCTAAATACTTAAAAGCAAGTACATTTTTACACGTGTGAAATAAACGCAAAGCCTTGTATACGATATAATACAAAAACAACTTTTTAATCATTTTGTATACTGGTTATATATTATAATCGTTTGTCTCGCCTAAATCGTAAAAACGTTTACTTACGTATTGCGCTCGAGAGCCAATATTTTGTCAAGAGAGAAAACGAAACTCGTCCTTGTATGTAAAGCACACGTCTTAAGACCAAGGTTCTCACGTAAGGCATCCGAAACCAATACGTCCGACCGTCCAAATGTGACTCTATTTTATGGCATTCGATCACACATGAATATTGTATATGTATTTACCGAGGGTCTGCGTGTATATCATATCGTTGCAAATAGAACTGCGTGTATTTACGTACAAGAAAGCCGTATTGATATCACACAATGTGAATGTATATATTATTTAGTCATTTTCTAACATCTACCATTGTTGTTTGGGCGCGTTTTCAAAGGACTGCTCGAACAGTAGTTGCTAATATTTTCATTCAATATTTCTGAAGAACATTTTAATCCGCTGGGGAGCAAATCCCACATCAATAGAACCGAATTCGTGTTTTTCTTTTTTCTGGGGGAAGGAGGGTAAATATTGAGAAAAGGCTAATTTTTGTCTACTTTCAAGAGTGGTCACCTGCACTAAGCTTTCCTGTGTGTAACACAGCTCAAACAATGTTATTGTCAAATAGAAACGTTCTTTTTAATTTTCGATGCTATTAGTTTGCGCATAGCAGGCTATTCTTTGCGCTGTTGTGGAGGTTGGACCACAATTGGATTTCAAGAAAAATTAAGCACCGAAAAATAGACAGGACTACATATATGGATGCATTGTATGCCATGTTCAAATCCCTTCGTAAATGTCTGTTTGTAAAGGAATATGTAATCCTGTTATATACAGATAAGCGAAAGAGACACGTAAGCAAAGTAAAGAAACGTACTATATCTCCCAGCATGGTAAGGTTAGTCGAGATTTTTAACGCCCCTTTCTTACTGCGCGTGCTTCTATGAACTTTATCATCAGTCATACGCGCCCATGATGGTTTCCAGCGAACACATTCTCAGTGCGCGGTTCTTCCAGTAGCTCGTGTCTCGTGCACCTCGTGCTGTACATGGAGGACTATGTCTAGATGGGCATTCACACCATTGAAGGTGAGATTTTAACGAGATCTGTTTTACGTGTAACCAAGTTTTTGGTTTTATTGTATTACGAGAAATATTTAGTTTCGAGTAAAAAAAAAAGTCAATGAATTTTCAATTGCAACACTTAGACATATTCTTATGTCACTAGTTTCTATATTAATAATTCACACGCACGTGCTATCGATCCTAAATGTTTGCACCTCTCTTTAAGATTGAAACTGTTTCTCGTACACATTTAGAATTCATTAAATCACAACAAATATCACTTCATGACAGGAGTACCAGCACACTAAAATAACCGTTAATAAACCACTTGTCACTTGGTCTATTGTGTTTATGTATATATAACAAATCAGAGAAAATTATTCTAACTTTCAAAGAGAAGTCCTTCCTACACGTGTTAAAGTACAGAATGTAAAATAGGCTAAAGTTTAAAAATTCAACTTTTCTTCGAGTTAAAGGGCTTTAGCAGGCAAAAGCAATATCAGACAGCACGTAACGAAGTACGAACAAGGTAGAGAAATCTCAATACATATGCATAAGTATCAATAAATTTTTTTTTTCTTATGAAAGCACCTTAACGTGTCTATTTCTAGATAAAGTGGAAGCTGGTAAATGTTTATTTAAACACAATAGGCTGATTTAATAAGTGTTTACTTGCTTCTTTATTCGCCGTTTCTCTGAGTCAGTTTCTTCGTGCGTTGTTATGCTTAGCTTTCAACCTTGTATTCGAATATATGTTATTGGCTTAAACATTCGGAACACAATGTTCGTCTTATGAAACAGCCAATAACCATTCTGTTAGTAAGCTTTTCCTTGTATCAGTTTCTAATAAACCGATTCACATTTGCTCACACGGATATCACAATTAAGTTTATGTTATAAGGTATGGTTTGTTTGTTTTGAATTTCGCGCAAAGCTACTCGAGGGCTATCTGCGCTAGCCGTCCCTAATTTAACAATGTAAGACTAGAAGGAAGGCACCTAGTCATCACCACCTACCGCCAACTCTTGGGCTACTCTTCTACCAACGAATAGTGGGATTGACCGTCACTTTATAACGCCCCCACAGCTGAAAGGGCAAGCATGTTTGGTGCGACGGGGATTCGAATCCGCGACCCTCAGATTACGAGTCGAACGTCTCAACCTAATTGGCCATGCCGAGCATAAGGTATGGTTAATTCGTAACCAGTGCCTTTTTTACTAAATTAACCAGGAAATGAAAATTTCATTATTAGAATGGTTTGCCTTTTTTTTTTTAATTCAGTAGTATACGCTTTACGCGAGTCAAATTTGCTAAAATCATTTTCATTAAACGTTATTGGTTCACTAATTATCGAAATTAAACAATTACGTTTTCCATTAGCGCTTCAAAATGATATCATGTGATTTATATTAAGGTTAACAAAATTAAAAAGGCACTTGAGATTCACATCTCGTTTAAGTATTTGCTTAATATGTGCCCTATCATGCTACCTTGCACACCTACCCGACGTCTGAGATTCACTTAATTTTGATAGCATGTAATATTCAAATTCGGAGCTCAATCCCTGCAGTAGCACTGCGACAATAGCTCATCATGCAACTTTACAGAAGAAAATAAGCGAACGAAACAAACCAAAATAATAGCTAATAGTTACATTGGTTAGAGTCTCTTAGAAACTTTATAATTTACCTTTTTATTATTAAGAATAGCCAGACTTTTTATTTATGAATTTACATGTTAAAAACCCATCACAACTGAGTAGCTATAGGAATTCTTAATAAAGTTTAATAGGCCTTGAACATGTTTATAAATCAGGTTAATACAACTTGAACATGTTTATAAATCAGGTTAATACTACTTGAACATGTTTATAAATCAGGTTAATACTACTTGAACATGTTTATAAATCAGGTTAATACTACTTGAACATATAGTCCTCAGTGGACAGAACGAAGGTCGCCCATTGTATAGTTTTGCGTTAGGAAAAACACAACAACTGACCATTTACGGTCATTTTCCAAATACATGTCGGTACATTAATGATGAAATGACAGTGAATTATATTTTTCTTTTTTAAGTAATTAAAAAAGATGATTAGGAATAAATAAAAGTGAGTTTGTTTAAAAACTGTATAATAATAGTAATGCCTGCAAAATATTAATTTTAAAATAATCATAACCAGTAAAATAAAACCGAACTCAATCATTATTATTTTCTCTTCACACAAACAATTATATTAAAGAATCATTTCTTGTTTTTCAGAGATCAGAAACTGTAATTATTGGCGCGTTTAACATCACTTGTCCTTTTTTTTTACAATCCGAAAACCTATATGATAAACTTTAAAAAAAACGTTGATAACAGTCTTTCTTCTTAAAAGGACTATTTGTGGACATTTTTTTTTCCTGAGAGCAGAACCGTCTTATAGTGCTCTTAACCAATGAAGAAGGATTCTGTGAATCAGTGTTCATTCTTCAGGCTTCCGCATGAAGTTAACACTAAATATTTCGTAGCGTAATTACTTGCAACATTTAGTACCTTCCCAAAACTATATTTAATTGTATTTGAAGTTAAAGTAAAGATTTCGATTTTAAAGGACTTTGTTATTTATTTTGATATCATTGAATAATGGGTACTAGAGCTGACTAATTATCCTGATCCTTACATTTTTTGATGTTACAGACTTTTTGTGCGAGTATACATCCTTTCAGTCTATATATTATTTTAAAAAACAACAACTTTGTTTGAATTTCGCGCAAAGCTGTTGTTGTTGTTTTTTGAATTAAGAACTAAGCTACAGAATGGGTTATCTGCGCTTTGCCCACCATCAAAACCCTGTTTTTAGCGTTGTAAGTCCGCAAACATACCGCTGAGCCACTGGTGGACTCGCGCAATACTACAATAGGACTATCTGCGTTAGACGTCTCTAGTTTAGCAGTGTAAGAGTAGATAGAAGGAAGGTAGTTAGTCATCACCAGCCACTGCCAACTCTTGGGCTACTCTTTTACCATTGAATAGTGGGATTAACCGATACATTATAATGCCCACACAGATGAAAGGGCGAACATCTTTAGTGTGATGGGGTTTCGAACCTGCGACCCACAGATTGGGAGTCGAGCACCCTAACCACCTGGCCATGCTGGGCCTTTTAAAAAAGTAATAATACTTAGGATCTATGTCTGATATTTATGTTTATGCTATATTTATGTTTATATTATTTTTATGTTTATGTTATATTTATGTTTATATTATTTTTATGTTTATGTTATATTTATGTTTATATTATTTTTATGTTTATGTTATATTTATGTTTATGTAATACTTATGTTTATGTTATATTTATGTTTATGTAATACTTATGTTTATGTTATATTTATTTCATTTAGTTAAGTTTCAGTGACCTGAAACGATTTGAGCTAATCTCATTTTCTTTCTTGAGGACTGAGAGTCACCTAGTGGTTAGCGTGAATCTTTGGGTCAATAGTTCGAGTTCCGTTCCTGCAACATTGCATTTCTGACGTTGGGAATGTTGGTTTTGTTATAAGAGTGACAGTAAAAATCCAACGATTTGATTAGCTGTCTTTCCTTCAGTTTATAAATTCACAATTAGGAATACCTAGCACAGATTGCCCTTCTGTAGCTTCTCACAAATATCTAAGACAAACATTTTCTGAGTCATACAAAAAACAACAGAAACATATCCTTTTCTACTAAGTAATCTCTGAGTTGTTGAATTAGAACAGTAAAATGTGAGATCCGATTCCCCGCGATAAACGGAATGCTAATGGCTTATTGTGTAGCTTTACGCTGAAACAAAGAACGCCCTAACAAAGTAAATCATCAAACTTTTGAAAGAAGTCATGAGTTATATTTTTCAGTATCTGAAAAAGCATGACAAACTTTTCCATAACAGTTTATATTTTATGAAACTACGTGTTTAGTTGTTAGGTTTAATCTTCATTTAAATAATTCAACATAATATTTTTTGTGGTTATAAATCCTTAACACTAAGTTGGTTGTATCTTAACATTTTTCAATAAATTGAATAATAATTGTTCTTAAAATGCAAATAACAAGTTTCATTGAACATGAGTTAAAACATTTTTTGTGTGTGTGTGTGTGTGTGTTGTGAAACATTTTAGTCGACTTTTACTTGTTCGTTGTGAAAAAAAAACTTGTAATATAGATGATTGTTAAGAGTACATTTTGTTGAACTAGCTTTTCATGAGTTCTGGTGTTTCTAATTATTTTCTATTAAAAGTAACGTATTTTCAAAAACTTTATTCATTTATATAACTTTAGGCTAATTTTTTGTTTATTAATTTGTTTGCGCTCAAAGATAAGGTCTTGGGTAAATATTCAGCTTTCGTGGACATATCATTGGCATCAGCTCAAAGTATTATACAGAAACAATAATTTAGCAGTTATGAATGTATGTCAGTCAAACGTTATTTTATAACAAATGCGTCAGACATAATTATTACATATTACGGTTTATTGCCCTTTTAAGAGAAATATAATTAATTGATAACACAAATAATTATGAATTGTGTTAAAGATTTCGACTTGTTTAACTTCAACAGTTCAAGTTTTATTGTGTTTCCGAAATGTCTTCCAGAGCTGAATTATGTAGTAAAATATAAAGAGAGAGAAGGGTAAATGGAAGGTAAAACGAAAACTATATTTTATGATATTGTTTAGCCTTTTGGTAAATTAACAGAAAGCCCCTGTAGATTATGTTAAAGTATTTAATCCTTATGGTTAGTTGTCACAAAAACTGCTAGAAGCAACTTACGTTTGGGGCTTGACGTGCGAGACTAAAAAAATTCTTGCGAGAAGATTAGGCCTACATATATATGACCCATAACATGCGAATGGACAAGAAAGCTTTCTATTGGCTGTACATTAAGTACATATAACTGACGCCTTTTGTCGTGTCTGCACTTTTTTAGATTTTGACCCGTGTCGTCCCGGCCCACTTCGCCAGTCGTCTGTCTCAGATCCAGGTTAGTTCGATAATGACATTTTCTTTTACATATTTTTGGGATTGTAAAATATTAAACAATATTTTGTTACTCAAATGAAAATATTTACAGACTGGTTTATCTTTTTTTTTTTATTACGTCTAAGAGATAACGTGTTTTTCAGAACGAAAATGACAGCCACGTAGATTAGACGCAGCTTCACAAGTAGGCCTAAACAGTAATTCACACGTAATACAAGTGGTATCTCGTGTTATTGTTTATTTATTTCTAAAATCACATGATTTTGAAATGTGTTTAATTTATAACGATTTGAATGATATCCGATTATTTGGGAATTTACTTAACGATTTTATCTTCATTTGAAAGGATTGAATATTGTAGACATGTTTTCCCGAATAAACCACAAGGTCTGAAATGCTAGTTATGGCCATAAAGGTCTAACACTAAGAAAATTACCAAAGTACAATATAATAAGTTTTCAAAACATATTCGGATAACATTTTAAAAGGTGACTTTGGCTTTGATAACATAATTTTTATAAGAGATTAACTGACAGTGTAATAGTTCTTGCTTTATATTCGTGTGTTAACTAAGTTTTAGCGAAGTAATTTTCTCAAATTTTTTCGGGAACATATACTTTTCTTCAGTATATGAGAGCTAAGTTTCATTAAAATTCTTCTTTTGATGAACTACGTTCAGTGTTTACATACAACGCTAAGGCTTTTATTTTTTCTAGTTTTAGCATTAATCAGTGAATGAATATCAAACCAACTACACTCAAAGTTCTTTTTTTTCGGGGGGTAAACGAGTACAATTGATGAATTATCATGAACAAGTTATTTTGACAAGTGGACAATATAGGACTTCAGCCAGTGATAAAGATTCTTAACTTATTATAAACATAAATGTCTTTCTCTCCATGTATTTTTTATATTTTTATTTTACAAATTGGCCAAACAATTAAATTCACAAAGTTCAGTTGCTTAAAGAGTGTAGTGTATTTGATGTAATGCTACGTACATTGTCCCGGCATGTCCCCACGTAAATTAGACGCAGCTTCACAAGTAGGCCCAAAATTGTAATTAATACGTTACACAAGTGGTATCTCGTGTTATTGTTTATTTATTTCTAAATTCACATGCTTTTGAAATGTGTTTAATTCATAACGATTTGAATAATCCGAGGGTCGAGGGTTCGGATCCCGCTCGCACCAAACATGCTCGCCCTTTCAGCCGTGGGGGCGTTGTAATGTGATGTTCAATCTCAGTATTCGTTGGTAAAAGAGTAGCGCAAGAGTTGGCGGTGGGTGGTGATGACTAGCTGCCTTCCTCTAGTCTTACACCACTAAATTAGGGACGGCTAGCATAGATAGCCCTCCAGTAGCTTTGCGCGAAATTCAAAACAAAACCCACTATATTTTTTTTGTTAGAGTCTTGCTGCCTCAGCACTAAGTGCAATAAAAAGGGTCACATGAGTTTGTATTGATTCCACAGGAGTCGTGATACTGTATTTGATTTAATGTTCCATTTCTTGTACCAGTTTTGTTACGTTAACAGTGTAAGAAAGGATACAACAAGAGCTTGTGTTGACACTTGTGCTCTAAACAAACGAGCAGAAAATTTAGGTTAAAAACAAAATATTTTATTAATCCTGTTTAAATCAATTTCACACACAGAAAAAGAGATTTTTCCACCATGAGCAAATATTAGCTTTTTAGGTTTTAAATTGTGAATTAACTGTTTCTGGGTTTTTTAAATGGAATCCCGCTAGCTATTTAAACGCTCCCCCCAACCTCAAATACGTAACAAAAATATCCTAAATATTGCTATTAAACTGTTAATTTAACATTAAAAATGAGTAATATCATTCTTCTAATACATTTCAACATCGGTTGATACGACCGTTGTAACAGACAAAAACATACAATTGCTTAATATACTGCTACATGTGGACACTATATATTGAACAATACACGTACATAACAAGTCAGCTTTTAGGTTTAACGTTACTTATAACAGAAATGTTTATATAATTTTATGATATACGAAACAAAACGTGAACGAAGGTCTTAAAATTTTAAACACTGTTCATCAGAAATTTCGCTTTTACATCAGTTTCAAGGTTTTCATAAGCTAACTGTAACTTATTGTCACATTTGTTTCGTATATGTTGTGCGTGTGTGTGTACTTGTAGAGTAAATCTTAAACCAGTAAGATATCACGTTTCGTGACGTCATACGGTCATCAGAATTTGTTAGCCAATTCTCGACGTTTTTCTCAAATTACATTAACACAACAAAGTAATTACATCGAATAGGATACGTTTTAGAGTGTTATTGTTTGGAATCACATGTTACAGACTTGGTGAAGTTTTCCAGGCGTTAATAGCCAGTAACGTATAATTTCCCCAACCTACTATACCTATGGTTACTGTCTGCTCAACTAAGTTTGAAACAAATTAGGGGAATATTTATGAAGTTGGCAGAAAAATATATGATATGATTAATTGTAAATAATAATGTGATTTATATCAGTGCTTAGCAGAAGGAAAGTATAGAAGTCTGAGGGTATTTGTTTGTGGGAGTCGGATGAGGCCAGCAAGTAGAAAAAAAAAAAAAGTCCAATCAGAAATGATGGTCCCTCGAATATTCTTGAATATCTATTGTTAGAAATGACGGCATAACTAGAAGTATCACCCTTTGTAACAACAATTGTACGACGCGCCGGGAACTTTCACGCGCTGTTCCGTCGCTGGCTACACGTGTTTATGTGCCGCCTATATTCAACCCTGAAGCGAGCGCTGTTTCGCGGGCACTTTCCATTGTTCACAACAGCGGCTTTCTCAAAACCAATTTTAATCTATCTTTAGCATTGACAGAAGATATCTTTATTGAATCGTTTTACCCCTCCTCAATGAACTTTGTGATGTTTTAGGTCGTTGTTTAATTGGTTCTAAGATTATCGCTTTTATTAATTCTTTCTGAAGCGAAGTTGCCTCATAGGAATCGGCGTTCGTTCAGCTCATGATTGAGAGACCCGCTTTATTGGATTTACCGTGAGTGGCCTATTAAATTAACTACTATAAAAGCAAAATATTTCACACTAGCATTTTTCAACCTAACAGAAACTATATGGAGTAACTTAGAATTTTAAAATCTTTTCAACATATTTATATCTAAAAAACACACACAAACGTTTTAAAATTATTAAATAAATAGTTTTGATCGAGTTCTCTAATTCTGACGATTTTTGTGTGCAAAGAAATTATTAAATTTATGAAACTAATATTTATCGGGGTTTCTATTCCTGTTAAAGTTAATGTTTGATCTGCTCAATTTATATTAGAGATTTTATTATTCGCTTTCTGTTATTTTCTTTTATTACTGTTTCGAGATTATTATTTTTTATCTTAACATCTAGAAATCGTTCAAGTTGCTAAGGTTTGAAGTATCACTTAGTTACTACCCTTGATGTTGCTAAATAAAACCTGAATTTATAATACCATCTAATACATATAATACGTATCAAAACCTACTTTGTATTTTAGATTATTGAGTAGGATGTTAAACATTGAGCTTTATTAATACATGTTCCATAAAAATATAGTTTGTTAAGTATTAAGTTTTATGAATTCTGAATTAAATATTCCTAGTTTTTTTTAAATTGAATCCTGCTGGCTTTTTTAACGTGCTTTTTTTTTCTGAACAATTTATGCGCTATTTTCCTTGTAGATTCACGACTTTGTTGGTACATTGTCCCTAATTACATACGAGACAACCCTAAACATGTAAGAAAAATGTCCTAAATATTGCTATTAAATCCATTAATTACTATTAATTTAACGTTAAAAATGAACAGTTTTATAACGTGTAAAATGACACATTTGCCACAAACTAAAAAATGTCGTTAATTCGTAAACTATTTCCAAAATGAAACTTTTTCATCAATGCAAAATTAAACTTTACTTCAGGGCTGATCATTAATTATGTTAAATACTACTTATCATACGTTGAACGTGAGAATTTGTTGTAACAATTTATGCCTTGGTTATGTTCACGCACTTAACGTGGTGACTAATGGTGTCACCTAGTCTTCCGGCAGCTCCAAGTTTCCATGTGTGTTATGAATCATCATTTGGAGACGGACTATTCCTCTTTGTTACTCCGAAGACGAAAACTGTGTATGTACAGAAGGGCTGATAGATCTGTCATGTCGAGTGTATATTTTGAGTGTGTGTGTGTATGGATTATCAGCGCTCTTCTTTTATAAAAAATGTAGACAGGCGATATTATTTTAACTCATCGAATGCTAATACTCGATTACCTTTTCTAAGAAAATAATATTATGTATACAATACATGCTAGTTTTTGATAGGAATTCAATCATTATGTACAAACAACCGAATCATTACGTAAAACGCACAACGTTCTTACAATAAACAGAAATAAACTTTCATGTATTATTTGTTATGTTTATATTAATAAAAAGAGGTCGCTATCAAGATACGTATTGCTAGTAAAAAACACAACTATCAATTATTTATGACACAAAAATCTAATTTGTTATATTGAGTTACATGAAGTAAAAATGCTATACTCCCATCTCCCAGTGAGTCAGCGGTAAATTAAAAAAAAAACTTAATAGGCTTAAATAATTCATGGTTTGATACCCGTTGGCGGACGATATTCTAGCCTTCCACTAAAACAAATAAACAATCAGATAGGAATACAGTAAATTGGTTGAAACAGTTGTTAGTTAAACTGAATGTTATCATATAATGCTGAAATGTATAAACATATATAGAAAAAAGCAAATAAAACAGTAATTTTCGTTGATGTTCTAAACGAAACGTTATGTTTTTTATTAAGATGTTTACATTTGTATTAGAACACTTTAATTCTCCCTTTCTTGAAGAAAGATCTTTGTATATTTACCCATGAATATGACATAAAATTCTGTGAAGATATTTGAACTTATCCGATATTCGTAGATCCAAGGGCTTCTGACTCATTTACTATACTTGTTTATGTCTCAATGCTTGTCCTCTTTCTAACAAATAAACTACCATATCACACCACACATTGCCAAATTACACTTCTAAGAGAACCGTGTGTGTTAAAAGGTTAGAGTTCTAACAAAGATATGTGTCTACAGGTTAGAGTCCTAGCAAGGGTGTGTGTTTACAGACTTTTGTCCTGACAAGTTTCCGTGTTTACAGTTTATACTTCTAACGCGAGTGTGTATGTTAAAAGATAAGGGGCCCTTCCAGGGTGCATGTGTACTTAGAACTATTTATTACTGATATATAAAAAAGTACTTTAATTAATATATTTTCTCCAAATTACTTGTACTTCCTTTATCCAGGGCCCGGCATGGCCAGGTGGGTTAAGGCAAGGCGTTCGACTCATAATCCGAGGGTCGCGGGTTCGAATCCCGGTCGCTCCAAAAATACCGGGGAGGCGTCACAATGTGACGGTCAATCCAACTATTCGTTGGTAAAAGAGTAGCCCAAAAGTTGGTGGTGGGTGGTGATGACTTGCTGTCTTCTCTCTAATCTTACGCTTCTACATTAGGGACGACTAGCGCAGATAGTCCTCGTGTAGCTTTGCGCGAAATCCAAAAAAAACACACAAATTTCCTTGATCATTTTATATCAACGTTCCCTGCAACACAAGATTTGTACTAAAGGACACTGTTGGGAAATCAGTTATATGCAAATACTTTAAGAAAAATCTTTAAAATATATGTTATTTTATTGTATAATGTTTGATACACGTATATGAGTTAAAATGTTATTTTATTGTATAGTATTTGATTCACGTATATGAGTTAAAATGTTATTTTATTGCATAGTATTTGATACATGTATATGAGTTAAATGTTATTTTATTGCATAGTATTTGATACAAGTATATGAGTTAAAATGTTATTTTATTGCATAGTATTTGATACACGTATATGAGTTAAAATGTTGTTTTATTATATTCAGCTGTCAACTACAGTAACGTGGTAGTTTTTGTTTCTTTCGAAACATCTATCAGAATATTATGTAAACAAAATTGTTTACAGAAGGCTGTAGGGAAGCAACAGATAAAAAAAATACACCATCATCACAAACCAGTATTATGGTAATGAAATTGATGAAGCAGACGATTTGTTATTTACTATAATACGAACAAAATATAACAAATAACTTCAAGGAAATTCAAAACTGATTCTTTTTTATCCAACTTCATTTTTACTCTCTTTTTTAACATAATAAACATTAAACAATAAAAATACATAAAGGTACCAATTATGAAAAGAAAACAACAAAAACGTACTGTGTGTTTTTCTTATAGCAAAGCCACATCGGGCTATCTGCTGGGCTCACTGAGGGGAATCGAACCCTTGATTTTAGCGTTGTAAGTCCGTCGTCTTACCGCTGTACCAGCCGGTGGCAAAACGTACTCTTTTCAAGAATTCTATTAATATGAAATTAGATGAGGGGTCCAACTCCCTCATGACTTTCCTTATGCCATCTTGTGTCACTGTATCAAGTCTGTTGCTGATTGATCGAGAAATGTAGAAACGTATAAGGAACAGGTACACATCCGTATAGTCCCCCCCCCATTTTACTTCATATAATATATTAAGTAGTTTATAACCTTAAACTGCATTTAAAGGGTATAATAGTAAATAAATAATTATTAAGTCAGACATTATCATATACATTCTGATATAGTATTTATTTATTTACACTTCACATGTAGCTAATATTTTGCTGATTTACATTAATTGTAATTAAGTGAGGAATTTCATCAACGGACAGAATCTGGTCCTTGTAAGATGTATGAAAACTTCATTTACGACACAAAGTTGACAACATTAGTTTTATAGGCCTGGGTGTGAGACGAGAGTCTTTTCGTTGTTACTTTAACTCCTAACAACGTACTTAACATTGAAAATTAACAGCACTAGGTTTAATTTATTTTAACACAAACTTGTTGCAACTTAGCTTTATTAACCGTTTCTCAATTTTCCTATTAGCGGTTTAGTAAAATGTTAAAAAAAGAGAAAGAAATGATCATATTTCTCTTCTAATGGGAGTTCCATTCCTTTTTGTTCACAAAGGAAGGTTAGGTTAATGTTATTTTTTATCTTTGTTCCAGTTATACCAGATAAACAGGTTTTTCTAGTTGTAATAGGTTATACAGTTTGCTACTAGTTTTGGCGGATTTATACTTTTATTGTCTGTTTTGAATTTCCCACAAAGCTACACGAGAGCTATCTGTGCTAGCCGACCCTAATTTAGCAGTGTAAGACTAGAGGGAAGATAGCTAGTCATCACCACCCACCACCACTCTTGGGGTACTCTTTTACCAACGAATAGTGGGATTAACCCTAACTTTATAACGCCCCCACGATTAAAAGGGTGAACGTGTTTGGTGGGACGAGGACTCGAGCTACCCTCAGGTTTCGAGTCAAGTGCCCTAACCATCTGGCTATGCCGGGCCAATTATATATATTATATATTTATAGTAAACTGTTAAGTCTAATGTGTTTTAACTTAACTGGCAAAAATATATTTACTTAACACTCAGAAAACACACAACAAATCAGTATACTGAAACGTAAATTCTCTGTTACTCTACGTGTTACACGATAATAATACATGACTACCTCTTTTACACCAGGTATGGTGTTCTATGTCTCTGTTACGTGACTTTAACTCTTTCCTACTGCTGTTACGCGAGGCTAACATTTTCTACCTCAATTACTCATGAATAATTCTTCCTTTCCTCTGATACAAAATGTTAGACCTTCCCAAACCGCCGTTACACAAGATTAACCTTCTATACCTGTGCTACTGTTTCCAACTTTTGTTCAAGGTTAACCTTTCCATACTTTTATTACGTGAGATTAACTCTATCTCCTTCACGTGTGGTTTAACCCTTTTCTATCTCTTTTAAACCTTACGTACCTCTGTTACAAGGGTTAACTCTTCTCTGGTTGTGTTAACAAGTATTAAAATTAAATGTTAAGACTGTTCGTTTACTTCTGTTTTTGATAAATCAGATAGTCGTTAATAATAGTTCTGGAAGATGAACATAACAGTTCAGTCATTACTACTATATATTAATTTCTCATCGGAGAACATTTTACTGACTTGGCTTTGAAATGTTGGTTCTAGAAAGCTTCTGTGAACCCAGCATGTGATCACATGGATCCATATTTTCAAGTTCGATTTTTTTTCTATTCTTTATATATTTATTTTAGTTACTAACTTCAATAATATGACGAAATCAAATTGATCGTAAGGAACTACTCACGTGAATACTGTCTGTTAGACTTTCACTTTTATAATTGATAGAGTTCTGAAGCCCAAACCAGAATTCATAAACCCGATTAAAACACTAATTAATATTTTAGCATCCTAATTAAGTATAAATATTATTTGTTAATATAAACATCATACACATTATGTATCATAACAATAACACATTTTAGATTCCCCAGTGAGGTTTCGACTCCTTGCGATGAATAGGGTGCAGACCAGTCCATTATGTAACTTTGCACTAGGAAAATAACAGCTGTAATATTGAAGGTTTTTAGAGGTCAAATTGTGACCTGTTTGAGTCATTTTGCATGCTGCTTTAGTTTGTAAGAAACAAGTTCGCGTGAAGGAAACAAATATAAAGATATACAAGTGCTGTAGAATGATATTGGTATCGGGTATAATTGAGTGTGATATCTTGTACTATACATGAATGATTGTGGTATGTTGCATAGATGGACTGTTATAGGTATAGGATATGACTGAGTGTGATATGTAAAACATGTCATTGAGTGTGGTATATTATATACACGGAATGTTATAGATACGGTGTATGATTCGAATCCGTTGAATAGTAAATGTGACGTCGCTTCCTTAAAGCTATGTTTTATTGGCAAAAAAGAAACAAACAGTATACTAGAAGAAAGAAGAAAAGTCATATTATATCTCGTCTCTGACAGGGTTGATGGCTTCTAAGAATCAAATACATTTTCAGAAAAGCGAAGGAACGTAAGGTCGGATCTGAGGTTGAGCTGACGGTTCATGGGAGAAACGTGCTACCTATCGATCCAACGCTGACATTAGTCAGGAGTGGAATTTATATTGTGACTTGAACATGGTAACAACGACGCCTGTAGAACTTCTATAATTGATAATTTATCATACACTACACTTTTGAAATGAATACAGTGATAAGACAAGTTAGGAATAATAATAATAAAACATTAGTAGAGACTTTATCAGTTGCGTGCAGTTGTGAAAACTGTTTGTAGCCAGCACCTTAAAACCTTTGTGATAAAGTACTTGGTTTATAAATGAAATGTTATTTAGTTACTAATAATAAATCCCGTAAAAAATGAAAGGAAACCAAAACCTAACAAATTTAAATCCTTCAGCGTGCATTTATAGCTTTCCAGCATGTAAACGAACGTGAGAAAAATAAAGGGCCTTATAGCTTGAGAAAACCAAATTCTGTTATGAGAAATGTATATTTTACATACTGAGTGTCTCTTCCCAGCATTCACTGGTCACATTAGTTGGAACAGTTTTCTTAAAAGCGCATTTCTTCTAAATATTCGCTCATTTTTCCAAAACTTCTCTTCGTAACAAACGACAAATTAATTTCAGTCGATACCAAATAAATCATTGCTATAGAAACTCCCTTGACAGACTTTTATACAACAGAAAGAGAGCCGAAACGTAAGAGCTATTTACTCCTACGTTAGCGATTGAATTTAACTAAAATTGAACGGACAACAAAAATAGGAAGTGTTATAGGAAAAGGTAGAACTAGGCTTTGTAAATAACTAAAGTTGGAGAAATCCAGCGTAATCGACTGACTAACTGACCGACATTTGGCTTTTATGATTATGATTTTTTCTCTTCTGTTATACACTGTAGATGGTTTATTTCAATATTTATTTGTTGTTGTTTAAGGCGAGACCACTAAGACTATCCGTTACTATCCTTCATTTTTGAAATATCAACTAAAGAAAGGGAGGCAGCCAGTTAGCAGCATCCTGCTACCCATCGTCAACGTTGAAGGATTGGCTGTCACTCTTATGACGCGCTCATACCTGAAAGTATTGTGGTATCACAAGGTTCCAGAACTCTGCCACTGTTTATATATTTCAGTTTGTTTAGCTTTCTGATTGAAACGAATGTTCGTGTCATGTTGTTTATAAATGTTTTGTATAAATAGAAAACTTGTTTATTTGCGAAAACGAAACTTTAAAAAAGGAAGATATGAACTTCGTTGTTCTACTTTACGTTTAATGCATACAACGTTTAACGCCTTCCAGTTAAGATAGGTTATCCTGAAAAAAAATTGAGAGAATATAATATTGACCTTCCTAAAGGTCAGTAAACATTTGATAATCTCATCAATGAAGCTCAGAGGTTGTGATTTTTTTTTCATAAAACGTCCTAAGTACTGATCAACCCACCCTAGTGAGTGGATTCTTCAGTTTAATTGCACACATAACACTGTTCCTCTGATTTTTCACAGTTATACTTTCATGTTGGAAAACGTTTCAAGGGTGAGAGAACATGAATCTTGTTGCTAACGTCCCCATTTCAAGTGCTGGTATATAAATAGGGTAACGTATTCTGATTTCACACAAATAGTATGTATTCTAAATATTCCACGAGGGTTTGAGTAACGGGGAAACCCTTGAATTACATATACTAGAGGTTTACTGCAGCTGAATTATATCTTCCACGTTTGTTTGTTTTTAACAGTGTAAGGTTTCGGTCATTTACGAATATTAGGAAGCCAGAGATCTCCTCGCTATACAATGTGTAAATATTGTATTTGTAAAACACCTGAGTTGAAATAGGCAACACAGTCGTAATTCTTCATATGGTTTAGGTTTTGATACTGACACGAAAACATACAAATATGTCGCTTTCAATTTTTTGTTATACGCAGAATAAATTAATAGGCTTAACAGTAGTCTACATGTCTGTACCCCCTTCCCCACAGAAAGGTATCTCCCTATATATACATAGAAAAATATCCATATATATTTGTATTCTCACTTAGGGGTTCTATGATTTTTTTTATATACACAAAAAATCTATATACATAGATACACAAATATCAATACATGTAAATTTATATATTTTTGTTTGTGTTTTAAGTAGGGTATCGTGTTACTTTTGTAATGAAAAGAGTCGATATCTACTCTTATTCAAGCATGTTAATAACACCATAGAAACAGAAGACAGAAGCAAAAACACAGTTTATTGTGCGTCATCATCTTCTGTATATTAGCTTCTGTACATTAAAATACTAATTTTTTTCATTTTTACAAAAATACATATGTTATCGTTATTTACGTTAACCATTTCATGTACAGTTACTGAATAAACATGTTCGGACGAAACGTTCACATCATAACAGTTGTTTGTATTCAGAGTACTAGAGATAAAGAAATCTGTGAGTTGTTTGTATACTGTATTCTATAGACTATGAAATATCGTGTAACTAAAATATGATATGTTAATAACAAGCAGAAATGTTACCAAAAATGGCACGAGACAAGTAAGAATTGCTAAGTTCTATAATAATAATAAGTTTGATTGACACTTCCTGTATAAACTCAGCTCATAACACAAGTGTTTTGTAAAATCAATGATACTCTTCTGATGAATAATTTCTCATTGTTTACAAGTTCTGTGCTTTATGGATGGAATAACCTATGAGAGATAGGGTGATCGACTTACAATCTACGAATCACGGGTTCGAATCCTCTCATCGAACATGCTTGCCTTTTCAAGTGTGGTGGCGTTATAATGCAAGGGCTATTCCCAATATTCGAAGTTAAAGAGTTGTTCAAGAGTTACCGCTTGGGGGGTTAACTAGTTTCCTTCCCTCAACTCTACTTGCTTCATAATCAGGGAGAGCTAGCGCAGATAGCCCTCGCGTACTTTGCGCGAAATTCGAAAAAGGAACAAAGCTTTATGTGTATTAGCCCATATGTATATTTAAAAAAACAACATTGGTTTATTAGAAACATTTTAAACCAGAATTTCGAAATAACTTAAATAAAAGTTTCCAGACTATTTTGAACTGTAAGAATTTTCAATATAAATGGGTAAAATATATACAAATGTACCATGTATACTACCATTATTTGACTTAATGAATTCTCACATGTGATGTCATTCTACAACTATTTTGTGAAAAATACAAATTTCACACAAGCAGCTAGTACTTATGTCTAACTTTATTTCTACACAATAGTGATGTAAGATATATGTATATCAGTATAACATTAAGCTGAAACACGAGCTCAAAAGTTTGTTTGTTTTTGGATTTCGGGCAAAGCTACACGAGGGCTATCTGTGCTACCTGTCCCTAATTTAGCAGTGGAATTACGAGTCTTAACCACCTGACCAAGCCGAGCCAAGCTCAAGAGTAAATGCTGGTTGTCTTTGTAAAACCAGAACTTTCTCTCTATACATATAAAAACTGAATGATGAACATAAGTACATTGTACACAATAATTAGAAGATAATAAAATAACGTAATGTCATTCACTTCCTAGATCAATTTCTCTTATTTAAAACAGACATAATTGTTTGTTTGTTTTGAACAAATAAAAACAGTCCGGCATGGCCAGGTATTTTAAGGCGTTAGACTCATAATCTGAGGGTTGCAGGTTCGAATTCCCGTCGCACCAAACATGCCCTTTTAGCCGTGGCGGCGTTATAATGTGACGGTCAATCCCACTATTCGTGTGCTCTGCATACTGCGGATATCGAAACCCGATTTGTAGCATTATAAGTCTCTAAGACCGTTGCAACATTCGATCTGAAGCGCGAATGATAAGCCATTTTACTTTCATTCGTAAATGAGCACGTGGTGAAGGAGTTAGCTTTAAAACTTTGTATTTCAAGACGTTCTGCTTCAAACGTGGAGGATGGTCACTACGTATAGCAAGGCAGCTTAGAGCTAATGCTGTCTGCTTAAAACCAGTGTCAGAGCCAGTAAAACAATGGAACAAGTCGCTTTGTGCAGAATTCAAAACAAACAAACAGATAAATTATATTTGTGAAGTATTCGTGTCGAGGATGCAGCAATATAGTCTCAAACCTGGCTATGTCTGAGCCTGAGGTATCCTCGAACACCATTCTGAAAGAGGTGTTTCTAAAATGTCGTTTGTGACTGGATTCACTTGACGGGATGTGGTCCATCTCCCAAGGATACCTTACATACTTGATGGATTGAACTTCTACTAGTATGCATACAACTCTTTGGGTCGATCCCATCTTCTTTAAAGAATCTGTTCAACAGTTTAGCAAGGAGGATGCAAGAATTTTTATCCCTTAGGCTGCAGTTAGGGCTATTTACGCCAGCATATGGCAATACAGAAGATCTAAAGATATGGTTCGTATAGCATGAGTACCATTCCACAGGATCTAGATATTGGGATGTTCACCGATTTATATTATTTTCGTTAGCGTACTTGCCAGTATCATGTCTGTAACATTATTTATCTTCGTGACATTAATTTTAAGGACGTTTCCTTAGCACAATTACGCCTGAACAGTTTGTTGTTGTTTTTTGCCTCGTGAGAAAAAATCCATTTCTTTGGGTGTTTTGTATACAGGCGAGCTAGTGGAGTCTTTTTTTTTTTAGCTCTCTGTACACTACGTGATGTCGAATCACGACTGCGAATATTTGATCCAGTCTCTGTGTAGGTATTACTTATTTTCGATAAACCAGAATAAAAAGACAACGAGCATTTTATTGTATTGTAAATGACAGTCTTCTATGTTCAGACTCCTGATCAACTGTTCTGCTGGTTGTGAAATTGTTTCAACTTTTCCATATGAGTGAAACATCCTAGTTATTTGCTTGAGACCTTTAAACGCTGTAATCCAATTCAAATTAACAATTTAGACAAGACTTTATAAAATCTCTGCATGTATATATACATATATACGCGAATATCTCTTCCCCACTACTACAGCGGTATGTCTACGGATTTACAACGCTAAAATTAGGGCTTCGATTCCCCTTGGTGGGCTCAGCAGATAGCCCGATGTGGCTTTGCTATAAGAAAACACACACACACACAGAAGAGGTTGAATGATTAATTATTTGCACTTCAGACCACATGATTGATTATAAGATGCTTAATTTAAGTAACAGTGAATAAAGAGAGGATGGTGGTTCTCACTATTTAAAAATGGATAGACCTTATCATAGATGTAATATTACAAATTCAGATTACTTTTTAACTGTTTTATGTAGTCCATATTATTAGTCGCTGACGAGACCGGTATTCCAACTTTTATTATCTTCTTTGTTGAAGTAACATTAACACAAAAACATTGCCACTTTGATAGTTTAATTGTGTTGTTACTTTACATCACATAAAATGATTAAATATAAACAGTTTAATATATACTTAATACCTACTTCACGTAAGCTTCGAATTACGAATATACACGAACACTTAAGCATTGGCATTATTTACATTAACCATTGTTTATTTCGGGTATTATGTTAGAGGGCACTCTTATTTATTTGTCTATATTCCTTGAAACAATACAGCTATATGTGTGTTTTATTTATTTATCTATATTCCCTGAAACAGTACAGCTATATGTGTGTTTTATTTATTTATATATATTCCTTGAAACAGTACAGCTATATGTGTGTTTTATTTATTTATCTATATTCCTTGAAACACTACAGCTATATGTGTGTTTTATTTATTTATCTATATTCCTTGAAACAGTACAGCTATATGTGTGTTTTATTTATTTATCTATATTCCTTGAAACAGTACAGCTATATGTGTGTTTTATTTATTTATCTATATTCCTTGAAACACTACAGCTATATGTGTGTTTTATTTATTTATCTATATTCCTCGAAACAATACAGCTATATGTGTGTTTTATTTATTTATCTATATTCCTTGAAACAGTACAGCTAAGTGTGTGTTTTATTTATTTATCTATATTCTTTGAAACAATACAGCTATATGCATGTTTTATTTGTTTATCTATATTCTTTGAAACAAAACAGCTACAGATGTGTGTTTTATTTATTTATCTATATTCTTTGAAACAGTACAGCTATATGTGTGTTTTATTTGTTTATCTATATTCTTTGAAACAAAACAGCTATAGATAGGTGGTTTATTTATTTATCTATCTATATATTCTTTGAAACAGTGCAACTATGTATGTGTGCTTTCATTTATTTATCTAAAGACGCTTATTTTCAAAAGCAAAATATGAATTTAAAATAGTCCAGATTAGTGTTGAAATGTTGGTATGTATGTATGTGTGTGTAAATTAAGTCTTAAAATTATAATAGTTTGAAGGTGTTTTCATTACTAGACATAAACATGCAGTAATAATAAACATAAACATAATAGACATAAACATGCAGACACAAACTTCAAAGTTGAATAAATATGTTCGTTCTGAAATAATGTTCTGCATTTCTCTTGAGACTCGAATCTATTACACATGTGCCTTATATAAACCTTATTTCTTACAATAACGAATAATCTTACTATAAATATGATCCATTATATATATGTCTGTGTTAACATCCATCATTCAAAGTTTGTTGGCTCAAATACTATAATTATTCCTATGTTATCTGAAAACTGTCGAACGTTCTACATAAGTTTCAGGACTTAAGAAAGGGATAGAAACATCCTGAAATAGGGTCATTTTCCACTTTATTATAAACTTTTGACTTTTAATTTAAAAAAGACACGAGTAATTAATAAGTTAAATTAGTCACTTATTACCTTCCACAAGGCGGCGTCTCTAACAGTTTAACGAGTGCCCTGATCATTATTATAATAAATATATCCTATAACGAGCGAATATTTCAGCAGCTTGGTTTATTAGTTTTTATACTGCACGTGCTACGTCGGGTCTTTCAGATATCAATAAAACAGAAAATGCCAACAACCATGCTAGATATAAAATAAGTCTTCATACAGTTAGTTAGATGTGTTTGGTCGTTCAGTACCCTACTGAATCTTTTTGTTGGAATAGAAATAAGCATCTAGATAAAGGAACAGCTTAAGCCTGAAGCATACACTATATACACATAGAAAAATATACTAATATGTATATATACTCAAACACAAGATATATATGTTTATACATATAGTGTGAAGCTCAATAGAATTATATAGAGTAGCCATAGAAACTGTCTAGAGATGTGGAAAGGGAGTTGCTTAATCATCACATAATTTCATGCAGTAAGATATATGTATGTAAACCGTGGAGAGAAATTGCCAGAAGCTTAACTAAATATTGACACGACTTTTTGCTTGTATGTAGAAGGCTTAAGAACCGGTTGTACTCGTTTACTAATTTAAATATGAACGTTATCTACTACATATATATTTTGGTGTCTATATCACATAGCACTTTTGTCTCAAAGCAATTCAAACAGATGCAGGACTGTTATACAGACACTTCAGAGAAATTATACATTATCTTGTGTTAAGTGCTTTTATCTCGGTTTCCCCGAAAGAGTTGAAATTGGTTTATATAATTGCACCGATCATGGGGTGCTTTTTAGTGTATGTATGTATACAATCATACACACACAAACATATATATGCTCAAAGAGATTTTATTGCCCAAAGCTAAAATGTATTTGAATCAAGTGGTAGAAATCTTTGTGTGAGTTTCGTGTTCAATAATCCTTGTTTAAACTCAGCTAACCCTATTCCCCAAATGTCTATATCCTTTTCTTTCTGTATATTAAGTTTATGAATAAGTTGTAAGCAGTTTTTTTTTTAGTGTTCTCATTCTTTGGTGTTATAGAGAAACGCAAAACGTTATCGAGGTTCAGATACTAACAGTTGTTTTTTCTTCATGTTTATATGTACACAGAACTTCGACGTTAGCATTCCGAGAAATCCATAACTTTACAAGTAAAGTCCATATCTTTGCGTGAAATAACACTAGCATTTTGTGCGAAAAGATCTCAAACGTGAATAGTAAACTATATACGAGAAGAAGCCAGAATAAATTTACGTGCTATTTTTGTTCGATTTATGATCTTTTCAGACTTCTAAACTGCCACTCAGAATTTAAAAGACACGCCTACTAATCCCTTCTATCTAAGAAATACTTCTCGCCGAGGCCAATCAGAGCGTGGTCTGGAGAGCACGTGTGATTGTTATGGTGAGACTCCATGCATTTCGTGCCGCATGAATCGGAGCAACTTCGATTGAGAACGAAAATACACACCGTATTACTCTTCATCGGTCGGGCTTAATAGGGACATATTTACTTCTCATGAAGCAAAGACATGGCAAAGTTTCATTTCGAGTTACTCGCGGAAAAAGGTCGTATGAAACTATCACTTAAGAGACAAGAGGTATCACCTTATAACAGTACGAGAGATGGGTACTTTTGACCATGGGCTTAAGATCTAGCGGATCCAGTTTGTCAGTATTCTACTGACATATTAATCCCATTACTTTTGTTAAAACATAACGTATGATGTTCACGGCTTTTCTTTAGCTAACAGAAACAATCCAAACGCGCAAATTGAGGGATAGGCTTATGTGTCCCGAACAACTCCTAAAGGGGGTTTATTCGATTTCACTATGTTGATTGAATTTTCCGGACAGAGAACAGTTATTATGACATAACTGTCAAAGTCTTGGTACATTAGTGAAAGAAGAGAAATAGGTATTAGTTCTAATAAATTATTATTATTATTGGACATTAAGACTAATAAATCTCAAGAAATAGAACGTACGTGATTTTTTGTTATTAAGACCATTTTGTACGATAATAAGTTTATAATTATTAAGAAAGTGACACTTTAAAGGAAAGATGATTCAGTTTTGGTTAGATCGGTCACGGAATATGCACTTGTAGTAAACTCAGAACTGACCAATAGTAATACTCTTCAGAGTTACATTCGTAATAATGTCTTCCACTGCTACACCTAGAATTTGTGATAAAGAACTCGCGGTTTCATTTTCACTCGCAGTGTTTTTGCTTGTGACATAGATGTATGGAAGTTGTTAATAGTCATTGCAGTCACGTGCAATATATTCGTATCCTATTGGCCCGAACAATTCAGGTTACTTTAATCAGGCCTAATAACACACACATCTGCAGTAGATTAAGAACTGACATGCTTTGTTAGTGTGTAGGTTAGAAGCTAGCAGATGAATGACAAGTTAGTTGGTAGTTTCTTCATTTGATTATTTCCATGACAAGTGAAATAGATTCTTGTTAACAGATGACACGATAACAAAATGACAAGAACTTCATTATCTTGAATAAGTTCTAAACGGAAGGCGCTGGATAGCTTAAACTTAATATCTTATGTGTCATGACCTCCCGCAATTATGTGTCACTCCGAGAAATATAACGCCTCCTGGTGATAAAGATTTTTTCAAGATTACTTTGTCTTTTGTAATTTAAACTCACGACGAGATATTAGGAATGCAATTCTCTGGAGAGAGTTTGAGATTTAATTATGGGCTTTTATTAAAGAAAAATTACGCCGTTTTTAAAGACAGCTTAGTTCATACTTTCAGAATGGAGGACCACATTGTTATAACAAACTCGCTATAGGTTCATTAAGATCAGTATAGATAGTTCTATTAGTGCAAGTTGCACAACGGTTTACTTGCACGCTTTCCACAACGTTGTAATCTGTAAATTTACTGTAGACCCACAAAGAAGCATTAAGGTCAAATTGAAAAATCAAATAACCAAGTGCCAAGGATTTTTTTTTAAATATTTGCATCAACAAAGAACACTTACAAAAATTATAAATGTAATGAGACACGGGAAGACTAGTTTTATTTTCTGTTTAGAACTATGCTACTGAAGTTATCTACTGTGATCCCTAACATTGAACTATTGATCAGAGGGAAGAAAGACAGTCAGCAGCACCCTACCATCAACTGTCCGCGCTAAGGGATTGACTGTAACTCTTATAACGCTCACCAACTTAATGTGCTCAAAATATTTTATGGTATCGAACGAATTCGAACCCGGCTCGCCAGCCTCGCAATCCAGAGTCCCACAACGGGTCCAACCGACGTCCAATAAGAAACGAAAAGTAGAAAGAAAGAAAGAGCACAACAGAAACAAATATACAGATAGACAGATAGAAGGATTTCACGTGGAAAGTCGTAAATTATTTCAATCATATCAGCGGGAGTGGTAATGTTACTGGGTCTCACATCTTGAAGAAGAAAATGGATTTATTGTATAAACGTTGTACAAAATATGTTGTCGACAAAAACAGTTTCATGAAATTTCCGATGTCTGTTAACCACAGTAACATAGGGCAGATTAACTTGCCACAGCTCTGACAAAGTGACGTGTATGTGTACATGTATTTTCGTATCGAATATGAAAAATGTGCATACATTATTTATTCTTTTCGTTCCATATCACTGTAGATGTTATAGTTTCTCAAAACTAATATATTCCGCTAGTTGCATAGTTTTTCTTTAAAAGAGAGAAGAAACGTTTGAATGACAGCTCTGGTAGTGTGACTATAATGAATTATGCAAGAATAGAGGACAAATTTCAGGGGAAAGAAATCGATGTTATCACTCGGTCTTCAGTAAGTAGTGTCCTATAACGCTAAGCGTCTTATTCTACTGAAGAACAAAGAGATAAGCTAGGCCTTTAATCCAAAAGGAAGGCTTGTCTGATTTAGATTGGAAGAACCACCGTGCGTGATGGATATCACTGTGTGGGTATGTGAAATGTATTTTTCGCTACCGAATTCACTTTTCGTCTTGTCATTGATTTAAGTTTCCTTAAGTATACAGCTTCTGATAAAGTAATTATATAAAGCAATGCCCTTTCTTTTGTTTTGCGTATTAATGTTTAGTCGCTTGTTTACTTTTAAGCGCAGAGCCACACGATGGGGTATCGGTGCTCTGTCCACCGTGGTGGACCGAACCTCAGATTTTAGAGTTTTAAATCTGTAAATCTGCCACTGACACACCAGGATAATGTGTACTTACTGGTTTTATATTGATAGTTCCTCAGCTACAACAATCAAATGGAATATTCAGTTTGCATAGAATTAGAGAGATCTTGATTTTGAGAAATTACAATAACTCCTTCCCAAATGTTTTCAACACTACTGAAAGATAACAGGATCCTTATTAATCAACACGTCTACAGGGCTTAATAAGAGCAATGTTTTCAACACTACTAAAAGATAACAGGATCCTTATTAATCAACACGTCTACAGGGCTTAATAAGAGCAATGTTTTCAACACTACTAAAAGATAACAGGATCCTTATTAATCAACACGTCTACAGGGCTTAATAAGAGCAATGTTTTCAACACTACTAAAAGATAACAGGATCCTTATTAATCAACACGTCTACAGGGCTTAATAAGAGCAATGTTTTCAACACTACTAAAAGATAACAGGATCCTTATTAATCAACACGTCTACTAAAAGATAACAGGATCCTTATTAATCAACACGTCTACAGGGCTTAATAAGAGTAAATAAAACGAAAATTTTTTCTACTCTCGTTTTTTGCGATTCAGAATTTTCTTTTGCTTTTGACAATTCGCGAATTTATCTATCAGTTATTGCTCATGAGACAATTTCTACAATTGTGTTTTTATTGGTTCTCAAAATAAACATATACAAATATAACAACGTTCCTAAAGCGACACGCTATTAAAAATGTTAGAATCACGAAGTGCTTTGGTTTGTCCGAGTTCGGTTTGTCATGTTATTTTACATCTTAAGATTTTTGTTTGCGAGCTTAAAACATCTGCTGTCTTCGTTTTCGATATAGTGTATTTTATAACTTCCTGTTTATTACATGAAATTGTAAAGTATTCTTTGTTGGATCTGTTTAACATTATTTTCTTTCTTTCTTTTTGCTCCAAACAAAATAATATTATAAACAAGCATGCTCCTCCCCATTGGCATAGTGGTACGTTTGCAGAGTTACAACGCTAGAAACCGGGGTTCGATACCTGTGGTGAGTAGAGCACAGAGAGCTCATTGCGCAGCTTCGTGTGTAACTTCAACTGAACAAACTAAACGAACATAACTGTATAGAAAAACAACCATTTGTTATTCGCGGTACAACATGTGGTGTTGTCAACCAGACACCTTATATAACACATCGGTAAACGGCCAGGTTAGAAACTTAAAGACTCAATCATAACAATCCTTAATTTCCAACCAACAACATCAGTGAAGAGATGCAGTCAGTAGCACCTACCGCCTACACCTAACAAAATCTGGAGATTGATCAACACTTTTATCACATACTCATATCTGAAAGTACGGAGTATGGTAGCAAATCATGGATTCGAACCTCGGATCTTCTGATCATCCGCTCGATATATTAACCACTAGGCCTTTCCTATATAGCTCTCAATTATTTGCATAAGTAAAAAGAAAACTTGTCTGTAGCAAATAACATACTTTTTTTTAATGTGTATAAGTAAAAACATAATTCATTCGTCAAGTGGTTGCAATACTCAGTCACCTGACTAAAATTTGACCACCCAATGTTATATATAAGAATAATCGATTACCAAGGTGAACTAAAAAATTAAAATTGATTTTTTTTTTTTTGTGGGAGAGGAATACATAATAACTTTATATTGTAATATGAAACAACGTTTTGAATAAAACCAAACCAATTAACAACCTATAATTACTCTGTACGAAACATTTCAGTAGTAGGTAAAAAAAAAAAAGGTAAAATACAAAGCTATTTTTGAAGCTCAACACCTCTGAACACCAACAGGGCTGTTAAGAAGTAATACGAATAACTCCATTGGTCCAATTTAATGTGCAGTTAAATGTGGAAAACATTAAGTATGACTAACTCGGTCTTACCTTGACCTCACTTTCTTCATGTCAAAGTAATTGAATGTGCTTTCATCAGTTTTAAACAACATTCACTGTTTAGTGTTGTCTTTGAGGTATGCAACCTAGAGGATTTAGCTGCTGATCTCTATTATGTGTTAATTAAACCCAAGTATTTGATCTTACACAGTTAGGCCTACACAGGATGTCCGCTGGCTTATATTGGTGAGGTACCTTTCAATATATAGTATTGTTTTGCCGACCACTCTTGGTCTTAGTATTAGTCTCTGAGCTTTAATACGTCAAGGAAAATTAAAATGAGTTATTTGATAATTTAATTTACACATTTCATATTCTGTTTTTATTAAGCGCAAAAGTCGCATAATGGGCCACCTGTGCTATGCCCATCACATTGATTGAGCCCCGAAATTTAACGTTATAAACCCACAAGCTTAGCTCTGAATTGCAGTATGGATGGCGAAACTTAATGGTTTTTGTTTTAAGCAAAAAGCTGCATAATCGGCTATACACCTTCTGTCCACCATGGGAAATCGAGCCTCAGATCTTAGCATAGTTAATTAGTAAAGTTACAACCGGCACGTCGGTGAAATTAAACATTATTGAAAAGAATGAATGAAACTGTAAATTTGTCAAAACTACTAAAGTCAATCAGTCATTACGTTTCATAGTATTTCGTGGGTAATTTAGCAACGTCATACTTTCACATTAGACAGAGTGATTCAAAATCCAGCAATAATTTGAATGTGCAGAAAAAGTAAAATTTCTTCTCTCTTTCTCTGTGTAATTTCCATGTTGAGACTGTTTTATAAGGTGTTATACTTTGTAGTTGACACAAATCTTAAATATCAAAAGATAACAGCCGCAAATATATATTCTCTTTGTCTTAAAAGAAACTTTTTTTATTTCGTGAGTTACGTTATTTGAAACTGTGTGTGTGTTAAGCTTAAAAATAAACTGAAAGTGAAGAAGTGATTAGTTTTTGAAACATCTATAAACCCGGATCTGTCAGTTAAGTTATTTTGAAATGCTGCGGTATTTTCCCTGGTGACAACAGAGTGTACAAGATACATCTAAAGAAGCACGGATGTTGGGTTGGTGTCGCTGGCACAATTCTTGTCACGTTCAAAATACCTAGTCTCTTCAGCTTATCTGCTGGATAATTGACAAACCTATCTTATTATATTATAAGAAACAGGCACGAGAAACAGTGGTATTAGATACATAGAAATAACGTATTTTGTCCTTTAGAAGAGTTCGGTATGACAAGGATATTAACTGTTTTGTTTCGAAAGCCTGTTATCTAATACATAGTTGAGAATTCAAGTATTTGTTGGTTTTTACCATTTGTTTTCATGTTACGAACGGATGGACATGGATTGTGTTGACAATGTATTGTGTATTAAGAGCAAACAATTAAGATTATATTGCTTTTGTTTTTTTATATTCCGGATACAACGTCAGACCATTATCAACTTTCACTTGTATGAACCATATACAAAGATGTATTGATAAAAGCCAATTAAAATATCTAGCTTTAGGTAATGTGTTAGTTATTTTAACTTTGTGTTATTGTCTCGTTTTTAAATACATCCTAGTTTTTGCTATAATTTAAAAAAAAAAACAGTGTCTGCTAGTCCATCTGAATATTATGCTTGTTTGCACTATGTTTTACCCAGAGAAATGTTCTATATATGAGTGTATAGAATATTCAAACTAGATTACCAAGAAAATATAATCACTTTTATTTTCGCGTCTTCGTTTTGCCATGTATTTAACATTACCAAACTTCAACTGTACTCTATTTTCCCACCTTCATTCCCCTTATGTGCCTAGTATTACCAAATTTCAATGATACTTTGCCCGGCATGACCAGATGGTTAAGGCACTCAATTCGTAATCTGAGCAAATAAACAATGATACTTTCCACTTTTATTTTTGAGCTTTCATTCTTTTCCCACACATTTGGAAACTACTGGTTTATGTATTGCTGTAAAACATAATTATAACTCCATGTTTTGTTTTTTGTCCTTTGTTGATACTCGAACTAAAAATTAAAATATCCAATTGAATTCATTTTCTATACATAAAAGGAACCGGCTCCAAATGGCTGAATTTTAAACGAGCTTTCCTATTAGCAGAAAAAATTAAATCACTTTCAAAAATGAGAAAAAAAATCGAATATCTTTTGTATAACAAACGTTCATTGAATTTCTTTTTATCGTTACTTGGCTTCAAATTTAAAAAAAAGAGAGAGAAAACAGTACAAAATCATTACACACGTCTTCATCACATTGCTGGGCATATTTCTTGAAGTTGCGATATTTATCTATTAAAATCAAGTTTTTCTGAAGTGGGTTTAATCAGATGGACAAGACGTGTAATTCTTCTAGTTTAAATTCAAACTGTATACCTAATCCATAAAGCTTGTCTATTTTCTCCACAGGACACAGCGGTATCAACCAGTTGGGAGGCATTTACGTCAACGGACGGCCGCTACCTGACTCCACACGACAGAAGATTGTAGAACTGGCCCACAGTGGTGCTAGACCCTGCGACATCTCCAGGATTCTTCAGGTGTCTAACGGTTGCGTCTCCAAGATCCTCGGCCGATACTACGAGACCGGGTCCATTCGGCCCCGGGCCATCGGGGGAAGTAAACCCCGTGTGGCAACCCCGCCCGTTGTGAACAAAATCGCCCAGTACAAACGAGAGTGTCCTTCTATCTTTGCTTGGGAGATTCGGGACAGGCTATTATCTGAAGGGATATGTAATAACGACAACGTTCCAAGTGTAAGTAATATTCAATACGTTAAAAGCCTATTGCACGTATACAAACTTAAACTGAAGTTCCCTCATATATACTAAATCAGTTCGAACATTCCGGTATCATCAACGTTCAAGAGTAAATCTGAACGGCTTTCTTATTAAAACCAGCTGTTTAAATAGTTACTAATGTGATACGCGCATGTGTTAATAAAATAAGTTGTTATATATATGGATGCACAATAGACGGTCTCACGAAGGGCCACTGAACAGAGGGACTGATACTTGTTTCATTTATTAACGCTAACATTTTGATATATGAGATAACTGGACATGCAATAGTGAAAGAGGTCCTTTAACTCTTATTATTTAATGCATAGAATTATTGACAATATTTTCACGTTAAATTCATACTTTGTTTTAAAAGTTAATTTCCAAGTTGATTCAGATTACGTTGTTTTGAAAACCGAGTTCGAGCTATATACTTGAATATAGTACATTACTTCACGTATTGTATATTTCGAAACTTTAATTACCAATGCCACTGATATTTACAATACACGTATTGTTCTTCTCCTTAGATTAGCATACAGTAACTTTTATCTATAATACCTTTAATGTTTAATTTCTTTATACTTTAATATCACATTAAATATAAAAGTGTGTATAATACAGCGACGAAAATACAGATGTTTTCTCGTTCAAATCATGTGCAGATAAAACGAGCGTTAGAGTTAATAACCTAATACTTCCTTTACTATTACATATTGCCGTTACCAGAGAGAAAGATTTTCGTTTCAACATTCAGTGTATATAAATGTATTTATTTCGGTTGATCCTTCGTAGTTTGTAATAATTTAGATAATTAATTTTGTTATTGTTTTAATCTTTAAAATAACTCCGAGCATCATTTTCTAAGTCACGTTTTAAGGACATCGAATATTCACTTGTTATTCTACATTATTTTAAGTTCGACGTCAGTGTATTTTTTTTTCTCTAATTCATGTGCTCATAGTATATAGTTAACGTCGTGTAGTAATTTTAGAACACTCGAACCCCTGGTAATGCAGCAACATTATATGTTATTGTGCTCTGCAGTGATTGCCCCTACATTATTTTTGTTGGTTGTTGAATTTTTCGGATAAAGCTACTTTAAAGCTACTCTTCACTATCCCTTCCTACTTAATTTGTAAGTCGTACGGTAAAGGAAAGGCAGCCATTCAACACCATCCACCACAAACTGATGCTGTTACCTTAATCGAATAGCAAGATAGGATTTGATTGTTTCTCTTCTAACACTCAAAATAAGTAGCACAAATGTTTTGTTGTTGTTTTCTTGAGCACATTAACCACTGGGCTACACCGTTCCCACTTTGGTATTATTAGACATTTTATAATCATTGTGTCCATTTAATATAATAATTTTTTGTAAGACAACCACTAATATTTAGCCTAGTATTTGTTCATAAAGTCAGGAATTCAAGTATTTAATTCTTAAATACTTGTTTACTTGATGAATGTTGTAAATGGTCATTCTAAAGCGATGTCTCACCTATAAGATAAACTCATAAGCACATATCGTGTATGTGTAATGAGAAATATTGGTAAAACAACATTACCATAGAAGTCTTTTAAGTGTTTTATGTGAGGAACTCAATAAATTTGTAAAAAAACAAAGAAATATTTAAGATAAATTATCTTCTTATGTGACGAAATTGCACAACGTTTTGGCTATTCTTGGCCACATTCGGTGCTCAATCTTGAATTTAATTAGAACCACTAGGACGAAGTTTGATTCATAGGGTATTAGTGATGACATCTGGGTCAACTGTTAGAAATGTTGTATGATAAAATTATGTAACTCAGATAAACATGCATAAAATCAAATAGATTCTTTGATTTTAACCGGCTTATATTTAATTCCTAATAACAACTAGAGAAGTCCCGTCATTCTTTGTTTACACGTCACAACTAGAGAAGTCTCGTCATTCTTTGTTTACACGTCACAACTAGAGAAGTCTCGTCATTCTTTGTTTACACGTCGCAACTAGAGAAGTCTCGTCATTCCTTGTTTACACGTCACAACTAGAGAAGTCTCGTCATTCTTTGTTTACACGTCACAACTAGAGAAGTCTCGTCATTCTTTGTTTACACGTCACAACTAGAGAAGTCTCGTCATTCTTTGTTTACACGTCACAACTAGAGAAGTCTCGTCATTCTTTGTCTACACGTCACAACTAGAGAAGTCTCGTCATTCTTTGTTTACACGTCACAACTAGAGAACTCCCGTCATTCTTTGTTTACACGTCACAACTAGAAAAGTCCCATCATGTTTTATTTAAATTTCATAATTTTGCTGAATAAGTTTAGAACCATTTATTTACGAATAAAAAGTAAATCATCTCTCAATCCAGTTTTAAGACTTGTTTTGCTCGACAGTCCGATATGTTGTTACACCTAATATGCACAAATGTTTTAGTTTAAAAATGTTAAACCTTATATTCGAGACTTACAGCATGAATAGAATACGCAAACTCAGAATTACATTTTTATCACTAAGTTATATTATATATGATTTTGTTGGTTATTTTATTTGCAATTTCACTAAGTATTTATGCTGATGTTTTTAAAGACAAAACATTTGCTTAAATTTGAATCCATGAATGAAACTCAACTAGTTCCGGTCCAAGAGACTTCTTTTTTATCAATCAATCTACAGTAACCTAAGGTGTGTAGGTTTCAGAATTGGACTTTGAACACACGATACATTAATTTCAGGTAAACATTTGTTTAAAAGAAACGTCTCCGTGCAGTGAAATGGAAACACTTCTTAACTCGATTTAATGCGTGTTTTTATTTTCAGATAAACATCACACCAACTGTAATCTTTTTCCCGCTAAATGAAGTTTGGATTATTTCAGAGAAAATGAAGGGTGGTTCGGGTTCGAAGCCATGTTAGCTTTCTTAACGATGTTTTTTATTCTTTTCGGTGTCGTCGATGATTTTGAAGTAATACCATTACACTGATATATAGCACTTTTAATGCATGTTTTAATGCAAATTAGAACATTGTAATCATAATAAAACAGAATATTGCTGTAATGTAACACTAGTAACACCCAGTATAATATAATCGACAAATAACCACTTAGCGGAGGAATTTTATCCCTTGTAATAAAAAAGAAATGGTTCAATGTAAGATTCGTAATTAGTGTGATTTGTAGGAACGCATATCATATCTTCTTATTATTAGGTACATTGGTTAAAAAACACAAAAGCAGATGATATTTGGATAATATGATGGAGTACGTTGCTTCGCGGCAGAGATGTTAGCTTCCGGAGGGTGTTAATGTGGTACCTCGTGTTGTCACAATGTTCCTCACCAGGAGTTTCTGGGTGATTAACTCTTTAATCATGTCCTAGATCGTTTGCATATCCTGCAAATGTAGCAATACGACAATAAAAAGTTCGTTTTCTATCACAAACAGATATCAGGGTCTTGAGACGATCATACGTTGGCCGTAATTATTCTTTGTTACCGTCTATCCTTTGGTTGTCGTGGGTTTCAATTCGTTTCCTTCCCAGCACATTTTTTTATTTATCACAGTTCAAACTATGATACTGATAAACCGCAACGTTCGGTACACAATAAAAACTTTCGAAGACACTGGTTTCACTCATTCTAATTCTGAAGGAAATTTATTAAATTAATGAATTCAAAGTTTTGTAGACATAACAAATTAAGAAATCTAAACGATGTAAAACTACAGTGATATAAATAAATGTATATGTTTTGGTTTGAATTTCGCGCAAAGCTACACGAGGGCTATCTGCGCTAGCCGTCTCTAATTTTGCAGTGTAAGACTAGAAGGAAGGCAGCTAGTCATTACCACCCATCGCCAACTATTGGATTACTCTTTTTAATAACGAATAGTGGGATTGACCGTAACATTATAACGTCCCCACGGCTGAGGGGCGAGCATGTTTAGTGCGACGGTGATTCGAACCCGTGACCCTCAGATTACGAGTCGAGTTCCCTATCCATCTAGCCATGCTGGGCCAAATGTAAATGGAAGTGTCCCGGAATAATTTAAGTAATTTATAAATATTTCACTGGTTTATAAAATGCTTAATAAAGAAAGGAAAGCGAGGCTAGGACTATTCTTCGAAAATAAATTTTAGGTCAAGATACAATTTACTGACATGTAAAATTATCCCTATATATATGATAATATTCATTAAATATAACGAAGGTATCAAGGTTTTAATTTACTCAGAAAATGCTGTAAGCAGTTTACTTCATTGACAACGAAATAAAAATTGTTTAGCTTAGTAAATTAAAACTTGTAGTTGTTTTAGCGATCTTGAAAGAAACTGAAGTGAATTATTAAAATTTTTCATTCCACATTTTATAAAAGAATACTACGTGAAATAAACCTCTCTTCCTTCAATCGTAAAGAAATATTAAGTAGATTGGTCATTAATATTAAAACTGATAAATGTTCACAATTATCTACCTTATGACGAAACAATATTTTACTTTTCTAATATATTGAAATACTATTTTCAGCCTTTGGTTCTTTCAGCGCAGGCCCGGCATGACTAGGGGGTTGAGGCGCTTGACTCGTAATCTGCTGGTTGCGGGTTCCAATCCCCCTCACACCAAACATGCTTGCCCATTCAGCCGTGGAGACATTATAATGTGTGACGCTCAATCCCACCATTTAAAAGAGTAGTCCAAGTGTTGGCGGTGGGTGGTGATGGCTAGCTGCCTTTCCTCTACTCTTACCCTGCTAAATTAGGGACGGATAGCGTAGATATCCCTCGTGTAGATTTGCGCGAAATTAAAAAACAAAAACCTTTCAGCGCAAAGCCACAGAATAGGGTATATGTGCTATGTCCAAAACAGAGAATCGAGCAATAAATCTGTAAACCCTTGAACTTATCACTTACACACCGAGGTACAAAACGCTTATTGTACATACATGTGCTGATTACAGTTTCATAGTGTGCAACTTATAATTTTGTGTAAAACAATTTCTTGTACATCTAATTCACAGTCACTCAAACGTGAACTTTACGTCAGAAAAACAATTTGTTCTTATGAATATGATGCACCTTACAGTTTTATTTCACCAAGTTTCCCAATGGGACAGCGATATCTGTGAGGAAATACAATGCCTCACCTCTGAATTCAGTTCTCCCTGGTGGGCACAGCTGATATATAACTAGTTATAGTTTTGTACGAAACAACAATCAGTTAACCACACTTTTCACTGAAACTGAAAATCTACTTTGTGACGTAGGGACCCATTGCATCCTTTGATTCGCCGTATCGTCTACTGTCATAGTGCGTTGCAATTTCTCCTATTCAAGGCTTATCAACAAGGGTTGGATTAGCAAACTGAAGAAATACAATTTTATATGGTTAGTTTCTACAGAAGTAAACAAGTGAATGTTTCTCAGATTAATAGTTATTTTCAGGGCATTCTTCTCAGGTAATATTGTAATCCGTATATCACAATATTCTTACTTTTTATCGATAATTAAGTCATTGTTTAAATTTTCGTTGCCCACTGAAATTTCATTTATGGTTTTAATACTGGAATATTGTGAATAAAACTGTGTCTTCCAAGGAATGCCTTCAGCAATATCCTGTTATACTCAACACAATGGCCTATGAAGTCACCATAATTAAAAGGTGTAGCGTACCTGAGGCTGATCCTATGTGTTTGGACCTCGGGTAAATATTTACCTTAGCAACGCCCATACTCTAAAATTATATACTACATAAGTATACCACGTTAACAAAACTTTTTTAACGGCATAAAAATTTAAAAAGTAAAGAGAACCTTGTCAAAAAATACAATATGTACAATTTTTTCTAATATAAAGATTAATTAATACTTTAGCTTGATGTATCTTCTGACACTTCTGTTACTGAATGAACGAGGCTACATTTGATGGGTTATAAAATCAGGGACGAGTGTAATATAGATACGCAGTAAGAACAGTAAATACCAGTTATTTATGGAAATGAAATACAAATCCAATAACCTGTGCTCCTTTGAAAGATGGACCTTCCTTCTTCAGTTTGCTTCTGAAAGAAGAAAGGTCCACCTTTCGAAAGACCTCGGGTTATTGGATTTGTATTTCATCTCTATCATTCACGAACGTACGTGTTATTGTTTAACATCATGAGCTGTTTATGGAATATGTTTATGTGAGTAATAACAACTGTTTGTCAAGAACATGGTAAGGTCATTATTGTTTCTGTTCCTTATATTATATATATATATATATCAAAGAGTTCATATTATATATATATATATATATATATATATATATATATAACAGTTATACTAACTGTTAAAAGATATAAAGACAATAAACGCAATTCTTCAGCGAACCCGTATTATTTGTCGCGGATCAATTTATTGATGTAAGTAATAAGGCTTAATATGAGGTAAGCCAATGCCCCTCTGTTTTCTCGGTGTCGCTAACAAGGACAATGAAATTGTTATACACTCCCTAGCGGTTACAATAAGCCAATTTCTGGCAACAGTAGGTGGGAACTAGAAAGTATTTACCGGCAGTTAGCCAGCTTGTTCACTGGCTTTGAACACTGGTAACGTTGTCGTAAAACGAGAAAGTAGCGGGCGAAGCAAGCGGGCGCTAGTCTGTGTATCGACTTACCGGTTAACCTAGCAGTGTTATAGTTTTTATTGAATGTTACACATTAAGATTAAGTTCTTCTATTAAATGTATTAGGAAGCTTTTTTTTAATAAAATGGCCACAACATTCGATTTATGTAATGAAAATATCAAACTTAAGTTTTTCAACTTGTACTTCAGTCTGATTGAAACAACGCCATCTGTTTTATCCTCACAACTTGGACTCGATTTGTTTAGGGACCTGAATTATCATTAATATATATATTTTTTTCAATGATATTCAATTTGATTAATTTCTTCTCTTGAAAATGTGAGATGGAATATGCTAGTAACGATATTTATAAAATTCCCTAAGTCTCCAAAGTCCACGAGAACAGGTCAGCTGATTTTGTCTCGTACTCACGTGCAAGTGCTCGTTCTGTGTTTAAAATTGAATTGTCACAAGTAGTGTACCTGAATGATTGATCCATGCACTAATCAACGAAGAATCTATAAGCTTCGACTATCGCGCCAATATATCTCATTATCACACATTATTGTAAACAGTGTCATTACGTCCATTCCTTTTTTTTTTTTTTTTAGGTTTATAAATCAGTAAGTGTGTCAATTAATAGACCCCTTACATTTTATATTTGAGTTTCTACAGCTACTTACGTCGTTATCTTATGACGAGTAAATGTTCTATTGTTTCTTAATGGGAACGTGTAAATCAAACGTCTTTATGTTTAGCAATATTAGTTTACAAGGACTCGTTTGTCTTTCTCTCTTCTTAGTTAATGTACAATCAACAACTTTCAAAGTACACACTGTATATCGAAACGTGTCGTGTTTTTTTTACATTTGTAATGAAATTTTATTTGGATTTTCAAACCTGGGAATCCAATTACAATGCAAGAAGCAACTAACAATACATGTCACAATACAATGTGAAATGATAGCTTTGTTACTTTGTCGCATGTCTTTATGTTGGTATATTTCAGTGGAGATTGTATTGAACAGGCTTTTCGCAGAGTAATAACGTTAGTGTTAAGGTAAAAGTGGTAAAACCTAATACCACTCGAGTGTATGGCTCCTTCTGAATAGCTTTTTTTAGAGCTAACATGTCTTTGGCGCCTAAGGTAAGTAATAGTTATTTATTATGCATATCTTTATTATTAGATTCGGGACGAACCTCAGCTACAGACTCTGGTGATTTCTTCACTGGAACGCAAAGCCTTTAAAAGAGCCGATTGTTTGCTATCCTCTGGTTAAACTCTCCATACTTTGTTCCTGTATGTGGATATACTTACACACACACACAGACATTGTGCATGCAGTCAGTAGCGGAAGTAAATTACTACCTCGTGAAAAGACGCAATATTGCCAACTCTCCGTGCTTAAGCGAGGAAGGAACAAAACTGATATCAATTTCTCGCGGTACGTGCGACGGCTCAGTGTAGGACATAGTTGTAGGAGGAGGGTTGGCTCCGGTCCACGACATGTCACTGACGACCTCACTGAGGCTTGGAAACAATGCAAACACCGTGACAAAGTACATTACTTTATAATGAAAGACCACGAGGTGATTTTGTGACGTCTTGAGCCAGTACTGTATAATCTGAAAAGGTAGTGTCTAGAGAGTTGTATCCTGGACTTGACGTCATGTTTCAGCGATCCACAGGATGCACTTCTGATAAATTGTACTTTGTGGAAGCGCTCGACTGCCGTTGTATAAGCATATTTAAGATTGTACAACTTAATGAAGGTGTTATCAAAGTGATATTAATGTTTCAGATTTCAACGCTGCTATTTTTTGCAGAAACTGTTTGTTTCAAAGCAATGTTAAGTACCTCCCTTTAATGAAATGTAAAGAAAAAAGGCGTATTACATCATTTTATACAGAAGGTGTTTGTTATGAAGCACAGTGCATCATTTTATACAGAAGGTGTTTGTTATGAAGCACAGTACATCGGTTTGTACAAAAGTTGTTTGTTATGAAGCACAGTACATCATTTTATACAGAAGGTGTTTGTTATGAAGCACAGTACATCGGTTTGTACAGAAGTTGTTTGTTATGAAGCACAGTGCATCATTTTATACAGAAGGTGTTTGTTATGAAGCACAGTACATCGGTTTGTACAGAAGTTGTTTGTTATGAAGCACAGTACATCATTTTATACAGAAGGTGTTTGTTATGAAGCACAAGTACATCGGTTTGTACAGAAGTTGTTTGTTATGAAGCACAGTGCATCATTTTATACAGAAGGTGTTTGTTATGAAGCACAGTACATCGGTTTGTACAGAAGTTGTTTGTTATGAAGCACAGTGCATCATTTTATACAGAAGGTGTTTGTTATGAAGCACAGTACATCATTTTATTCAGAAGGTGTTTGTTATGAAGCACAGTACATCATTTTATACAGAAGGTGTTTGTTATGAAGCACAGTACATCATTTTATACAGAAGGTGTTTGTTATGAAATACTATAAATATAGTAATGTTTATTAATTTTTAATACGTGTGAAAGTAGCTAGTTACAGCCAATTGGTCACTTAAGGATAGAGAGTTTGTTCTGATTAACTACTAGAAAATATGACTGGAGTGACTGACACTTCTCGAGATTGAAACATTTTTATTTTAAAATATTTTTAAAAATCATATCTCAAGTGATTTATTACAGCAAAAATGACTTTATTTCTAACAAAATAAAATATCTATTTGGCTTCATGGAAAAAAAAAAGTTCGAACTTCAATTGAGACAGCTGCACGTGTAAAGAAAAGCATGTGTGGCGCAGGCGGTAACTTCCAAGCGTGTATTTTTTTTCCGTGTAAGAGAACTTGATTCCATTAATAATCGACTTAGTAACTATTTCTTTGTTGCAAGGTGTATGAATAACAGCCAGTGATTCACATTTTCTTACTCAGAAGCACATATCGTCTTTCCATTTCTCTTTGCAGAAGTTCTATTTTGTTCCAGAGAGAAAGAGTACAAATTCACTTAAGGAACAATAACAAGACTTTTAACATACACGTGTATACAGTTAGTTTTAATCTCTCCTGAGAGATTCTTCAATCCACACGAAACGCTGTGAATTCTTTGGAATAGAATGTGTCGGCTAACTTCAAATAGGGCTCCCTGTAGTTGAGAGAGTTGTGGATTTTTAAAAGGGCAAAGACTTTATCCTCCAGACTTGAGCGGGTAGGGGGGATCTGTTAGGTGTTTAGTTCTCCTGTTAAAAGAGAAAAAAAAAACATGTATACTTTATTGGAGTGACTTGTTCAGTATATTCGTTGTATGACCGAAAAGACCTGGCCGGTAGAAACCCAGTATGAAGCCCACAACAACACATACAAGTGTATTCATAGGAAACGGATTCGTCCTCCAAGAACTACTTTGTTAAATTTTGCCAAGCAGATTCCTAATCTTTAAAGTGTACAGTGTGCACGAGCTTTCAGTGTAAAATACATAGCGTCTCTCTCAAAGCAGACCTTTCATCTGGGGCCCAAAGTACTCAAAACTGATTGAAACAGTTAAACTACTGATGAAAGCAACGTTCGACCAGAGGAAGGGAGTGGGGCACAGCTCTCCCAAAGAGAAATTGGACAATAAACACTGGGCATATCATACATCACAAACCGACTGACTCCACCAACAGTAGGGTTTTCGGTGTGAAAGCGAGACTTCTAGAGGTGGTTTTGTCGATTATGTTCGACCGTGTCGTCTCGTCATGCCCTTTTAGCACGAGTTCAATAGAGATCTCGCATGCTTCCTCAACTCTCTTATGGGAAAGTGGGTAGACAACATGTTTAACCTCGACTGTCGGAAAAGCAAATTTGTCATAACAGCTAATACAGTAGTTAAGCACGCATCTGAATCATTGTAAACCAGATAAATCAGGTTATGCTTCCTATCTAGTGTCATAAACACGTTATTAGAAACACATTTCTTTATATGAATATTTTACTTTGCAGTTAGTAACGATCTGATAAACATTATCCCAAAGTTTAATATAGTGTTCCAAAACTGGTCTGTACCCATACTGTTTTTGTTCTCAAACATTATATCGTTGGGCATACTTGAGAAACTTAGTCAAATAATAAAAAAAATGTTCGGAATAATGAAAGAACCAAACATTTTCGGAACATATACATTTTGTACTCTAAATAAAGGTTAAATAAAGTTTTTTAACAGTCTTATTTTAACAGTCTTTTTTTTTCCCGAAAGTGAATCTGCTGTTAATTCATATGAAATAGTTTCACTGCTGTTTCCCTCGCGGTGAAACATATTTTAGTTACAAATTTTCCTGCACGTCTCCTATAAAGTCCTATACTTCCTCCCTCCGGAAGACAAGAAAGCATCTAAGCACGAGCGAAAGTAGGGGCGACTATTTAACGACTTTCCGAGTCACGCTTATTCAACAAATGTTCGAGCGTCAACCTCGTTTTGAGGAAGGTTTTACAATCAAGTAAATAACTCTTGCAGTTGAGTTTTCTTTTCTGGTCTGTATATATTTATTATCATCTGTGGGTTAACACTGTCTTCATAGATATCACATATACAATTATAAGTAATTCTGTTACATATTTATTGTTGTTTTGTTTGTTTTTTAGAAATTTCGCGCAAACCAATACAAAGGATTCTATGCCTATAGCCGCCTCACGTTTGTAACTGAAAGACTAGAGGGAAGACAGCTGGCTATCAATACCCACTGCTACTCTTAAATTCCTGGCTGAATAATGTGGTTTAGTCGACCTTCGTATATTACACATACACGCCTAAAATGTGGAACGCTAATTTTCGCAGAAAGCCACGGACCACGGCTCCTCAGCTTCACTGTCCGGGCACTGGTCCTACTATTAAAGAAGCTGTTCTTCTTTTTGTTCTTCAGAGTTGTCAGCTCTCAATGAAAACATTCAATGTACTAACTGTACTGAATATTGTTTTACTTTTAGTGGACATCAATTAAAAAGCGTTTTGTCGCAGCACATTCCATAAATACACAACGTGATCACAAAATAAAATCACACTTAGATGCTGGATATATTTGTATTATATTAATAATCTAGCATACATATATCTTCAAAAACTAATCAACTGTTTTCCGTTATATCCTCAGAAAACGCAAAGGCCTTTTTTGAGCGATTGAAGAACTTTTCGTTTATTTACCCTTCCCTGTTTTATACCCTGGCATCTCGTATTTTTTTCTGTTTTGAAGCCAGCGACAAGTCCGAGCCTAATAGGCCTAATAGGCCCCACTTTTCGTAGGAGTGTTAATACTTTAAACAATGGTTATATCAGCCAGAGTAGACCCGGCATGGTCAGGTGGGTTAAGGCGTTCGACTCGTAATCTGAAGATCGCGGGTTCGAATCACCGTCGCACCAAACATTCTCGCCCTTTTAGCTGTGGGGGCGTTATAATGTTACGGTCAATCCCACTATTCGTTGGCGAAAGAGTAGCTCAGGAGTTGGCGGTGTATGGTGATGACTATCTGCCTTCCCTCTAGTCTTACACTGCTAAATGAGGGACGGCTAGCTTTGCGAAAAATTAAAACAAATAAACCCTTATACGTAATTGTAAGAACAAAAAAAAGGCCCATAAAAACTGCAAATCGGAAAACGGGAAACCACAAATTTGCACGTACCCAACAAGCCTTCATGCCAAATTTGGTGGAGGTCTATCAACAATGGACGAAGTAATAATAAAAAAAAAATCCAAAACGTCCATGAAATCAACAAAACTCATAACTGAAAATTTATATGCATCTCCCTATGGATCCATTGAACCTCCAAACCAAATTTAGTGAAGATCTGTCCTTGCGAAGTAGTTACACGGACAGTACTATTATATACATACACATATGCGCACATTTTCATATAACAATTGTGAATTAATGCAGTGCAGCGTTTCACAAGCTATTATGTTTTTACTTATTATTCGAATTTCTAGCTACAGTAATCTCTTATTTATTTACCTACAAGTAAATGGATGGTTGTTGATAAAAACAAAACATACTTCTTTATTCTAAAGACTATGTGTTCGATTTTATTCGCCAACGTTGTGTTTTAATTTTACAGATATTATTAATTCCTCAGAAAAGCTTTGGTAACTGCAGGTTCTCGGGTCATTGTTACCATTGAAAATGGTTACTCCGTTTTCTTTAAGTAACGTTTATGTGGTAACTATGATTTTCTTATTTATCTAGATACACTATATGGCCAAAAGTATGTGGACACCCGACCATCACACCCGTATGTGCTTCTTGAACATCTCATTCCCAAACCATGGGCATTAATATGGAGTTGGTCAGGGCTCTGTGCACGCCAGTCAAGTTTTTCTACACCAGCTTCAGCAAACCATGTCTTTATGGATCTCGCTTTGTGTCATGGTGAAACAAAAAAGGGCCTTCCCCAAACTGTTGCCACTAAGTTGGAAGCACACAATTCTTTAGAATGCTATTGTTTGCTGTAGCATTAAGATTTTTCTTCACCGGAACTAAAGATTCCAGCCCAAACCATGAAAAACAGCCCCAGACCATTACTCCTCCTCCACAAAACTTTACTGTTGGCACTATGCATTCAGGCAGGTAGCATTCTCCTGGCATCCGCCAAACACAGATTCGTCCGTCAGACTGCCAGATAGTGAAGCATGATTCATTACTCCAGAGAACACTTTTTCACTGCTCCAGAGTCCAATGGCAGTGTGCTTTACACCACTCCAGCCGATGCTTGGCATTGCACATAGTGTGCGGCTGCTCGGCCATGGAAACTCATTTCATGAAGTTCCTGACGAACAGTTCTTGTACTGACGTTGCTAGGCAGTGGTGAGTGTTGCAACTGTGGACATATGATTTATACACGCTACGCGCTTCAGCACTCGGCGGTCCCGTTTTGTGAGCTTGTGTGGCCTACCGCTTCATGGTTGAGCTGTTGTTGCTCCTAGACGTTTCTACGCCAAAATAACAGCACTTACAATTGACCGGGGCAGCTCTAGCAGGGCAGAAATTTGACAAACTGATTTGTTGGAAAGGTGACATCCAATGACAGTGCCACGTTCAAAGTCACTGAGCTCTTCAATACGACCCATTCTACTGCTAATGTTTGTCTACGGAGATTGCATAGCTGTATGCTTGATTTTATGCACCTGTTAGCAGTGGGTGTGGCTGAAATAGCCGAACCCACTAATTAGTAAGAATGTCCACATTCTTTTGGCCACGTAGTATATAACCACCATTTATTATTCTTAAAACGACCCCGTTTTAATCTTGTGAATCAGATGAGGCCTGTTGTGGACTGATTGTTATGGTACTGGCTCAACATATTACCAAACATGCTCATCCTTTCAGTCGTGGTGGCGTTACAATGTGATGCTCAAGCTCACTTTTCGTTGATAAAGAGATAGCCCAAAAATTGGTGGTTAGTGGAGTTGACTAGTTGCATTCCTTCTAGTGTATTGCTTCAAAACTAAGGACGGTATCGCAATAAGTTATTCTAGGCTATTTGTCATCCAAATTCGATATTATGATTTGAATATTTGCTTCGTGAGATTATGGCAATCACAGAGTTGTTAAAACGACGTTGTTTCTCTGTCGAGTTGAATATTTTAGCTGAAGTTTCAAAGTTTTCTCTATTTGTGCTTCCTTATTGTAAATTTCAGCAGCGTTAAGGCATCTCGAAAATTTCAACTTTATGTTCTAGCCCATGTTTTTGGATTTTTGACACAGTTCCTTAAGAAACACCTTTGTGAACTATTAAAATTAACGTAATTCAACATCAAACTCAGAGTTTGCCCTATCTTAGAAGGCAAGTTGGATTTCGTAGCTAGCTTGGGTACAAAGTAATTTTTACTGTACTTTCATCAAATAGTCTCACACAATACACTGACGTTTGTCACTTTTGTGAAATTATACTATAGTGAAGAATTTGTACATTATACGTATATTTTAAAATTAAAGCGACAGTCCACGTCCCATGGCTAGATGAATAAGGCACTCGACTCGTAATCTGAGGGTCGCAGGTTCGAATCACCGTCGCACCAAACATGCTCGCCCTTTAAAGCGTGGGGGCATTATAATGTACTGGTCAATCCCACTATACGTTGGTAAAAGAGTAGCCCAAGAGTTGGCGGTGGGTGTTGATGACTAGCTACCTTCTCTCTTGTATTACACTGCTAAATTAGGGACGGCTAGTGCAGATAGCCCTCGTGTAGCTTTGCGCTAAATTCAACTTAAACCAAACGCATTATACTGTTATATTTGACGCCCGTACATCTTGAAAGTTGTCCTGCAGCATACTTTCAATTGCAGAAAACCTCGTCATAAAGCTTTCATATCAAAAGTGCAATGCTGCTCTATATGTGCTTTCTATAAGTAAAAAAAAAATACAAGGAGAATGGTTAGTAGTGTTGAAACAAAAGCGTGAATATCTAGTATTTTTCAGATTCTTGATGCCACACTTTATTTTTTACTTAGATTGAGGCACGACTTATTGAAGTTCTCTTTCTGGGCACTTCTGGTTTCTCAAACTGATACATATTTTTTTTATTTCCAGTGCCATTAAGTACAAAATATAACCCTGTCTTGAAAACTTTAAATCCTCGATTTCGACACAGCTTTACGATGTGAGTGTATAAATATGTGGCTTTGTAAAGAGCTGTCTCATTTTTTTTACAGACCGATCGATTTTCTGTGGCATCAGATTCTCACGAAATGCTAAGCAAACACAAAATGTAGTTCTGATACATTCCGTTGCACCGCAACTTTATATTGGCTTTGATTGCCAGGCAACTTGGTGATTTGCATACTCAAAATCGTTCTGATATAATCACTCAAGCATCCGTGTAACGCGAAACTAAGTTATTAAATAGCTGTAACTTGAATCTAGCAAAACGTAGAATATCTAAGACTGTAAATAAAATATCGGATATGTAGCGAACATTTTAAAACTTTTACAGGTATCTTCAATTAATCGAGTTTTACGAAACCTGGCGGCTCAAAAAGAACAACAAGTGCATGCACAAGCACAAGATGCTGTCTATGATAAACTACGTATACTCAATGGTCAGGGATGGCCTCGCCCAAACCCCTGGTATCCTGGTAGTGCAACATTTGGTGGAATAACCCCTGCTTGCGTCCCTCCTCCAGTGACTGCTCCCAGTCTCCCTACCGAAAATGGACAAATTCAGAAAAAAGGTAAGAAATAATTTCATATATCTCCCAAGATCATATAAGTGTATATGATACTAAGTTATTTTTTCCCGTTCCATGAGTATTTTTGGGGAAAAAAAATCAATAAAAATGTGTGTATTTTGTTCCGAGTATCATCAAATAACTTAGTGAAAGTGACTTGAAAGTATTAAACTTTGCATGAACTGACCAAAGTTAGATTGTATATGTTTAAAATCGTGTGTTTAGCATTTAAAACTTGAATTGGATCTTACGTGACACATAAGCGAAATGCTCAGGTGAGGTATTCCAAGGCAGATTTTAAACTAGGATGGCAATCATTGAGCGGCAACTGCCGCCTGTTCATGTACTTTCAACCGAACAATTCAAAGCGTGTATCATGTTCAACGGCTTATTACGAGCTTAAACCTTGGATATTTTGATTCGTGGTAACGCACGTTAATACTGGGCCACGCCCAGCTCACTGAAGTTATATAAACTATATAGTGGACAATAGTGTGTAAATTATTTAGAATTTTTTCGCCTGTAAATTCCAAAAGCACGCACATATATTGAGCATAAAATTCGAAAATTTCGGGCATAAGATTTCAAAATAAGTTCCTACGTAATGAGCACGCACTATATATTTATGCATACCTTGTATAGACGTGCATACGTTCGACAGATACATGACTAAAAGTTTTTTTTAAAGATTCGTAAGTATTGTTTTAGAAAACATGGCGTTTCAGCACAATACGTTTTTGTCTCTACTTCAACAACACCGACAAGACAAAAATAAATGTTCTTAGAATAATCAGTGTCATTGCTAGCCCAAACAAAACTAACTTTCTGTTTGGGGATATAACAAATATAAAAAGTCACTTAGTGAAGAGCTGTTTTAGAAGCCTCACTTTGATTGTAATGCTCTGCGCATTACCTAAATAAACACTGTGTATGTCATCTGCTTTGGCTGTGAGGGCTTATGTGCTCTTATTGTTCTAACTGTCTTCGGTATCTCGAAAGGTAATGTTTGCCTAAAAGCATCTACACACTTATGCATATGCATGTCGGAATAATACGTTATCTGTGCATAGAACAAATACACGTCACACATAGCGTGTTTTTTATTATTATTATTCCATGATAATTGTGAAGTGATACTTTTGTTGCTGTGATGTGCTACGTTAATAGTTTGTTTATCTTGTTCTCAAGTTAATTCATTCTCGTGTGATTAATTCATTATGGATACTTTTTTTATTCCACTTGAATAGGCTTTAACTGATTCTATAACATCGTATCAAAAGAAACTACTCGTGTGCGAAGTTGCAAATAGCCTTCAACATGTTTTATAACAGCGTTTTCGACATTTGCAAATATATGTTAACAGATTATTTAATAACATATGGGTAATGCAAAAGTTTTCATATGGGATAGCCGGCATTGCCAGGTGGTTTAAGGCATTTGACTTGGAATACGAAGGTCGCGGGTTCGAATCCCGTCGCACCAAACATGCTCGCCTTTCCAGCTGTGGGGGTGTTATAATGACGGTCAATTCCACTATTCTCTGGTAAAAAAGTAGCCCAAGAGTTAGCAGTGGGTGGTGATGACTAGCTGCCTTCCCTCTAGTCTTACACTGCTTAATTAGGGACGGATAGCGCAGATAACCCTCGTGTAGCTTTGCGCGAAAGTTACAAAACAAAAACAATCATATAGTGGGTACTGCAAATGATGTTTAACACATTTTTGACAACAACTGTATTAATATTTGCACTGTGCAACAGAACACGTGCTTTTGTCTGTATGTACTTACAAGAGACAAGCTAAATCTGGAGATAATTCTATTGACTTTACACGGGTTAAATATATGAAATGAATTTGCATCCTAAGTCTGAAATGAATGTTAGTTCTCGAATGAAAAAGGTGGACAAATACTGTGTTGCACTTGTCGAAATACACTGAAATGCTTATAAATACGTATCCAAACCAGATAACACAGCAATGATTTCATTTGTATATTATAACACTAAAAAAGGTGTTGAAAGCTAACATACCGAAAAAAAAAAGTTCAACAATCTATTTAGCCATTAGTTGTGTATAATTACGTACTACGTCGGATAGTGGTGAAGATAGCATGTCTATTCCTGTGTGTTTTGTTCATACACGTTTGCGGATTGCATTTTAAAATATTTTTACTTCATTGTTTTGTGGTCTCTGACACTTTTCGTTCATTTACTCATGTTGATATTAAGTTCTCATTTTATAATTACTAGTCTATCTCTAATATTATAATATGTGTATGTATAAGGAGTTAGGCTTTCCTCACCAAAAATGAAGCAGTTTTTAAGTTAGTCCAGTTAAATTAGTTTTTACAAGTAAACTAACAAACGTGTATAAATCAACCGCACGCTTTAAGGGTTAAGTGTAGGTTAATTAAACATTTTTTTTTTATTTTCTAAAATGGAAATATATAATGATATATACATATGTTTCTAGAGTTCATTTAAATGTAGGTAATGTCTCTTATAAATGTCTTGCATACATATTTATTTGTAGGCTTAACAAATTAAAATAAAACAGTGAACAGACGATAATTCAATTTGGGTGTACACTAGGGCAAAGACAGTGGTTGTTACTGTCTTCTTGGGTTTATTTTATTGTAGTTTTATATTCATGACCAGGATTATCTACTATCGTCCCTAAATGTAAACTACTAACTTGAGGAAAGGCATGCATACCAACAAACAATCGACGCTAATGGATTAATTATCACTTTTATAATATACTGATATCTTAAAGTGTGGGGAAAATTTTGTGATACAATCACGATTCGAACCCCGCTCACTTGGTTCTGCTCCAAAATCAGAAATCTCCCGTGTGACCAATACGCACCCTCACATCTTATTTTAATTGTTTACTCCAGTATTACGGACAAAACACCACTTTTATTCGTATATTCAAGTTAACATATATTTCGCTATTTCACTTTTTTTTTTTTTGTTTACAAAATAGCTGTGGGATAATATTTCGAATAGCTCCTCGCACGTGCTTGTCTTTTTTTTTTTTTTTGTCAGTGTGATATCACACTTGAGTTCCCCAGTGACACAGCGGCATGTCTGCGGGCTTGTTAATCATAACAAAAGCTTACTTTGCCATTATGTTAACAATAGAAAAAACAATGAGTTAATGATGAGGTGGGGTTAGTATTTAGCAGTAAAACTGTTACTGCATCAGCAGGTGGTGTGTTTTTGGGTGTAATGAAATATAAATTATTCAATTGTGATTGTTAAAACGTTTTACACTTACGAACACTGTACACTACTGCTTTTCAGAAACTTTTCAGAAAAACTTGTATTTGTAAAGCTAGTAAACTAAAAAAACTTGTATTTGTAAATCTAGTAAATTTAAAAAACTGTATTTGTAAAGCTAGTAAACTAAAAAAAACTTGTATTTGTAAAACCAGTAAACTAAAAAAACAACTGTATTTGTAAAGCTGGTAAACTAAAATAAGTAATGTTTGGCACCTCTCGCAAGATCTTGTGGCGGAAGTATTAGATAATATGGTAAATGTAGCTGAAAGTCTGATAAAGAATGGTTATCGAGAAATGTATACATGTAAAGCATTTACACGTGGATATCACCTGAAAAAGTCTTCTTCAGTGAAGACCATGGATTGATCCAAGTGGAAAACAGATAACCGCTGACCGATTGCTGTTAACGAGACCGTAAACTATATATATATATATATTTTACTGCCATGAAAGAACTTCTTACTATATATGTTCTACCAATTATACGATATCATTGTTCCATATTTAGCAGTTACTTCAATCTACAGAAAAGGTTTTCGTATCATTAGCCCCTTCTTTTTCAGTATTTTTTTGGTATTTGCCACACACACACACACACACACACAGAGTGTAATGGAAATGATTCCAGAAGTACACGATTGATGCACACACGGGAATCACAGAGAATGAGCGATGGCATATTTATTGATTATACAAAACGTTTTGACAGAAAATACCAAACAAAAATGATTACGTTGAACATTTGCTAATTTGCATGCGATCCTTTTATGTAAAAGCACATTGCATCTTGTTTTAACATCTTCATATAGATTATCGGTGTGCATTGTGGAATACTATACCAAATGTTCTGTTTTACAAGTTGAACCTTCTTCAATACGACATGTTCTTAAAGGAATGATGTGCTGGAGCAAAATCTGCCTGCACTTTTCAGCGGTCAGAGTGCCATCAATTATGTGTAGATCGTATACTGAGACGTATTCTCAAACTCATACTGTTCCCCATTGTAGATGTCATTGACTGCAATACTGACCCCATTCTCCATCATCAAATAAACTGTTGTTGGTAGACGATAAACAGTTAGGACTTAACTGACCCCATTCTCTGCCATCAAATAAACTGTTGTTGGTAGATGATAAACAGTTAGAACTTAAATGTGTCTGTAAATAACACACGATTACTCATTTCACTATTTGTGATCAGTTATCTATTTTAACATTTAGGATTGGTTACTTCTGTTTCAGGCAGATTTTGAAACCTCTTCATGCTAATGTTTTGCTGTTCTAGAGATAATAGTGACACCACTTTGCAGCAAATGTCGTTTACGAGATCTGCAACTGACTTCTTGTCTCTTAAATAACATGCCTTGGTATTCTTAACGCCATTTTGAATAATTTTGGTTTTTACCTATGTGTCTTCTTCTATAAAGCGTAAATTAATTTTCTCCTATCTGAGACTGATACAAACCCTACTGAAACATAGTCTTTTTTGTAATTTTATGCATAAACTATACTTCAGCAACCAAATCTTTGATTTCTACACGATTTTTCGCAGCATTTTAGTTCTGGGAGACACTCCTGGACAACTCTACTAATAGTGGGCTTATTATGAGTGCCTGTACTTTTATATGCTTGTTACCGATGTGGCACTTTTCGATTGGTTAGATGACAACCAATCGCATTGTGAATTATCATTATGTGATTATACTCTGCTGCAGTTCATTTTCACACAATAAATGGTTGGCATTTCTTTATATGTAAACAATATGAATACATATATTATATGATCTTTAGGCCCATTGTTTTCATCTTTTCCATAATTAATATTTTCTGCACTGAAGTCTACGTGCTTATAATTTTAAAATAGATCTCTGATATCTTTAGTGGACAAAGCGTCTGTTCATTATGTAGCTTTGTACTTATCAACAAAGATGATTGGTTAAAAAGAGACCTCTATCAGAAACTTGTTACAATGGAATTCATTTTGTAGAACAATAATATATAAACACAACCATTAGACTGAACATAACTGACAATGAAAGACGTATTACCAATAGAGCACATGAAGTGCAACGTTGTTATTCTAAAACACGAATAACTTGTAATATCAATGGTGTTTGTAGCATAGCATTCAATATGGAACAAAATTTAAACGTTTTTTTCATCCGTTTCGTTTTATATTCTTTCACCTCATCTTCTGACATACGTTCTGAGAAACAATAGTCATAAAACTCAAAATGTTAAGTTATATCCCATGTAGATTTGTTTAACCAAACCACAAGTATGTAAAATGACCAACACTTTTCTTTGGTGCATAAATGCATGTACTGAACATGAACTTGTGTAATCGAGGAATTCAGGTCTCAGTATTAGCTGGACAAGAGACCAGAACATCCCGTAGTCCAGGTGACATTTTATGATATTTTGCACATCTTCTAGGGATACTGATTCAGAGTGTTAATGATGACACCTTGCCATTTTTCAAGATATTAAAATATCCAAGATTGTTGCCAAGATGGGTTACCTCGATATACAAATGCCAATATATTGGAATCTATATAATATAGAATAATGATTTTGGTGTATATTACTGGGTTTTTGGGGTGAAATGTTTTACTATTCGTACTACATAAGAAATGTTACTTTGGTACCTTTGAGGAAGCTGTCATATGTGAATCTAATACAATTTTTGACACAAAATTTATTCGCTTAAGGATCACGAGCTTGGTGATTTCGCGTGACGGAGACCTGCTAAATGTGTTCCATTGTGACTTGAAAACCGTGTTCATTTCAATGTCTGAAGATATTGGCAATATGAGGACAATCAAAACAAAAGGTCACAGTCAAAGGAAAACTAGAGGTAGAGCAGCCAGTTTGACTTCTGGATAAACCATAAGTAATTATCAATGGTGGGTGTATTTTTTTATCTTCATTAAATTGGATTTAAAACGACACATTTCAAACCTTTGTTGATAAATGCTGAAAATATATAACTAGTACACTGTGTGTCACGGGAAAAAAAACAATTCATTGGTATAATTTGCCAATAACTAACGGATAAAAAAGAAATCTTCCTACAATTGAAGGCGTCTTCAATCACAGATTGGTAGTGACAAAATCCAATACTGTACCACAACAAGTCAGTATGGAACTACTCAGTGCCTGGACTGACCTGTAGATTAGTAATGAAAAGGCACATGCTATAATACCTTAGTAAATGGTAGTTGTTACTACCCAGAGAGTTAGATGAATAATGGTGATATATGATGACATTGGTGTATTCGTCCTGCTCCGTCATCACTGTTTGCTGAAGCTCCTGTCGTTCTCTTTTCTAACGGAATGGACCTGATTGTATCGGATAATGGTTGACACAGGAGCAACAGTGAAGAAAATTACAACTGTTGTATCATAACTTTACAGTGGTGCAAAGTTGTCAGCGTTGGAGACGAAATATATACGAAACTATTAACTAAGCAACTGCATTTGTTGTAGCATATTATAAGAACAAAGACACGAGTTGTATGCTTGATATTTGATATGCAATATGTTTGCCAAACCTGCGAACATTAACGTCAGTAAAATGTTTAAAAAACTTAAAAACTTACATTTAGAAATCTGTCCAACTTTGACTCACAGGTTTTGGGTAGGAAAAGATACAGATCGTATATCTGTGTTGCGCATCACGATGTCATCAGCGATGCTGTTGTCCTTCAAGTGACTCCATCTGAGAAACCTCGTTCGACCAGAAAATATGGGTGGTAAATAGCTCAGTTAACTTGCACACTCTTCTGTGGTTGTAACGTGACAAATAATTTCCAGAATTGGTGGACAAAAACGACACGAAGCCAAGTGATAATCATTTCAACAATTACCTCTCGAAAAAAACTAATGATACAACTGATGTGTGTACCAGTTGATCAACTCACAGATCTACAGTTCTACTGATACACTGAAAACTGACGTGTGTACCATCTGGTCTACTCACAGATCTACAGTTCTACTGATACACTGAAAACTGACGTGTGTACCAGCTGGTCAACTCACAGATTTACAGTTCTACTGATACACTGAATAATTTAATCGTTTCAGTCCAATGCATATCTTTCATCAGTCGTCTTTCCATCAGCCTTTCATTTATAAAGTCCCTAGACACTGCGTTTGGTTACCAGTAATGGAGAATTATCGTCTTTGAATGACTACTGGTCGTCTTAGAGTGGTTTAAAAATTCACGAATATTGATTATTCCTAGAGTTATCCCTACAAATACCATCGTTTAGTAATTCTACTTGTTTTATAACTATCTTATTCACACACAATAAAACAAAACCAAACAAACACCAGAATCGGTATTTCAGCTTACCAAAAGAAATGATTTGTTCCGTTTTTGTATTATTTTGTTTTAAGTATGAATGGTAGATTTTAACCAGTAATGATCCTATAAGTAAGACAAGGTGAGCAATGGATTGTCTGATCCCACAGACTTAGTTAGTCATAGGTTTAGAAATAGCACATTAGTCAATACATGAGCTATGTTTTGATTAAATTCATGTTGCAGCTGCCATCTTGAATATTTTAATTCCCTCGAGGGTGCCGAGATGGCACCACTCACATCCTCACAGATATAAAAAACCACCAAAACAACAACAATAACTTTACTTAAACTATACTTTTAGGTTTGGGATGGAATCGCGTCTTGGCAACCCGACTATAACTTGTTAATCCGTGAGAAACCATACAAAGATACAGTGTAAATTTACAATATACACACACATATACGTACAACACAGGAGTATAGAATAATTATGTTTTTGAAAGTTTTCCTTCAATGAAAGTGAAATATACACAAAATTTTTGGAATGATTCTGAGCATAATGCCATTTATGGATGTAATAAACTTTCTACATTTTTATATAAAATAACGCCCTTCCCCACCCGGCACAGCGGTACGTCTGCGACTTTTCACGCTAGAAACCTGGTTTTGATACTTGTGGTCGGCAGAGCACAAACAGCCGATTGTGCTTAACTTCAAACAAACCTGTAAAGTAACCTTGACGTTCTGAAGCGTCCCCTGGTGGGTCAGCAGCAAGCTTTCGGTCTCCAAACGCTACACTTCTGTGTTTAAAATATATATGTAAAAACGGCTCGTTTGGGTTGAGAATTTTTTTTACGCAGAGGACCAAACGAGCTGTTTTTACAAATATATTTTTGTCTACAAGTGGATTTTCTCGACATCACTGACTTCTGTGTTCTTTCGGAACAGCTCAGATAGCTCATTGTTTGGCTTTGTGTTGAACAACTAAATAAACAAACAAACATCTTGAAGAAGAGGAATACCATATAGGGTTAAAACACAAGGAAACACTTTCAAACCAACATGTGTCAAATACAATAACTCTTACACCATATGCACACGAATTTGAGAATTCTGAGTTGTTTTTACTATCAGTAATAAAAGGCTTAGATTTATTCATTTTAGCTTTGTTTGTTTGTTTTTGAATTTCGCACAAAGCTACTCGAGGGCTATCTGTGCTAGCCGTCCCTAATTTAGCAGTGTAAGACTAGAGGGAAGGCAGCTGGTCATCACCACCCACCGCCAACTCTTGGGATACTCTTTTACCAACGAATAGTGGGATTGACCGTCAAATTATAACGCCCCCACGGCTGAAAGGGCGAGCATGTTTGGCGCGACGGGGATGCGAACGCGCGACCCTCAGATTACGAGGTCGCACGCCTTAACACGCTTGGCCATGCCGGGCCAACTATCAATGAAATTACGTTGACTTTGTAATATATGTGAAGTCCACGCAAGACACACAAACACCTTCATACAAGAAATGCATCTGTCTCTTTCGTTATTTTTTTTCTATACTTTTGTACTTACACATTTTGTTTGAATGTTTTTCGTAAATGTACATAATGAAGTTGTGCAGGTTATGTATGAATGCAATTTTTTCTGAGTTAAGCGCTATACATGTTATTCGTAGTTTGGTATCGTAAATACACATCGTGAATTGGTTTTTGCTAGATTAATTAATACACTGAAATAATTAAGACACAGTGTTATTGTACTATATATATAACCTAATATTATTCACTTATTTATATAAACGCATGATAACATATATATACACAGAGTCAGTGTTTGTTTGTTTGTTTCTTTTGAACTACACGCAAAGCTACACAAGGGCTATGAGGGGGCAGAAGGGCACTAGCCTTCTTTTATTGAGCAGTGTTAGACGAGAAGAAAGGCAGCTAGTCATCATCAGCCGCCGCAAACTCTTGGGCTACTCTTTCACCAACAAATATTAATCCTCATATTATAACGCCACCCACGACTGAAATGGCGAGCATGTTTGATGTAACGGGGATTCGAACTCGCAACCTGTAGAACGCCCTAATCACCTGACTATGCCGGTCCGTAGTGTCAGCGAGCTTTACATCACGGTTTTCAGTCAAGACGCTGAATTCATTACTAGCTTTTAAATACAATCTTTTTCTTAAAGTTAAATTTCTTTACCACAAAGAGAGTTGAGTGGTTTATTGTGAAACAATTTTGAATAAGCAAAATAGTAAGTCATAGCCGATATAAAGCAGTGGTGGAACAAGATGTATCAGAAGTATATTTTTTGACACATTTTGTGGTACGTAGTGTGACGCGACTGAAAGTCGATCACTTTTAAAAAGAGTATGTAATAGTCTTTTCCGACGAAAATATTCACACACTCAGATCATGGAAATGTGTTCACTTTCCGGAATTATAATTTCTGAGATTAAAATATCCCTTATTCTTATTGGCATTGGAAAACAAACAGATACGAACCAATTTGCGACTCCAAAGACATATACAAAAAGATCTGCAACAGGTCGTATCTCTATCGTGATATGGGCAGAGACACATATAAGACTCCATGAACACAGATGTCAGCGACAAAAGCCGTCCACGTATTCTAAGCAACAGTACGCAACATAATCAAGAAGGATCTAGTCTGTAACAGCGACACAAGTCACGCGTATACAAGGATTTTTCATGAAATATATCTTTAACAGTTCTATATCTCAAACAACTGGAGAATCAGTCGGGTATTCCCGACATTCTATAAGAAAACAAATCCATCAAGTCGCCAAACAGAGCGCCTATTGATTTGTGTGCAAATAAACTGTATAAAAAAGTGTTGCAAAACCGTCACCCTTTTATACTAGATAGGTTATGGAAAGGAAGCAGGAAGTAATAGTGTGCTTTGGACATGACAACCTTACGTTGATGTCTTTTGCAATGGAAACTACTTTGTAGAGCTATAGTAGAGATGTCAGTTAGAGCATGAACAGATATAGCGAAGTGAAATGTAACGACGTGGTGAGATTAAAAGATAGTTTTCATATAAAATATATCCTCAACTTACATATAAATATACTGCCGCACTTTATATTTGTTTATGGATTTTCCATTCCCTTCTTTCATTTATTAGGTTTTTGGGTAATTTTCTATTAAAAATAATTTTCAAAAACGTTAAAGTGACCTATAAATTCCGCTTGTCACATTTCAGTAATTTATTGTGAAATATGTGTCTCTAAAGAGCATATGCCAGAATTGTAAAACATTTGAGCGCATGGCCATTTGCGTACGTGTGTGAAAGTGTATATTGAAAGGAATTAATTAAGGTTTAAATTACTCTAGACAAAATCAAGGGTTTACAAAAAGGGTTTTCAACTGTTAAAGAAACAATTTGTAAAGCACATAGAAAACTTTAGTTCACGAAATAAATCTTTACTTTTTGGTTTAAGCATCTTATTACAGGAAAATCTGAACTGATAGTTGAAACTGTGAAACCGTATTGTTTGATGATACAAACTATTTATTTATAGATCAACTTTTAGTCGACTTTCTGTTTGTTTGTTTTTTTTAATTTTCGCGCAAAGCTACACGAGGGCTATCTGCACTAGCCGTCCCTAATTTAGCAGTGTAAGACTAGCGGGAAGGCAGCTAGTCATCACCACCCAACGCCAACTCTTGGGCTACTCTTTTCCCCACGAATACTGGGATTGATCGTAACATTATAATGCCCCCACGGCTGAAAATGGAGCATGTTTGGTGCGACGGGGATTTGAACCCGCGGCCGTTGGATTACAAGTTGAGTGCTTTAACCCACCTGGCCATGCCGGGCAAGTTGACTTTCTACTAGAAATTAATTACCTTTGAAGCAGAAGTAAGTTGGCTTAGCAGTTATTTATGTTCTAAATTAAATAAGTTTGTTTTCAAATTAGCAAGGAAATTAGTTGAATTTCCATTGGATATTATAATAATTAGTTCACTAGCAGTATTTTAATTGACTTGACAGTAAAATTAATTTGGTTTTCCAGATAATATAGATTAGTAGTTACCTTGGTAGTGAATATTAGGCATTTGGTAGTAGGAATGAGACAGCTTGTTTGTACAAATCTCCAAAGTAATCCTGGTAGCACAACAGACTTGATGCTAAACAAATAGAAAAAAAATTGAACCTAGTGTGTTCTTAAACTGGATCACCGAGTTGACATATAGTGACAATAAAACAATGTTTTCATTGTTGTATTGTTTCCACTGTACTTCGTTGATTTGCTACATAAATATTATGTATAAATGTGTGTTAATTCCTTTGTACATTTGTTTTAAACTTTGTAATTTTCCAATATATTTTTCAACTAATCTACTGTGAGCATATTTTCTGTTTAAGTTTCAAAGAATCTTTTACTTTATTCAATTGTTTGCGCACATCTGTGTCAAGTTCAGATACGATAAGCTGCTAAAAGGAACAGTGAGCACACCTGTGTTCGGGTCCAGACGTGGCAGACCCTTAGGGGTGCAGTAATATCAAGATGACAGTGTCACTCTCTTCCCACCATATTCAGCGGCGACTTTGCCCTTCCATCACGCTCCGTCACTCCAGATATGTCACAGTGGCTCAACTAGATAAGCCTAGTTCATATAGACTATGGAAGAGATGGGAGTCTTTGGGTGGGCTTCAAACCGTGTCTTGAGATGCTCCACGTCAGTCAATAAGTGACATCTCCCAGACCGCCTGGACGGAAGCCTGTACAGGTGGCCACAATAGGGCAATTTGATTATTTTACCTCTGAATTGCCTGAAGCACTGTCACAAGTGGAACTATAGACGTACAAAATCTGGTTTCTAACAACATTTTTTTTCAAAAATTAGTCCCATATTATCTGGTGTCTAGCAATGACGGATAGGAGAGCCATCAGAGAGATAGTGGATAAGACATCGTTTCTTGACAAGAGGTTAGTCGCTAGCTATACAGACCGCTCGGTATGTGGTGGTCGTAACTGTAGTGAATACATGTTTATAGTATTTCCACACCGCTGGTTTGACAAAACAAGTTTTCAATTTCATCGCAATTTTAAACTTCGTCAAAAGAAGAGTCAGTCCTGACAAACATGCGGTTTCACTGTAAAATTAACATCCACGGTAAAATTAGGTCGTCAAATTACGAAAATTGCAATATTTATAGCAAATGAGCAAATCATTTTGATTATAATTAATAAAGTCTGACCCAAACTTATTTTTGTTTCTTTGTTCTTTTCGTGATGGCTGATGAAGACGAGTAATGCCACGTTTTCTGGAAACCCATTGAAATTGATAACGTATTACAGAAGAGAAAGACGCGAAAGGGTGCGTTTTTCAATATTGTACATTTTTATAGATGTTTTACAGGAAATTATTCAAAGGAGTTCAAATTCAAATTGATTCCCCGGTGGGATAGCGGTAAATCTTCGGATTTACACGCTAAAATCAGAGGTTCGATTCCCCTCGGTGGACACAGTTGATAGTCCAATGTGTGTATACACACACATTCAACTCACTCAGATTACACTTTCAACAGTGTAAAGAATGCACATGTTTATGTGAGGAGATATTAAGACTCTTTCTAAATCGACAAATCATAAACCGTTTTTCTTTAATTTGGTGTACCAGCAGGTCACATCTTCAATTATTTTCATTGTATTTGTTGTGCGATCTTTAGAACAATTGTAACAATGCTTAAAGCAGTTTATTTCTTTGAATCTGAAGATATATACTGCTAAAATTATAAAATTCGAGCATAATATTCAATAAGTCAAAAGCTAAATAAAAACTTCACCAACATTATGTATAAGTAATACTGATAGAATATCATGATGTTTTACCATTAAGGTTATATGGAGGGAACTTTCATAATGGTTTGATTTTTATCTCATAACTTTATTAACTTGTTTATTTTTTAAAATATCTGTTGTCATTAGATAAAATTCTGCATGTTTAGAATATTTTAGTGGAAGTATACAACTTTGTTTTCAGGTATAGATCCCAATTTTCTTTTCTTTATTTATTTTTGTTATACAGAGTAAGGTTTCGTTGGTTGTCGAGCATCAGTACAAGTAAGTTGTCAAAACAGTTCCACTTATTTAATTATTGCATTTGTTAGCTTGATTAATCAACTTGATTTTCTATTAACTGTCCTTTAGTCAGAGAGTATGTCGCAGGCACTTGTCCACGTTATTTAACTCTTCATTAATGACGGTCATTTATATAGAATCCAGTTTAGAAAAGTTCAACTGAGTCAGGTTACATTATGACTGTCTTTGGAATAACAGTTTTTTTGCTCTCCAGTTATCAAATTAAAAGAGTTCTGAATGCGATCTCACCACCAATACTACTTCTGTATTTCAGCCCATCTCCTTCAGAGAAATATATTTGTACACATGTCAATCAAACCGTTTAACCAAAAATGGTTAAACAAGTGGGTCGGAATATAACACTGAGAAGGCATATAAATTCAGATCTTGTCTTAGAGTAAATAAATTTTGTTCTCAAACCATAGGGAGCGTCGTGCGATTAGTGCTTGATATGTTGGACCTACTACCCTATCCTCTCTCTTCGTTGATTAACCTCCTCCAACAGAAAGTAAGAAGGCGGAGCACAATATGACGTAATTTAGACACACCTACTCCTGTGAATTATGACATCTGTCGCTTAGAGATACACGAATTGGAATAGCAATTTGTATCAGATATAAGAAACATCGGCCAGTATTTTAAAACTCTGTTATTATGATTCATTAACTAGTTCTTTTCCATTTCATGGATGTTCTTTGTAGGAACTAGAAACTCTTATGAACAGTTTTTAACTGGACTTGTGCAAAATACACGAATTTAAGTAATACTTTTATGTGGTGCCATCTACTGATTTATTAATAAACCATCGTCAGTGGAGGAAATACGTATATTTCCCACTTTTGATTTGGTTAAATTATGTTAGTGTATGTGTTCTGCATCAATAATCTTGTTTATTACTAAAAATAAAATATAAATCTCTACTATTTATTAGCATTATAGTGTGTTAAACATTTTCTACAGGTAGATTCAACACGAAATTACTTTGTTAGCTAAGTTAACTTAAAATTATTTTATTATTTTGGTGGTGGTTTTTTTTTTCGTTCTTGTTGTTTCCACATCATATCAAACTTTTATCACGACTTCGAACCCGTAATTATTCAGATAAGAGTGAACATTACCGCAATTACTCGCGAAAGATGTTTGTTGTTCGCATTGATAAAATTGTTAAAATATTGTGTGTATAATATATACATATACATATTGAACTAAAATGCATTAATATATTTAAAAGTACATATGGCCCTGCAGGGCCAGGTGGTTAAGGCACTCGACTCATAATCTAAGGGTTGCGGGTTCGAATCCCCGTCACACCAAACACGATCTCCCTTTCAGCCATGGGGGGCGTTATAAATTTCGATCAATCCCACTATTCGCCGTTAAAAGAGTAGCTCAAAAGTTGGTGGTGAGTGGTGATGACTAGCTATCTTCCCTCTAGCATTACACTGCTAAATTAGGGACGGCTAACGCAGAAGTCCCTCGTGTAGCTTTGCGCGAAATTCAAAAACAAACAAGTACATATTTTCTTTTTCTCCGTATTAATGAATCCAAATTTACACTTACAGTAACTTTACACTTTGCTTTATTTCCTATAAAAAACAGTTTCGTATAAAATGGAAAATGGAATATATGTTGTATATACTCTCAATATTTATTTGGCACGATCTGTTTCAGGCCAAATCGAGAAAGAAAGTTTTGAGGTAGCTAAACCCCCTTTTCCCCCAGACTTTAGCCCTTAGTAATGATGCTGTAAATCTAGATTAATGTGTACTATTACGAGAGATTATGCGCTGGTCATTATTTAGTCATTAAGAGAATAAGATATATGATGTATGTGTCGCGGCATTGTATGTGCAAGACTTTCTCCAATATGTCTAACACATTAACGTATTAGGATATGTTTAGTGGATACTCTAACGATGTATAATAGATGTTTCAATTTGTCTTTAAATAAACTGAAATTATATATACACACACAAGGTGATCCAGAAATAATAGGTCTCTGGAACATCTGTAGAACTAGTTCCCTGACAACATTCTCTGTGTTGAAAATACACTGTTAATACATACGTATTTGGCAATAGAATAGATCATACCAATGAGATTTATTTCATCTTGTAAAATAATTATGCTACCGTTTCTGTACGGTTTGTTTGTTTGAAGTTAAGTAGCTGTTTGGGCTGCTCTGACTACCATGAGTACCGAAACCTGGTTTATAGTGTTGTAAGTCCGCCTGGGGGCGTTTGTGTACGGAACAAACAACAACAACGAAACAGTTATATGTGAGAGTATAATTATTTTTTCTCTACCCTGTACATGAATGCAACAGTCCAGTATAGTAAAGCGAACCGTATTACCCATGACCTTTTATTACTTGTAAAAGTTCACAGACTTATTTATTGTACGCTAACTAGTACACTGTGTAATCTACCATGAACGATGTGTGTAGCTAAGTTCACTGAAATATTTATTATACACTAATTTTCCTCGTTTTCATGCCTTTGTCCAGTCAGATTGAAGCCATCATAATCTGTCATTCTGATGATAAGTGAGACGTTTCAAAATATGTAATAAGAAACTTAGTGATGATAAAAAGAACAGGATGATAGAAGACATGACCAGCAAATGATACGTTTCTTTCGTTAACCCAAATCAAACAGTCAGGGTCATGGCCAAATTTGGTTGTTTTGTGAACGTTTTGAAATTACCAGATTGTCCTGGTTATCACTGACAAAATCTTAAAAAGTCACAAAGCTAGATTATTTAATGATATAATTCAACTGTGAATAAGAGAAAAGGAGGACCACATTCAACAAGTTTTCTTCGTTCTCATGTGGTGTTAAAGCAGTATTTGGTTTAGAGTTGGATACCTCGTGACACATTTCAGTTTCGTATCTTTATTATGTTGGATGCCTTATGCCACAAATGTGGCTCGTTGTTTTTTATCTTATCATAGCGTTCTCAATACTGCCATTGCAATGTTTTGGAAAGGAGTAAATGCCACAAATGCCCTTGAAATGTAAATATTTTTGAAGTGGAAAGAGATAAGATCTCAGTAATACTGTATAGGACTTTGAACACACTTTCAGTCCAAAAACGTAACGTAAAAACTATAAATTAAAGAGACGCTTAACGTGAGAAGAATCCATAAAATTCCTGATATATTTAAGTAAAGAAAGTTCTAAAATATTAATTGATTGGTAATGAGTGTTGCTTAGTACGCACAGTGTTTAATAGTTTCGTTAGATTAAACTGATTTAGAAAAAGTTGCTTCCAAATTCATAGCATTCTATGAATAAATCTTTTGGGATGTGAAGTAACATTATGAAACTAGCCATCTCATATCAGTGTTTAACGGAATAAAAAAGGCCGTTAACAAGGCCTCTGGTGTTATACATACTGCAGTAATGTGTTGTTCAATATTAAAGTTTTTCATGGTTTTCATAAGTTTGAACGATCTTCAACCCGGTTGAAAGATCTCACTTGAGTCTCATATGTAATCCACCATTAACATGATGTGTAGCTAAGTTTATTGTCTTTTTATTATACGTTTATTTGTACTAAGAGTAATCCACCATGAACATTATGTAAGCTTGACCTGTTCATTATACACTGATTAGTATACTGTAAAAGCTACCTCGAACATTGTGGGTACGATGCAAGCATATTGTGAATACTTATCAGTGTTAACGTGAATAGTAGGAATGCTTTCGAAACTCGGAGTGAAGCCTGAAACAACAAATAACATATATCGATTTCACTGATGCAAAGCACGTTAGTAAATGTCTTCTCTTTCACGAACTGAAAGGTTTTCAGTATTAAAAAAAAAGAAGAGAGAAAACATTAGGCAACTTTCCATAGCTTAGGCTTATCTGTCAAAATGTTTGTTTCGTTTGAAAGCTCGCTTGTTCTGTTCAAGTTCAGAGTAATGTAGTGAATGGCATCTCTTAGTAATGAACAATGAAAGCTTATAATGATTAATTAGTTCGCGATAATTTACTTAAACGATTTGTATTAAAAGTGTGTTTTCTACAACAAGATTATAACCTCAATATTAACAGAATGAAATAGTTGTTCGATTGACAGATGTGTATTTTATTTCTCTGAAATTGGGAATTTTTGACATTTAGTAATATTAAATATGTAGGCTTAAGTCGGATTGTAATTACGTTTTTATATATTGTTGGGATTTCTGATAAAAGATAACAAACGTGATGAAAATATCTTGTCACGATTAAAGAGGAATCCATGTTATAGACCCAGCAACTAGAAACCAAATTCTGTTGTTGCTTTAGTTTCACTAAAGTTAATCGAATACTTTAAAGTTTATGGTTTGCAGTTCTTAAGATTAAAATAATTGTTTTGAAACTAAAATTCTAAACAAGTGATTTTTTTGTACAATATCAAAAACTAGTGCATATGAGGCTGTAAATTGGCATAAGTAATCCTGAAGAGGAAGTTACATTGAAAGTAACCTATTCATCACACGCTAATCAGCCTGGCATGGACAGGTGGTTGAGGCGTCGCTCGTAATCCGAGGGTCGCGGGATCGAATCCCCGTCACACCAAACATGCTCGCCCTTTCAGCCGTGGGGGCGTTATAATATGATGGTAAATACCACTTTTCGTTGGAAAAAGAGTAGCCCAAGAGTTGGCGGTGGGTGGTGATGACTAGTTGCCTTACCTCTAGTCTTACAATGCTAAATCAGGGACCTCTGGCGTAGATAGCCCTGGTATAGCTTTGCGCGAAATTAAAAAAAAACACACACTAATCAGACGATTATGTTTGTTTTCCAAATATTATTAGTCTTTTGCCACAGGAATTAGCTTTGCCACAAGCTACCCCTCATTATAATTTAATCGATAGTCTGTGTTAATTCGCTTTATCGAACTTTAGTTTTATATTAATAACCTGCTTCACAATATCTATAGACACAGCTGATATCAGGACCTTCAATCTTTCTCTCTCTGAAGTGCACCTAAGTTGACTTTCACAATAGTCTGGCATCGTACACCAGGGAAAGCAGTTCCATTTCAAGTGAATAAACAGTTTTGTAGATTTCACTTGCTATTGGAACATAATACTTAGAATCAACAACAACAAAAATGCAACCTTGAACCCAGAATATATCCCATGCTCTTCTCCAAGTTGCCAGGAAACTTAAAACAGAAAATACTGTCAATTTTTTATGGAAGAAGGAAGTCTTCCAACCTCACTTTTCAATACAGCCTTTCAAAGGACCATCTTCACATTCGACATAGTCGAAATTATTAATCAGGTACGAATGCGCATAATTAATTTAGTCGCTGCGTTATGATAACCGAGGTGGTAAAATTGATCAGATACGTAATTCATACACTTATGTTCAGATACGTAATTCATACACTTATGCTTAGATACGTAATTTATACACTTACATTCAGATACGTAATTCATACACTTACGTTTAGATACGTAATTCATACACTTACGTTCAGATACGTAATTCATACACTTACGCATAGCTTTCAAAGTGAGTCGAAACGAGGCAAAATATTATATACGTAGAAAATGCAGAAAACTATATTCAGATATTTAACTGCTAGTGTTGAGGTGTACGAATGAGGAAGATTCATCTACAGAATCTGGATGTGGTAGAATTGAACAAAAGTAACATGGCAATTAATGAAATCAAGTAAAAATTAAGAAATACGGTTGCACCTGGTTCTATAAGTTAAGTGATACGGTAGTATTTATAGCTATTAAGTCTAAATAACATTTGACAGAGTTTCCACAGTTTCACATGTGTAGTTCAAATATAACCAAGATGAATCCGCACTTGGAGCTGTTAAGGTTAGCAGGAATATTAATGATATGTTAATTAGAAAAACAAAACGTTTCTAAGGAATCTCTCCAATAAATTTAAAGAAGCATATGTTGTCAGGCTGAAAACCTACTATAATATTTTGTTTGTGCACATTTGTGTATTTAGGTACATTATATACATATATAATTCAACTTACAAAGGGAATTGTGATTCTTTGGGGATTATTAAGCCATTTTCTTTACACGAACATAGAATAAATATTTGTCTAATATTTACATTGAATATAATTGTCAAGAGAAATAAACCTGGTTCATTAAAAATATTTTAGTTTCTAATGTTTTACTCAAGATGAAAAACCAACACCAACAAAACAATAATTAAATTGGTTTCTGTTTTCTTCATGATGCTTTCTTAATACGAACCGAATGACATCAATTGTATACCAACATTGTCCCTTCTTGTGTAACCTTTGGACGATGACCTTTAATTTGATATTTGATTAAAAACAAAACAACTACGCGTATAGCAATTGTTGCATTACCTTGCACCCTCATCTGTCATTTAAAAACTACATCTAGGAGGTCCTACTACGATCATAATGTTGTAGGTATATCTATTTTCTATGTAGGTACATTATAAACATTATCTTTGTGTGAATATCTGAAGGAAGTACAGCGCTTATATCAAAATAATTTACAGATCTAAGTAAATTGTATGTATGTGTAATTGCTTTAGCCACAAGCTTAAACCTAAATGCTTATTTATAGACTTGATTAATAGCATCACGAGATGAAAATACTGAAGTCAAACATATTTATATTCATTGTAAAGCTTCGGGCTGATTAACCTGTTCTTTAGCTGTATCTGACTCGCTTGGGATCATGTATAGCAGAAGACGGTTATACCGTGTAATATACGAAGGAAGAGCTACAGCCAGAACAATAAGACAATAGTAGAAACATACTGTGTACTGTACGAAGAAAGATCTATAGCTAGAACAATAAGACAGTAGTAGAAACATACTGTGTACTGTACGAAGAAAGATCTATAGCTAGAACAATAAGACAGCAGTAGAAACGTACTGTGTACTGTACGAAGGAAGAGCTACAGCCAGAACAATAAGACAATAGTAGAAACATACTGTGTACTGTACGAAGAAAGATCTATAGCTAGAACAATAAAACAGTAGTAGAAACATACTGTGTACTGTACGAAGGAAGATCTATAGCTAGAACAATAAAACAGTAGTAGAAACATACTGTGTACTGTACGAAGGAAGAGCTACAGCCAGAACAATAAGACAATAGTAGAAACATACTGTGTACTGTACGAAGAAAGATCTATAGCTAGAACAATAAGACAGCAGTAGAAACATACTGTGTACTGTACGAAGGAAGAGCTACAGCCAGAACAATAAGACAATAGTAGAAACATACTGTGTACTGTACGAAGGAAGATCTATAGCTAGAACAATAAAACAGCAGTAGAAACATACTGTGTACTGTACGAAGGAAGAGCTACAGCCAGAACAATAAAACAGTAGTAGAAACATACTGTGTACTGTACGAAGGAAGAGCTACAGCCAGAACAATAAAACAGTAGTAGAAACATACTGTGTACTGTACGAAGGAAGATCTATAGCTAGAACAATAAAACAGCAGTAGAAACATACTGTGTACTGTACGAAGGAAGAGCTACAGCCAGAACAATAAAACAGTAGTAGAAACATACTGTGTACTGTACGAAGGAAGATCTATAGCTAGAACAATAAAACAGTAGTAGAAACATACTGTGTACTGTACGAAGGAAGATCTATAGCTAGAACAATAAAACAGCAGTAGAAACATACTGTGTACTGTACGAAGGAAGAGCTACAGCCAGAACAATAAAACAGTAGTAGAAACATACTGTGTACTGTACGAAGGAAGAGCTACAGCCAGAATAATAAGACAGCAGTAGAAACATACTGTGTACTGTACGAAGGAAGATCTATAGCTAGAACAATAAGACAGTAGTAGAAACCTATTGCGTACTGTACGAAGGAAGAGCTACAGTCAGAACAGTAAGACAGCAGTAAAAAACCAATTGCGTACTGTACGAAGAAGATCTATACCCAGAAAAGTAAGACAGCAATTCAAACCTATTAATATAATGACAGAAATATATATACACGGAAAGCTTCAAACCAATCTACAATGGTTTTAAGTAAAAGATTGATAACCATTTCAAAATCATGATACGCGCACTGAAATGATTGAAAATTATTTTGAAACGATGGTACATGCACTGAAATGATTGGAAATTATTTTGAAACGATGGTCCACGTACTAAAATGATTGGAAATTATTTCGAAACAATGGTAAACACACTAAAACGATTGGAAATTATTTTGAAACGATGGTACACGCAATGAAACCATTTGAAAGGATGCGAAAATCAAGGATCATGATTTAACTTATTTACAGCTGTTTATCGCATAGAACCTGCTGTTTGGTTGAACTTTATTCTAATAAGATAAAATAAAGTTAAAAATTTATAGAATGAAATCTTTACATAATTTGCTTAAATTTGTTGTATTCGTAACATGAGTAGAATTTGTTTGACACAAAATAAACTATAAAATAATGTATTTTCAAGTACTTAACATTTTTCGCTCAACACAATGTTTTTAGTTTTTTAAACTCATTGTGTACGTTTTGCGTAAGTTAATCACAATACGAAGATATTAGCTATTCTGGTTAACATATCCTTTCTTGACCCAACGGCTTCTTCTGACTTACGGGCAAACTGCAGAAAAATTGTACTTTAATGGACGGTAACGACATTGATTTCTGGGGAGACATTTCTTGGCATCTCGCCCCTCCTAGCTTGATTCTTCAGCTGACAAGGAACGTGAACGAAAGAAACATCTCCAGATAAAAGCTTTTTCCTGGATAAATGTTGGAGTAAAGTGGTCACCATTTTTTTCTTCTTCTTAGCACCCCTTCCAATGCCTTACAGAGATGCTTTGGAAAATGGGAGAATAGATAAAGGAACAACGAACAAAATATATGTGTCAGAAACCCGCGCTGATGCGCTGTTTTCAAGTTTACGAACGTAATAATTGAAATTTTTAGCAAGAACGTGCAATGGAAAAATAAACAGAATAATTTTTGTGATACAGAGTGACATATACTTTGGAGAGGGAACTGATTGCCTAATTCTGTCATGACGTATTACACTTTGGAGAGGGAACTGATTGCCTAATTCTGTCATTTCAGTTGTGTCAACTTGTAATTCACACCTGTCTTTTTTTGTAATAGACGCACACTCAAGCACTTCACATGAATTTACACAAAGTTAAGGCTCGGCATGGCGAGGTGGGTTAAGGCGTTCGACTCGTAATCCGAGGGTCGCGGGTTTGAATCCCGGTCGCACCAAACATGCTCGCCCTTTCAGTCGTGGGGGCGTTATAATGTGATGTTCAATCCCACTATTCGTTGGTAAAAGAGTAGCTCAAGAGTTGCTGGTGAGTGGTGATGACTAACTGCCTTCCCTCTAGTCTTACACTGCTAAATTAGGGACAGCTAGCGCAGATAGCTCTCGTGTAGCTTTGCGCGAAAAAAAAAAAAAAAAAAAAACACCACAAAGTTAAACATTAGATTGAGTAACAAATAACATAGCTTTATTTTATATACAAGTGACAGAGTCTGGCTTCTGTATAATGTAACGACGTTTGTTTACGGATCTTACGTTTGGCGAAATGATAAATTTATTTATCATTGATGTCGTATATGACAATTTTCCTTAATGTATATATATGTGTGTGCGCGAGACTATCACGTGTTATAACTGCAACTTGTTTTTACAGACTATCTTTTTGAAATATTCTTCAAATGGGACATCAGTAAATAAAGTAGTAACGAATGAAATAACCCTACCAAAAGCTTTTTATTATTACTGCGAATGTAAAAGGAAACGAAAAAAAAACTTACAAAAGAAACATTTTTTCACTTTTTAACAGAGGGCGACAGTGGAACGGAGAGCTCCAGTCGAAGTGACCCTGGGGGAAGCAGTGATGAAGACAACGCAGCTCGACTCCGGTTAAAAAGAAAACTGCAGAGAAATCGAACATCTTTCACACCAGAGCAGATTGAAGCTTTAGAAAAAGGTGAGAAATTAGAAGACAATAAGTGAGAAAATTATTCATACTATGACAGAGTACAGTATTAAACCTAATATTATATATATATATATACAACTCTGACCACCTCTCCCGCACACACACAAAACAATAACAAACTATATTCGGAATTAGCTGCATCTGTTTGTAATAGCAATAGATTAATATTTATTATTTCCCTTTATCACTAATGCCATTTTACGAAACATTTCACATTGCTACCTTGCTTTTACGTCTAAGTTTACAAATCCAAATCGCTTCACCTTGTTATAGTTTGTAAACTTTCTAAATTATAACTTAAAGCCTTTTCAATTTGATCCTATTTTTTATGAATCTTGATGTGTTACTTCAAACTGCTTAATTCTGGACACTTCTCTCTATGGTGTGTGTGTCAGTATACGTCTACCTTGTCACTATTATCATATGGCGTGTTGTACTTCCATTCTGGTAATTCGTTTGCCTCATATTGCAAAAGCTGTACCTAAATATCATTGTAATGACGTTCGCTATCTGATGTATCTAACATATTGAAGACTACGCAATCGACTTGCTAAAATATTGGGCATTTTTATCTATAATTGCGTACGTATTAATTATCAGAGACGGTGCTTTCAGACATCACCTTGTAAGGATATAATTACCAATATTTTGTTTTGCAGAATTCGAAAGAACTCATTATCCGGATGTATTTGCTCGTGAACGGTTAGCGGCAAAGATAGATTTACCAGAAGCTAGGATACAGGTAAAAGATGTTTTAGTAAATAATATTTAAAAATATATGGGCAGTAATAAACATGAGCTACCTTCAGTAACAACAACGCATTGGTGAGTATGGTTTATTTACGATGATAATAGAAGTAGTGGTGTGGATGGTTTATTTGCAGTGATGACGAAAGTATCGGTGTGAATGTTTTATTTACAATGACGACAAAAGTATCGGTGTGAATGTTTTATTTACAATGACGACAAAAGTATCGATGTGAATGTGTTATTTACAATGACGACAAAAGTATCGGTGTGAATGTTTTATTTACAATGACGACAAAAGTATCGGTGTGAATGTTTTATTTACAGTGACGACAAAAGTATCGGTGTGAATGTTTTATTTACAGTGACGACAAAAGTATCGGTGTGAATGTTTTATTTACAATGACGACAAAAGTATCGGTGTGAATGTTTTATTTACAATGACGACAAAAGTATCGATGTGAATGGTTTATTTTCATTTATAACACAGGCAGTCGTATATAAAGTTTACCTTGGGTGATAACACAGGTGACATATCTTAGATTCACATGAGGCATACATCATCTGTCAGAGAGAGAAACAACAGCATAGATACGTGCTACACTTGAGCAGTTACAGAGCAACTTAGATTAGATTCTCGTTTCATACAGAGATATTCTTGGTTTGTTTAGTTATTGTTACATTTTATAAATGTAAGTAGTATGTCGGATACCACCAGAATACATATTACACTGGGAATCCGAGCGAAAGTAGCTTTCAAATCGTCATAGTTCGTCAAATTCCTTTATAAAACTGTTGAAAAAAACCTCAAAGAATAAGGCTTAGAATCTTGTAAGAATTTAATCTGAATGAAGATCAGACTTCTTCAACGTGCAGAGATAAAGAAAGAGCTATTCGTTTTTCATGTCCAAATAACTATAACTGTGGAAGTCTTTCCAGCTCTGTTGCTAAGATACCGCATAACATTCACAGGCTGTTTCTGTCCAGGTTTGGTTCTCCAATCGTAGAGCGAAGTGGCGACGAGAGGAAAAACTACGGAACCAGAGACGAGCTGCCGAGCAAGCCGCTGTAGCAGCCGTCAACACAACACCGGCTCGTCTACCTCTCAACGCCGGCTTTCCCAATGCCCTGTACCCGAGTATCGGACAGCCAATGGCTAGTATGACAGACACTTACAGGTAGATAAAAAATCCGGCTGTACTGAACTACCTCTGCACATAAAGCGTTTCATTTTCAATGACTGTTCGAGGTAGCAAAATTTTATGCTATTTGTAAGATGGGCTTTATTTTACCAAATGTTGCGAAATTCAGTTAATATTTGTAATCACGTAAAAAACACAACAGTTTGACCAGTAAAGAACCATGGTATACTAATAACTATTTGTTGTCACTAAATCAATAACGCCCTCTACTGGAACTCAGTGTATGTGCTGGTGAACTACTTTCAGTATGTTTAGTTTCCGTGTTATTTTCAGTCCTTCTGTTTCTTTGTTTTGATGAAACTGTTTTTTTATTTTCGTAGTTCCATTCCTCCGATGTCCACGTACTCTATGTCCAACAACATGGGTCCTAGTTCTTGTCTTCAACAGCAAGCGCCATCTTATTCCTGTATGCTACCCCCAGGGAGCGCTAGAAGCTACGATCCTCTGTCACTGGGAAGTTATAGCAGACCATCATGTCCTACCGCACAACCATATGTCATGCAACCTGTAAATGGCCAGTTTCATACAGTTAACAACGGTAGTGCCGGATCTACGGGTGATTAGTTGTTTTTATATCTCTTTTGTAAAGAGACTGTTTAAAAGTCTAATTTATTGAAATTTATGATTGTTTGTTTGTTTGTTTTAAATTTCGCGCAAAGCTATAGGAGGGCTATCTGCGCTAGCCATCTATAGCTTAGCAGTGTAAGACTAGAGGGAAGGCAGCTAGTCATCACCACCCACCGCCAATTCTTGGGCTACTCTTTTACCAACGAATAGTAGGACTGATCGTCACATTATAACGCCTTCACGGCTAAAGGGCAAGCATGTTTGGTGTGAGGAGTATTTGAACCCGCGGCCCTCAGATTACGAGTTGAGTGCCCTAACTACCTATCCATGCCGAGCATGAAATTTAAAACTAGTTACGTAAAATCGTATTATCAACTCTTAGAGTCAGTTGTGAAGTTGCTTGAATAACAAGGGACTCGTGATGTTTAAATGTATCACTCCTTATTTATCGATATTTCAAGGAGCGACACATGTCGTGATACTTTAAAAACCTTTACGTCAAACATGTTCTCAGTGACTCCTGGCTCAAATATCAGTGAATATCTGACAATAGATATTTATTTATTATTTTTGATTTCTCTCTACCTGTACAAGTGTGGGTAAAGTCACAAGGTTTATTTTATCCGATTACAGTTTAGAATATAATAACAATCGAAACCGTTTCTAAATGAGTTGTGCATGCAGAATAAACATGTTATCCAAAGCAGTGTGCATTACCAAAGATATACCGATACCAGTGCATAGTTTTCGTGATATAAAAATATAGCGTGTTTAGCTACTGAATTCGAACATTGGTCTAAAGTCGGTCTATATGATTTACTATCTATTTTTCTCTCAGTTTTCAATTACATTTTAATTTTCATAGCATATAATTTCCAAGTCATTTGTGAAAGGTGTGAAAAGTGGACATAAATCGAAATGTTTATGACAAAAAGTTATTGACCTATGAAAAGCGAATGAAAAAACTGGCAAGACTGAAATCCTTTCCTATGCTGTGATAATTTATGAAGATCAATAACCAAAAGAAGGGAAAGATTATTATATTTAAATAAAATCTTAACTGGTTTATTCTTGCAATAATAAATTGTTCAGACCTTCTACTGGAAGGAGAATATGGCGCCACTAAAAATTCCAGTCTGTCGTTAGCTGCGTTCCTTCATATATGAATACTTCAGGATGACGACATAGCTTCAGGTTGAGATGTTTTCCTCGAGAGGTTAAAAAATCTGGTTTCCCAGTCTATAAATACGACTTCCTAACCAAAGGGCAAGAAGCTTTACTCATGAGGTTCAGTGTTCTCATTCTCCAGTTGACAAATAAGGTGTGATATACCTTACCCATGAGGTTCAATGGTCTCATTCCATAGTCTACACATAAGGCACCATAATCAAAGGGTGAGAAGCTATCTTGAAGACAGTCAAGAGTTCTCGTTCCCCAAACAATAAATAAGATATCTGAACCAAAGGGTGAGCCATCCCTTGAGAGGGGCAGAATTCTTGTTTCTTAGTTTCCAAATCGCTCTATAGCATCAGCATATTTTAAAAGAACAATAACAGTTATATTCAAGTTTTACAGAAGAAAAGCCCTTCAACCAACTATTCACGGTATTCATTGTGAAAACTCATGTCGGTGTATAAAATGTTGTTACTAGTTAATTTTCGTTTCTCACTGATATATATTTTGCATTCCTCGAACTAATATTTTTAAAGTGTACACTATTAATATAATTCAATACTACTTTTTTTAAAGCGAATATTTATTTTTCCCATTTATTTCCAGTAAATTTTAATATTTTAAAACTGTATTTCTACATATGTTTTTTTGTTCTAATTTAGGTCTGATTTCGCCAGGGCTCTCTGTCCCAGTGCAAGTCCCAGCCCAGACTGGTGAACTAAACATGTCCTCTGCCTATTGGCCAAGAATACAGTGACGTTGGGAGCGTCAGAAGCACGTATAGATAGGAAAACGAAAACTAGCTTTTGACGCCCTTAACGTATTTAACCATAAGGAAAAGTCTTTATTAACTGTTGGTGAATATAGATATACAGTGTTATTAAAATCTGGTTGAAAACACAAAATAAACACCACGAGAAGGCTATTCTTATGAAGAGTTCTAAAGCTCGAGAATTTTTCCTTTTATATTACTGTTATCGACATCTGTAGTTCTAACACAAATTACTGTAATGTAATGTTACTGGAAAGCACTCGGTCATTCGGTCTGCAAAACTGATACACAGACCTCTGAAGTCATGTTTACTATCAAGAAGTATTACATAATAATAAATATCGTGCACATCAAATGTAGTTTAAACTTTATATATTGCAGAAGTCTTTAACCACTGAAGATGTGAATATCTGACACTTCCCCTCACTTTTATCTAGTCTTCCGGTTTATTAGTTATTACAATTGCATGTTTGTACTATAGCTTTTTTTGTGCTACAGTTTGTACAACTGAGTCATTTTAATGTGTATTTGTTATAAGGTGTGGAAGACTTGATTCGTGTAAATTTTGTCCATAAAAATGTCACTTTTGAAAATGGAGAAATATGCAACTTTTGCTTTCTACCCATACAAATCTCTGTCTTTTAATAGATATTGTACAACTAATATTAGAAATTACATGAAGAAACCTTAAAATATTTAAAATACGACGTTTCTTAGATTTGAAATACTTGAGTATAAACTGGCTTTTATATAATTTTCTGACGACGTTTTTACAAATACTTTACACATATGTCTCCAACACTTTTTAGCATTGGGGTTGTACCCTTGCTGTTTAAAAGCTAATAGAGACAAGTTCGAATAAGAAATAGATAATTTAAACTTATTGTTTCAATAATGTTGGGACTGCTCAACTGTTGCCATGTGAACTTTTTCTTATGTTATAAAGGTGATTAAATTAACTTTATTGAAATCATGTGTTCGTTGTTGTTGGTAAAGTTCCTTTACCTCTTCTATACTTGATATTATATACTGAATCTTACTTGTTCATTGCTTTCTATGTGTTTTTGAATTCATGTAATTAAACTCAAACATTCCTGTTCATAGACGCATAATGTCATTCAAATACCACTCGTCACAACTGAAGCAGTTAATATTCCATTTTCACTTTACAATGAATATTTTGTTTAGATGAAACCTTACGTTCTTCCTCAGTTGTCCTTATAGAAAGTTAACTTTGATTTTTCCTGATTTGAAAAAAAGAGAAAAAAGAAAAATCGTAAGAGGAATCATTGGTAACAAATTGATGAGCACTAAAGAGTATTTTTTTTCAGTTGAGGAGGGGTATTCCTTTTGTGTGTTTCTAACCCCTAGTATTCTCCTTCAGTTGAGTTGAAGTTCCCTATGTGTATTTATAACTCGTGGTGCTCTTTTGCAGTTGAGTGGGTGTTTCATTTGTGCATTTCTAACCCCTAGTACTTTCTTTCAGTTGAGCGGGTGTTCTCTTTGTGCGTTTCCAAACCGTAGTACTCTTTTTTAGTTGAATAGGTGTTCTCTTTGTGCGTTTCCAAACCGTAGTACTCTTTTTTAGTTGAGTAGGTGTTCTCTTTGTGCGTTTCCAAACCGTAGTACTCTTTTTTTAGTTGAGTAGGTGTTCTCTTTATGCGTTTCCAAACCGTAGTACTCTTTTTTTAGTTGAGTAGGTGTTCCCTTTGTGGGTTTCTAAACCGTAGTACTTTCTTTCAGTTGAATGGGTGTTCCATTTTTATATTTCTAACCCAAAGTACTCTCCTTCAATTGAGGGTTGTTCATTTTGCGCACTTCTTACCCACAGAAGATATGTATTATCGTAACACTTCTTTTAGTACCAGAAATATCCTTAATGTAGAACTTTAAGCAACTCAAAAGGCTGGTTAATACGACGATTTAGCACTTGTACATGTCTGTCTCAGCTTAGGAGTTTTCCGTAGTAAGTAAGTTAAGCATGTTTTCCTCTAACTTCCTGACATCAGCAAGATGACAATCATTTTCTGAGTCTACGAACTTAGTACAGTTTAATGACTACAGAAGATATCCACCTATCTTCTCACACTGATAAGTTTGAAAGTTTAATGGATACATTTATAATTATTCCTTGGAATGTATACACGAAGAAATGTTAATTAAAATAAGAAACAGTTCTGGCTGACACCACAGTTCTACCAGTTTAATAATAGGTATATTGAAAAAAAAAGAGATTGTAGTCTGAAGAAAGATTCACACCTCAGATTGTGCTACAACACCCTAATATTTTCTAAGAAATTTCTAATATTGCATTTAGCATGTTCATAATTTAAAATAGAAAGAAACTGAAATTAAATCCAACTAATTAACTATTGTAAATACAACAAGACATAGTTTTCAGATCTCAACCAAAACTAAAGAGTAGACATTTTTACGACTGTCATTTATATCGTAGGAATATCGATGCGCTAGAAAACAAAACAAAACATCAACAATAAGAAAGTTTATAAACGTCAGTAGCAATGACTGATGGATTTAAGAATTTAGAGAAACTATTCGTGTCCAACATAAAAAAATTACGTTTAAATAAAGCGAAACTGTTAATTATTAATTAAAGAGCAAAATTATAATATTTTGTGAATCTTGCAGGAAATTATTTATCACTCTAAAACAAAATTTGAAATTTCAGGGATCGTGCAGACGTATGCAAATCTATAAAACTTTGAAACATTCTGTCGAAAAGAATATTTATATATAAACAGATTAAAATGCACGTTATCTTTTGTTAACACTAGTTGAAGCAACTTTTTTATTCTTATTAATAGTTTAAATTTCCAGTTTTTGTATATGAAAACGAAAACTAATTTAATAACCTCAGACTTCTATGAACTAAAAAGAAATATTGAATTATTCACATTGTTTTGATGGTTCTGTAATAGCTAGGGGTTACAAATGTTATGCATTTATCGTGTGCATTGTCTTAGAAAAAATAAAGTTCCTCACGGAAATAAGGTATAAACTTTAAAAATTACGTGGAAATTTATGTTAAAAAACATTAATGGAAATATATATTTTTAATCCCATTGAAGCTTTCCTTTATCTTTTCACACAGAATTTTGTTATTATTAATACTATTTAGATCTAATTTAAATTTCTTTTACTTCGATAACCAAGATTAAGCATTTTAAATATATGAACAAGAATAATGTTACAATATTATCTTCTTGCCAGGTGTTCTGAGTTTCTGAAATTTATTATTTTCAGTATAATTTCAAAATATACTCATTTACAATTCGTTTCGTTCAGCATATTTATAGATATGAAGTTTAACTCGTAATTTCATAAATGTCTAACCAAGAGGAACTTTTGGTACTTTGAGCCACAAAGAAACACGATATACCTAATTTTGTTGTTGTTGGTTTTTTTTGGATGTTAGGCTTAACGAAATGTTTATTTCAATAATCGCTGAAAAGCGCAAAGGATGATATGTCCATGAATTAATTAGATGATTACAAAAATTAGCATCAGAAACGTGTACATGTTTGAGAAAAAGAAATTATATTAAAAACTATATTTATATAGAAACACAAATCCACGTTCTGAGTATTATTTTATATTTTCATTAAGAGCAGAAGAAAAACACTCTTACTTGCAATTATATAGTTTAATACGATGTATTATTTAATTATTTTTGTTCAGTTAATTTATTTGATTTTTATCTCAGTAATACAATACTTTTCTTCCTCGTATGTAGACACCAATATCATTTCAAGTGTAGACAACAACATATCAAACTTAGTAATTCATTTATATAGTCAGGATTATATACTATTAAACGTACTGAAAAAAAAAAAAACGAATTTTTAATTACAAAAATCCAGATAACTACTTAAATAAATTATGGATTTTACGTTAGGAACTTTCAAACTTACAAAAAGTTTTAAAAACAAAACAGTAAAAACTAGGGGAATTTTGGACATTATATGGAAGTTTTGATACGTATATGATTTACGTAAACTTATAAAGAGTACCGCGGGTAAATAATAACTTTATGATTCTTAATTTTAGGGATCAGGTAAGAATATAATAAAATTATTTTATATGATATATGCTGTAAAGGAATCCATTTCTATCTTCTAAAGACAGCAAACACTTCGTAGTGTTGTTCTCAAGAAAAGATAATTCTAACAAATTATATCTTTAGATAAGAATTTACGTAGAAAAAAATAGTGGGTAGTTCTTCTTGTGAGGCAGATCTGTCCTTATGTAGTGGAAGATATAATCGAATGCCATTTTTAAATGAACGAGGTAAAAGTTTACTGTACATTGTGATAAAAAAGCAGGTGTAACTCAGTGTAAGATTCATGGCAAGATATTGCCTAATATGATTAAGCAAGATAGCAGTTGTGAAACATTAATTAGATGGAACTTTCACTTTACATGATGAAACAAGACAGTTATAAATATTCTATAATCTGTTGCCTGGGTAATTTTTCTACTAACACGCATGAACGTATAAGTACATATTAAGGTATTCTAAAGGCTTAGAGTAACAAAATGTAACATTAATGTAATGTCTAAGTTCTGAAGATATTTTAGGAAATATCATACTAAGTAACGTTGTACATGGATAAGAAAAAAAAGTAAATTCTTTAATGTAAGTACCACAACCACTAAACGTAAAGTATTCTGAGTAGTGGTATTAATAAATAAAATAATTTATCATATTATTCCACTAATTACTCGAATACATTTTTACAAGTTACGGATGATGATATATATATTTTTTTCAAAACTTGCAAGATGTTTTTAAAAGTTTTGTAGCTTGTTTTAGGATTTTTTAAAAAATTCATTTTTTAAATGTGTGAGTAACCATCCACAGAAACATACTTAATAATCTCATTTTTCGGTTTTGTAACTTTGGCTCTTAAGTTTATGTTATGTAGGTTTCCTATTTTAAACATTTTTAGCGCGAATGAATTTTCTTCGTAATCAGAAAGCCACTTCTTTGTGCTTTTGTGAAACTTAATAAATGTCACTGACTGTTTCATGGGGTTGTAGTAATGGTATTTGTGAAAAGTTTCTAATAAAGTTTGTAAATATATGCAAGTTTTTCCAGTGTGTATTGGGTTTACATGAACGTCTGTTAAGCGATTTCCAATTTAAACATTTTGAATTCAATAACTTTTATCAAATGGCAAGTGCTCTACAACTCTATTACTGTAATTTATAGAGATAAATATTTTTGTAAAAAGAAACAAAACTAAAAAAAAGTGTAAGATTATTTATAAGAGTCTCAGTTTGCTTACCCCATCTCCCCCAGTGACACAGCGGCATGTTTCCGGACTTACAACGCTAGCATCTGGGTTTCGATACCCGTGGTGGGTAGAGCACAGACAGCCCATTATGTTGCTTTGTGCTCAGCTTCAAAAAAAAAAAAAATCTGCTCTTATACGGGATTTTAGTCCTCAGTTAATAAAAACCTTTTAAAATCTTAAAAATGTCTATTAGTAATTATAAAATTTACAATATGTTTTCAGTTAAACAGAATAATAATTTTCATACTGAGGTAAATTTTACACAAACAGACATTTTATTGATCAGTTATGTTTACAGTAGCGGGAAAATGATTGCACCACCAACTTTTTCACACCAGTCTTCGTTACTGCAATTTTTTTACGAGATTGTGTATTGTGGAAGAGTCGGAACTGGTGCAAAACAGCTATGGATATTATGTGGCGTAAGCTGACTCGTATTGGAGTCACTCAAACACATGTATGCAACTTTATTAACAAACCAACTGTTAGTTACAAACGTATTACAGTAGATGGTCAATGAATAGTTGGGTGACATGAAAATGTTTTATAAATAAGAAAACCTAGATTTAAGGATAACGCCAGTAATGTAGTTAACATAAAATGGTCACAGAGTCTGTTTCTTGTTATAACAGATGGCTGTGCCTCTGGACTTGATAACTATTTGGCATTGTCGTGGCATAGAGTGCACGAGGGACTGAATGTAGGTAGGGATCAGTTCAAGGTACGACACGAGGATTAAAATTTCTTGAACTTCCAATGTGCCTATCTATTTCCTCTACTTCGCTTTAATACATAATACCTTTCAACAGTTTCAACAGGGTAAAGATCTACATTGTTGCCTAGCTAGAATAGTATCTTATTTCTCTACCTTCATCTGAAGGAATGAAGCAAACGCTAATATCTCTTTTCAGAACACGTAGAGTGATATTTCTATTCTATCTCACATCTAATGCATAGAGTGCATGAAGATTACCAACCCTTTTAGCTCTGTGGCATGGGGCAGAGTCATCCTAGAATGTACACTGGTCAATTCCACTGAAGTGATCCCGAATCGTTGGCATTAACCAAGACTTGAAAGTCTCGACATATATTCTCAGCATTGCCAGTACATTTTACAAAATGTAGGAGTGCTACATTTCCCAATATACGTCCTGATGTCACCAGGATGTTTCACATTTCCAACATTTCATACACGTTGAATGGAACTCTGCTCAATATCAATGTCCACAAAGTGTTTCCCATCAGATTCGTGAAGATTGATCTTTGATTCATCTGAGAAAATTCTTTCATCCGCATTGCTTCAGTCTAGTCAGCATGCTCCCTGGTCGATTTGAGCTTCATCTTGTAGGTGAAGAATGGTTTCTTTGTTGAGTGTATTGCTGAGAAAACGGCTGAACACACACGAGAACGCGCAGTTGCAGTGACCTCTGATGTTTCTTGCCATGCTCTTTTGAAATGCCCCCCGCTAGTACAGCGCTAAGTCTACTGATTTACAACGCTAACATCAGGGGTTCGATTCCCCTTGGTGGGCTCAGCAGATAGCCAGATGTGGGTTTGCTATAGGAAGAAAAACACACACACTTTTTGAGATCTGTGGACGTTTAAGAACACGATGTTAGTTTCTTTGGAAACTTTCTTAACTATTCCCTTCCGTCCCTAGACACAACCACCCTCTCTAAGTCTCTGCTCCCAGCGACACACAGTGGACTGGTTAGATTGAATTCTTTTAGCAATCTACATTGTTAAAAGTTTCTTTTTGTTGAAAAGAAACAATGCTTTCTATCCTACCAATTTAATCCCCAATACTTGCAGCAGGTAGGTTTCTAAACTGCTATCAGTCAGAACATCTATTTACTGACAAAAACATCTGATGTAATACAAAGATAGCCTATAAAAGTTGCTGATGTAAAAGATAGTATTGAATCATCTATAGAACATATTTGCACCAACATGGATTATGGCCTCAATATAGATGATTCGAGAGAAAAGTGAAAAATTTGGGAGATGCAACAATGTAGTAGTGGAGATTTTCTTTACAAAACTTAGACTGAATAATTTGGTGAAAATATTGTTAAATAAAGGAGTTATTTATTGTTGTTTCTATTTACATTTGATGTTGTTGTTTTCCTAGTACTCAAATACACAATAAGCAATTTCTGCTCTGTTCATCGCAAAAAATAACACTCCGGGTCTTAGCTTAGTACTTCAGCAAACGTTCGGCTGACACACCGGATTGCTATAGATTAGTGCAGATGTTTATTCACCGAATATACTCTTAAAATAAAACCTTAATCCAATCTGACTTGTTCATCAATAAGAATATCCAAATACTGGGCTAATACACGATCAGATAGCAGCACACAGTAAGAGAACTTAAGTCTACGATCGTTTTAATGGTGATATAGTGTTTAAGACAACAAGATATTTTGAGAAGCTAAGAATAACCAAATATTGTATTAATAAACGATCAAATAGCAGCACACAGTAACAGAAGTTAAGTCTATGATTACTTTAATGGTGATATAGTTTTTAAAATAACAACATATTTTGAAAATGATAATGGAATTAATAAACACAAAATGCTTACGTCCTGGTATTACGTTTAGATTATAGCCTGTATCATTTACCAATAAGACAAGATGTTTAAGAAGCCCCCCTCCCTCCGTATGTATGCGAACTGAAGTGTTACACACCGGTTTTTGATACCCGTGATGGCAGAACACTGATAGCCTTTGTGTAGGTTTTGTTTAGCTTCAAACAAACGAACAAATGTTCAAGAAAACTAACTTTAAATTATAACTCAGTTACTTAGTATGTACAAATTATATAACAGCAAACATAATAATATCTTTGTTTATTGTTAAGTGCAAATCTACACTACAAGCTATCTGTACCGGTTTTTAGAGTTATGAGCCACCAGGGGAAGTATTTATGTGTTGTGTGTCTTATATAAAAATCACTTCGGGCTATCTTCTGTGTCCATCAAGACCAATCAAATCCCTGATTCTAGTGTTTTAAATCCAAAGATTTACCACTGTACTCCCAGGGAAATTGTGTATGTGTGTTTTCTTATAGCAAAGTCACATCGGGCTATCTGCTGAGTCCACTGAGAGGAATCGAACCCTTGGTTTTAGCATTGTAAATCAATAGACCTACCGCTGTACTAGCAGGTGTACTACCACAGGGAAAGATAAATACTTTGTACACTTTCGCTATTGATACGAGTCCCTGTTGGGTCAGCGGCAAGTTTACGGACTTACAACGCTAAAGCCCTGGGCTCGATTCCCTGCGGTAGAGAAAGCGCTGATATCACATTGGTCTTCCAGTAGCTAAGCATTAAGTTTAACAGTTTACACGTTACAAGTTGGTATTCGATACCCGTGCCGGGCATAGCTCATTGTGTTGTGTTGCGCTTAAACACTAACAAGGAAACAAAAACAGTAGAAACAAAGTATAAATGAGTTTTAGTCTAAACTAGAATTAACGTAAAAATAAATAAATGGCACTAATAAACGTTAGTGCATATCTATATATGTATGTGTAGAAAATTCTTTGCTGAATAATTTAAACCAGGAATTGATTGTGACGAACATTCTTACTCTAAATCTGTCCTATTTAGCAAAACTAGCCAGTAATATCCATTTACAAGGACACTTGCCCCACAAATATCGCATATATTTAAAGCTGCAGATTCAATTATACATATAGTTATTAATAATTTGTATTTTTTTTATGATGGTTGAGCCATAATTACTTAAATATTATAAGTAATTTCGCTATTTTTGTCACAAACAGAGAGAATTCTTATTCAGGAATATTTTTTCACTGGACACACACATCTCTGCTAGCTTTTTGTTCCATTCTCGCGCCATCTACACGGAGAAAAGATAAAAATACTCTTTCGCATTTGATATTGTTAAGTTTTGTACGTTACCTCAGATCAACTTCCAGTTTATTGTGTGACGTATTATAATTTACCTCAGACGAGTCTCCAAATTATTATATTACGTATTACAATTTCAAGTAGCCCGAAACCGAACTAAAATTTAGTTTAATTTTATAAACTAAACAAATACGTATAGATAAAAAAATTATGATATTTGCAAACGAGATTAATATACACAATTTTTCTTTATTAATAGAAATATATTTAATATACAAACAATAACACAATTTACAGTAATAATTATTATTACAGATAATGGTTTATACATGAGAGTTTTACAAACTTACAAACAATATTGAGTCTCCTACCCGATCCGGAGTTTCGCTGATATCTCATTGAGGGTTCACAACGAGCGAATTAATTCTGAGTTGATATAAGTACAACTAACTTAACGGGAGCTAGCTAACTGTTCAAACGTAAGTTTTTTTTTATCGTAAAAATACTAACGTTCAAAGTTGAAATGTTGAAGTTAAACGGTTTGTAATGTTCGAAATCTATAAAAGATACTGGTCAAATATCTGTAGTTTTCCAATCAATAAGCTCTAGTCACAGTTATAGCTTTCGTGGTTTATAGTATACCATCTGTAGCAAACCAATAATATATACTGTCTCTCCGCGTGTTCCGATGGGTACATTTTATAATCGTTAGGCGATGATCTCGAAATTTCAGTTGGCAACAGTGCTGGCAATTACTAACATTTATAAACACACATAGTATATTGTTGTTCTTGTTCTAGAGAATCTTCTACAAGTTTTAGTGAATAACTGGGAATTTCACAACAAACATTTACCAGTATAAGTTACATGCATTTCTAAATAAATATTTAACTAAAATAAACATCGACATTAAAAAAAATATATAATAGTAAGTTTGTTGCATTACTTAACATCAAAGCTAAGCAAAAACTGGCTGTTGTTGATTAAAAATTATATTACCATAACCAGTTATTGTTCAGTTTATATATGAAAAAAGGAAAATACTTTAATTTTCATAGAACTTTAAACAGCTTTTCAATCATATGTGAAAAATGTTTAGCTTAGAAAGTCCATGAAAAGGTAAAATAAAAACATAGCCCACTTTACAGTTATCTTGAGAATTTTGTACAAAGATTCTCGATGGCATTTTGTCCTAGTTGTCCATAAACTAGAAGTAATATACTAGAGGAAAGACAGCTAGCTAACACCACTCACGACATCTTGTGAGCTACTTTAATCGAATAGTGGGATTTAACCGTCATCTTTATAACGCACATATGGTTCGATGTGTCGTGTGCGATTCTGTACAGTTGCGATAAAGGGACGCGAACGCAATACTTACAAGTTGACTGCTTTGCCATAGTCGGCCTTTGGATAGCGAAAGAATTAGACTTCGCATGCTAATATTCTCAAACAATATATGTTTACTTTGGTTAGATACACCTAATAAGTGTAGTTTATTTTTTTTAAAGATGTTAACTCATGTTAACGTATTACGAACTATTGGATATAACAGCAAAACAACGGGAATATAAAATAACACCACAAACTAAAAATAAGTACGCATCATGCGTTACTTTTTTCATGTATAAAACTACACATGGTATATACTTCCTTAGTTAAGTAGTTTAAGCTGTGCTATTCTTTGAGATTATTTAACTGATGAACTATCTCATATATATATATATATATACTTTGTTATTTTAACTCCAAAACAAGCCGAAACAAAAACACATTAAACATAAAACGCTGCATTAACAGAAAAGATCCCAGGGTACAAACTACAATGTGGTATCATAAAATGTACCCTAGGTTTTGGAGGTGACTGCTATAATCCCACATTGTGGTTTGTACCCTGGGATCTCTTCTGTTGATGCAGCGTTTTATGTTTAATGTGTTTTTGTTTCGGCTTGCTTTTGAGTTAAAATAACAAATTATATAATTAGTCAGAGGTTTGGATTTGCTGTTTCTAACGCAGTCCTTCCTTATGATTTTACATATTTCTTGCTATTCAACTTCATTTAAATGTAATTATTTTCACTATATATATAACATTTTTATTCCCTTATTATCTAACCTACTTATATCAGTTCTATAATGTTAAATATCCAATTTAAAAAAGCAATCTAAATAAATACTTAGATATATAAACTGCACGAGAAAAACAGACATCTTATTACAACGAGGCAAAGATAGTTGTAGGCATTCAAGCTGGTGCCCTTTTCACAGCAGCCTAATCTTTCTCCGTTTAATTAAATTAGCTTCTGCTCAGTTTACTGGGAAAACACGGTCTGCCTGAAGGCCTCGAGGCTTTGCTTGTCACTTAGCATCATCTGTTTATCAACTGATAATCATTGGAGCAAGAGCACCTGTAACAAATGGTTTCTTTCGCTTTTAATTCAACCAAATCCCACCTCACCTTGTATTCTCCCACGATTTCGTTATTGAATGTTTCTCTACGTCATCTAGAAAACTCTAGAAATGTAGTCAATCTGTCCGTTCAAATGGACCCGGATTTCTTACCGAACTTTTGTTTCAATGGCAACCTCAAATTTGACTGGTTAATACGGTTAAGAGTATTGTGGAGATAAGAAATACTATGACAAACAATAACAGTTTTATTAAAGTATTTTTATTCTCAGTAAATGTAAATTGTTAAAATAAAAGTCATTAATAGTTTATAGCTTACATTTTACGAAATACTTGGGTTAATGAAGTTTGTTTTGAAAACAGTTTTCTAGCGTTATAACTTCGGAGATTTACTGGTTAACCACCAGGGGGAGAGGCGAAGTTTATTCAAGTAAATGACATCATTCTAATGTTTTCTTAGACAACATAAATAACGTTTGTGATATTATTATTAAACAAGTATTTACGAAACAAGTGCATTATAGTGTTTTATGATGTTAACGAAATAACAGTTAGAGGAATTTGAATTTAAAAGAAACAACAAAATATATTGTCTTGGGAAGGTTTCAGCTACAGTAAGAAAAAAAAATCAAAATCGAAAAATAAGTTAAGCCTAGATTACAATTATGATTTAATATTGTATTTGTTTGTTTCGTGTATCGACTCTTAGTTACTCAAGGGCTGTCTGCATTAGCCGTTTCTAATTTTTAACAGATAAACTAGAGGAAAATAATTAGTCAATAACACACATCGTCAACTATTGGTTTATTTTAACCTAAAAGTGGCATTCAACTGCCACTCTTATTACACACCTACTTCAAAAAACGCGAAGAGCGATTTTTTTACGGCACGATATGTAAACCATAAATTCGCGGAAGGTATAGTAGTTAACGATAGTTAAGTGAACTTTGAACTCTTCTGTGTTGGTGAAAAATGATTTAATACTGATGAAAACTGCATCTTATAAACCCAGATGGGATTTAATACTGATAAAGATTTTATCAGTTTATCTTATAACATAAACCCATATATGATCTAATACTAATAAAAACTGTATCTTATAACATGAAACTAAATATGATTTAATACTGATAAAGACTGCCTCTTATAACATAAACTCACATATAATTTAATACTAATAAAAACAGTATCTTATAACATGAAACTAAATATTATTTAAAACTGATGAAAATTGTATCTTATAACATGAAACTAAATATGATTTAATACTGATTATAACTGTATCTTATAATACACGAAACCAAATAACCTGAATGTTGACCGAAATAAAGAACACTTGTGAGACTGAACCAAAAACATTTTCGAGTTTTACCGTTAAGAAAGATTCAAACGATGCTCACTGTTAAGAGATTTGTTTGTTTGTTTTTTGAATTTCGCACAAAGCTACAGGAGGGATATCTGCACTAGCCGTCTCTAATTTAGCAGTGTAAAACTAGAGGGAAGGCAGCTAGTCATCACCCCCCACCGCCAACTCTTGGGCTACTCTTTTACCAACGAATAGTGGGATTGACCGTCACATTATAACGCCCCCACGGCTGAAAGGGCGAGCATGCTTGGTGCGACCGGAATTCGAACCCGCGACCCTCGGATTAAGAGTCGCACGCCTTACGCGTTTGGCCATGCTAGGCCAGTTCTGAAAGAAAAGAAAATCTTAGATCTTACATACGTTGAAGACATCCAGTGAAAAACTTCACATTTTAAACAGTTCTGTATTAATTACACATCAAGTACGATTATATAAATATTTTACAAAACAAAGAGTTTATAAGTTTGTACTTAATATTTCAGTTAAAGAGATGATATAAAAATAAATTAACTGCAGGTTCTTTCTAATACTTATCTGGTTTCTGGTGTTTAAACCGTAACTTAGAAAGATGCCCATAAAAAAACAACAGGTGCACTATACCCAGAATGAACGTGTTGGAAGGAGAACTAAGTCCCCAAAATGTTCTTGCCCATAAAAAACAACAGGTGCACTATACCCTGAATGAATATGTTGGAAGGAGAACTAAGTTCCCAAAGTGTTCTTAAAATGTTGCTCATGTTAAACTAAAAGTATATCCTCTTAAAACGTATCAAAACTGAGGTGCAAAGTAATTCTAAGTATTTCCTTGAGAACAACTTAAAATGTATGCGGGCCATGTGGCCACCAAACATGCTCGCCCTTTCAGCTGTGGGAGCGTTATAATGTTTCGATCAATCCCACTAGTCGTTGGTAAAAGAGTAGCCTAAGAGTTGGCGGTGGGTGGTAATGACTAGCTGCCTTCTATCTAGTCTTACACTACTAAATTAGGGATGGCTAGCGCAGAATAACCCTTGTGGAGCTTTGCGTGAAATTCTAAAACAAACAATAGTGTTCGAAAGTATGTTTGTTTATTTGAATTACGAGCTCTCTCTTTGAACGTACACGTATCGCATAAATGTGAAACAATGTCTGTAGCCTTTGATTTTTTAAAGACGTGTAAAGGTATCATTTTAAAAAAAACACAATAAAAATTCTGTTTTGCAAATAAACTCTAGTTTAATAAATTCTAAAATTCTTTACTCCTTGAATAAAAGAATTAATAAAAATATCGATACACAGAACAAAATGTAGTAAGACTTAAAATAAAAACGAATATTCAATAGGTTCATTTGAATACCGGTTTTGCTAAAACAGCGTTTTGCCATTATAGTTCTGGCTATGCACTTAGAAAGCCAGATATTTTACATTCAGCATTTTCCTGTATGTCATTAGCCCGAGCAAACGAGGCTTCCCTTTTGTGGCTGCACTCCAGTGGAAAACAGCAAGTAGCGTGAAACGATAAAGTTCAAGTTAAGGAAAAGCGTTTAACCACTGAAAGAGGACCGTGACGACCCTTTCTTCGTAATCGAATTGACTGATTTAATTGACTCGCTCTGTATACTAGAAAAAAGGTCTTTAACTCACACATTGGATTAGCTTCAGTTTAGCTCGTTATATAAATGTGTGCAAGTCCTTTTGTTTGAGATGTCTAGATCACTGTGAGATAAGTATTTACTCAGGGAACCTTTCAGAAAAACTTCTATAGAGATACTTTAGGTTTAGAGGAAAGAAAAAAAAAACACACGATAGACACTTATTTCGTTTCGAACATAAATATATAGGCCTCTCTCTTCATCTTTTTTTTTAAGCCGTCTAAAGATATAACAATAAAAGTATTTGAAATTAACTGAAGGCACTTTTTCACAAGGGTCGAGTGGTAGCGGAGCTTACTTGAAGAAGAACTGATAAAGAAAATATTTTAAAAAAATCTTTATTTCTTATTTACTAAATAGAAGACTCAGGTATGTATTTACTTAAATATGTGCTTCTTTTGTTCTGTCGTTAAACCAACAATGTTTATTCGTGATATATCTTTTTGTTATAATTATCGTGGCTATTACAGTAGTTTTAATATTATAAATTAATAGAAATATACAACGTACAATAACAAACAAACACACATTTGTATTCTGGTACTTACAATATATACTTGCGAACTTAGACAATTCCTACTACAATATTATATCCTTCTTGTTGACCGGAAAGTTAGGCTTAAAACATGTCGGTTTGAAACCGAAACTATAACTGAACAGGGTGACATTAGTAAAACTACCAGAATACCCGCTCTCCGGACAGGTATAACTGCTAGTTCCTGCGGAAGACTGCTGGGCCTGTAAACTCTTTTGGAATTTTTTTGACGGTCGTACAACAACGTACTCGTACTATAATTTTCACCATCCATGACAAAATGGATTTCACTGAAATTTTAGTTTAAAAATGAGCTGTTATCACAGCATTACATCAAAGATTAGATTTTATTTAAGTATTTCTTTATAGGCACAGTTATCAATAAAAGTGCCTCGGTTTTCTATTGTAACATTCATAAATTTTCACTGAAGAAAAACATATTTTTTAAGCTTGCTTTTTGATTTTTTATATTTGAAACTTACTCCGGTGTTTAATTTTTATTGGTTAAATCTGAAAAAAAAGGAAATTCCAACTGTTTTATTCATTGCTCAGCTGTAAAAATAAGGCCTAGTTATAAAACTCTGTAATAGTTGTTGATGGTCGGTACAGTGGTTTCTGAAATCCGAATTTTGGATGCATACATCGTAAGTTCCATTATAATAAGATTTGGCTTCTAATAGATATTAAGGTGAAAACCAACTTTCAAACGGCAATTTATTCAACACTGGGTGATTGTTTTAAATACGTCAGAGCAACAGAAACTAAATATCTGAGTACATTTCTTGTAGTTTGAAGTAACGTTATTCTAATGAACGAAAAGATAATTATTCATTTTAAACAGGTGTTGAATTAATATATCTGAGGTTTTCCGGTATGAATAATGCAGTTTTACAAGATAAATAACTAAGACATAAAACAACATTGCTTTTAACTTACGTATCAAAACGTACATACATAAATATGTCCACCAGAAAAACCTATGACCAACATGGTAATTAGAAGATACGTTCAAAATGCATTATTATCATTCATGAAATGTGATGACAAGTGACAGTGAACAGATTGATGGAATTATTTTCATTCTCTAGAGGTAAATATTTTGCATTTAAAAAGACGTTTCGCCCAATTTATTCAAATAGCTTCTGAAAGTGACATGAACCCAGGTTAGATGTTAAGGGGTGTCATCTAAAGGTTGAAGGTATTAAGCTCTTGTCAATAGGTGAAAGTTAACAATGGGATATTCTCTGTGTTACAAAGTGATTGGTTTTAATTATGAGTTAAAGCGAATGATCCTGTGACGCTAAACACAAATAACTGATAAAACGTATTGGAATTAAAAATCATTGCTATGCTAAAAACGTTTAGTGCTGTCGCGTTACGTACTTATGAATAATATATTCTGTTCTATGCTTATCTTGAGAGTAATACAGTCTATATAAAACAACAAGAAACAGCTAAGAAGGGTCGGTGTGAAATAAATATATATCGCATGTCTTAATAACGTTTTAGTTATTGATAAACCTAACGGTCCGGAGTATTTTTAATATTGAGAGGCATATTTGGAAGTTTTACCATCGTCTTAAGCCTACTCCAATTGCTCAACCGTAAGTCTAAAGACTTATAACGCTAAAAACCGGGTTTCGATACCCATGGTAAGCACAGAACAGGACGCCCATTGTATAGCTTTGTGATTTACTACAAAGAATCAGTCAGCCTACTGGAGCAACACGTGTTCAATACGTTAAAATAAATGTGAAGTGAATCATTTTATACATAGAAAATGCATGCATTACGGTCAGTAGTGTAATAGAAAAGATTTATGGATTTTGGTCATCACTCCTTATAGGAAAACGTTACTGGATTTATTTAATTACTTCTTTGTTGACGAATAATTGAAGAACTTTGAAGTAAGTTATTAACGTAAACTTTATTTTGTCCGTTTATGTTTTTTAGCACAAACCTACACTATGGATCATATGCGTATTGGCCATCGCGGGTTAAATGAGCGTTGGATCACAGAGTTCTCAGTCAGTAAACACTGGGGAACAGTTTGTTCGTTCCCTCTGCTTGGAATAATTTCAAACATCAGTATAAAAGCATTTACCCATCAATAAGATAACGCTGTATTTTGTTTTATCTATACTCTACCGAGTTATGCCAAAATACAGCAAAATTCGTTCGGAATTATTCATCTGAAACCGGAATTATGATGTTGTTTCTATATCAGGTTTATGATGAAGTTTCCTGGGATTTAGCTTTGTTCTTTAAGTTCATGGTGAACTTTCTTGGGATTTGGCTTTGTTCTTTAGGTTTATGATGAACTTTCCTGGATTTGGCTTTTTTTCTTTTAGTTTCCTAGGTTTTATATTGGCTCAGTTGTTATTTGATGAGCATTTACGGTTTATGATGAATTCAATATTACATTACAAATACTCTGCAATGATGTAATCGAGAATTTCCTCTTATCAGAAATAGCTATTGTGTAATACATTCACTGGGCACTCCACCAACTATCCAAAGCTAGCTCCGTTAAAGGCTGGAGTCACATGCGCTGGCCCCAAGAAATTGACAAATGCATGAATGGATAAGCAATTGACAACTGAATCCAACTAATAGCGCGTGATCGAGGAGTCGAAATATCCACGGATAAGCAACCCACATAGAACATTAGAATCAGGTACAGGGATCTCGCTCTTTAACTGGGGAAAGTATGTCAACTGGTAGATTTGGACCACTGTGATTGGGTGTGGTCATGTGGTATAAGAAAAATAAATCACCTTTCTTTGGAACTTGTGCATGTGACTGTAGTAGGAAAACACTGATTAAATAGAGTGGATGATAGACCACTGGTCTTTAGTTTCCTGGCACTTTGATCTATGAGCAGTTGTCCCTATCGTTAAGATAATATTTAATTTGGTTAGTATGATAAAGTGTCGATGATACCACAAGTGTTCATACATAAATATGTGTTCAGTGTAGCGCGAAAAGACAATAGAAACACGCGTATTTGATTCATATACCACTTTAAAAATACAAATACGAAAGTTGCGTTTCCTCACAACGTATATCATAATTCCAGACGTTTTAATTTTAGCAAATAAAGTGTCAGTGATCAAAAATATATTTACTAATTATAAACGGACTACAACAAGAAAACGTTCGCTAAAGCTTGTTGTTTGAATTTCTCGCAAATTTACATGAGTGCTATATGCGCTAGCTGCCCCTGATTTAGCAGTGTAAGACTAGAGGGAAGGCAGCTAGTCATCACCATCCACCGCCAACCCTTGGGCTACTCTTTTACCAACGAATAGTGGGATTGACCGTCAAATTATAGCGCCCCCACGGCTGAAAGGGCGAGCATGTTTGGTGCGACAGGGATTCGAACCCGCGACCCTCGGATTACGAGTCGAACGCCTCAACATACTTGATCATGCCGGGCCTTATTGTGTATCCGAAGGACTGTTGGAAAATTCTGCAGCAAATCCCTCCTACTGTCAGCACCTGCGAAAGACATGAGCCATACCAAAAGTAAAATCAACACAATTTTACACGTATATAAGTTTAAGTACACAGAGCGCGGAATATTATCTTACTTATATGTTTAGGTACGTAGAGGTGGGGATATCAAATTTATCTGTGTGTTTAGGTACACAGATGAAGGAGATATCTGACTTATATACATTGCTGGCCAAAATCTTAAGGCCAATAATGAACATAAAGAAAAATATGCATTTTGCGTTGTTAGACTCAACCCCTTATTTGAGTAGAGCTTCGATAGATTAAAGCTTCGATAGATTAAAATAAGAAAAGGGAAAATAAAAATAAAAACTTTTTTAGCACTTAATAAAGAAAATGTTAACACCATGAATTAGTCTAAACACTACCTGGTCAAATGTTTAAGACCATACCAAAAATAAATCCTAAACAGGGTATGAAATCCTCAACAAGAGGTCTCAGTAGTGAGTTGCACGGCTGTCATTGTTGCGAATAACTTCAAACATTTGCTTTGGCATGGTCGATATAAGCATTTGCAGAAGGCTGGCTGAAATGTTATTGCAAGTGATGAAGATGGCTTCACAAAGATCATGCACTGTTTGGAATTGACGTCCATTTCTATAGTCTTCCCTTGCCATCCACCCCCAAACATTTTCAATGGGGTTCAGTTCGGGCGATCACGCTAAATGGTCCAAAAGAATCACGTTATTTGCCATGAAAAAGTCCTATGTCCTGCGGGCATTGTGGATTACAGCGTTGTCCTGCTGAAAATCCAGTCATTTCCACACAAGCGAGAGCCTTCACTCATTAAGGATGCTCTATCCAACATACCAATGTAGCCAGCTGCTGTTTGACGCCCCTGTATAACCTGAAGCTCCATTGTTCCATGCAAGGAGAAAGTACCCCAGATCATAATGAAACCTCCTCCACTGTGTCGTGTACAAAATGTCTCATTTGAGATGTCTTTATCGTGCCAGTAACGTTGGAAGCCATCTGGACCATCCAGGTTACATTTTTTCTATTCAAGGAACAAAACCTTCTTCCACTTTTCTACGTTCCATGTTTGATGCTTCTCAGCAAAGTTTAACCGAGCTGTTTCGTAGTGTGGAAGGAGGCGTGGCCTTTGAAGACGTTTACGGTTTGTAAAGCCTTTTTCTCGTTAATTGCTCTTGAGCTGCATTCTGCGTCCGTAAGGGCCTTAATCTGGTTCGACGATCGGCTGGTATTTTGCCGGACAACCCGTCGAATCCTCCTGCTCAATGCCAGCGAAAGTTTCTTGGGCTGACCCCTTGAAATTCTCGTTCCGTATCCCTCAGGGTCTTTTAAGAAATTTGCAACAACAGTATTACTACGCCCAATCTCACCAGCGATGGCACGTTGAGAGAGATCTTGCTTTTGCAGCTCGACAATCCTCCCACGTTCAAACTCTGTCAACTTTTTAGCCTTTGCCATGTTTTTATCCAATGTAACACAGGAGATGTCAGTGGGAAATGTTGACAACGCTATTGCTTGAACACAAATGACTAAATTTTGTTAGGTGTTTATCGATTAACGCTTCGTTTCAGTATGGTCTTAAACTTTTGACCAGCTAGTATTTAGGTTAATTTCATAGTGTTCACATTTTCCCTATCAAACGCTAAAAAGTTTTTTTTTTATTTTCCCTTTTCTTATTTTCATCTTTCGAAGCTCTACTCAAATAATTGGTTGAGTCTAACAACGCAAAATACATATTTTTTCTTTATGTTCATTGGCCTTAAGATTTTGGCTAGTAGTGTATGTGTTTAGGCACTTAAATCTGGAGATATCTGACTTATATATGTGTTTAGGCGACTAAACCTGGAGATATCCGACTTATATATATGTTTAGATATACAGATAGGGGATAGCCAACTTACATATATGTGTTCAGGTACACAGACAGGGTGATATTAGTGTTATTTGTAAGTTTTGTTACATAGAGCTGGATATATCGGACCAGCAGATAAAGAGACAGATAACATAGTTTTCCAATAATCATAACAAAACAAAACAAATATATTTTGACTCTTGAGTGTGTTTTATTTACAAAGTAAGCTGGAACTTGTTATTTTTCTGTAGACTACAATTCAACCACAATGTTAATAATTTATACTTGAAATTGGATTGATAATTGTAATTGAGGTTTCACACAATTATCCTTTGGGTGTTAGGCATGTGAATTAATTTCTGTAAAATCTCGTTAATTAAAAGACTTGTGCACTTATTACGAGAGATGTTAGTAATTAACTCATCAGAGCGTGGTTCGAATTTCGCTATGACTTACAAGGTAGGAAGGACATATATTTCGGTTCCGACTAGATCTTACCAGTTATCACATACACGGGTTCAGATTTCACTTGAACTCACTGAGTAACCGAGTTGTGGGTTCGTTTTCAGCACTTACAACGCTAAAATCAGGGGTTCGATTCCCCTCGGTGGGCTGAGCAGATAGCCTTTGTGGCTTTGCTAAAAGAAAAAAACACACACACACGTTTTCAGCACAATCTTAACAATTAACAGAGATATGAGTACATGAACCTACAGTTTGTACTGTATGTCGTGTTCAGGGGTTTGAATCCGCAAAATCTCACCAGTTAGAGAAAACGTGGGTTTAACTTTCACTGGAGTTTAATAGTAAGCATTGATATGGTTTTAGCCCTACAGGAACCTTATATTAAAAAAATAAAAAAGTGAGATTCATTTTATTATATTTTTTACCTCATAAAATGTGTCATTTAAACTATAATAGAGGAATGTGTATCAGTACTAGTACATCTGGAACCGAAATTTTTAACACGGAAAGATCCTTACGTGCATGTGGAATGAGCGAACAAATGTTGTGACTCTAAAATTAAGGCAAATCTATATCTAATTTTGAGCTTCTGACCAGAAGAAGTCAGCAGAACCTGCCGTCACAGAGGATTTATCTGGCTCTTTGAACTGATTAACGGGATTGAATGTTAAGTTTATAACACGTTAATAACTGAAAAGTAAAGATCGTGTTCATTGAATTCTAGCTCTTCCGGAACGCAGCCCGACCATCAACTATCAGGTACGTCGGTTTGGTAATCACTCGTACCAATTGCTTTTTGTTTAAACCAGTTCACTTTATTAAAATGTGTACCATAAATTAGAAACTGAACGTTTCTATATTTTCTATATACACACAACGTTTTGTGTGTATATGTAAAGTGACTGGAATTCTTAGCATCAAACATTGTTTATCAGTGTATTTATAAAGTGAATAGACACAAACAAAAGCAAACAAATATATATAGGTAGTTACGATCTGAAGCAAAATAATCAGATAAAACATTATCATATTTTATATTGCTTTGTAAAGAACTAGAGACTTGTACTTCAGAACAATGTTTGAAATCTGTGTGAAACTTAATAAAATGTCGTTAAATTGAATACTTATAAAATTTTGTAACGTTATTAAGAAATACAAACTAACCACAATTAAGATTTTGATTAAAAAATGATAATCTCCTCAAGAAGATATGTAGTTCATCAGAAATTCTGTTTTATTTAGTGCAAAGCTATTTAATAGGTTATCTGCGCTCTGTCCACAACGGAGAGCTGAGCCTAGGATTTTAAAGTTTCAAATTTGTAAGGTTACTATAAATCCTGATAGAAATTTTAACCGTTTAAAAATGAATATGAGCCTACATCTATACGAGGCAAAGCACATTGTATGGTTAAAACAAATAAGCTACACTGAGATAAACAGGTTATTGGAAAATTTCACAGGACAGAAAATATTTTCTCGAAGTTCGAGATCGTAGACTATTTATAATACAAATTAATCGCTTATTAATTTATCAGGAAAATAATAAGCGAATCAGGGATCATGTTTGTTTAGAAAAAGATGTTTGATATGAAGGTTATATTCTTTAAGATTAAACATCAGTTCGTCATGATGTTTTTATCAAAGTCAATTCAAGAATACAGGAAGGCTTGCCGTAAATATATCTAACTGTCATTAAAAATGTACGTCTCTGTCTCGGTTGTGTGCAAATTGTACGTACGTAAGTTTTAAACTAAACATAATATTTACAAACTAAGAATAGCGTTTAGGAACATTTAATAGAAATTTGCTTTTATCACGTATTTTTACATGTATACACAATTGTTTCGTAAAGTCGTATAAAAAGGTATAGGTTGAGCCGACATGTCTGTGTGTGTTTGTATACCAATGTATGTTAAAAGATAGAAACGAAACAGTTATAGGTTTGAACCTATACATGTGTGTGTGTTTTTGTTTACCTGTGTATGTTAAAAGATACAAACGAAATAACTATAAGTTTTAACCTATAACTGTTTCATGTTTATATCTGTGCTTGTTACAAAACAGAACCGAAACACTGTTTAAAGATAGCGTTTCGCGAAATACCCCCAAAACAAACAGTCATTTAATTCACTGGTAAAAGGCAATAAGACTAGAAAGACACTGTGACCGAAGCTATGCATAAAAAACAGCTTTATTTAAGAAAATGGATAAATAAACTAACAAAACCTTTCAGAATAACTAACCTAAAACGTATTTGGTTTATATCAGTTTGAGAAATGAATTTTTTGATAAACTGATTATAACCAGTAAGAAACAGCTTTAACTCTATGTTTAACTTTAGCTAGGAAAACAGAATATTGTTTGCCACAACTTACTAACTGAAATTATTTTTTGTTTATTTTTTAAACTAGTGCTGTCGATAAAAATATAATGAATGCGATACCATAGTTTAAAGCTGTCATATATTTATTGTGATAAAACATTATGGAAAATTCAGTAGTGGGTAAATCGGATACAGGATTTAAAGACATCCTTTCTAGCTAAAGAAATTTTCCCGCCACGGTTGTTTTTTGCCTATTGTTGGCAGAGGCCTTGGGCTGTGTTTCGTAGCTTATTGTTGAAGCTGTGGTTAAAAGCGGCAAGCATGAAAAGTTCCATCTGTAACCAACTATAGCAGCTGACTTTCAAAGTTGTTTTGTATTTGTTTGCTCTAGATATGTTACTACTTAAACCTAAAATGGGGGCATAGAACTCATTTTTCATCGTGTCGTCAGTTGGTTACCGCCCTCTTAGGTACATGATGAAAGGTTTGAGACCTCTGAATTCACCACTGTACCTTTCTATGTCTTTCTTTTTTTTAACCATAGTTTACTATAAGCAGGAATCTAGCGCAACGTAACTTTCTGTAGAAAACAATGACACGGTGACCATAAAGGAAATGGCACAGGAAAAATGTTCAATAGAGCGCCATCTTTAGTGAAATAAAGGTAACATAAAAAAGAGAAAGAAAAAAAAAAAGTTGAGAGAGTACAGACCATCAGGGTTTTCCGCTCGATAGATTTTAATGAGGTTCCTGGGAAATTTTGGTCGGTAGCAGACTGGCCAGTTAAGTGAAGCGTTACACTTCTGCTTGGTTGATGTTCGTCTCCCGAAATGATATGCCATGACAAATCCAACAAAAAAGTTCACTTCGTACCATGGCTTGTTTCAAGCTTCTACTGCCAATATGGATTAAAGCACAACTAAGAGAACAGGGAAACCGCGAGAAGCGGGAGGGAGGATGAAATGTCTAACTGTTATACAAAGGGAAAGCTTTGAATGCTCTCCAATATTATTGGGTTTCGAAGACGAATGTTTCATGTTTTATTTGGTCATAGGTGGGGTACAAGAAATGGAATGACGCCGAAAATGTAGTAATGACTAAGTCGTTTGTCACTCCGATATCAAAGCTGCAAACCGAGCCCTTTATTAAGTCGTAAACTATCTACAGTAGCGTAGGAGGCAAATTCTGCTTATTTTATCTGTTCGTATGTCACAGAAGTGGTTTAGAAAAAAATAATTTATTTTAGTTGTTGTTGTTTTTTCAGTAATAAGCCACACGATGGGCTATTTAAACTCTATCCATTGTGAGGAATCAAACCCTGGATCTTAAGGTTGTAAGTCTGTGAACTTGACGTTTTACTTACCAGTGAATTCTTTTAGTTAAGTCACATGTTTAATATATTGTAAAAGGAGCACCCTTTTAGATAAACGTAGTAACAGTTTAACATTAAAATTCTGAACAATCAACAATGTTGTAGAATTGTACATTGTTAAACAAAAGATAAGTGCACAATTCAGTTTCTGCAATAAATATCTGAAACAAACAATTTATTTCTTCGTTATGGTCTAAACACCTTTTAGAAGCTGAATAATTATTTTGATTAATTATACTTGTCATAAGATATTAGTATTAGGCCTATTATATTTTTAAATACTGAAATTCTATATCTAATATCTTACTGACTAGTGTTCCGATCACTACTCTCTTATTTTATTCCAGCCGACGTGATGAACTCTGAATTGAGTGAAATACTTCATCGACAATCAACATGACAAAAATAAAATGGTTAATTTCTTTTTCCTCAGTGCTACAGCAGTAAGTCTGGAATATTATGACGCTAGAAATTGAGTTTCGAGATTCATGAATGGCAAAGCACAGATAGCTCATTGTACAGATATGCGCTTAACAACAAACAAACATCGTTGGTTCGATTACTATTTTTATACACTCTTTGAATTCTTGAAGCTCTTATGGAGGTAGCTATATATAAGTACAATAATACGGTGTGTTGTATGTCCACATAACTACTTCGCAGGGTGTGGATGGATCTTCATCAAAATTGGTTTGGAGAATCATTAAGTCCATGTGGGGGATACTTATACATTTTTTTTATTTTGTGTTTCGCGATTTTATGAGCATTTTTGCTTTTGCTTTTACTATTACTTCGTCCCTTGTAGATAGATTTCATCAAATTTGGTATAGAGGGCCATTAGATGCATGGGGAGATACAAATTTTCAGTTTTGTGTTTTGGGCTTTGGTTTTTAATGTGCGTGAGTTTGCGTTTTTTTACCACTACTTCGCATCCTGTTGATAAATCTTCACAATTTGGAATGAGTGTTTGGAGTGTTTACGAGTTTTTACATTTATTTACAAGGAAAGCAACTTTTCGTAACCTAAAATAATCTTTCGTTAATAATGATTTTAAATAACTTCCGTCCAGGTGACTGGTGCTCCAGTTTGTATAGAAAATAATTTTTAAAAATATAATAGGCTTAACACTAATGTCTCACGAGAAGTGTATAATGAATCAATACTCTGCTTCACCATTTGTTTGTTTGTTTGGGAATTTCGCACAAAGCTACTCGAGGGCTATCTGTGCTAGCCGTCCCTAATTTAGCAGTGTAAGACTAGAGGGAAGGCAGCTAGTCATCACCACCCACCGTCAACTCTTGGGCTACTCTTTTACCAACGAATAGTGGGATTGACCGTCACATTATACACCCCCACGGCTGGGAGGGCGAGCATGTTTAGCGCGACGCGGGCGCGAACCCGCGACCCTCGGATTACGAGTCGCACGCCTTACGCCAACTTGTAAAAGACGTTTATACAAGAACAAACCAGTAAATTGTTTACTTTGAATATTGGTTTATCGTTATGTGTGTATGTTGTTTTTTTTCCTTTAGATATTCATAAAAAACACATACACACATAACGATAAACCAAAGTAAACAATTTATTACGGGTATTAGCACTTTAATTAAAATATAGTACAGAACTTTCTATACTATATTTTAATTAGAGTACTAACACTCATACCAGCTGTCTTGAGAATACATTTTTCTTAAAGTGGGTTTCACGTCATCACGAGTCAGTTCCAATTTTAAATAATATACTAGACAGCAAGCAGTTAGTCAACAGCACCCGCCGCTGATTCGTAGGGTACTCTGGCCGAATAGTGGACTTTACCATAACCCATTTATCACACCGACGACTTCAAAGTACGGAGAACAAATTTTTTCTTCGATAACGAGATGCGAACATGTGTCCAAAGATCCATAGCCTGATACACTAACTACTGGCTTCAGAGCCCTTATCAAGTATAGTTGAATGTAATAAGTTTTTATCATTTTTAAGCATCATATTACACTGAATGTAATATTTAAAGAAGTCACATGGGCGCAAAAATAGTGATTAGAAAGACAAATAGAGATATGACAAACTAAAAAAATGCTTGTGATATTACTTTCAACAGTCGACAAAATTAATAGTTTCGTTTCGAGCTTACTTGTTGTTGACTGTGTATCAAAATAATAACAACCATTAAGGTAACGTAAACATTACAAATGTAGTTTTTCTCATTAAAACGTGTTTCGATCTTTCAACTAATAATGACGAAAGCCAAGAGGCTGTGACGTTTGTCTGCCAAGTTCCTATATTCACACAGTCATAGATATTTCAAGGTTTCCTTGTAAATCATGTAAAAACATGAAATACTTATACATATTATTATTTATCAATTATGTAATCATTACTCTAATCATAACAATTAAGATATAAGTATGCATGTTATAAACGGGGACTCATTGAAAACTAACTGATTGATCTGGTAGTAATTGTTATGATTAACATGGGCCTCCTTACTCAATTGATTAGCTCAAGCTAGCAACAATATTATGATGCTTTTATCATATTGAACGTTAATATATACGTATAAGAAGGAAGCATTTTGTGTATCACGTATAATATTTCATTGAAAATTCAAAAATGTAGTTTTTATCATTAGCTAGAATATTTTCAAGTTTTTAAAATATTTTTAAAAATACAAGTGAAATAAAAAGGGACTGTCCATGTCCCGTATAATGGACAACTGGATGAGGGTCTCTGTAGTATGACAACCAGCTGATTACTAACGAATGTAAACAACATTTTTAATTATCGAACTAAGACCATGTCGATAGCTTTGTTACAAAGAAATGTTTGGTTTTTGTCACAAGGTTAGAAAAAAACAACAAACCAAAACAGTTAAATTTGCTACAAGAATTAATCACAATTATTTCAATCATAAAACACGGCTCTGCCACAAAACTGAAACCTTGTAGTTTAACACGTCAGTCTCAAGTGTATTTTACGATAGTTTGAAATATAGCTGATAAAATAATTAATGTTTTCTTGATATTTTTAGCATTATAAAGAGCTCTCCAGCATGGAAAAGTGCTTTTTTTTCGAAGGACTGTAGGTGCAAATGGTTCATAATTATCGCGAAACATTAATCTGAAATTCAATTATGTTCCACATAACTATATAATTATTGTATTTAGTTGTTGCTAAGTGCGAAGTTACACAGTGGAAAATCTGTGCTTTGCCCATCATGAATATAAAAACCAAGTATGTCTGCGGGCTTACAACACTAGAGGCCTGATTTCGATATCCGTGATGGACAGAGCACAGATTGTGTAGATTTGTGCTTAAATACAAATAAACAAACTTACTGCTGAGCCACTAGGGAAGGTCATAAATAGTGAAACAAAGATAAGCAAAAGAAAATTCAAAAGTCTGTTTTCGTTTTTACTGTTGTTGTTTTTAAATGTGAAGCTATACAACGGATTATCTTTGCTTTTTTTGCTGTAGGGAGTCGAACGCCGGATATATGTGTTGCAAGTCAGTAAACTTACCGCTGGTTCATGAGGAAACTGTGTAGACTTTACTTCCGTAACTGACGTAACAGTATTTCTGAGAACTTACGCAGCCAGAAGGTGAGTTTCGATACTCATGGTGGGCAGAGGACAGATAACCCATTGTGTAGCTTTGTGCTTAATTATAAACAAATAAACAAACTACAGTAAAAAGAACAAGAAAAATGTATTCAAAACGTTAAGCTCTCGACTAAACCTAGAATTAGCTCTGGGTCACATCAGCTTTTAAACACATTGTTATATAGTATTTACGCACTTGTGGGTCCATGATATGCTGGTCGCGAAACATTAAATAAAATTACTATTAACTTTGGAACTAATTCCAACAATTATTACTGGAGTTTCCGATGTATTTCACACAGAAAGTGAGTGATGTTATACTTTATTTTGTCAATTCTTCAGGCAGCGTGTAGTAGCAGTTAGAAACATGAAATACTTAACTCTATGCAAAATAAGAACCCTGCCATATGTAATGAACGTCAATTTGAATGTTTGGGATTTTCTTTGAGAACAAGATGTTTTTAAGAATTAACAACTTTGGAAATACCTAAGAACTTTATTGGGTCAAAGAGTAGGTTTCCTAAATGTTTTATATCTTAAAACCGTTAAGCGATTTCTTGCTAATAAGGCACTGACATAGTAAATAAAATAACGTGCTTTTTTAACCGTTTGGCGACATCTTGCATTTATTTATAACCAGAGTTAAGGAAATTACTATATATGTCATTAACCAAAAATAGAGAAGATAATACAATTCTATTTACAGCGTTTGTTCGAATTTATCATAATTATGTTACATGAAGATGTAGTGAAGAAATTACATATATGGTTTTTACCCATAGATATTACATATATATATATATATTACTTATATTTCTAAGACACAATTAGCAACAGCATATAGTTGTAATCTTCATATGATGGAATCGCGTGGAGATGGCCTAACAAACAGTTTTCCCAGTCAAGATTTATACTTTAAACTTAATATCATTGTAAGTTGTGCTGGAATTAATCAGTTGTGTTGCAAAATTAAAATATGTTTGATGTAACAAGATAATTTAACATGGACGTCAAGATAATCTTAAAGACAAGTGAGCAATCACATTCAAGTTACAAAGTTTAAAGCTATTTGAATAATATTCAGCTTTCACATTTCATAACAATATTTAAGTTTTAGCAGTCCTTCAATTTGTAAGTTGAAAATATCCTCAAAACTAACATTAATCTGTGTGATACAAAATGTGGACCCTACCGTTAGTAGACAGTATGAAAAATGGAAGTAATTTAAAAGTTAAAGTGGTAAAGTTGCAAGATTACCTGGTCAAAATTACGTATAAATATCACTTAATAAACGGATTACAAAGCTGGTTAGCCATCCTAACTTATTGTTATTAGAATCTATATAATTATCGTATTATAAATAACCTCTATGTCTACTGTTATCCTGTCATAATAACATCTGGTCAAATTACATAAGCAGTTAAGATAAGACTGTTATAAGGTGAGTTAAGACTAACAAATGGTGAAACATAATTATATTATGACCGAGTTCTACAGGGATATAGAGGTCCTTAGATCCTAGAGAAAAAAAAAATAGCTTGGTAGCTCACCACCCATCGTCAACTCTTGAGCTACTGTTTACCAACGAATAGTAGGAAGAACTGTAACATTATAACGCCCCACTGCTGAAAATGCGAACCTGTGCGAAAACGCATTTCGATCCTACGACCCACCAATTTCTAGTCGAACCACTAGGTCACGCCGGAGATAACCCGTAAGAGACGTCAAAGATTACCTCACGGATCCTGTTCATAGCTGGGTTATTATGAGTTGCAACTGTGTATCATACGGCCCCTGCATTTTAAAAGTAATAATTTTATGTATCTTACAAGTGGATACTGGGACTGACTATTATCAAACGTGTTCTTGGGCATAAAACGTATTAATAATACATATACTAATTTAGCCTAAATATCACAATAGTTGTAGTTAATATTGTTAATTATTGCTGTGTTCTCATATGTATTTTATATATTTCTGATATATATACATATATATGTGTAGTTTAACTCTATGGGTATATTCAAGTATTCGTTTTTATGTATAGATGCAAAAATATCAGTATGCATTTGTACAAAACACTTTCCCAGTGAGTATGAATATTATTATTTTATCATTAATGTTTTACCATATTTTCGGGATCACATCTCTATAAATAGTTAAGGAATTATGTTTTTCTATATACAACCATACTCTTACTGAACCATTTTGTTTTATAGCTATGTCGAAACTTAACCCTATTTTATCCAATACATTTTGGATAACAATATCATGTTCGAGAAGAAATTTCGAGTTTTTAAAACTGGTATGAATATCAATTAGTATCTGTTTCTCCTGCGGGTATATAGAAATTTGAATTTCCTTAAAAGTATCATACATAAAAAAAGACAAAAACAAAAAAATTGCACTCTAATGAGAATTATGTAAACATCTAACTACCATCCGTCTACTGGAAAACAAACAAACTAAAGCTTAAATTGCATCTGATCACAAGTGATTGTTTATTATTCGTCATTTGTTGCTAGAATTTCTTTAAAGTGTTTTGCTTTATAGTTCTTATGAATATTGACGCTCACTTAATGAAATTCCACGAACGTTTTCTTGCATGTTTCACAATTTAGCATAAGTAAATAAAGTTTTAAATGCTTTATATGTTGTTTGTCTTGAATTTTTGGCAACTTTGATGTGCGTTGAAATATACGAGTGAAAAATTAACATAATTTTTTATTTCCTGTATTACCGATAAAAAAGACGTCAGTCAACCATCAAAATTTTGATAACCTTAAATCATGTCATTAAACCCCTTTGGTTTGTTTTCATTCTTCTGATAAATTTGTCTCAGTTTCGTCATCTTATTTACAGAATCGCAGAAAATTGCGTTTGGTGGAATAGGAAATATTACTGTATATGTTTGACTTTATAGAAAATGTCATCAATATGTCGGCGCAAATGATGACATCAGATAAGTATTATATTTTCCATTAGCAGGACGACAAATCTGCGCGTTCAATAAAACTGTGTTGCATGGCTTGTTTTCTTAACTTTATTTGACTGTTACCCTCTCTAAGTTAACAACCTTGAATTAATTGAGATTACTCACTGTCCTATGGACTGTGAACCCGAAATTCTATTATTCGTACCCCTTACGTTCTCTCTCCCCCTTAAAAGAAACAAACAAACATCGGCACACTTTGGGGTTGTGGCTCATTTTAATAGTGGCAATCTAATCTTATTGTTCGAGTAGAGTAGCTAGCTCGTGGTTTATTCCTGATGACGAGAAACCCACTTGAAGTAAAAATGTATTCTGAAACTTTCAGTTACTATGTTATTGTTCTTCACTTCGGTAGTTGTTTATAAGACTAAATGTACGTATTCTGAAACTTTCAGTTACTATGTTATTGTTCTTCACTTCGGTAGTTGTTCGTAAGACTAAATGTATGTATTCTGAAACTTCCAGTTGCTGTTATTGTTTTTCACTTCGGTAGTTGTGTTGTTCATAAAACTGAATGTATGTATTCGGAAAAAAAAACAACTTTCAGTTAATAATTGTGTTGTTCATCAGTAGTAACAAAAATTACAAGAACACTTTCTTAATGTGGTGACTTCACTGATGGTTATCGACAATCTTAGGGCATTACGAACGCGATAGTTATGTTGAAAAGTCTTTCTGACGTGCTGTGCTGGACTGTTATATAACGTGTCGTTTTAAAGAATAGCTAGCTGGCTGCTCGAAGGCTACCTGCCCCAATTTTAAAGTGATATATCAGGAAGAAGAGAACTAGTAAACACCACTAATAGCTAAGCCATGAGCTGTATTTCAGGACGGGTGGTACGGCTATTAACACGTTTACAAATAAAGCTGAGAAGAGAGGTCACCGACAGGTTAACCTGAAAATGATCTAATAAAACAAATCAAATAAAATATTTTTGCTATTCAAATATCTACATATCACGATGTATATAGCCTAACATAATACTTGTTAAATGAAAAAAAACAGAAAATTTGGCTATAGCAAAGTACGTAAGTAAAACACAAGAAAACAACGATCGTATTGGCTGAGGCTAAAGGTATTACGGCAACTAATACTCTAGAATGGTTGGATATAATAAAATTTAAGAAAAATTATATATTATTAAATAGATATGATGGTCTGTCGAATATCTGTTTAAGAATGTGGAGATACCTGTTCTGATATTTATGTACAAAGTTACAGACAGGTCACGTGATATTTAAGAACATATAAAATTGCTAATGGATCATTGTTTTCAATTTGTTTATGTTACGATTGAGTTAACCAGTCTCCCAAAATAACATTATTAGGCCTAAATTAGCAATCAGATTTAATAAACAGTCTGCATTAAGACACAATGAAAAGTCTAAAAAGACGACTATAGCATGAGTTTTGACAGTTGTGAGTTAAAAACATTCAAGTTCTGTTGTAAAGTAAAACTGTAATCTTTTAGTGTTGAAAATACGTATAACCAGACTACAGTCGAATAAACATGTGTTGGAACAGTTATCCTGGATTTGTAATTTCAAAGCAAGCGTGTTGTCAAGAAAACCAACTTAATAATAACTTATTTCCTGAATATTAGATGGTCGCATGAGCTAGTGTGAACTGATATCTCCATAAAATGCTTAAATAGGTTTGGTATGTTGTGAATTTCGCGCAAAGTTACACGAGAGCTACCTGCGCTAGCCGTCCCTAATTTAGCAGTGTAAGACTAGAGGGAAGGTAGCTTGTCATCACCACCCACCGCCAACTACTGGGCTACTCTTTTTATCAAAGAATAGTGGGATTGAATATCACATTATAACGCCCCCATGGCTAGAAAGGTGAGCGATGACTGTTGGTGTGACGGAGATTCGAACCCTCAACCCTCAGTTTACGAAGCGAATGCCTTAACCACCTGGCCATGGCTTAAATAAGAGAGTTGAGGACTTTGTTTAAAGCATTTTGTAGATAGTTTTATAAGCTAAAGTGAACTGATATCTGTATAACTTGATGACTGTGTTTGAAGTATTTTGTTGATAGTTTTATAAGTGAGAGTGAACTGATATCTGTATAACTTGATGACTGTGTTTAAGGCATTTTGTAGATAGTTTTATAAACTAGAGTGTACTGATATCTCTATAACTTGATGACTGTGTTTGAGGTTTTTTGTGTACCGTAATGTATTGATTTATAATTCATAAGAATTCATTGAATATATAAACCTTGTTGCAATCCAATGCTTAACTAAATTCACGGTGTATGAATGTTTCATTATCTTTACCAATTAAACGTTTTAGTCATTTCTGAATAATTATTATTGATCATTCTTTGTTTTCTGCATATCGCATGAATATATTTCCCATATTCCTGTCTCTCATTTTGTTAATATGCGTTATATTCTATATCAAAATAACTTTTCCTTCCTATATTACAAATAACTCTTTCCTTATAAACATATTTTTTTTTCTTACAAACAGCTGTGTGTTTTTCTTGTTAATATATTTTCTGAGCTGTGGGTAGCTCTCTCCTTAACATATTTACTTTCTGTATTACATATAGTTTAGCTCTCTCTTTAGCGCATCTAACCCTCTTGCTTTATATCTTAAAATTTCTAACAACCAACTCTCTCTTCCAGTCTAAAAAGATAATTCCAAACCAAGAACAGAAAGACGTCTACTCTCCGATCTACTTACCACGAGAGTTTACGAACGAGTGCTATATTTAGTGGTGTTACCAACGACTTAGGAGTAAAGAAGAGAAACATAACGAGAGTAAGTAGGGTTAGTATTTAGAGGCAGTGCACGTAATACCTTCAGAAACTCTTGCTATTTTGATTGCTCTCAGTTTGCATAAAGAAACAACAGTTACACAGCATGTGCAAACAGCATTAGTTTGAAGTGCTGTCTCTCAGTGTTAACATTATTTATCTGCTTGATTACAAAGATCAGCATCTGCTGGAATTATCTGAGTTAAAATATTGCTGAATGTAAAGGTACATGAAATTCGTTACCAACAGCATAGTTGTTGTTTTTCTTTATATTTACGTTTTATTTTGAACAACCACACAAACGAAGTGTAATATTTACTATTTCCAACCTGAACGGCATTTATTTACAACACGTGAGGAATACGACAAGTTCAGATAACCTATAATTTCAGCACATCCATCTCATATTTAGAACCGCCGACAGATGAAGAAAAACACTCACCCTTTAAGGTCACTCTTAACTGAATAGCAGAATTTAGTTTCACATCTACATAGATCACACGCCTAAAAAGGTAGAACGTAATTACCAGCATATCAAAGCTCACACCGTGAACCTTTCTATCCGCAGGTCGACACGCTAATCAAAAGGCTACAACCGACCATATAAATAGTATTACGACACTTGAAGCCCAAGAAACACAAATAAAATGATAAAGTTTAAAAAATAAGCTTTTCTTATGTGCTTCATAACTTAGCATACTGTTTAAACTGAGGCTTAATTATTTACTGTACATTTTACCAAGTTCATAATACCTTCTTTACATTTTTATTACACTGTCTTAATATAAACATCCGTTCGTTTTTATCAAGCGTTTCACTTTGAAATCAATGTTATTATTTCGTTTCTGACATCATGATGTACATGGTAATAATAAGATCCTCAGTTTTGGTTTCCTGAGGATCGAAAATGAAACTAAAACAAATATTTTACAGCCAACTGTTAGTTTTTACTGCGGCTGCGTACCTTTGTTATTTATACAATCTTGCGTGTATACGTATCTGGGAGGGTAGCACTGGTCGAGCACTAATGTGGTCAACCATGAGAGCAATTGTGTGTCTATTAAGCCTTAGTGGGGATTCACTGATTGGGACGCTTCTCAGTACGAGCCTGATCAAAAACTTTGTTTTCGCCCAGGGAGGTAGTCGCTTGCTGTACCGAGAGTAACGCGATTAGGCGATTTCACGACAATGGAACGGATGAACGTGCACGGGCGATGTCGCGCTTAAGGAAGCGTTCGTGCGCCTGGTTAGGAAATTGACGATGATTCTTTTGGTAAAGCTTTACCCTGTTCTTTGAGGCTGCTAAAAACTACGATCCTACTAATAAAATAACCGACCGACCATCCCTCTTGTGTTCAAAACTAATAGATTCAGAAAGGATCAGTCTAGCTTAGCTAGGGAGCCTGTTGTTTACTTAAATTGATGTCCTCAATGTTTCTTTCACAATAGAGTTCCAGTTGATAGTGCCCGAGTTCGTTATACACTGTACAATAAAGCCAAGGACGAAAACAAAGAACAGATGTTTGTGGTTGGTTTTTTTTTTTATGTGGGACTAAATTTCAAGGAAAAAAACATATATAAAATGTATAACATTCACGTCAGGCTGAGACGTATGCTTTCAACATAGAAATATTCTATAGCCTTCTTATATTCCACAAAGTTTTTTTCAATCTTTACTGACAAATCCGTTTTAATTTGTTTGATCTACGAAATATAGTATATATTAAACTTATTAGTTACTATATGTTTATGTTTTACGAAGCCTTCTGCAGACCGTAAACAAAAGTGTGATACAATAAACTTTGTTTAAGCTACACAATGGGATATCTATGATCTGCCCACCATTTGTATAGAAATCCGATTTATAACAACTCCCCTGATTTGCCGCTAAGCCACTAACGGAAGAGAGACGATAGAATGGTAAGAAATAGCGCTCCATATACGACGTGAACCTTCCTTTCAAGTAAACAGACCGGTAACTTCGTAGTGTAGGTTAAACAACTCGGTAAAGGGTAGGCTGTCTATAGTAAATTCTTACTTTTACTGGTGTAAGGAAGAATATATCTGAATAGTGTAACGTAGATTATCATTATAATACTGTCCAAACGTTTATGGTTGTTTTTTATTCTCTTCGAAGAAACGATCTGGTCGAGAAAACAAACAATTTTAATGTGTAAATATAATTTTTGGCGTCGCAAAAACGGCTCTTGTATATATTTTACATACATACGTGCACAAGGTAGTGATGTCTAAAGCGCATAACAAGATCTTGCTCCAAAAGTTTCGAGCACGCATTTGTTTTTCTGCGCAGATTTTTTTACCCTAAATCGTTCTTGCTACAAAGTGAGAGCCAGAATCGTCACAGCCTATTCAGCCGGTGAAAAAATGAATGTTCTTGTCGACACGAAATCGAATCATCGAGTCATCCGTTACAAGAGTTCTTTCATGCCAACGGCAAACTTCCCCGTATGTCGCGTGTCTGTACATTTATCATGACATGCCAGCAGAACAAAGGCTTCCAAATCTTCAGAATGTTGGCTTTTCCTTAGATATTAAATTTTTCTTCAATAATATATGTATATATATATATATACACACACGCAAGTCTCTATGTGTACTAACTTCCGGAGTGGAGGAGGGGTTTGAGTTGTTGAAGCAGATATTCCCGTATGAATGCGTAAGATAAAGACGTCTGGTGAGTTAACAATATAAATTGTACTTGAATCGGTCAGGATTGTGCGAAATTACTGTCCAGACAGGCTTCTTTAGAACATTGTTCTCAACAAAACGCAAAGTGCAAAAACTACAGTAAGATAATAAAACCCAGAGTCACGAGAGCGTACTAATGAGATGTAACATTTTGGCACAAAGTAAACTGCAATATAACCAACCACAGTAATGTTTCATCTGATTTGTATTGGAGGTGCTGAGAGAACGAAACGTTTGTTCAGTTATAAATTATTGATAATAATATGCACACTTATTCTTTTTTGTGTCTATAAAACTGACAGCGCCACATGTTTAACAGCGGTATTTTATAGACGGCGAGAAAGACAACTTATCAAAGAAGGAAGATAAATTTTCAAATCATAATACTTTACTATTATTTTTATTGTTCTGTTACAAAACATTATAATATTTATCTTCAATACCCACAAATTTGTCATCTGAGTTTCGAAGTTATCAAACGTATTTTAATAGAATTTGTTTCTGGTATCGTAATGTTGTTATGTGCCGAACTGGTGCATTGCTAAGAATGATAATGCCACCATACACCCGCAGAAAATAACTTTGAGTTGCAGTGCGAGTAACTCACAGTTATATCATAAGTATCATCTTAATGTATTTTCCAATGGTAAAAATACGCTGATTTCTTTTTAATATAATTTTCTTACAAACAGACACGCCTAATGTATTGATTAAAGATTTCTCTACTAGCGCCAAAAAAAGATGACTTCAAAAATGTATAAGACTCAATTATTTTCTAATCACAAACGGTCTAGGCGTCATATGGTTTTAAATAAGTTCAAAAATAACTTACAAGAATGCGAGTTTCTGATTAGAAAAGGTTAGGACATCATTTGGTTTTATACAAGTTAACAGATAACTAAACTTACTATAATGCGAGTTTCTGATTACAAAGCGTTAGGACATCATCAAATTGTATGTATGTTAACAGATAATTTAAAATAGTGCGAGTTTCTGATTACAAAGATTATGGTATCATCTAGTTTTATATAAGTTTACAGATGATTCAACTTACAATAATGTAGTTTCTGATTATAAATGGTTAAGGGATAAACCGGTTTTATGTAAGTTAACAGATAACTAAACTTTCTTTAGAGTAATGTAATTGTTTCTGTACAAAGATGTAAGGCGAAATCCAGTTTTCTCTCAGATATTAGTGATCCAAATTGTCGGGAATACTGCTGTTCTCTGATGAGAAATGTTTAGGATAATATTTGGTTTTATGTTAGCTAAAAGAAAAATTTGATTATTTGCAATGCTTTAATGACCATCCGTTTGTTTTATTAGTGCAATTCTTATTGTATACAGTTTATCTCAAAGTAAAGAATTTGCAGAATCTAAAAAGCAAATTCTTTGGCATAAAATACCTATTAATAATTTTTGAGTTTATTTGAGATGTTTAGCATCGTCTCATAATGTTACACAACACCTTTTGATGCCTGGATTTTACTCTGAGAACTTTGACTGTAGTATGAAGTGAGCTTTGACTTTGTTTTCGTAAAGTGAGAAAGGTTCCAATAATCAAATTCTATGTAAGCACCTATTTCGTAAATCATCTTTAATTCAACCAATAATAAGTAAGCTTACGGAAATCTTGAAGCTCATTGAGCAATAATATTATCAGAAGAACAAAAAGTATATTATCTATTATTTTTTTGAATAACATGAACTAAAATAACTCCACATTTTTAACGTACATAGAGCAAGGATCTTGTTGCAAATAATGACTTCCTCGTTCATCAGTCAACTGAAAATCATATCAGATTTTTTACTCCCAGCTTTTATGCCGTTAGAAGTCTAATTGGTCGTTTCGGAAGCGTGCCACGTGCTTTGCGATGGAAATTATAAGCTTGAACGACGCTAGGGATGAAGACCACGGATTCTATACTGATTGACCCGGAAGCGGAAGTGACGCCATTGGCTGGACTCATGAATACGAAATACGCAGGAAAGGAATAAAATAGATCACTGAGGGATGTTGTAGGGAGTTCGGTTGTGGGGACATTCCATTGTCAAGGGTCATTTACTAAAGAAAAATGATTCAAGCTGTAACATTACGCCTTGAGTTAGGGTTAACGTTATTGGAAATTTATACATACATATACAAAAAGAAAATAAGTAGGAAAAAGGGATTCAGTTGGACCCGCAAAGAAAAACTTGAGTTAAATTTGAAGACAATCTTAACACTTTTAAGGATAACTCATTACAATTTCCATAAAAAATATTTGCAGTTGTTTTGCTAGAAGGGCATATGAACACTATTACACATACACAAACAGAACCTCAGACATAGCTTTATCCTCTCTTCTCCGTCTTAAGACTATTTTTCAATACAAAACTATAAAATGCAGATTTAAGCTTATTAATTGTATCACAGTACCATAAATACAGGGTGTTCGGAAAGTCACTGTGCAGTTTTGTAATGATATTTTATTCAGTCTATTTCAAGCCAACAACTGATAGCAGTGTTTAGAAACAAAATAAGAAGGATCCAAACCTGTATTGATGCCAACGGGGGTCACTTTCAACATTGTTATAATTGTCATTCATATTTACCTCCTGTATTCCATATTGAAACATGTCTGTTAATAAATATATAAGTGCACAGTAACTTTCCGAACACCCTGCATAAGCGTGATAATCTATTACCTCTTTCTAAAGTATGGCTATATATACTTTCACCTTAAGGAATCGTTTAACTTATGGTCTCTATTTCACAGAAAAATACAACACAGGTTGCATTCGAATACCTACAATAAGATTTGCGCAACTTTGTGCTTCTTATCAGCCACGTGGCATAACACACACTACGATGACGTGAATATGTCATCTGACAACATTTATTATTTTCGTCTCCTCCCCAGTAAGGGTATTGAATTATAGACTGGGTTCCGCCATTTCTTACGCCTCTCTGCACTAATAAAATTTGTCAAATTCAGTCTCCTGGTCGTTGTGGACGTGGGTTGTGCTAGTCAAACCTTTGAAGTAATCCTTCGTTACCTCTGTATCTCCATCGTTTCAATCTTACTTTTTATTCGGAGAAGAACGCGAAAATTAAATTTCAGTATAAACTGTTCTGTAGGTTTCGGTTGACTGAGTCATCCGTTTCATTCGTCACAATCTTCTTATCGAGGTAGCACGATTTCAGTTTATATGTTATTAAAGCTTAAGATACTTTTATTGGATAATAATATAGAATTAGAAGTTTAAAATTCATTACACTATTTTACAAACTATGCATTTAATTGTGTACATGTATATATATATATATATATATATTTATTCAAGTTGCGCGAAACTAATGAAGAAAAGTAAGACATTGATAATTTATTTGTTTGTTGAATTTTGTTGTACAGCTACTCGAGGGTACTCGTGCTGACTGAGAGACTTGACAGAAGGCAGTTAAAATATACCACCGACTCTTGAGTTATTATTTTCGGACGCAAAGTAAGATTAAATACCACGTTACAACGTCGCCACATTTAAGAAAAAAAATATGTTCGGTGAGGAGAATCGATTATTTCTTTGAATTAAGCCCAAAACTACGCAATGGACTATCTGTGCTGTACCCACCACAGGTATGAAAATCCGGTTTATAGCGTTGTAAGTTTATATACATAGCATTGTGCCAGTGGGGAGGGGTCGAAGACATTCGAAGCGCTCTCACCAGCAGGCCAATACGCGCCGTGGAATAAAGGGTGTATGAAATACAAAAATATATTTCAAGATAAAACACCACTTGGAATGTGGCGAAGAAATAACGAATTATTTGCTATTCTATTAGCTCAGTCTATATATTTTGGACATTTCTTGTCTATAAGGATATTTCTCAAGCGAATGATGTGATTTCTCAATAATATCAGGCGTGTTTTACAAATATCTCTTTAAATACAAAAACTGTTTTTGAATATATCCAGTTTTTAGTTGCACCAATATCGTTATCATTTAGGAATTTTATTGGAATAAAAAGGATTCCAGTTTCCGTTATGTAAACAGCAAAACCTGTAATATAACCAAATAAGGACAGTCATGTCAAATACAATCATTCCTTACCAACCCTCATTTGAAGAAACAATGACAACTTTATGGATTCATAAGACTAAAATCCAGGGTTCGAGTCTTCACGGTGGATGCAGCAGATAGCCTAATGTGACTTTGCTCTAAAACAAACGAGTCAACACACTGTGATGGTTATACTACAATTGCTTATTGTGCGTTTCTTGTTTCATAGCAACGTCTTGAAATTACGTGTTGTAAATTACGAACGTTTCAGAAGTTTTAAAACGGTACTTATCGACTGAAGAACAATTTTTGTCAGAGTTTAGAAAAGTATTTCAGACACGAAGTTTTCTTCTCAAGGTAAGCAACATTTAATCAGCTAAATAAGATATACACAAATCAAAAGTAAACACAAATAAATAAAAGATAATACTATTTTTTGGGCTGCCTTTCATCTTTTGGATGACTGTTTAGTAGTCAGTTGATAACTGATATTTATCAAGTTCAATTAACGTATCCATTTATCTTTCAAGTAAACGTTATGTGACTATATAACCTAAACCTTGTTTAATCAACGTGTTTTTCGGTTACACTAGTTTCGGAGAATTTCGTTTTTGATAAGTAACTCTGAATATAAGTTAACCAAAGAGAAGCTTGCATAGATTCTAATTATGAGAAATATAAATATTTTTACTATTCAAATTCTATACGATTTATGTTGAGCGTCGTTTCGCTATCTGCACATACATAAAATTACAAGAAGATATGGACTAAAAACAACTAATTTATTATAACATTAAAAACCTACCGCGTATTATTGGAGAGAAACCGCGTAGGTTTAGTTCAGAAATTTTCAGTCTACGCAAACAAGAACATGATATTCTACTCTATTTTGAAGTTTCATAAACAGGTATTCACTTGTTATGCAACGTATAAGGATATTAAATAAAAGAATTATAAATTGTATTGTTGTTTTATATTAAAATATAATAGTGTTAAGAAAGACAATTCTGTGTATCAGTCTTGTTCAGAAATATCATTAATTTGATACATGTTAACATTTACTTAACTTTTAAAATTTAAACTATCCTTTAACTCAGTTTCAGGCTACTTAAAATCATAATGCGTAACATAATAAATCGGAGACTCAGGCGAGAGAAATTATAACAGGTAAGAAAGTAAAGCGTAAGATGGAGAAGAAATCTGCTGAACCTTCTTATAACAACTTCTAATATACTTTCGTACACAGTTTTATATGTCTGGGCGTGACTTAATAGTAAGTATGCCCGATTGCGGTTCTGTGGTTCGGAAGGTCTAAAGTTCGTGTTGTAGTCCCATGGAACACGTTACGCACTTTCAGCTATATGTGTGTTATCAAAATGACAGTCAATCTCATTATTTGAATGAAGGACGAAAACATCCCAAGCGGGTGCAGGTACTTTGAACTGTGTCTTATATTTATCCAATAATTCAAAACTAATGAAGATTATATTCAAACTCTGCGGGTCTCTGACCTGGTTGCTTAACTCAGGCGCCGTGTGAGGTGCCGTTCAGATAAGAAACGCAATTTTAGAAACTGAAATATTATGTATACATGATAATATTATGTATAGTACATGATAATATTATGTATAGTACATGATAATATTATGTATGGTACATGATAATATTATGTATGGTACATGATAATATTATGTATGGTACATGATAATATTATGTACAGTACACGATAATATTATATATAGTACACGATAATATTATGTATAGTACATGATAATATTATGTATGGTACATGATAATATTATGTACATAATAACATGATAATGCATCTAAATATCAAAAGCATTGTATTTCTAGTTCCATTTCTGTTGGATTAATGATTCATAAACTGAGCTTATTATATTGATGATGACACTGGATGATTTTGCTACAAACTAAATAACTCAATTAACTAACGTGCTTATCGTATTTTGTAAACTACAGCCAGATACGTTTGACTTTTAACTAACTAGTATATACATATATAAATCTCGTAACGTTCTACTTACTGAAAAGGTTAATAGAAAACGCTGAGACTCTTTTTAGTGTCTAATGCCTTATTTCCATAAGAATGCATTTTGACTCAGTGCTACAAGAGTAACTTGTTATTATCTGGCTCATATTACTCCACTTTCAGTAAAGTAAGTGAAATTAAGAGTGAAAGGAAACCCATCGCTCTTCAAAACTAAATATATATATATGTACGAGCGATACAGGAAATTAAAGGATAAACTTCGTAAACGTAAAGCTAGCTTCACACGCGTCTCCAACAATTCCAGCCATATTGGTGAACACGTGGCCGTGTCACTTAGAAAATGATAAATGTGAGCGCGGTCCTGAGAGAAGACGTTAAAGTGTTGTTAAACTTTGGAAACATATTAATTTTCACCATAAACACATGTCAAGCTACAAATCAAGATAAGACTAAAGGATCCAGTGGTAATCTCTGTAATACAGAAGAACAACACGTGCAGAAGAGCTTCAAGTTAATGGAGAGTGGCTCGTTCTTTCTTTACAAATACGACTGTGAAGTGTAACTTTAACTACAAACGAACGTGACGCGTGTGGGTGAGTATGTTGGAGAACAACACATGAACTTAATCTTTTACAAAATACACAGAAGAAATGGAGAGCTTTGATTTGCGGGAATTTCGGTCTCCTATAAGTTCGTGCTAGGTCATTTTACATCAAAGTTACGCATATACGATTAAACTTCATTATCTAATCGGTTTAACACTGATCTTCTGTCATGACAAGTAAAGAACTGATGTTATTTCAAACCTATAGTAAACTATACATGATATGTAAATTTTATGGTTAATGGTTATATATACAGTCATGTGAAAAAGTTAGAACATCCTGTAAAAGCCTGTGTAATTTTTAACATTTTTGGATATATAGATATTTAATCTCAATTTCAACAATACTGAGAGATTATAGGAAGATAAATAAACAATTAAAACTGAAGAAAAGACTTTTCAAGATCTTCTGTAAATGTAATTCTACAAAAATGCATATTCTAACTGAGGAAAAGTTAGGACACCCCTACATTTATTCCCACTTAAAATGGCTCAACTCACACACAGGTGTATCACATGATTAGAAGATCGTTACTCAGCATTTTGAGTGAGGCTTGCCCTATTTAAACCTCAGACATTTAGTTTGGCATGCTCCTGTTGAAGTGAGAGTGAGCACCATGGTGAGAGCAAAAGAGCTGTCTGAGGTCTTCAGAAAGAAAAATGTAGCAGCTTATGAGTCTGGTAAGGGATTTAAAAAGATCCCAAAAGATTTTGAAATCAGCCATTCTACTGTCCGGAAAATAGTGAACAAGTGGAGGGCTTTCAAAACAACTGACAACGTGCCCAGGTCTGGTCGTCCAAACAAGTTCATCCCAAGAGCAGACCGCAAGATGCTAAAAGAGGTCTCCAAACACCCTAACATGTCATCACGGGACATACAGCAGGCTCTGGCTACTGTTGATGTGAAAGTGCATGCCTCTACAATCAGAAAGAGACTGCACAAGTTTCTGCATGGGAGGTGTGCAAGGAGGAAACCTTTGTTCTCTAAGAGAAACATCATGGCCAGACTGAAGTTTGCCAGAGAGAATGTAGACAAAGACCAGGACTTTTGGAATAATGTTCTTCGGACAGAAGAGTCCAAAACTGAATTATTTGGACACCAGAACAGAGAACATGTTTGGCGTAAACCAAATACAGCATTACAGGAAAAGAATCTCATATCAACTGTGAAGCATGGGGGTGGAAGTGTCATGGTTTGGGGCTGCTTTGCTGCAGCAGGACCTGGACAGCTCACAATCATAGAATCCACTATGAATTCTACAGTGTATCAGAGGGTGCTTGAGGATCATGTGAGACCATCTGTACGAAAATTAAAAAGCGGAACTGAACCCTGCAACACGACAATGACCCAAAACATACCAGCAAATCCACCAAGGACTGGCTGAAAACTAAGAAATGGAGAGTCCTAGAATGGCCGAGTCAAAGCCCAGATCTTAATCCCATTGAGATGCTGTGGGTTGACTTGAAACGGGCTGTACATGCAAGAAACCCCTCAAACATCTCACAGCTGAAAGAATTTTGCATTGAGGAGTGGGGCAAACTTTCTTCAGACCGATGTCAGAGACTGGTAGATGGCTACAAAAAGCGTCTCACTGCAGTTATTTCAGCCAAAGGGGTAACACTAGCTATTAGGGGGTAGGGTGTTCTAACTTTTTCACATGATTGTATATATGTATGTATTTACACACACATAAATGTATATACAGAGTGAGGCAAAGTTACTATACATATGAGTAGCGCAAAAGTTATTTTTCAGTGTATGATTGTAATAACAATGGTATAGTTGGTACGAAGTTTTTGCTACTAATGAAAAGATTACGAAGAGAACTGAAACAAATGCAATCAGTTTCAGTCTGAGACGTTAGTAACTAAATTGTGTTCTAGATTTAGTAACTGTGTGTTGAATTTAATTCACCTTATAAATACATACGATTTGTAGATCAGATTTATCAGCTGAAAGACAAATGAAGCAACCAACCATGTGACGGTAAATGTGTTATAATACGTCATTCTGTGCCGTCGACGTATAAGACAAATAAGAAATATAGAAACATATAGAAATACTATTGGATTACGTGCAGGTAAAGAGTAGACACATACGAAAGTATGGAGTATAATGTGAACGAAATTTAAAAACGTGGAAGAAATTTCAGTGAACAGGAATAAATATTTACTCACATATGATTTACTGTCTGTGTCTGAAAGTAAAATATTTAAGTTTTGTTTGTTCCAAATATTCGGGCAAAGCTACAAAAGAGCCATCTGCACTAGCCGTTTCTGGTTTCGAACTCGTAGACTAGAAGGAAGGCAACTGCTTAGCACCGCCCATTGCTAACTGTTCGGCTATCATAATAAAACAGTGGGACTTGACTTCACTCTTATAATGCACCCATGACATTAAAGTTCAGAGTGCGATTTTTTTTTTCATCAAAAGGACATGACTCATGGACCGTCGGTTCCACAGCCCAGCATGCTAACCATTTTGCCACGCCCAGCTTGAATGTGAAAGAATGTTAAAGCTAAAAAGATGTGCTTTATCAGAGTCATCTTGGGAGTTATTATCGTAAAACTTACTCAGTATTTAAGAACACAATATTTCTCAGCATAAGAATTCTTCACTTTATTAACATGTCCGATGATTTAAACTAAAGTTTTGTAAATAAATATGTTACAACTTTTCGTGTCGTTTAAAAGTTGTGAGCTCAATAACTACAAAAAACTAATCCAGTTATTTCAAAATACCATTGAATACAATTTAATATGCAAACAAGTTTACCATTATTATTACTAGCAAATGTATTACAGTACAGTAAAAACCATGTTTTAATTATAATAATTTTAAAGAGGAAGAAATTCACGGCACTATAACAATTGAACGATCATGAGAAATAAATAAAATAAGCCGTAGCGCCATGGTTTACTTAGTATAGAATGAACTCGACGCCTTTCTATTTACTAAATCATTGAGTGACCACCGGTTACGGGGGATAACTTGGGTGAACTACATATAGTACAGCGCAGAGTCTCAACTCCTGACCTTTTAATATGGGAAGGGCCATTCGTTCATCTTTTATCCATCATTAACAGTTATCTCATTGATAGCCACCCATTACGGTACTTCCTACATTAGGCTTATTTAGTAAGAGGATACTGTCACAGATTGGTTGGAATAACTAACTATTCTGAGTGCTGTCTCGTCAGAGTTCTAACAAAAAGCCAACTATAGGGGTTGGGTAATGTCACGGACTATTACAGAAAACTGTTCGTCACAACTCTTCAATCTTCACCCTAGATTACAGGCAGAGAATCGTTAAGAAGTTGGAAACATTCAGACATTATTTCTTTCGGTTTTAATGGTAGTAACCAAGACATTTGTTGTGTAAAACAACCAACTAATGCACTGTTAATGTAAGCATTAGATGACGTAAACAAAAACAATTATGAACGATATAAATAAAAGTTAATTTACTTTTTTTGTCGTATGTCGTTGTATATTAAGTTTTTTATACCTTTCCTAAGCTAATTGCTAAAAAATGTTCTGAAATTTACCATCTAATAAATAATTTCCCTTAAATTTTAATTAGTTTTTAACGTTAAGACGAATGCTTAAAGGTGTTTTGTTCCGTCTGTATTATACTTAGTACGTTTCATATCTCCTTACACGTATATTTCACAAAACAAGTATGAACATTCAAAGTGAGGAAACAAACAAACTTTAAATTAGTTTTCAATACGTTCACATAGTTTGTTGAGAGCTATAGAATAATATTGCTTGAAGATAAATAAGTTGAACTGATTTTTAGTGCGGTCATTGTTTTTACAAGTGTGAGTAAACATATTTGATACAGGAAAGGTAAACAACATGCAACCGTATAGTCACGCTAGGAAACCACTGTAAAAAACAAACAAATAAATGCTAAAGACAAGCACGTTAAGACAGATTATATGGCCTACGTCATTCATAATTTAAACGTGAGAAGACACACAACAATAAATATTAAGCCCATTCTTCCTTGTGGGATCGTCAAAAATATAATAACAAGGTATTTGTAAAATCTATTAGTAGAGCTTAGTACGACCACGTATACCTACCTACATTGTTACAGGTACTTGAAATTAATTTATAGTACCTTAACATAAAACGGTCTGTATCGTTGTGAATAAATGAAACGACCATGAACCGCTAAAGTTCGTTAAGGAAGGCTAAGATCTAGTTGAAAAAGTAAAACCGAATAAAAACACTTTACAAAATATTCTGAAGGTCGCGGGAAAAAATGTACATCTTACTTTATTAAAAAGTATAAACACCGAACAACCCATTCACTAGGCTAAATGTGAAAATATCATCTTCAAATACGTCTGTCTAAGAAAGGTAAAGAACATGCAACTGTCAGCAAAAGACTTGAGGTGCATGCCCTCTGCAAAATGTTTTTGTCTATTTATATTTTCTGTATACTCTGCAGATTTTGTATTTTTAATAGAATAATAGAAAAAAACATTTTGAAACGCGTTATCTTTCCTTAAGTATATATATATATATAGATACAGCCACATTAATTCAGCAGTAACATTAACTTTTTGTTAACAAAATTGTGACTGTATATTTAATTTACGATGCAATACCACACCATTGTTCTTCTTCTTTGTTTCATTGATTTACGTTTCTAGAAACCTCAAATACTGTACATCTTATGATATAAGGCTTAAAAACGAAAGAGGGTTAATACCAGGAGTTTATCACAATCAACAATGACGTATTTTCATAATCTATAGAGAAAGAAATGTTCGCGTTTTTTAAGAGTGAAAAGGCTTAAGAAACTTGACTCACTAAACATTATTATTTCCAGTTTGATCCATATGATGGGAGTGTAATCTGATTTAACATCCATGATGAGTCACTATTTCTCTGTATAATGACAACAAGAATGGTACATCATTTTCAATTGAATATATATATATATATATATATACATTTATACTGATGCGAAATTAAAATGTATCGTTATTGGATTGGGTTGTTATAAAATATGCCTTTTCCAGCAACTTTACGTTTCAAATTCTTTTTACGGGACAAATAATTTCGTTACATCCAATGGCTTACAAGGACTATATGCTTTGTTTGTTTGATGGTGTGTACCATCATGAAGATTTCCTTACAGTTTGTATAAACAAATTTAGTTTTCAAGGATAATAACCAGTAGGGTTGATAGCGAGATAATATTTTTTATAATTATGTAGTACATTATGCAAAAACCAACACACAAAATGTACCTATCGTGCTAAATATTTACTGCAAGTTCCTTTATTACTTCACAGATATTTACTGCAAGTTCCTTTAATATTTTCTTAAATAAAGCTAGTTACAGCTATAAACAAAGCGATAAGTCTAAACAAAATTGTTAATTACTTATTTATATAATGCACCATGCTATATTTCATCATTTAAGATCCCAATAAATATCTAGAAATAACAATTTTAAGTTATATTCCTCTTGTATTTCACTGACTTTCTTTTACCAGCTAAACTTCAGAAGAGATTGGATCGGTCTATTTCTATCAGCGGCGATCTCCGGGTGGATGGTTGAAAGAAATGCGTAGCTGAGAGTGTTATAGTTTCTCTGTATAACCCCAGGTGTTTAATTTCCCCGTAACCTGTAATATGCACATATAACACTAATTTTGACTTGTTTTTAATTTTTTTTACGTAATGTTTAAGCCTCATATAGAGACAGACAAGCAAAGACAATATTGCAGAAAATACTTGTAGCTAAACGTATCACAGTCAGTGACATTTCGCGTATATTGAATGAAAAATTTTGTTTTTCTTATAAAAAATAAATAAATTTAGCTTGTTAGTATCCGTGTGAGATATGAAAGCTTATTATATTAAAAGAAGACTTCAAATGCTATTTGTTATGTATAGTGATTCACTCTACCGTTTCATGTCATATTACAACTACATGGTTTCCAAATGACGTCAAATTCGTAAGTCAAGCAAGATTGGCCCGACATGGCCAGGTGGTTAGTACGCTCGACTCGTAATCTATGGGTCACACCAAACATGTTCGCCCTTTCAGCCATGGGGCCGTTATAATTTAACGTTCAATCCATTATTCGTTGGTAAAAGAGTAGCCCAAGAGTGGGTGGTGATGACTAGCTGTCTTCCCTCTAGTCTTAAACTGCTAAATTAGGGATGGCTAGCACAGATAGTTCTGGAGTAGCTTTGCGCGAAACTCGAAACCAGACCAAACCAGACATTCCCTTGAGTTTACACACGATACATGACGCGCAACGCAAAACACGTTAAGCAGAACAAATTAAACTAACAATAGACTGTGACGTATTTGAAGTAAAGATAAACGATATTTCAATACGACGATATTAAACGTCAGTTACGTTACCTCATTTTTAGAAGGTTTCGAAAAAAATCCATGTATTAAAAAATTAATAAATGTGTTTTGGAAGAAACACGAGCTATCAGAAGGAAATTAATTTGATTTGCATGTAACCGTCATCAGGTGCCAGTAATGGCTTTCCGTTTTTTCTGTACATATATGGTTGTCAAAGGCAGAGATTTAATAAAGCTGACTTATAGTTCAACTTCCGTAAATGATTTATTAGAAGTCCTTTAATGTAAACGTAGCTTATAGAACGATTATGAAAACTTTTATTAGATCATCAGAAATTTTGCTATTACTATTATTTACTGGCGAAAATAATTCTAATTTGATTCAACATGCTTGGATAACTTCTAGCATAACAACACTGAAACATGAGTGTTTTGTGTAATATCTATTCAGGTAGCATACTAACTTGAAAACAAAAAGTCTACGCAACTCCTAAAGTTTTGGGCTTCACAGTTAACATTATAAATAATCTGGCCATTAAACATAGCGCTAATGTCACGATTAACTTGACTATGTATTAACATGACTGTTAAGGTTACGGGCAACTTAGCCATTAAACATACTGCTAGTGTCTCAAGTAACTTGACTATTAAATATACTGCTAATGACTGGTGGCCCGGCATGGCCAAGCGCGTTAAGGCGTGCAACTCGTAATCGGAGGGTCGCGTGTTCGCATCCCCATCGCGCCAAACATGCTCGCCCTTTCAGCCGTGGGGGCGTTATAATGTCACGGTCAATCCCACTATTCGTGGGGAAAAGAGTAGCCCAAGAGTTGGCGGTGGGTGGTGATAAATAGTTGCCTTCCCTCTAGTCTTACACTGCTAAATTAGGGATGGCTAGCACAGATAGCCCTCGAGTAGCTTTGTGCGAAAGTAAAAAACAAAGCTAATGACTGGAGTTGTGTGACTATTATATATACTGCTAATGTGTCGAGTAACTTGACTGTTAAACATACTGCTAGTGACTGGAGTAGCTTGGCTTCTAAACATACTGTTTATGCCAAGAGCATCTTGACGAGTAAACATATTGTTAATATCACGAGGAACTTGACTGTTAAACATATTTTTAATATTACGAGTTATGTGACTATTAAACATTCTGCTAAGGATTGGAGTAGCTTGACTCTTATACATACTGTTAATGTCTCGAGTAACTTAGCTACTAAACATACTGTTAATGTCAAAAGCAACTTGACCATTAAACATATTGTTAACGTAACAAGAAACTTGATTATTAAACATATTGTTCATGTCTGGAGTAGTTTGACCATTAAACATATTGTTAACGTAACAAGAAACTTGATTATTAAACATATTGTTCATGTCTGGAGTAGTTTGACCATTAAACATATTGTTAATGTCACGAAGGACTTGACTATTAAACATATTGTTAATGTCTGGAGTACTTTGACCATTAAACATATTGTTAATGTCACGAGGAACTTGACTATTAAACATATTGTTAACGTAACAAGAAACTTGATTATTAAACATATTGTTAATGTCTGGAGTAGTTTGACCATTAAACATATTGTTAATGTCACGAGGAACTTGACTATTAAACATATTGTTCATGTCTAGAGTAGATTGACTCTTATACATACTGCTAATGTCTCGAGTAACTTGGCTGTTAAACATACTGCTAATGACTGACGTAGCTTCACTATTATACATAATATCAATGTCACGAGTACTCTTGCTATTAAACAATGCGAACTACATGTTTGCTCTGAACTTGGTATATATAGAGTATTGTATAATACATGATTACATGTAACGTAGATTTTATACTTAAAAACTCTAGAATGATCTATACATTTTAAGAACATCGTTTAGATGTGACTCATAACAATTTACAGCAAGTCATTGAGTTGCAAGCTGAAAGAAGCCAGCTCGTGCTGGTATTAAACAGTTAATTAATACCTTCTAATATATACGTCCGTGTAAGTAATGGCACTAAGATGGTTATTAACTGATTATTTTATAAACAGAATTTTTTTCTTTCACAATACGCAAACGTTGATTTATCGCTATGTTCATTTCAATAAGTTTCTAAGTTGCTTGTTTGATAAGAATAAATTCCATATTTATGAAATAGTGAAGAGGTTAACTTTAAAACTGACCAACAACCAAACTGGACTTGTTTGATTTTTAGTGTTACGTAAATATTAACTGATCATTTTGCGTGTAAAGACGTTCTAGAAAGGAGCTACGATCAGAATAGTCGCAGTGATACGACTATAGTTACTAAACTCTACAAAGTCTTGTAATAGAATTAGGACTGCTTGTGCTTAGCTGTACTGATTTCATCGCTGACATCAAATCTTTCGACACAACTCCTTCATCACATGCAATATACTGTTATTAATTAGGTCCTGTATCAGCTGAGACATCTCCGAACAAGTGTTATATAGAGCGTAAGCGATAACTAGTCGTTTCTATGGTTGCACGTGCTGTATATAGAAACTGCCGCGTTTTCGTTGCTTCGTGTAATATAATAGTAATGGTAGCGCTACACAACTTTGTTGTTGAAATCGCTTCAGCTGCCATTTTACAGAAGCACTGTTATTAGATGGTATAGCTTTATCATATTTGATATGCAGTCGGCATCCACCTTGTAATTCGCTTTTGCCTATTATCTAGTGAAATAAAGCGATAAGAGGAAGGGCATTACCTTTAATGAGGAAAGGATAAAAGGTTTGGAGCTAATGACGTACTTCATGCATGGGCCGCTATAATGCGTGTACAATATGGGAAGTCCTTCGTGCGGAAGACTCCAGAGGAATTTTTCTGAAACTTAATTGGATTGGACGTTAATGGCACTGACTGTACTTCAGTGAAACCCTGCTTTATACAACAAGTCTTTCAAACTGAAGGCAAGTGGAAGAGGCTGTAATCTCCCGTTTGAAAGATTTAACGCAAAGATTATGTGCTTATTAACCGTATAGGACATTAAAATAAATAAAGAAATAGATCTTAGGCGAAAACGTAATCTCGAGGAAGTGCAGGAGAAAGAAATAAAAAAAAGTCGTTTAGAGACTCAAAATCAGAGCCCGAATCGAGATCTCTGCTCTGATTGGCCGAAATATTATCAAAACAAACTGCTTTGCAATAAAATAAAACAGTGTAGAGGGCAGCACAATGCAGATACCTTGTTTGTATGTTTGTAGTTAAGCATACAGCCATACATCGGGCTGTCTGTACTTTGCCTACCACGGGTACCGAAACCCGGTTTCGAGCGTTGTAATTCCGATGACATACCTCTGTGCCATCAGCGAACTACAGATAAGCAAACTGAATCATACTTTATGAGGTGCAAGTTGTTTTTCCAAAAGGAAAATGAAAAATAGTAAAATAACAAGATGGTGTGATACGCTCATAAGTTTGAAAATATTACTTTAAAATAGACAAGAATAAAAACACGTTCATAGTTAATTGCATTAGAATACAGTACGTCGGGCTACATCGATTTAGTTTTCTAACTAATGGTTAATAGTTAACTGATTAATAAAATTTAAATTATTTAAATATTATTTCATATTGACATTTTGTCTATACTAATAGTAACATATTTCTGTACAGTTTTAAAGTACATTTATTACTTGTTGAATAACTATATCCACTACAAACAAGAATAATGAAGTGACTTTTAAACAACTTACTCGTTTGTGAATAAACCTTGCAACATTGATGGTTGATCTTAGCACTTTAACATTAGGAAGAGATTGTTATAAACTTCGTCACTACAACATTACAGTTAAAAACATAAAACGGAAACTTGGGTAATTTTGTTTTTCAAAATCAAGGAATAACAAACAGTTAAAATGGCTTGTGGTGTTTATTTCACGCAAGTTTGTAACACTCAGTGTTTAGAGTTTGTTATGTGTTTATTTAATATTAAAAACAGTGTAAAATTAACTTCACAAGTTCTGTATATGTGTGAGTACCACTCATTCGTATCTTAAAGTACATGCCCCCCGCTAGTACAGCGGTATATCTCCGGATTTACAACGCTAAAATCAGGGGTTCGATTCCCCTCGGTGGGCTAAGCAGATAGCCCTTTGTGGCTTTGCTATACTAAAAACACAAAAAACACACTTAAAGTACATTCAGAAGTCCTACTGAAACTTTATAAATGCTTAGAGGCAGTAAAACTTTATACCTTGTCAACTGTAAACAAAATTAAATTAGATTTTCATTTGATAATTAACTAAAATTATTGAAATAATATAAAATCATAGTTGCTATGATGATATAGCTATGTTTGTATGAACAGGTACTTTGGCTTGTTTCATTAATATATATGCTACAGTCCGGCAACCAAACCCATTTTAATTTAGTTTAACCTGAAATTGGCAATGATACAAAGTTTTCTTATGATTTCAGGACAATTCGAATCTGATGATTATTAATTCAGTATGTGACCTTTTGCCAAACTTGATAATTTTGAAATATTCAAGTTGGTGGCCCAAGAAGTTATCAAATCACAGAAGATTCTCACCTCATTTTCTATGCGACATAGAACCACTATCGTGTTGCCTACAAATATGTTTTTGAAGTCAGGGTGTTTAAATGTGAAGTCAAGGGACTCGCCGTTGTAAAGAGTAATGAGAAAATCAAGATAGCAGGTTTGTTTGTTTGTTTGTTTGAATTTCGCACAAAGCTACTCTAGGGCTATGTGTGCTAGCCGTCCCTAATTTAGCAGTGTAAGACTAGAGGGAAGGCAGCTAGTCATCACCACCCACCGCCAACTTTTGGGGTACTCTTTTACCAACGAATAGTGGGATTTACCGTCACATTATAATACCCCCACGGCTGAAAGGGCGAGTATGTTTAGCGCGACGGGGATGCGAACCCGCGACCCTCAGATTACGAGTTGCACGCCTTACGAGCTTGGCCATGCCGGGCCATAAGATGGCTGGTAATACGTCAACAAACAAGTAATCATAGAACCTTAAAACTGATACAAATGTTCTATATATTAAAAGGCAAGAAGCTGGAATATAATACATAATGTACTGAACTGGATGGTTCATTAGTGATTATAGCATCATGCTTAAATACAGAAGTTGAATGTCAGCCAATAACTTCCTTTTGGTCCGGCATTGCAAGGTGGTTAGGAAACTCGACTCGTAATCTGAGGATCGCAGGTTCGAATCCCTGTAACAACAAACGTGCACGCCCTTTCAGACGTGCGAGAGATATATGTGACGGTCAATCCCACTACTCGTTGGTGAAATAGCAACCCAAGAGGTGGTGACGATTAGCTGTCTCACCATTTAGTCTTTTACTGCTAAATTAGGGATAGTTAGCACAGATAGCCCTCGTCTAACTTTGTGTGCGAAATTCAAAAGAATACCGAACTAAGTGGCTTTCTCCTTTGGTCTTCAAGTTGTTTCAGAGCAGACTGCTGCACTGCTTCCTTGACAACGACAAAATACTGTATAGGATAAGCTTGTCCAGTTTTTTAATTTGTACACACATTCTTATTACAGTACATTTGATCATCTTTAAAATGTCCATTGAAGCAAATAACATATCTTCCTTGGTACAAGAACCAAGTTTTTGTATTTTCATCAAAAAGTCAGTCGTACTGCCGTGGTTAAAATATTATAGATGGTACTCAAAGGAATTTCCAGAAACATATCTGCTGGTGGGCTCTTTTGATATTTCGGTAAATTCTTCTTTGATTGGCGAAAGAGTATAAAGTTCAGAATCTGCAGAAGTACCTTTTCCTAGCTTTGCTTCCCAAACGGCTTGTCTTGCGTCAGACATGTTGCCACAGCTTATTGCTCCATAACGAGGAGATATAAACATATTCGTTGGTAAAAAAACAGCCCAAGAGTTGGCGGTTCCAAGAGCTGGAACAAGAGTAGTGATAACTAACTGCATTCCTTCTAGCATTGCACTGCTTAATTTGGGAAGGCTAACGCAGATAGCCCTTGTGTAGCTTTTCGCGAAATGTAAAGTAAATAACTATCATAAAGTTTTAAGTTAAAATATATTACAGAAACTTTTAGTGCAGATTTAATGTTTTTAAGGTTTTTTTCAATTGTGCATGTAAGTTGATAACAATGCTGATGTTTTTGGTAGTCGTTGAAATTAAGATTACAGAAACCTTTAGTGCAGATTTAATGTTTTTAAGGTTTCTCCAATTTTAATTTCAACGACTACCAAACACATCAGTATTGTTATCAACTTACATGTACTAATTTTTATCATATTGAAATAGTTGTATTTTAAAATTTGTGTCTCCACATCAGAATATCCAGTGATAATATCATTACGTAATTCATTATATCACAATTTCATTGTTATTCTAAACAAAGAATAAAATGATGACTGTATTACTCAAAATGTAATTGTAATAATAGAACAGGTTGCGTACGGTTATGAAAGTCTAGGTCTTTGTGAAATAATGGAACCCCTTCGTTGTTATAAGCCACAGGAACAATTGCAGAAGCTGCTATGTACCTCGTATTAAAAATAGTAACAATTATAATCTACAGCTGTTGATCGAATACATCCATTATAGTTACAATTATTATAATTAGTGAGTGTGCACCTTATATTAAACATAACAATGGTTATTAATTTGTAATTATATGTCTTACAATAAATATAATACTAATACATATTAATTTGTAATTGTATGTCTTATATTAAATATAATACTTATGTATATTAATTTGTAATTGTATATCTTACATTATATAATATATAATACATTAAATATGATACTTATACATATTAATTTGTAATTGTATATCTTACATTAATTATAATACTTATACATATTAATTTGTAATTCTATGTCTTACATTAAATATGATACTTATACATATTAATTTGTACCTGTACCTTATATTAAAGAGAATTATACTTATTAACCTTTGTTGGGGCGAGCGTGTGCCAGATTGTATATTTATGAATCCATGCTTCGAGTCCCTTCACCACGAGGAAATAAAAACGTGATCCGTACTTTGGAGCAGTGAGTTACACGGGTGACGGCCGAATCACACGACTCGGTCATACGAGGGTAGCCTATTCAGTGTTTTTTTAACTATCTGTTTTCCCTCTAGGTTGCAAATTCAAGATCATGGACGGCCAGCCCTGGAGGGGGTTTGTGGGAATATCTGAAAACAAAATCTAAGGTAACCACCGAGTCAGTCAGGAAGTATTATTTTGTGCACCTTTTGTGCAATTGTGTAGAAACATATTTCCATTTTTTTAAGCCTAGCGTTAATCCAACTTACGCAAAAATACCCCCAGGATAACTTTACTGAGAATGAGTAAATGAACGTTTCGGTATTTCACAACTCAGACTGCACATAACATGAAGCAAGAGTGAAGTGTTTACTCATGCTGCTTTTCAATTAAGAAACCTTCTAACTTACGTGAACTTATTTTGTCTCTACGGAATATAGTTAAAACACATTGAATACTTTATAATAAAATATAAAACGTTGTAAAAATTACAATATAAGATTATCTAGCTTAATAGTTTTTATTCATATCGAAAGTATGTCTCAATGTTGATAACGCTAGATGTCAGCAGTGGAGTGTCGTGCGCAAGATATTTTGAAAGTCGCAACAAAAATACTTCCTTAAACTATTAAAAACAGTATTTTTTTTTTTTTTTGCTAGCGCATGCGTTATTATGAAGAAGATACCATCGTTTTGGTTATGCACCATGTTCCTGACGATGACGTACCAGTACACATTAAAATGTGTAAAATGGAAGCCTACGTTCCTTCATACAGAGACATATTATTTTGCACGGCTCAATATTTTGTATAAATTATTCACAACAATGAACTTTATTGATAGTTAAATTCGAATAATATTAGCAAAATCACAATAAAAATATTAGTTAATAACAAAAATATTTCGGGTATACTAGATGTATAACATGTTATCCATTTCTTCTTATGCAATCTGTTTATTTTATATCATTTTTAATATCAGTTAGGTTATCCCTTGCATCTTCTCTTAAACTTCCATTGTCAGTTATATCACTTGTTTATCTTTGATATCCCTATATTACCATTATACCTCTGTCTTTGTATCATCTGGTTAGTTTATTTAGAAATGCAATACCAATATAATACAATACAATCAAACTTATAGTTAACCTTAATATTTGTTACCTCATCCGTTTATCTTCGATTATTCATTTCATCGCCTGATTATTATGGTAACAAATATCTGTGATGATGTTAAAAATCACATTTAAAACAACATTTATTTGGCGTAACTACTTTGCAACCAATTACAGAAAAATGTGTTATTTATGAGCTTGGCTTCTCATTCACGGATCCCTAAAATTAATCAATGTAGCAGTAAAAGTTACTTGGTTTTTCTTAAAATTTAGACTGAATTGATACCATGAAGTTACTACATCAAGCTAGTTAAACAGTTTGAGAAACTGACGTATATACGAAACCCCCATTTAAAAGGAGAATTAGAAATGAACGAAATATCCGATTTATACACGATTAATACTTTTTGGTTCAAGTAAAATGCTATTCAAGAGCAATATTAAATTTCCAGATTATTAAGTATAATTATATTTGATGTCAGATACACAGCTACAGATTAATAACTATAATTATATTTGATGTCAGATACACAACTACAGATTAATAACTATAATTATCTTAAGACAAGATACACAGTAAGAGATTAACAATTATAATATCTTTAAGATAAGATACGTAGCAATAGATCAACAATTATTATATTTTTAAGAGAAGATACATAGCAATAGATCAACAATTATAATATCTTTAAGAGAAGATACACAAGAACAGTGTTATGCTGTTATTTACGGATATGCGTGTTAAGCTATTGAAGCCTAATAGGAAGAAAGGCAATAGCACCCACCGCAAACACTTGGACTACTTTTGTCTGACTGAATAGTGGAATTTTATCATCATCCTTATAACATAGCCATAGCTACAAAATGTTAAGCCATCTTTTTTCTTTATGGAACAGTACTCATAGGCCCAAATACTTATTGTCCGTCACGCAAACCACCGAGCTGTACTTGACCGTTGCTTTATGATAGTTTCTTCTATATATAAGAAACATATTTTATTAAGAATCTGTTTAGCAGGTCGAAATATAATACCATTTAGTAAAAATATTACAAATAATGACAACTATAAATAAAGGATAAATGAATAAAATTGAGAGCTCTCCAGTGACACAGTAGTATGTCTGTGGACATATCCTGAGAGAAATCGAGTTGCGATATTCGTAGCGGACAGAACACAGAGAACTCTTTGTGTTGCTTTGTTCTTTATAAGTTAACAACAACGAGAAAAGCAACAATAATATAATTGAGTATAATAAATCAATATATCTTGCATATAAAACACCAAATATCCTGACGTCAAATTATGTATACGTAACAATATATTATGTGCATAACAAGTACCATTATGTTGAAAACACCCAGAATAAATATATATATATGTAATTTAACGCTTTAATTCAGTAACAAATACAAATAACTACATAAAAATACATTAACAGTAAGGTAGCATGTTATGGATTTTATAATCTCAGTCCAAACTGTCATAAATTGTTACTTTTAAAAATGATACGAATAGCACAATAATGTGCCACTGTCACGGATTTACTAGATTTTGATAGACGGATTTCAAAGCTGAATTGCTAAAACATGTCACTATTCTTAGTCACTATATTTATGTCAGCAAAAAAATAACAACATAAAAATAAGACTTTTTATATCGCTAAACTCATTGTTAACTTCAAATGTTATTTTTCGCATAATAATATTTATTTAAAAGTTAAAAACTTACGAAAACAATTAGCAACGACACACATAGACTGAGTTTACTATGGATTTCTTTTGACACGTGTTTTTCCTGATTTTGAGACGAAATTCAGAAATATGGCATGGGAATTCCATAGTTGAGTCTGTTCACGTGCTAAATATATTACTTGAACACCTGAAAACAATTGTTTCTCATAAAATGAACTGCTTGGTATCTATACATCAGTGCCTGTCACTGAAACAGTGAAGTGCTTGGTATCTAAACACCAGTGTCTGCCACTGAAACAGTGAAGTGCTTGGTATCTATACATTAGTGTCTGTCACTGAAACAGTGAAGTGCTTGGTATCTAAACACCAGTGTCTGCCACTGAAACAGTGAAGTGCTTGGTATCTATACATTAGTGTCTGTCACTGAAACAGTGAAGTGCTTGGTATCTATACATTAGTGTCTGTCACTGAAACAGTGAAGTGCTTGGTATCTAAACACCAGTGTCTGCCACTGAATCAGTGAAGTGCTTGGTATCTACATACCAGTGTCTGTCATAGAAACAGTGACTTATTGATATATATACATCAATGTTTATCATAGAAGCAGTGAAGTGCTTAATGTCTAAAAGCTAGTGTCCTTCGTAGAAACATTGAATTCATGACATCTATACATCAGTGTCTGCCTTAGAAACAGTAAAGTGCTTTATGTCTAAAGATCAGTATCTGTTATAGAAACGATATGACCCTTAATATCTTAGGATATAAACATACAGATGGTGCTATAGAAACAATGATGTTTGTAATATCTAATTAACAATAGCTGCTATTGCAGAAACAATGAAGTGTTTCGTATCTAACTACCAACAATGTATGTCATAAAAATAATAAAGTGTTTAGGTGCTAATCATATGATTTTGATTATAAGATAAATAAAGAGTTTATATCATAAAATAAGTGTTTTGTACATAACAACAACAATAGATTAATACGATGTTTTTCTCCAGTTTAGTAATATTAAACATTCGGGTACTATTTCAAATAACGACATTTCCAAGTAATAATATAACCAAAAACGATAAGGTTTAGAAAGGTACAAACACTTGCATGCACGTTGAACCTGACGTCACAGCAATCATATAAATATAAATCATATAAATAACCTATTCATCATTTCCAACATTCTTATGAAGGTTACAGTTTTGAACCCAGGTGTCTGACTTACTTAAAGCTTTCTTTGTAAGCGGTTAAAATTACTGAGAAGTTCATGAAAACACATAATACTTAGAAACGCCACTAATTCCATGAACTGAATACAACAAGCTTTAAACTTCTTTATGACCCAAACGTATTTCTCTCATTTCCTAAGTAACTAAGCTTACAAGAGTCAATAGAGTTTTGAAAAGAAATACGAAACGTCTATAAGCATACAGATTTTCTTATTCGTTTTCACAAGAAGCTGATCCTAAACATAATATATTGGTATAGCAAAATTGAGATGGCCAAGCGCGTAAGGCGTGCGACTTGTAATCCGAGGGTCGCGGGTTCGCGCCCGCGTCGCGCTAAACATGCTCGCCCACCCAGCCGTGGGGGTGTATAATGTGACGGTCAATCCCACTGTTCGTTGGTAAAAGAGTAGCCCAAGAGTTGGCGGTGGGTGGTGATGACTAGCTGCCTTCCCTCTAGTCTTACACTGCTAAATTAGGGAGGGCTAGCACAGATAGCCCTCGAGTAGCTTTGTGCGAAATTCCAAAAAAACAAACAAACAAAAGCAAAATCGAGACAAATTTCATGTATACACCCAGACATGCATACTTTATGAAAAGTAACCCATATATATATATACAATTTTTAAAAGTACAACTGTCAACTTTTACGTATTTTTTGTACCATTAAAAAGTTAGAAAGCTTTCTAATCTCTTAATTCACTTTATAGAAGAACCAATGCACTCGTAAACCTTTTCAGTTTCTTCACACTGAAACTACGATATCAATTTCTAGGGATTTCTTTCCTTCCGCTCGTTTGCTTCGCTTCAAATGAAATCGGCACTGACAACAATCCGCGAAGTTCAATTTGTAGAATTAAATCCTATCTTAAAGAGAAAAACGAGGGTTTTATTATCCTCGTAAACCGTACTATCAAGTTGTCGGCGTCTGTATGCACTTACTAGTCTCCTGTGGGGATTCTCTATTGATTTAGAGGATTAATCAGAGCATAACGATTATCGAAGATCGACTGAGTCTCGTAAGGTACCAAAGTCTTTAGAGTTTTTTTCTACCAAACGGGACTAGAACAAATCCTTCGCTTTAGAAACGAAATTACTATCTTTATCGCCTTATGGTGGGGACAAAGATTCTGTTTTTTACTGCCTGAGAAAAAGTGTGCGAATTTAAGAGGAACTATTGAAATTGTCCATCTCTCAGACAAGAAAATTATAGAGACACGAACGACCATATAGTCACGTGACTTATCCTCTCGGAAAAAAATTACAAGGAAAAACGTGAATGTTTAATCTTTCCCAAATCCCTAGGTAATTTTCTTTTCCACTGTCTATCTTGCACGAGCTCTGATCTTTACATTTCTTCTGTCTATTCGTGTTCGGAATAAGTCTTCATCTACTTGCTCTGCTTCATTCAGCTTATAACGTTCGGAGCAACTCTAAACTGGACAAATAAAGCCTGGCGCTAAAGAATTCCGATACGGATTTTTGGTCGTTTTTCTGCACATTGAACACGGTTTCAGGCATGAAAGAAGCAGGGAAAAGAAACCAAAACCGATCTGCAACATCTGGGCCGAATTACTTACAGTAATATCTGAAATCAGCCGAGCAAGAAAAATCATAAAGCCGTATGCAAAAACGAATAATAATCACTTACGTCTTCGCTTTTCGAAATGACGAAACAAAATATTTTCACCCGCTTACGTTTTATGTAATGGGAAAAAATTAACGTATGCACTAAAGGCCAGGGGAACATTTAGACGTGCTGCTACTGAAAACTTACGAGATCTGGTCTTTAATTGTATTCAATATACGCTTTCTTTGGTACTTAGTAGTCCTGCGATGCTCATAAGTTTCATAGTATAGAATATATTAATTCTGAGCACTTGTTTTATTTATAAGCTGGCACGTACATAGGAAAGTACGTTTACAAAAATTTTCTGGTATGGACATAGGACAGTACATATACAAGACTGTGCTGGTATGAATATAGAACAGTATGTATACCGGAATGTGGTGGCATGTTTACAAGACTGTGCTGGCATATGCGTGGGACAGTATGTTTACAGATGTATGCTAACACATACATAGGACAGAATTTTTACAATAATGTGCTGTGCGCAAAAATTAATAATAACATCTTTGTTTCAATTTAAACAATATAATACAATGTTCTTTCTGAAGTAAAAAGTCCTTCAGTGCGTTATGAAGGGCGGCAGTTTGCCCTGTTGTAAGACTCGATTTAGGAGCGGCTAGCTGAACTCATAAACCATGTGATTCCAAACCTTATACCCCGCATATAGAGTTTCGATTTTAGGTACGCGATAAGAGTGAAAGTCAACAGCTCAACATGATATGATACTGTTGACTAATGACTTCTTTCCTGTTATTTTACAGGTGGGTTTGTTTGTTTGTTGTGAATTTCGGGCCAAGTTACACGAGGGCTATCTGTGCTAGCCGTCCCTAACTTAGTTGTGCAAGACTCGAGGGAAGACAAGCTAGTCATCACCACTAACTCTTAGGCTTTACGCGAAATTCAAAACAAACAAACCATATAGGTTCAAGAGCATTATTTGATTGTAAAACATCGTACATCATAAAACAAAACAATAAAATAAATATTGAAGCTGCTACAACCATTATATTATAACTATCATTGGCTTCAGTATTCATTTCTGTGATTTGTTTTATTTGTTAAACACAATAACACCTAAATTTGATCATTAAATTATTCGTCACTGATAAAAATCTAGAAGCGCAGTATAATAGAAATATGTGAATAGGCACATATAAACTTAAGTGTTGAAATACACCGAAAATATATTTAAGTTTCATATGATAACGAAGACTGAAACGTGTCTGAAAAGTATGAAGATGTACATCTCCAAATACAAAGGAATATGTCTGAAAAGTATAAAGATGTAACATCCCCAAATACTAAGGAACATGTTTCAAAAGTTTAAAGATGTACATTCCCAAATAATAAGGAACATGTTTGAAAAGTATGTACATCCCGAAATACTAAGGAACATGTCTGAAAAGTATGAAGACGTACATTCCCAAATACAAAGGAACATGTCTGAAAAATCTGTTTAGTTTGGAAATTCGTTCGATACCCGGCATGGCTAGGAGGTTAGGGCGTTCGACTGGTTATCTGAGGATGTTGTGTTAACGTCCCCGTCACACTGAACATGCTCACCCTTTCAGCCATGGGAGCGTTATATTGTGACGATCAATCCCACTATTCTTTGGTAAAATAGTATCCCAAGAGTGGGCGATGGATGGTGATGGCTAGACGCCTTCTTTCTTGTCTCACTCTGCTAAATTAGGGACAGCTAACACAGATAACTTTTGTGTAGTTATCCGTATAATTCAAAAACAAGAACAGTTCATGAAAAACTACAGAGAAAGGAGCTATTTACGCTAGCTGTTCGTGACCTTAAACTCAGACACTAGATAGAAAGTAGCTAGCTAGTCAACAACGTTCACCACCAGTTCTTGTGCTGCTTTTATCCAACAGTGGGATTTGATTCTAGATTTTATAATGAAAGTACGGAAACAGCATACGAACACAGTTTCATTGCAACCGGACGCAAATCATAATAAATGAGGTTCATGGTTTAGCACACTGACCACTAGACCACACCCTGTGTACATTTATTATTTAAGGGATTTGGATACTACAATATGGACAAATTAATGAACAGTGATTGACGAAAAAAATCAAATTCCTTAGGTTATCATAACAATTTGCTTTTGTTCGGTTTGAAATAGACATTAGCAGATTCGTAGGTTTAATTTAATGAAACGAAATATAAATATATATATATATATCATGCCATAATTAGACAGAAACAGATATGTAAACTAGAAGGTTATTTATGTGTAAATTCAATATCATAAACTACATCAAATATAGGTTTGATATCGTACGTTTATTTAAACCGTTTATCAATACATTTCGTACTGACGGAGTTTAATACTTGTTTTCAATTCAGGTATTAAAATCTATAGATGAATATAAAATATTCATTTAATCTGTTTCATCCACGTGCTAAAAATGGGCTATTGAAAACTATCCATCGAAAAGTAGCTCTTCTATGACATTGAAGCAACAGTGACTTACAATACAGAGTTTATATTATATTGATATTTAGATTTTCTGTAACTGATCATGTTTCATATAATTTATTTCACATGTTTTCATCTTTTTCAATTATCTTTAGAAGTTTCACGCTCAAAACTTTCACAAAGATATCACAGAAAACAGTGAATGTGTGCGCACAAGATAACGGATTCCTGATAAGTCGTTTTTTTTTTGCGCTCAGAGAATGTCGTCCTGTCTCTATCTTACATTACACACAACAGTCCGTTCTGTCTTGACTGACCTATCCTATTATAGCAAGCGCTGGGCATGAAAGCGATCGTTGGGCCGTGACTAACGTCTGTATTTATGAGCTGACACTCACACCGCGCCTAAAGGGACTGCAGACCAATGCTGCACGTGCCTTTACTCCACCCCTCAACGTCCATAAGAACTGCTGATGACAACTGATTAAGGTGTCAGTTACAAAGGGCGTCCCTTGTCTTTTGTGCCCTAACAAGTGCTAGATAATGCCCGTGTCAAAGTCACGTGCCTTCTCTAACAGAATGAAGCATACTAGACAGAACAACAAGCCCAGTTTAAGAATATATTTATCCTGTATTGAACTGCTTATCACTTAAAACATTATTTGTTCTAATTCTAAGTAAGATAATCCGTGAGGACTTGGCTAGAGCAGCGGCAATTGGCTATTAGTATAGGATGAAGCAGGCAGTTTTCAAATGTTTTCAAAAACGCAACCGAAAGGATAAAGACACACAAAACAATGCCAAGCTGTTTTAAGATCTTTTGTTTAACGAGCTTTATGTGACTTAGATTTTGGCTTACCAGGACTTTTAATCCAAGATTTTAATGGTTCACGTCGTATTGCAGCAGAAATGCGCCCCGCACTTCTGGGCCATGGGTTTTGTTAAACGAGTGATGGACAAGTCCAATTATTCAATTATAGATTAGAAACTGGTGTTGGGTTTGTTGACAAGCTGTCAGCTCAAAATTAGGAACGACTATCTGCAGATAGTTGTCGTACAACTCCGAGTTAAAGTTCTAAAATAATTAAACCGTTCATTTAACAGATACAACTTGATATTGGTTAATATTTCCAACAAAAATAACAGAATTACAATTATCAATATACAATTGAACAATTTTAAGAGCGTAATTAAACTGGCCTTAAATCTGACCTGAAAGGTTTCTCCTTTACAATTCGCCCCGGCATGGCCGGGTGGTTAGGGCACTCCTCCCAAAATCTGACGATCGCAGGTTCGAAACCTTGTCCTACTAAACATGCTTACCCTTTCTTCTGTGGAAGCATTATTATATGATGTTCACTCCAAATATTCGGCAGTAAAAGAATAGCTCAAGAGTTGACGATATATTTCACCGCTAAATTTGGGATAGCTAGCGTATATACCCCTCGTGTAGCTTTTCGCAAAATTCATAGCAACAAAATCTTTACGATTCTTTAAATCACTAATCAAAATAGTTTCACAGTTTTTATAATTTCCTTGTTTCTTGTTAAGCTTAAATATACAGATTAGACTGTATTTGTTGTGGCCACCATCGAAACTGAACTCCGAGCTTTAGTGTTATAAGCCTTCAAGCACAGCTCTGAGCAACCAATTTGTGTTTTTCTTTAGACCCGTCAAGATATTCTACTGAAAATTTCGGGTACTTAAAAAATATAACAAATTATTGAAATTACGATAATAAATGAACAGCTAATTATAAGGGTAAAAAATCACGTTCACTTCAGATTGTTACAAAAATAATATAATTTTATTCTGATTTTGATATGTACGTATCAAGTGGATGAACTTTGTTTTGCTTCTTGTTAGGTCGAAGAATGAAACTGATTTGATCAAAGCTCTGAATGCTCTCGATTCTTAGATCTTCATCCTCGAAAGAAGTATTTATTCACGTTACAAGTAGAGACAAGAGTCGGGTGCCGTAAATATTGACAGTGAAAGCGACAAAACTTCCTATGAACAAACAGATTAGCTGTGATTGAAACTTCAACCGATGCTACTGAGAACGTCGGAAAACAGAACAAAGTACCGTACGCAAACACAGGGGACTACATGGGATACACGTGAATTTAATAATCATCTTTCACATGTCCGATCTGGGAACTTACGTGACCACAACTTGAACACACGCACCAGCAAGTAACAATCAAGCGTATGTGCCTTTCACTTGCGCACTCGTACACTTAAGTCTTTCTAATTCCGTCAACAATGAAAAGAAGCAATACCGACACGAAGACAAAACACACGAGCAAAGGCTATACATATATTTGTATCAATAACGCGCTTATAATAAACCTAAGAAAACACAATAATCTTATGGCTTAAACATATATACTTACGAAGAGCTAACACATACCCAGAATTAATGAATATATTATCCATCATAAAATAACACAACGTCTAGGTAGCAGTTAGCGATCAAACAAACAAAAACATAGAAAACCGAAAAAAGTGACTTTTAACAGTTTATTGCATTTATGCCGTCTTTTGTTCGAATACATTATTTTTGTCAATATGTTTAACGTTTTCCTAATTTCGTATTTCGAAGGTGAATATATATATTTATACAAGTTTAAATAACCAATTACTTTAATTAATATAAGCTAGATTTCAGATTGTAAAACTTTTTTTTTCTCTTCTTATTTCGATCCATGATTAATGAAACAAAAGGTAACTTAATTCAACAGTTCTTTGTATTCATTATCTAGACTTATTTTAAATAACGTAAAATTCAAAATTATTATTTAGCCATACGGTGCATTAACACGATGGAGACACAACTGAACGATAGGATTTCTGAAAGAAACTTTCCTACAAATTGAAAGAACACAAGTTCGTTTTCTTATAGCAAAGCCACATGGGGCTATCTGCTGAGCCCACCGAGGAGAATCGAACCCCTGATTTTAGCGTTGTAAATCCGGAGACATACCGCTGTACTAGCGGGAGGCAAAAGAACATTCCATCTAAGTAAATATTATTAGGGTTAAATATATAACAGTTTCTTTAATAATCAAGATATCACAATCCAGTCATGTCTTTAAGTTTCAAGACTTCTAATTGCACTAGAGTAATTAATATCCTTTGACTTTTATTTTCGTTACCTTTAGAAGGATATTACTTAACCATTTAAAACGTAGAAAAAAACACGCATAATTTGCGGTGCATTATCAGCACCTCAGATATCGACTTTAAAGAATAAATTAAATTGTAAAAAAAAAACAATGAATAAAAGACTAATCACCTATCTCAATATGGATCTACTTTAAAAAAAAAATTTTAAAGATTCGCTACTGACGCTATTGGTCACAGTTCTTCAACAGAACCCTTGAAAATATTACCCTTGGAGTGCGTAGAGCTTTTTAATCTAACACAAGAAGTGTTCATCATAGCGTGAAGTATCAGCAGACAGAAGAGGTTATTGGAGCTTTCTAATCTCACCCACTCACATGGAAACAATTAGAGGATATCCTAGTCCTTATTGACACATTCCTCCCCTCTTTCAAACCATCCTCTTTTCCATTTCCTTGCTCGTTATGAGAGTGTGCACCATATATATTCTTGGAAAAAAGATTACTGGTTTTTATTTTGGAAGATTTTCATCTGAATAGGTCATAGTTTTCTTCTTACCACAGACCGCGTTAATGAGAAAGTAGTTGCATTGGTGTAGTTGTTCTTAAAAAAAAAATCAAAAAAAATCCATCCCATTTTTTCTAAAATGAGAAATTCATTTTATCAAGTCTCAATAAACTCTCATTTATTTTTTAAATGGAATATTAATCAATAGAAAACTGCTAAACATTCGATTATTATTCGTTTATTTCGTAATTACCGGTCCGGCATGGCTAGGTGGTTAAGGAGCCCGACTTATAGTCCGAGGGTAGCGGGTTCGAATCCCCGTCACACCAAACATGCTAGTCGTTTCAGTCGTGGGGGCGTTATAATTTCAATATTCGTTAGTAAAAGAGTAGCCCAACAGTTGGCGATGGGTGGTGATAACGAACTGCCTTACACTGCTAACTTACGGATGGCTAGCGTAGATAGCCCTCGTGTAGTTTTGCGCGAAACTGTAAAGAAACAAAAAGCCTCGTAATTATTAAAATGATTTTTCGAAATAATTGTTTGTTTGTTTGGAATGAAACACAAAGCTAAACAATGGGCTATTTGTGCTCTGCCCACCACGAGTATGGAAAGCTGGTTTCTAGGGATCTGAGACCGCAAACATACTGCTGTGCCACTGGGGGCTTTTGAAAGAATAATGTATTTTAAGATTGATTAATAACTAGCTATACATTGCGAGTTAAAAATCCGTGGTCAAGCAGAAATGAATGATTTCAGTTTAAAAAATGTATATGAAACGTACCCTGTGGTCCGTAAATCTATACATATGGTTTATACTAAAAAAACAAATGATTTCAGTCAAAACATTGTATGTGAAAAACATATTATCACCTCTAAATTACTATAATTATACAGCTTGTACTTGTAAGCTGTTTGCTAACGAATAACAAACTAGCTCTATCACTTAAATATAAGAAAATAAGGCACAAAGATTAGTAATCACATTCAATAAGCCAATGGTTAACTCGGATACATTCTAAGACTTGATTACATTCAATAAGCCAATGGTTAACTTGGATACATTCTAAGACTTGATTACATTCAATAAGCCAATGGTTAACTCGGATACATTCTAAGAATTGATTACATTCAATAAGCCAATGGTTAACTCGGATACATTCTAAGGCATGTAGCTTGCTAGCTATAGACTTTAAACCTGCAATTTACTGATATATAAACAGGTTTTTAAACATATATTAAGACCTTTAGCTTATACCAAACTCCAGTGTTTACTAGATACAAGATTAAGTCCTGCTGCTTACTGATAATCTATTAACCCTTAGAATTAACTGGTTACGTGTCACTGGTAAGATACTGAGTTCTGTAGTTTACTGGTTACACACTGAATTCTATATTTTTCTGGTAATATACAGAGTCATGTAACTTTCTGATTATATATCGAGTCTCCTAACTTTCTGGTTATATGGTGAGTCCTGTAGCTCACTAGTTAAATAACAAGCCGTGTAGCTTTCTGGTTATATACTGAATCATGTAGCTTCTTGGTTTGTACTATATTCTATAGCTCTCAGCTTGTATACTTAGTATTGTCGTTTACTGGTTGTACACTGAATGCTGTAGTTTACTAGTTATACACTAAATGCTGTGGTTTACTGGATATACACTAAATTCTGTGGTTTACTGGATATACACTAAATTCTGTGGTTTTCCTGTCATACACTGAATGCTGTGGTTACTGATATATACACTAAACGCTGTGGTTTACTAGTTGTACACTAAATGCTGTGGTTTACGCTAAACGCTGTGGTTTACTAGTTGTACACTAAATGCTGTGGTTTACTAGTTATACACTAAATTCTGTGGTTTACTGGTTATACACTACATGCTGTGGTTTACTGGTTATACACTAAATGCTGTGGTTTACTGGTTATACATTAAATGCTGTGGTTTACTGGTTATACATCAAATGCTATAGTTTACTGATTATACAACAAATGCTGTGGTTTTCTTGTCATACACTGAATGCTGTGGTTAGTGATATATACACTAAACGCTGTGGTTTACTAGTTGTACACTAAACGCTGTGGTTTACTAGTTGTACACTAAATGCTGTGGTTTACTAGTTATACACTAAATGCTGTGGTTTACTAGTTGTACACTAAACGCTGTGGTTTACTAGTTGTACACTAAACGCTGTGGTTTACTAGTTGTACACTAAATGCTGTGGTTTACTAGTTATACACTAAATTCTGTGGCTTACTGGTTATACACTGAATGCTGTGGTTTACTAGTTGTACACTAAATGCTGTGGTTTACTAGTTATACACTAAATTCTGTGGCTTACTGGTTATACACTGAATGCTGTGGTTTACTGGTTGTACACTAAATGCTGTGGTTTGCTAGTTTTACACTAAACGCTGTGGTTTACTAGTTGTACACTAAACGCTGTGGTTTACTAGTTGTACACTAAATGCTGTGGTTTACTAGTTATACACTAAATGCTGTGGTTTACTGGTTATACACTGAATGCTGTGGTTTACTGGTTGTACACTAAATGCTGTGGTTTGCTAGTTTTACACTAAATGCTATGGTTTACTGGTTGTACACTAAATGCTGTGGTTTACTAGTTGTGCACTAAATACTGTGGTTTACTGGTTATACAATAAATACTGTGGTTTACTAGTTTTATACTAAATGCTATGGTTTACTAGTTATACACTGAATGCTGTGGTATACTGGTTATGCACGATCGACTTCTTCACATATTACCCATGCAGTGTTGTTTTATGCGTGTTTTTTTCACAAACGTTTACTTGTGGATATATATACATAATGTAAGACATTAGATGTGCCTTATTTTGCTGTAAATTTACTATTTGTAAGACGTTTCTCGCTTGCTAGTTATAAGTTTGATTTGGATTATTTTTCTCTTACAATTGTATTTCCATTATGAGTGAGATGTAACCTGTTATGCTTGAAAACATTTTTAAAAGTATCATATTTACATATTTCACTCGTTAAACCTTTGGCAGTTAAAAGCAGTGTACCGTTTACTCCTATTGTTTCTCTGTGTTACAGTGAAACCAGTACAAGTTTTCCAGTTTTCTTGACCACTTTATTTTGTTATGCGATTCCTCAATTGACAGTATAAAGTTCCTCGTCCTTTTATCACAAACTACCCATGCGTATTTAAACCCTGAATCATAAGTATCACGGCAAGCAGTTGCGAAATGCACGGACATTCCCACCATCTTCCGGAAGCACGCATCACTGCAGAAGGCGACAGAGTAAGAGTTCGTCATCAGGGATGTCAAGAGGACGCGCCGTTGTTGGCATGGGATCGCGTGTACACTTTTCTCGCCTCTTTTGTGCGCACATAGACAAGGCACTGGACACGTGTCAAAGTTCGATATGGGCTCAAAAGGATCATGTCTAGCGTTTCCTTAAGAATGAATGGTCCAATAGTGCAGCGACCCGATAACTAGAGCGACCTATCTGATATAATAAGACATGGTAATAAAATAGTAAACTGCATTGTTGGCAGAGGTCCCAGAAACCAGCCTATTAATAGACACATTTGTTAAGCCTATGGATTAACGCTGATAAACACTGATAACGACCCCATTATGTTCAAAGTATTCATTTTCGCTAACGTTTCATCATCATTATAAGGTTCTGATTACACAGTAAATGTTCGAAGATTTGAAGTCACTGAAATATTAAGATACATTCCCGAGTTATGCCACCAGGAGTTAAAGTTAAGTTAAAGTTATTAACACAAATTTCTGCTTTCGATATCTTAAGTTATAGAGTAAATAAAAACAAAAATTAACACCTTTACATTAAAGTCATGAGCTGAAGATTATTTTGGCGTATTATTATTGTTAAATTTTTTACTTGTTATTTTCCTTAACACGCCCTCTTTATATACGTAATTTTTGAGCAGTTTGTTGTTCGAATTCTATTTTAATGGTAATTAGGTTAAAAATATCTCAGTTTAATGATGCCTAATGTTTATAATTGTTTCTTCTTTTTAGATGTGTTAAAAATTGTGTTTTACAACATTTAACCTGCAGAAACAGTTGACAAAATCTTGTTTGTTTTGAATTTTGCACAAAGCTACTCGAGGGCTATCTGCACTAGCCGTCCCTAATTTAGCAGTGTAAGACTAGAGGAAAGGCAGCTTGTAATCAGCACCCACCGCTAACTCTTGGGCTACTCCTTTACCAACGAATAGAGGGATTGACGGAAAATTATAACGCCCCCACGGCTGAAAGGACGAGCATGTTTTGTTCGACCGGGATTCGAACCCGCGACCCTCGGATTACGAGTCGAACCCCTTAACACGCTTGGCCATGCCGGGCTTTGACAAAATCACTTATTAACTAATACATACAATCTAACTTTGATTTTGCAAGTGATAAAAATATATCATGGCCAATACTGGGTAAACTTGACAAAGATTAAAGGTATATATAAATATTTCGTGACAATATTATTCAAGTCATATTAATTGTTAACAGCCTTAGTTTATGGGGCAATAAGGTATACAAAGTAATAAACAGTTGACCCCTTCAAAATTTTTCAATGGTAACTACTATAGTGTTTCTTAGTAGGATATATATGGTCAGAAAATATCGATCAATTTAACGAGTTTTTCATTCTACGTTCTTAGCGTTTACAAGCGTTAGGCTAATAGTTTCTCAAGAGGTAACGCATATCAAGTTAAAGAGTTACAATAAAGCTTCGAGTAAATGTTTTTAGTATATAGTTAATCAACTTACTTGAACTTGAATGGCCAAACTTTTGTAACTGAAAAACTTAATATACAAATTCTGCAAAAATCTTATTGGATCATTCAGGTTTATGTTAGACTGGAGTTCCTGTTAATTAGCTCTCCAAAATATATCCAGCTCAGCAAACAATAATCTCATACTATTTAGTCAAGGTCTGTCACTGATGAACTGAACTGCTACGACCTGTTCAAATAATAGAACATATTTAGAACGTACTTTCTAATGGTCACTACCAGATAACGTTACTCGAACACAAGGGACGTAGTATTAACTGCTAGGAGAAGTTGTGACAATTGTTTATTTCGTTTGCTTGTTTGTTGAATTTCGCGCAAACCTACCCGAGGGCTATCTATGGAAGCTGCATCTAATTCAAATATGAAAAACTAGAGGGAAGGTAGCTAGCCAACACTTACCCGTCACTGACTCTTGGGCTACAATTTACCAACAAATATTTGGATTGACTGTTACATTGTAATACCTCCATGACTGAAAGGGCAAACTTATTCGATGAAGGGATTCGATCCTGCTTCCCGCAGATTGCGAGTCGAATATGTTCAAGGCACCAGTCCTTTGGAAACTGTTAAGAAAACAGATTTTATGGATGGCGATTTTATATGTCTTTAGCCTAAACCTTTTAAACTATATACCATCTACCAAATCAGTCACAACCTGATTGAAATTTCAAGCTAATTGGTGAGTAAATTCAAACAATTTGGGAAAATGATCATTTTCGAACATTTAATAAAATTGACATGAGCAACTTTTAAAAAACATTCAGATTGTTTATGGATTGATAAATATTTGGCTGAAAATGTGTTGTATCTGTTAGAATTGTACAGAAAACTCAACAAATTTACATGACAGGTCAGTTACTTCAGGATTTCATATTTTTAAATGATAATAATAATAATAATAATAATAATAATAGCGTAATAAGAAGTAGATATAATTTAAATTAAATTATCTTGCACTAATAGAGCAATAATAGGTACTTAAATATATTCACTTTCTCATATGGATTATCGATATTTATCTTGTATAACCTTTATTCAAGTGTTGTCTTCCTGAAAGTAGAAGCAAATAGTTATTCAATATTTCTAGGTTGTTGATATAGAAGTGTTTGTTCCAGTGCTTTGTCAATGACTTGATGAAAACTTTCGTGCTGTTTATTATAAAAATAGCAGCATATTATAGGCTAGAAACAGCTAAAAGTACCCAACTTTCACGTGACGAGCAGATTCAACAAGATTGCCTTCCGCTGTCATCCAAAGTAACAAGCAACACAGCCTTGGAGTTACCAGATAATTCGATTCAGGTAAGTTTATCAACCGTAAGCTCTCGAGGAACTCGGCTTAAAACTTGGAACTGGATTATACCTCACTCAAGTGTCCAATTAGCTAGGGTAATATTTATACGGTTGGCCGAACAGCGCCCTCTTGACATGAATTTCACCTTATATTCGCAAAGGAGGGCGGCATACTTTCTAGCCTCCCGTAATTGTCTGTTCATATAGCAATAAGTCACTGTCTATGCTTTAAAGTGGGCAAAACAAAGTGCTGTACTGCCATGCGTAACCAAGGAGACTGCAAATTTACCAAATACGATTCTTTTTATGTTTTCATTTATACCAGATTCAATAAGTATATAGTGAAGTGTTTTCAACTCCCTTTCTCTTTGGTGGTTGTTGTTTTCCATTGCTACTTCATAGATGTAAATATATATATTTCTATCTATGGGTATCATGTAGTTACTATTATAAATTTCATTATCTAAATAAATTTACAAATCGTATAAATAGGTTTTCTTTCTATAACAGGAAAGTTTTAGTTATAAGCTGAAGGTTTATGTTACTTCAAGCCAAATAACACAAGTTATAATTTCAAATACCTTATATGACTTATTTTCTGTACCACTGTTTTAATTATAACGTATTTTCAACGTCTTGCTTTAGCCATATTATAACTGGAACGTATTTTCTATACCGCTTTTTTAATGATATTCTATTTGGCATGTATTTTCTGCGCTGCGTTTTATTCACGTTCTATTTTAGTTGGAACGTGTTTTCCAAGTCGTCGCTTTAGTCCCATTCTAGTTGAAACGTATTTTCCGTCCTACCGTTTTAGTTGTGTTCTAGTACAAGCGTATTTTTCATATCGCTGTTTCATTTATGTTCTATTTGGAACGTATTTTTTGTACAACTGTTTATATTATAACGTGTCTTCCATAGCGATGTTTAGTCATTTTGTACTTGGAACATATTTTCTACACTCTGCTTGAGTCATATTCTAGTTGAAAGAATTTAGAAGACATACATTTTTTATATTTGTAAATTTAAGTTTTGCATAGCAAATGATTGCATGTAATCTACTTCCCATAACCTTGCTTGTGAACTGTTATACAAGACCCGGCATGACCAGGTGACTAAAGCGTAATCCGAGGGTGGCGGGTTCGAATCCCCGTCACACCAAACATGCTTGCCCTTTCAGCCGTGGGGGCGTTATTATGTTACAGTCAATCCTACTATGCGCTAGTAGAATAGTAGCTCAAGAGTTGGCGGTGGTGGTCATGACTAGCTGCCTTCCCTCTAGTTTTACACGGCTAAATTAGGGGCAGCTAGCACAGAGAGCCCTCGAATAGCTTTGCGTGAAATTAAAAAACAAACTGTTATACATCTCTATACAGAGAGAGAAAAGCCGGCGCGGTCTGTTAGTTTGTTTGTTTTTGGAATTTCGGACAAGGCTACTCGAGGGCTATCTGTGCTAGCCGTCCCTAATTTTGCAGTGTAAGACCAGAGGGAAGGCAGCTAGTCATCACCACCCACCGCCAACTCTTGGGCTACTCTTTTACCAACGAATAGTGGGATTGATCGTCACTATATACGCCCCCACGGCTGGGAGGGCGAGCATGTTTAGCGCGACGCGGGCGCGAACCCACGACCCTCGGATTACGAGTCGCACGCCTTACGCGCTTGGCCATGCCGGGCCACCGGCGCGGTCACTTAGTATTCTCCATATCACATATGTGTTTAGCTCACCATATCCCAAAACATGCACGCTTTCGAAAAATAAACGGGACTTTTACACTATTAAAAATTATCAACAATATCCGTATTTAATTACTGATTCTTATAGTTAAACCTGAACCTTAAAGCACCCTGATTTGTCATTTTGTTAGTGCTTCCATCTGATGTACGGTTCAATCGCCTTTTGTCAGAATATTATTGTGGACGGTTCCCGCATGGCCAGGCGATTAAGACACTCGATTCTTAATCTGGGGGTCGCTGGTTCGAATCCCCGTCACACCAAACATGGTCTCCCTTTCAGGCATGGGATGTCATAAGTGACATTCAATCCCAATATTCGTTGGTAGAACAGTAGCCAAAGAGTTGGCGGTGGTGCTAAATTAGAAATGGCCAGCGCAGATAGCCCTCATGTAGCTTTACGAGAAATTCAAAAACAAAGAAGCAAACAAACATTGTGGAATTAACAATATATGTTTTCTAAGATGTTTGAGGGTGTAGCCTACATTTCCAAAATTATGGGCAAAGACTACACTATACACTACACAACTATCGAGGAAATACAAGTCATGCAGTTCCTTATTATTTTGTACAAATACAGATTGACTAAAGCTTTCTTTATTCATCGAAACTCAACAGTTTAATTAAAATAGGTTTTTCAATATGCCTTCTATATAATCACAACACCTAACATATTTCCGGCCATCCAAGCATTATTAACAATTAATCACGGCTTAAAACGTGTTTTTCTGCTCGAATTTGTAATGGGTGGTAGTTAATGTGCCTGTTAAGGTTGTAATATGACATTAATTGTAAGTTATGTTGTTTTTCTCATGGTGCTTGTACGGCTGGGTCATTGTCACTCATGATAAAGTATGTCGAATGGAATAAAACTGGTTGAATTTAACAATAACAAGAAATTACCTTTTTCTTCAATCGCGAATGGTTGGCAGTCATACTTTTCCTTTATGGAAGACGTTTTCCTTGATTAATGTCACTTTAACTAGTCGTTGATGACGTGTGACTTTAAACGATCAACCATCTGCTAGATGAGTGTCCATTGTTATGTTATGCCCATTTTTATGCCTCTTTATGTCATACTCGTCCCTTCTCTCGCATACTGTTTTGCAGCGTAACTGTTAAATTCTTTCATATTCAGTTATTACCTGATATGCCATATGGTCAATTTGTTTCGTATATTCAGGTGGTTCTAATAAAGTGACCATTAACTTCTTTGTAGTTTCTGCAATTATTATCACCCGTAAGTTTTAAATTACCAGGGAAACATCACACTCCAGGATCTCAATATATAATTAACACAATATTTCTAGATTATGTTCTAAGTATTTAGTTCACACATCATTATGATAAAATGATTTAGACTGCGGGCATACAGAACTCACTAAGGTAAAATAAGTCAGTAAAGATATGCGCAAAGTAGCATCATAGTCAGTGAAACATCCCTTCACAGGGGGATATCTGTGATAAAGTTTCAAAATACAGATTAAAAATTTAAAAAGTGCTCAGTAACTAAAGAACGTATTGATATACAGAGCGAGGATCGAGAATCCGCCTGGAATGCACACATCGATTAGTACTGAGCACTTCAGACACATACCATCACACTTTAACGTGAAAATATTCCAGTCCGAATAATTTAGTTTCCAGTGTGTCCAAAACTGTATTTTCTCCAGACCAAGACAAGTAAGAGTAGAGCAAACTGAAAAATATTCCTTCGGATTATGCACAAGGCTGTAACAATAATACTGAAGTAATTTACCTATCACAGTTAGAGAAATCGTTCAAACAATGCGTAAGACAATAGCACTAAACCCAAATACATTGTCATGAGATAGTATAGCGGCATAATACTTCCCTTACGTCTCCTATAGTACCACTAAGTTTTCTATATTCTAAACGGAGACAACGAAGACAACACGAGTATTAAACAGTTCGTATATGAATATTATACGTTTTCTGTTTTGTTGTACTCCTGAAAGATACAATTAAAGGATAGTTTTTATTGTTCTAAAACCATGAACATTTATTTAAAAATTAACATCCCAGTAATTCTTAATAGATAATAAAATAACTATTAAGAGAAATTAAATGGATTTTCGAAATAGCAAACTCCTCTGGTTTTTGTTTGTTTTACTTAAAAGTTGAACGTACGCCCTTCCTTCTCGATTACTCAACAGTTAAGTTTGAAGACCTATAATGCTAAAGATTGGGTTTTGTTACCCGTTATGGGCATAACAAAAATAGCCCATTTTATAGCTTTGTATTTAAGAACCACCAAAAAGCACGAGATGCGAACGTTTTCCTTTTTTGCTTCACAAAGTAAAACATTTACAACAGCAAAAATTATAATACGTTTAGAAGTAAAAGTCAACCTGGATAATTCGTAAGTTAGATAATCACGAATTATTAAACTATGGCTCCTTGAATTTCTCATTAATTTGCGAAAAGTGACGTTCGATTTCTGGTATCATAACTATATAAATTATGGGCACGTTTAAATCAAGGTACGATTTTACTATTGAAAATCTGACATGACAAATCGTTGTGACTAGAACGCAATAGGGTACCCATCACAGTAAACACACAATGATTAAGATAAGTTTGGACTCATTTTATTGAAAACATGATATAACTCTCAGATATTTGTCTGACTCTGAAGAAGTGCAGCAGTAAGATAAACTGGTAGAAACGTTGGTACAATGATAGACTGCAAACACCACCCGAAAGCTAGCTTAAACGGTTGGAAATTCTTACCTTGTTCCACAAACTACACCGGCCGGAGTCGACAGGATAAAGCTTTTCAAAGAAACAGAAAATATTTGTATTAAAAACTGTTTCCTATTCAACCCATTCTACCCAGAGGACAGCACTAGGGGTTAAGAGCTGAGGTCCAGCAACAATGAGTTTCCATTATTACCATAAAGAATATTTCATTAAAGCTATCTATTCACTTCAGTTCTACATTTTTATCGTTAAATCAACGATATAATATATAAAATATAAACGAGAATGACTTTGTTAACAGAAGGAGTATAAGAGAAAGATAGAACACCAGCTCAACTACACATACGTTTGTGGCCAAAATGGTGAAGCAACCGATATTTATATGATTTTACTTCATACCCCGTTAAGCTTCTAGGTACACTCCAGTTTGTATCAAAGCCCAACAAACTAAAACCGAGCAGGCAAGAAACCTTATCTTCCACACAGTTGATTCTTCCTCTGTTTGAGGCAGTCTGGTAGACTTTTCGCGCTTCAGCAAAAATTTGGTGGTTTAATGAAACGCGAATTTGCGCTGCATTGCTTCCCTAAGGCAAAGCCTGTTTCCACAGAGTTGGTCAGAAAACCCAGCAGAGGGTGATCGGAGTCCATGCGTACATGGGCCCGCGCTCGTAGACGAACCGTTCGGAACAGCGTTGTCCGCATGTTGTGTAAAATCTCGAGTGTGTGTCTATATGTGTGTGTGTGTGTGTGTATGTGTACGTATGCACGTTCAGGTTCATGAAACTGGAATTTTTCGCCCGGTTTCCTGGTTCATCGTTTGTGATCAACATCTCAAAAGAAGCTTTGGTGATTTACAACCCAAGGAGCAATGAATGCTGAGCCAACGCAGCCTTATTTCGTATAAAGCACGGCCGGTTGGTCAGCAAACTCATCTAGGTACCTAATCTTATGTGCTCTCTTTCAACTCTAATATTCCGTTAAAAACTATGCTTTGCTTCAGCATGTCCCACGCACAGCAGCGAGGCGACCGGTCCGTAAAGATTAATTAAAAGCGTTTATTTCTCTGAATTATCGATTAGAAACGACGTGGAAATAATCTGTCAATTTCACGCCGCAGTGATTTCCTGGTCCACGGCCTAATGTCGCTTCCAGTTAAAATTCTGTGACGATTTTCTAATTTTAGTTGTTGATGACGTATTATAGATTTTGGTGCTAGAGGGCATTCAAATTCCATTTCAAAATCATATAACCACATGCCTACATACACACGAACATACATTACATATTGGGTACCTGTCTGCACGAATGATGAGATATTAGAGCACACGGTTTACATGACGGAGAACCTATTTACAGGGTAAAAAAAACATGTAAATAGTTTTGTATGTGGATGAGGGATACTTACACTGAATATTTAGCGTACAACTTAAATATATATCTATCCGTATATATTAATCTATCATATCGTTAGATGGAAGGAAAAGATAGTACATATAAACAGTGTTAATTACCCAGTTAAAATGTTAATGTTTTCTGATCAAACATGAAAATAAATATCGATATGAAGAAATCGGTAAAAATAAAATAAAAGTTCCATTTGTTATTTTTTATGAAAGGTATTGTTACTGAACAACATTATTCTTATGTAACGTATTTTCACAACAACTATTTTTATATAAGGTATTGTTACTAAACAACATTATCTTTATGTAGGATATTGTTACTAAACAGCATCAATTTTTTATGTAAGGTATTGTAATTAAAAACATTATGTTTTATGTAAGGTATTTTTACTAAACAAGATCTATTTTTATGTAAGGTATTGTTACTAAACAATATTATTTTTATGTAAGGTATTGTTACTATAAAGCATCTATTTTTATGTGAGGGTACTGTTACTAAACAACATTATTTTTATCTAAGGTACTGTTACTAAACAACATCTATTTTTATGTAAGGTAATGTTACTAAACAACATCTATTACTATTTAAGATATTGTTACTAAAGAACATTATTTTTATGTAAGGTATTTTTACTAAAAAACATATATTTTTATGTAAGGTATTGTTACTAAACAATATTATTTTTATGTAAGGTATTGTTACTAAAAACATCCATAAAATAGATGTAAGATATTGTTACTAAAGAACATTATTTTTATGTAAGGTATTGCTACTGAAGAATACCTATTTTTTATGTAAGGTATTGTTGGTAAACAACATCTATTTTTATGTCAGGTATTATTACTAAACAACACTTATTTTTTATCTGAGAACATTGTTACTAAACAGTGTTTGTTATTCTTTGTATAAAGTGCTACTGTGTGTTTTATTTCTAGCATTAACAATATTTTCGTCAGCTATTTCAATATATATATATAATGTCAGTTTTAGAATATGATTTTAAAAAATGATATACACTCATATTGATTTTTGTTATGCCTGTTAACATTAAATTAGGTTTTATTTATAATGATAAATGTTCATGATAAAGTGTTTAATTGAGTACAAAATGTTCATATTATGAGTAAAACTAATTTTCAGATAAAGTCCAGTGCTTTTAACATTTAATAGCTTTTTAAAAAGAAAACTGGTGTAATAAAATGTAATATTAACGCTAACTGTTTATAAGTAAATATTTTCTATAAATTGTGGTTTTGAAATAGGAAGAAAGTGTATTACTTTATATTAAAATAAACGCTAATGGTATTAAACGTTCCAATAGAGTATTATTTGTGTTTACATGATATAAACCTAAAAGGATGCGACAATGTCCCCACAGATATAGCCTATCTAGACGTTTTTAATGTCTCCTTTTTAAAAACCGAAACTTTCAAGTTATGAAAAAAAGTGTACCAAATGATGTCAATAGGGGGCGCTGTTGATAAAACTGTTATAGCAACAGAACGGAGAGAACTATTTAATACATTTCATAAGTGATGAGGTAATGTGAATTTGAAAACAGTATTACTAATAAATAATTTTACCTAATAAAATTTAAGAACGAAATGATTGATTATTGTTCGCAATTTCAAAAGTTATATTTACTTCAGAACACTTGTAACCTATATAACAAACATGAAACAACGAAAGAAACTTCTGTAAAGTTCATTAAAAATCAATGCAAAATTATGTGTAAGATTCACTATGGTACTATGTCGGTCGAACACGTTTTAAACAATATATTTTGGGCATAGTAATATTCAAAATAGCACAAACACGGACAACAGTTTTCTCAAAAAGAAGTAATTAATTCTGAGAAAATTTTCGCTAGTTTTTGGTACTTCCGTTCGAATGCCAGACTCTACACCGAGTATCTAGCTAAGAGCATTTGGATGATCAGATAGGTGCCTTGTAAGGAGAAATACTTTCCCTGCAAAAGGAAATTAAAATATATTACGTTCGGCACTTTGGTTCTCCCCACTTCATCATCAAAATTCGTCTTCGAACAGCTTGGTTAAAGAACCAAACATGCAGATCCAATGCCGAGAGCCTGGTATTTCTTCGATCGGTACGTCCCCGGCATCTGCTTCCTTATTCCGCTAGAACGGATAAAGTTCGTGCCGCGTTTTTTGTGCAGCCAATCGGAAAATCCCGCCAGGAAGCTGGCGGCAGATGACGGCCGAGTGTGCGCGGGATAACGGAATTTCCTCTATTCTAGCGGGGGATTAAATTGGAAAAGTTGTGAGATCAGAATAAGGAAACCTCAGTAAGAAAAAAAAAATCAAGACTTTCGTTTCTTATGTGACTTCGCAAATGCATGCAACAAACTGGAAACTTCAGATGGCGCAGTGAACTGCGAAATTAAAATCCCTTCTTATCACAGAACAGGGGATCTTTTCAACTAGAATTTCTTTAAAGGTGACGGTAAAATTGAGTGAAAGAGCTTTCTTCTGACAACGCCACCTTTTACTAAGTTATGCGTGATGCGAAAACAAACAAGAAATAAATCTATTCCCAAACAATGTAAATCAAACTCGTATTGTTCCTATTTTGTAGAGGTTTAGGAGAGATACAGCTGAAATACTTTGAAATGTCCATCTATCTCAGTATCGAACGGTTATATTTATTTCGTTGAGAAAAGACACTGAGAGGTGTGAAGTGTTGTTATTTGATAAAGTGCATCCTTAACTTTCAACGTTAATGAATAATGATATATTCTCATGACTTTAATTCTAATGGAGTGATAACCACGGGAACAGTACTATGTCAAGTAAGAGTCGTAGTTACGTTATAGTCATACATGGGAACATAAATGCGTAGTGTTAGTTTTTAAACGTGAGTATATAACCACCAGAACATCTAGTTAGGCTATAGTCATAAATGGGAACATCAATATGTCATGTTAGTTTATAAACGTGAAGACACAGCCATCCCAACATCTAACATGGTTATAACCACGAAGCATTTAACCCATAACATCGCATGTTAGTTGCATCACCAGCCATACTCGTAAAGGTGAACGGTAATATTCCCTTCGAGAAGACGTCCCTCTTTTAGCCACTTTTTAACCAAAAACATGTTTGACAACGGGACTCGTCCTCGTGATCTCAGGTTGTGAGTTGAACGCTCTAACCACGAGGGACAGTCAATGTGTCTTGACAGTTTTAATCTGAAGTGGAAACACTAAGATGTTTAGTTAAACTACAATAATGGAAACACCGGTGTATCCTTCTCAGTTTTAATCACGAGAACACTTATGTGTTGTGCCAGTTTTTAATGAAAGAGACACTAAAACATTTAGCTATGTTATAACTGTGAAAACACTGGTATGTCCATTTAAGTTGGAACTATGATAACATTAATAACGTCTCGTGTTAGCTTTTAATAAGGTAGATACTAAAACGTTTAGTAATGTTATAACACTGACGTGCTTTGTAAATACTAAAATATCTAATTACTAGTTATGATTTTTGTACAGCAGTTGTGACTGTCAGTTTTAACCACCAAGATACCTAAATGTAGAACTTGGGAACAGTGATGTGGAGTCTTAGTTTTAACTATAGATTCACATATAATGTTTTAATAATAAGTTATGATCACGGAAATACCATACTTCTGTGTTTGTTCAAAAATAAAATAAAAATAAAATTATTGTCTAGTTGACCTTTAACATCAAAGATACGTACATAACAGAGTATTGAGGTAGTTTACATAATGACGGTCTGTCGTAGTTCATATATTTTGCTCCAAAAATGCTGACATCTTAATGCACTACATGAGTTTTGTACGAAAGAAACACATTGATATCTAATCACTCGATGACTCCAGTCAATCCTAACACATGAGGTAATTTGAAGCCTGATTATCTAGCTTAGGTACCTAATCATCTGATGACTCCAGTCAATACTAACACACGGGATGACTTGATGTTTGGTTATCCAGTCAACACTAACACACGGGATTACTCGATGCCTGGCTATCCAGTCAACGCTAACACACGGGATAACTCCATGCCTGGTTATCCAATCAACACTAACACACGGGATAACTTGATGCTTGGTTATCTAGTTTTAGGTACCTAATCATCTGATGACTCCAGTCAACGCTAAAACACGGGGTAACTTGATGCTTGGTTATTTAGCTTAGGTACCTAATCAACATATACCTAGTAAACATATAACTCTAGATAAGAAAGTTCCTCAAATGAATATTTTATTTCATTTTCTCAAGTAGCTATTAGTGTTTGTGTCACACTTTCACTTAGCCAAATTAACATTTTACCCACATCAAAGTAATCACAATGTCATTACTATGTGAGTGACAGAATCAACTTAAAGAACTTTTTACTTATATTTTAAATAACTGTAATATTCCTCTTCCTTCCTCCAAACAAGGCACAGTAGAATATTTATAGTTAGTACAACTGATGATTTGTTTTGTTTAATTTCGAGCAAAGCTACTCGAGGGCTGTCAGCGCTGCAACTGATGATGCGGGAATATAGTTGACGATGCAACCGTCGAATTTAATTGTTTTTTATAGTTTCGCGTTTTATATGATCTAGATTTCAGTTACAAGAAACTATTGAATAGTTTATTTGTTATTTTAAGTTCCAAGATAGCAACGTGTTTCGTTGTTTGTTATTGAAGAAGACGTCCAAATAAGATATAGTTTTATTCACACAAAGGCAACCTAGTGACCAGAGTAAACTAAGAGCCTGCGAGTTCGTGGTTCGATACCTTTTGCCACAACAACATGCTCTGTCGACGCTCAAAGTAACAGTCATATGACTCTGTTCAGTTAGGTAAAAGTAGCCCCAATAATTGTTTTAATCTTTTCAGCTTTTTAATGGACGAAAGAGTCGTATGTGAAATGTATTTTCATTTGCAACAAAATGAAAATAAAAAAAATTATTATTACTAAACAATCAAGCACGTAAAAAGAAAATATATAAAACAAACAATTGGTTATGTAATGTACCCTTCAAAATCAGTATTAAAGAAATATAAATATTTAGCGCAAAATAACTTATGTTTAGTTTGATTTTCACATTTAGATTTAAATATCTAGTACATAAGTTTTAAAATATAACTTAAAGTTTGTTTTGAATTTCGCACAAAGCTACTCGAGGGTTATCTGTGCTAGCCTTCAATAATTTAGCAGTGTAAGACTAGAGGGAAGGCAGCTAGTCATCACCACCCACTGCCAACTCTTGGGTTACTCTTTTACCAACGAATAGCGGGATTGACCGTCAAATTATAACGCCCCCACGGCTGGGAGGGCGAGCATGTTTAGCGCGATGCGGGCGCGAACCCGCGACCCTCGGATTAGGAGTTGCACGCCTTACGCGCTTGGCCATGCCGGGCCGTAACATAAGTTTTAATTCATTTTTAGTTCTTACATGATAAGACATTTCGTTCCATATGTTTTTATTCTTAGATAACTTATTGGCTGTTGACCTATTGATTTTAAAATAATGATATACCTAAACCTCTTTTAATTTTTGCCTAATAATTATGAATTTCTTTACCTCTCAATAGTTAAGACTTTAGGCATGTCAGTTATTTTGTTCTTTTATCTTATATAAAAAAACACCTGAGCATTTAATTATTTCATACATAGTTAATATGCTAAATTTTACGATACAGCTGTTAAACAGAATCTTGATAACTTAAACATAAAATTATTCTCATAATTCTTTTATGTAGGAACAACAAACACTTTCGAGTGTTTTCGGAAGAGCTTTCCTGCTAAATACTAGCTCATTTGAGACATTGGTGAGTTATAGAAATGACAGTCAAGTATCGCTGTTTATTTTGATAAGAGTAGCCCAAAAATTGACGATGCGAATTGTTAAATATTTACCTTACCTATTTACCATATGTTAAATGAGGGAATATAAAACTGTGCTGTGGAATAATTATATGTTCCAAATTAACCAACTTTTTTACACGTGTAACTTCTACATATTTGGCCACTGTTTTCTAGCGTGTAATGTGTTCACATTAATGTAATTTATCATCAGTTAACATATCCAAATACTTTATACTGTGGAACATCTTTCAAGTTTAAACATTAATTTATATACATTTAGTTCATTTGTAAATTAACTGTTTCTTGTAATAAATTTAAATAATTATTATAAGCTAATATTTCTGTGTGTTATAAGCAGATTAAAGCTGATTTATGAGATTTGGCACATTAATAACATAAAATAAAATAGGTTTTTGAACAGATCTCTGAGGAATAGCTTTCGTTATTAATAATTCGTTTAAATATATATGAACTATGTTCACTACTGAGATCCTGTTTTCTAAATATTTTTTCAATCAATTGTAAAGTTTACCTTTAATTTTTCATATGATAACTTTTTAAAATAATAACCAAATACTTTATATAAATATAAAAACACTGATATAGTAAAGAAACCATTCTTTGTGTATTCTATAATATGTTTACATAATTCATGAATAGCATACTGGGTAAATTTCACTTTGCGCAAACAAAACAGATGTTCAAATAATAGAGCATATTTCTCAACAAGGTATAGGAACAGTGATATGTCTTCAGACTTATACTGCGAGAAACCGGGTTTGGATACCCGAGATAGGCGGAACACAGATAGTCATTTGTGATGCGTGGGGTTTGATAACAAACAAACCAGGTCTCCTATTCTGTTATATAGTAACTTATCTCTTATTTTCGAAAATACAATCAATATAGCTCTTGATCAGTAATTTGTAATTTGATTTTTATTACCTATTTAGTGTATAAGTATAATTTAATGTTTTCTTTAAATAATTGAGAAACGTTTCACTTTTAGTGTTTAAATTAAATATATATTTCAATGGAACAATAATATTATTAATTATATTTCTTATAACGTATGTTGAAATAATATTTAGACCAATTGTTCTGTGTAAAACTGTTAGGATAGGAGAATATTTTGTCATTCTTTCCATTCTATGTTGCTAATTATTTCATGCTATTACAGAAAGTAAACTTAAACACTGTGGTAATGCTTCGCTGATTCCTGTTGACAACTGAATGAACCAGGGTGAGAATACTTACCATTCTTTAGAATTCCAATATAATTGTACCAAGGGCATGTCATAAGGGTTCTGCTTGAATTAACATACTGATCAAGTTTGGGGTTTGAAATAAATGTCAGGGTACCCTGTGCAGTGTCTTCAATATACAGAAAGAAGTTAGCAAGGAACTAGCATATGGTGCTCGTATATGCTAGATGGAAACAATTTTATAGTATTTCACAAATAAAACTTTATAAAACAGTGTTTAACACTATTTATTACGTTTTGTTGTCATGTCACAACCCAAACATGTAGAGAAATGTCAGTAGAGCAGAGAGTTCATTTCAAGCTTTACTTTATGCTGGTTGGATTCTCTGATAAATGTTTCCTCACTTTGAAATACTCCCGAATCACTGTTAAGTACATCCTATATCGTGAGACTGAGGCAAATAAATATGAAAATAAGAAAGGAAAAGGCAGAACACCTAAAGTCAATGATACTGATGTTAAGTATCTTTGTTTATGCAGCCTTCAGAACAGAAGGAACACTGTCATTGATCTCAAGCATGAGATAAAAGACAGTGACAGAAAAGTGTCCAGATCTACAACATCAAGAAGACTGAACACGAATGGAACATTGGATTGTGGGAACATTGGATTGTGTAGCAGTTAAAAACCTTTACTTCGATCTCAAAATTCAGTTAAGAAACAGCAGTTTGCTAAAAAAAAGTACAAAACATGCACTTTTAATGATAGAACAAGGATGTTACGAATGGACGAGTGCAAGTTTAACTATTTGTTTCAAAGTGTAGTCTGTACGTCCGGCGGAAGAAAGGTTAAAGATACTTATCTCTACATAGCACCTACCATGAAGCATGAGGGAGGTAATGTGATGGTTTTAGATGTTTTTTTCTGCTGAGGCGACGGGAGATATTTACAAAATAGATAGAATGTTAGTGTAAGTACCATCAGATACTAATCCATCATAATATACTTAGTGATTTGTGTATTATTGGCAAAGGATTCTACTAACAAGAAGATAATGACCCAAACATTCATCCGTCCAAAGTAACCTATTACTTAGCTAAAAAAAGAAGCTGTTTGATTCGTTCCAATGATGAAATGGCCACCACAAAGCTCCGATCTTAATCCAAATGAGCAAATCTTGGAGTTGATAGATCAAAAATTTAAAATATCAAACGTTACTTCCAGTTAAACTTTATGGGCGTGTATTCGCGAAATTTGGAGTAAAATGTACATTTTGATTTTGTTGCAACAATGTTTGAACGTCTCTCTGAGTTATTAAAGTAAATAATTTACTGTTTATTAAACTCAAACACTTCCACTAAATCTCTGTTGTATTAAATTTGAAGATTAATAAAAATGTTCATGTTTCTCCTGTTATTTACCTTCCATTGTTCTTTGAAAGTAGTTTAAAATCTAACTTTTCTTTACTTTGTCCAAAGACTTTTGCACAGTAACAAATATATTTGCATATACGAGGCTCGCAAATGAACTTATTAAATCCCCAGCAAAACTTTGACCTATTAATTATTACCAGTGAATTTGATTTCTTTCACCAACTGTTCAAAATAAAAACTAAATGCGTCTGCTCTTGCTAAAATATAGTTATAATAGCAATATATACAATAACGTTACCAATAGGCTGTTTATTAATGACTTACTTAATATTTTATTAACACACTTCTATTTATTTACAGAATATTATGTCGTCATATTTAGTCAATTTCCTACAAATACCAAACAAGTAAAATCATAGATTTATACAGTAATTTACAAACACTTATCCATACCTTTTCTTACTCCTCCAGCCTGATATGGTTAAGTGGTTATGGCGCTACTCGGAATCTGACGGTCGAGGGTTCGATTCCCATAACACCAAACATGTACACCCTTTCGGCCACGGGTACGTTGTTATGTGATGGTCAATCCCACTATTTGTTGGTAAAAGAGTATTCCACGAGCGTGGGTGATGATGATAAGCTATGTTCCATCTAGTCTATCATAATTAAATTAGGGAAGGCTTGCGCACATAGTCCTCGTATAGGTTTGCGCGAAGTTAAAAAACAAACAAGAGAAATAAAAAAAGGTAACTCTTGTGTAGCTTTGCGCGAAATTCAAGCCAAACTAAACCTAAAACTTCTAGCATTCATATAATGCATTAAAAACCAGAAAACTTACATTTTTGTTCGATTTCATCAGTATCAGTGTTGTCTCCTATTAATTCAGGATCGGTGTCTATATTATTAAACCTCTTAGATTAGTAATAATTATTAACCTGTTCAGTGCCGTAGACGAGATAACTCGTCCAAGCCGATCGGTAATACAGTGCTACGGACGAGTTACTTCGTTCTCAATAATATCTAACTTCAACGTTAGATGTCAGCACCATACATGCATTTGACCTACTGCAGATTGTTTCACTTTCGATCCAAGATAGCACCACGAAAAAAGTTACAAAATGAAGAAGCATCAGAGTTGTATTGTAGCAGCTGAAATACTTGGCAGTCAACAGGTTAAAGATCAAATTAAAAATTCGTATTATACTATAGTTTTATAAAATTCATCGAATGATATTCATAATTTTATAAGTTGCCTGTTTTATATGCGTTTAACCAATATTAAAGTAATACCCCACTGTATTAAGATATATTATCTTTTCATCAACGCTATATAAGCTATTGATTATCTTTAGATATTAAGTTACAATTTTTGAACGTAATTCTTAGTCTTTCCAAAAATACCATTCCTTTTCTAAATGTATTCAACCATTCTTAATCTACAAGACTCGATATATATTTTTTACCCATTTTCATTTATTCTGCTTTATGAAACAGATTTTAGAAAAAAATGTTCAAAAATGTTAGTCTAAATATCGTTTACGTTCGTCATTAAGAATTATTAAATTTTACGTTATTAATGTACGGTTTTTGTTTTCGTGCATTGAAATTTAAGTTTTTTTCCTTTTCGCACAATAGAGATTTTTTCTCGAAGAGTGTTGCTGTTTAATCTTAAAATTATAGATATCAAGTATTTGTTAATTGGGTATTTTTTCCATCTGCCCGATATTTCTGTATCATTTGCTTCAATTGAAATATCCAAAGCAATAGCTATTGTATTAACCATTGTTTCTGTATTTTCCTAAGCCGTATCAGGTATTCCCAGTATTTTAAGATTTTACTCGTGACTATGTTGTTCAACCTTAAACGACTTACACGTCAGGTTTGAAGTTTCTGTAAACAGTATTACCTTTCCGGTTTTTAAGTTTTCGACCTCTCACTCAACTCTAAGTCACTATCGGGCCCGGCATGGTCAAGCGTGTTAAGGCGTTCTACTCGCAATCCGAGGGTCATGGGTTCGAATCCCGGTCGCACCAAACATGCTCGCCCTTCCGGCCGTGGAGGCGTTAAAATGTGTTAGTCAATCCCACTATTCGTTGGTAAAAGTGTAGCCCAAGAGTGGCGGTGGGTGGTGATGACTAGCTGCCTTCCCTCTAGTCTTACACTGTTAAATTAGGAACGGCTAGCGCAGATAGCCTTCGAGTAGCTTTGCGCGAAACACAAAACAAACGAACTAAGTCACTGTCACTGATAACTATCCCTATTTCAATATTTCTTGCATCTCCACTTAGATCTATTCAGTTTTGAAAGTTTATGAAAACTCTGTTTTGTGAATCGAACACATCAAAAGTGACATATTCCAAGACATCTATCACAGCATTTTATGATCACTTACTTTACGAGCATTTTATCTACATGGCATATAGTTGTCACGAAGTTAAGTCGACGTCATAACTTCCAACTTTGTGTTGAGCACGAAACGGATTTACAAAAATAACTCCTTTTCTCATGATAACTTTTAATAATAAACATGTTTTGTGATTACTGTTCACATGGATGCATTTCGGTTTGTTTGAGCTCAAAGCCACACAAAAGATTATCCAAGTTCTGGCACCGCAGGAAATCGAATCCCGAATTTATCATTGGAAACCCATGAACTTACCACCGACACACCGTTGAATACGCGAAGTGCCTTGGCAGATTCATATTATACGAGGATAATATATAACGGTGCTTTTCTTATGCAAAGAGTCATTGTATGTTAACATGAAATTACATTCTGTTTATCGTAATTATAAGTTGTTGTTATATTTATGGAAAGGTTGCTGGGTGATGGGAAGTTTAATTATAATCATGAAAGGTATTAGTAGTTATTTTATCTTCATGGTAATATCACTTATCAACTTTGTATTTCAATAGTTGTCAACGTCTAATAAAAATACGTAAAACGTATGTTATTTAGTAACATTTTTATTAAGTAACGGAGTACTTATCACAAGTTTTAATTCACAATCTGGCAGTCTAACCACTCGGCCCGACCAGCCCACAAGTGTATGTGGATTTAGGGTTGTGGTAAGTGTCCCGTTACTTAATAAAAATAATATTAAACAATATAGATTTTATATTTTTTTATTAGACTTTTTTCAGAAATCAAAGTATAAATTTAAATCGGGCTTGATTTAGTTTGGTTTTGAATTTCATGCAAAGCTACATGAGGGTTATCTGCGCGCTAGCCATCCCTAATCTAGCAGTGCAAGACTAGAGGGAAGGCAACTTGTCATCACCATCCACTGCCATCTATTGGGCTACTCTTTTACCAAAGAATATTGGGATTGACCGTCAAATTATGACACCTCCACGGCTGAAAGGGCAAGCATGTTTGGTGTGACGGGAATTCGAACACGAAACCCTCATATTACGAGTCGAGTGCCCTAACCACCTGGACCAACTTTAAAAACTATTGACATACAAATATGATAACTTACCGAAACACGATAAAGAAACACAACTTGAAACTAATATTTATGAACAATAAAATATATAAATCAAATTTAGTAAGTATTTCAATTAAAACAGACAAAGAACTCATGAACAAACCTAACTACCACCACTAACAACAGCGGGTAATAAACAGAAATAATACTATTCAGCTATATCTCGTGAACTAATTTGTTAAAGTTCAATGACAGGTTTTATTCACTTGTTGCTTCATGAGATTATAAGTCACATTGTCGTAATTTATGCACTATTGTTCGTCACTGTTAGGGAAACTAAACGTCATCATCTGAAAAATGAATTATAGTTTTAACTGGAAGGTGATTATAGTTTTAAATGGAAGGTGAATTATAGTTTTAAATGGAAGGTGAGTATTAGTTTCAAATGGAATTCGTTAAAGAAAATAAAGATAAACAAAGCCATTACGAAATAAAAATTGAATTCCCTATCTCACAATATAGTGACAAACAAATCTCACCTAACAAACCTAGTCCAGGAGATTAAGGTGCGTGGTGTTGACTAGCTACATTCCATTTATTCCATCACTTTAAGACTAGAAACGGTTGACTAGCTACTTTCCATTTATTCCATCACTTCAAGACTAGAAACGGTTGACTAGCTACTTTCCATTTATTCCATCACTTTAAGACTAGAAACGGTTGACTAGCTACTTTCATTTATTCCATCACTTCAAGACTAGAAACGGTTGACAAGCTACTTTCCATTTATTCCATCACTACAAGACTAGAAACGGTTGACTAGCTACTTTCCATGTATTCCATCATTTGAAGACTAGAAACGGTTGACTAGCTACTTTTCATTTATTCCATCATTTCAAGACTAGAAACGGTTGACTAGCAACTTTTCATTTATTCTATCACTTCAAGACTAGAAACGGTTGACTAGCTACTTTCCATTTATTCCATCACTTCAAGACTAGAAACGGTTGACTAGCTACTTTTCATTTATTCCATCACTTTAAGACTAGAAACGGTTGACTAGCTAAATTCCATTTATTCCATCACTTTAAGACTAGAAACAGTTGACTAGCTACTTTCCATTTATTCCATCACTTCAAGGCTAGAAACGGTTGACTAGCTACTTTCCATTTATTCCATCACTTCAAGACTAGAAACGGTTGACTAGCTACTTTCCATTTATTCCATCACTTTAAGACTAGAAACGGTTGACTAGCTACTTTCCATTTATTCCATCACTTCAAGACTAGAAACGGTTGACTAGCTACTTTTCATTTATTCCATCATTTTAAGACTAGAAACGGTTGACTAGCAAAATTCCATTTATTTCATCACTTTAAGACTAGAAACGGTTGACTAGCAACTTTTCATTTATTCTATCACTTCAAGACTAGAAACGGTTGACTAGCTACTTTCCATTTATTCCATCACTTTAAGACTAGAAACGGTTGAGTAGCTACTTTCGATGTATTCCATCACTTCAAGACTAGAAACGGTTGACTAGCTACTTTCCATTTATTACATCACTTTAAGACTAGAAACGGTTGAGTAGCTACTTTCGATGTATTCCATCACTTCAAGACTAGAAACGGTTGACTAGCTACTTTCCATTGATTCCATCACTACAAGACTAGAAACGGTTGACTAGCTACTTTCCATTTATTCCATCACTTTAAGACTAGAAACGGTTGACTAGCAACTTTTCATTTATTCTATCACTTCAAGACTAGAAACGGTTGACTAGCTACTTTCCATTTATTCCATCACTTCAAGACTAGAAACGGTTGACTAGCTACTTTCCATTTATTCCATCACTTCAAGACTAGAAACGGTTGACTAGCTACTTTCCACTTATTCCACCACTTCAACACTAGTAACGCTTGACTAGCTACTTTCCATTTATTCCATCATTTCAAGACTATAAACGGTTGACTAGCAACTTTTCATTTATTCTATCACTTCAAGACTAGAAACGGTTGACTAGCTACTTTCCATTTATTCCATCATTACAAGACTAGAAACGGTTGACTAGCAACTTTTCATTTATTCTATCACTTCAAGACTAAAAACGGTTGACTAGCTACTTTCCATTTATTCCATCACTTTAAGACTAGAAACGGTTGACTAGCTGCTTTCCAATTATTCAATCACTTTAAGACTAGAAACGGTTGACTAACTACTTTCCATTTATTCCATCATTTCAAGACTAGAAACGGTTGACTAGCTACTTTCCATTTATTCCATCACTTTAAGACTAGAAACGGTTGACTAGCTACTTTCCATTTATTCCATCACTTCAAGACTAGAAACGGTTGACTAGCTACTTGTCATTTATTCATATCACTTCAACACTAGCAACGGTTGATTATCTACTTTCCATTGATTCCATCACTTCAAGACTAGAAACGGTTGACTAGCTACTTTCCGTTTTTTCTATCTCTTCAACACTAGTAACGGTTGACTGTCTACTTTCCATGTATTCCATAACTTCAAGACTAGAAAGGGTTTAATAGCTACTTTCCATGTATTCCATCATTTGAAGACTAGAAACGGTTTAATAGCTACTTTCCATGTATTCCATCATTTCAAGACTAGAAACGGTTGACTAGCTACTTTCCATGTATTCCATCACTTGAAGACTAGTAATGTCTGGCGCACATTGTTCTCTAGAGCACGTTTACGCCAAATTCAAGAAACAAGTTAAGTGTATTATGTACAGTTATTACTTAATTATAGACAATGACAACGAGGTAATTACGGTGACCAAACTGTCGATTTTCTTTCGATGTTATTTTTTAGTATGAAAGATGTTTTGTTATCCTTATGTTTATTTGCTTCTAAATTACGGAAATATATATTTTTAGGTATTTCCCATTCACACGGATTTACATCGCTTAAATCAGGGGTTCGATTACTCTCGGTTGACTTAACAAATAAACTGATGTGGCTTTGATGTAAGAAAACACGCACACACACTCCTAGTCACTAAAATATTCTTAATTGTTTTGAATTAATAAATACGTTTGCTTGGTATGTTAATCGTAAAGCATGAACCAGTTGTTCAAATTGAATAATGAGACTGTCTGTTACTTTTATAATGCATTTACAGCTGAAAGTGCAGGGCGTCTTCGGCGACAATTTCGGCTTCAGTCTTGAGTGTTTTCGATACATATCTCGGTACACTAACCACTAATCCGGTCGTTACAGACAAGTGTGGCTATTGTTTATAGCCGGTAACATCAAGTACAGATTTTGAATGAAGTGTTTATTTGACATTTTTCTCACGTTTTAATCACTTTTACTACGTTCTATAATAGTTAAAGTAAGACATATTTGTTTTTGTAACATTATTTTTTCTGCCTTTGTTTTCTTTTTGGTTACTTTGTACACGAAGTTTTACTGGGAATAACTTTTACTTTCGTTAATATTATTAACTTTTAAGAAAATGAAATAATGAAATACAGACAACTTGATAGAAATTAAAACTGTTCACTAAATTTGACGACTTAATGACAATATAATTTTCATTAATTATTTTTTATAAAATAAATGGTGTTACTCTTAAATATTTTAATCTATATAAAATATAATCAAACTGTAAATTTTTTAAGTAAGTTTGTGGGCTCATTCTTCTAAAATATTATTTGATATCCTGTTGAAGACAAAGCTTTCCACTAAGAAATACATCAAACAAGCAGCTACAACTAAAGATGTAAAAGTTTTACTTTTTTATCGATTCGTAACGTAATGAAAGAGCACCTGCTGGTGTTAAAATGATTTGATTATCTAAAGAAAACTCGTGAAATTTTATTTTTATACAAATATAAAATCTAACTAGACCTAACTGTTTGACAGATGTTCAGTAGATGTGATGGACATGCTACCAGGCAGCAGTTTCGTACAGTAATTTCACTAATGTAAATATTTAAAAACTGGTGATATTCCTGACTGACGTTTGAGACAGCTTCAGGACACTAACATATGCAAATAAAATTGGAAAAGAAAATAATCGTAAGAAAGAGACAGCTAAGTCTTCCATACCCCCACCAAAAAAACAACAACAAAAACCAAAAGGAATACAGCTTGTATGTAAATAGACCAGAGCATCGAAACTGTGTGTACATAATTCGTATCAAAGTACTTGGTGGATGGAAAAATTAACTGATGGAAATAAAAATAAAACGTGTGTTTTATATACATAACTTGTGACAAAGCAATTATTCTGATAAGGAGAAGTAGATAACATCACGTTACGATTAACAGTTCGAATCTAAAATATTATAAACACAAATTCATATTTCAAACAAGTACGATATTTAAAACACAGGCTACGTTTTTCGAATAGCACCAACATGTTATTATCAGGATAATACTGTAATGTTTTAATGTTTAGTCATGTTAAAAATAATCTTAACGCTTTTCTAAAGCGTAAATATTCCTCCTTTAGCGTAATTACTTCCATTTTAGCGTCAATTCTCCTGTTTTCGTTTGAGGGAAAACTGGATGTTGTTTCACAAAACAGACAAGAACCGAAAGACGCCAACGCTATTATCTACAATATCCAGTTCAATCACCAACAGAATACAATCTCTATTTTTAAAGTTCCTCGTATTGCCAGCAGTCCTAACGGAATTACCATTTTAGGTAATAAAGTTAGGTTTAAGGCGAAGAGCTTGCTCGGCCGTCTGCAACGGTTTCTGTTTAAATATATACGTATACGATTTGCATTGGATGTTTTATTCTATGTTTACCTTCTTCTTTTTGTGTTCTGGTTCCATTTTACTGAAAGTAAAACGTTTTTTACGGTTTCTTTTGGAACAAATATGAATTATTGAAAATTCGTAAATATTTACGTAGTTGCTTCAATAGACAGTACGTTCATTAAGTTGACTGTGAACGGAAAATTTCGCTTATTTATCGAGGTCAAGTTGGCCATTTATTTTACTTTACTTCATCATTCCAATATGGCAGACTATAATAACAGCACGTACATCTTAGATGTGAGGAAGCAAAGTTTACATTGAACGGATATTAAATGTTTAGGTTCTACTAACAAAATACGGAACAGTGAATTCAAATCAAACAACTCTTAAAACCTTTCTAGCAATTTTGACCTTACACAGTAGTGAATCCAAGTGGTCGTAAAGCCAGCCAGTCTCAGAAGTTTCATAAAATTCTTCGTATATAGAAGGATTACAGTTTGTGTGTGTGATTTCAGTTGTTTGTTTCTCTGTTTTATGTTTTTGCACTATTAAAATTTCATGAATGCTAAAAATAATATCCAGTTTCTGTACTTTGGTAACTTGCGTGGAACTTAGTAGCTAAGTAGCCAAATTTTATGTGTTTTGTAAATATCGTTTATTTGTTTGAGAACAAAGCCACATTGGGCTATCTGCTGTGCCTACCTCAGGGAATCGAATCCCGGATTTTATGTAAGTTCATGCATTTACAGCTAGACTATTTCCTCTCCCATAGAGTTAGTTTCATTGATATTTATGGCACGAGACAATTTTATGATAAAGTTACTGGTTTGAGAGCTGACGAGCATGGTTCAACTCCCTCTGACATTATATAATATATCCACCTTACTTTAAGCTGTGGGTACGTTATAAGAGTAACAGCCAATCCCTAAGCGTGGATGGTGGGCAACAGGATGCTGATGACTGTTTATTTGGCCCGGAATGGCCAGGTGGTTGAGACACTCGATTCGTAATCCGAGGGTTGCGGGTTCGAATCCGTGTCACACCAAACATGTTCCCTCTCCAACCGTGGAGGCGTTACAGTATGACAGTCAATCCCACTATTCGTTGGTAAAAGAGAAGCTCAAGAATTGGCGGTGGGTGGTGATGACTAGCTGATATCCCTGTAGTATTACACTGCTAAATTAGGGACGGCTAGCGCAGATAGCCCTCCTGTAGTTTTGCGCGAAATTCGGAAACAAACAAAACTGTCTGTCTTTACTCTCGTCAGCAGTTCAAACCTGAAACAACGGAATATACCCTTAGTAGCTTTACCATAAATACAAAATGCAGCGTATGGACTATAACGTTTAACGTATACACTTCTAGTATTCTTAATTTTATGATTATTATTTTGTATCGTTAGTTGTGTATACTGATTTGGGACTGGCCTGAATGGACAAAGTTGGCCGAATCTGGTTAGATTATCATTGAGATAGCAGTCTAAAATACCATTAATAGCCAGGTATCAACTGATAAATCAATGCATTCTAATCGTTATCAGTTTAATTTCCCTAATGTATATTGATTTTAGACATTAAGTACTCCTAATCAGTTGGTTATATAAAATTAGCTTTCAAAGTTCTAAAAATTTCTGATCTACTTAAACAGCCCGCCTTCGTTCGATCAGCGAGGTTGTCCTTGACTTTCATTTAACAAAATAACACTAGAGCTATTGAAATTAAAGATTAACCTAAATAAAAAACAACATCATAAATTACCTATAGTAAAAAAAAATGTTTCGAAGGAAAGTTTTTAAATATGACAATTTATTTTTTTGGAAGGATGTATACAAATGTGATAATTTGTTAGTGATGTATGAAGATATTTTTATATAGTAGTTTAATTGTTATCGTGACGTAGGGAAAGATTCCAATATGACAATTTAATTTGTTTTATGATGTAAAAAAAGTTTTCTATACGACACTAATTTTTCTTGTGATATGAGGAACAATTTACATATGATAACTTAATTTGTCATGTGACGTAAGTATGGATTTTATACGGTAAAATAAAAAAAAAAATAAAATAAAAGATTTCCGTACCATACTCTGTTTTGTGTCGTCAAGAATGGATTTAGCTGTCGCTAAACATACCCGCCCTTTCAGCCACGGGAGCGTTATAAAGTGACGATTCAATCCCACTATTCGTTGGTGAAAAATAGCCCAGGAGCTGGCAGGAGGTGGTGTTGACTAGCTATTTAGAGATCAAGTTTGTCACTTCAAAAGCAGGGACGGCTAGCACAGATAAACCTTGAGTAGCTTTGCGCGAAATCCAACAAAGCAAAAAAAAAGTTATATACGTATAATGGTTTGCTTTGAAGCACAAGACGGAATTTCTATATGATAATATAATTTATTTTGAGACGTAGGAAAGGATTTATATTTGATAGATTAGTTTATCTTTCCACAAAAAAGTGATTTCTATATGGTACTTTATCTTCTAAAGTATAACTTTTTTTGTCATAAGAAAGGAATAATAAAATCTGGACTTTGTTTTATAAGATAATGCTGTATTTAATTTATAAAAATAACATTCAATAATTTTCCTTTATTTCTTGTACTATTTATTTCTTTTATAACTATCTAGATAGGAGGACTTGAGGTATGCTTATGTTCAGGTAACGTGTACTGTAAAACAAATTTCTTGTTTCAGACACACAGGCCAACAATTAGTTTTTAAAATAGAGCTAAATAAAGAGTGGGATTTCATTACGTGCTGCATCGTTAAATGAAAACACCTTAGTTCACTTCATAAATGTTTATGTGTGTGTGACAAAAAGTGGACACCTTGAATTTTCGGGCCAGGTGGCTAGGCCGCTCAACTCACAATCTGCCTGTCACGGGTTCGAACCTTTGTCACCTAACAAGTCGCTATTTCAGCCGTAAAATGCTATAATATGAAGGTCAATCCTACGAAGAGTCAATGAGTTGGCGGTGGGTGGTGATGAGCAGTTGCCTGGGAATCTAGTCTGTCACTGCAATTAGCTCTCTCGTAACTTTGAGCGAAATTTTAAACAAACTCACAACTTTGAAAACGTTCATAGTTCTTATTTAATCGAAGGAAAAACGAAGAAAAATATACTTGTAAAAATTACAGATTCTCAACTTTATATAATTACAGAAGACAATATTTTAAATTACAAGTTATATTAATAAAATACAGTTTTTTTACATGGACCCGACATTAAATTAGTGAAACAAAAGATAGTTTGAAACATTTTTTTTCAAATATCAGTTTATAGTTAATGAAAATTAATTAACTACAGCATTTTGAAAACTGATTTTGTGAGTAAAATTAGACTCTTAAATTCTGAGCTTGTATCCAGATCCTTTTTTACACACCAAAATCAGTATTACGACTTGAAATTTATAGAATGTCACTAAGGAGAGAAACCCGCTTGCAAACCATTTAAAAGCACGTTATTTAGCTAACTGCATCCTGAAAGTCTTGTCAATTTTTTTTTTATTCCTTCTTCGACTGTTGAATGCATTTTGCACTGATTTTCACTTATTTTCCGTGCAAGAACAGCATGCAACACTAGATGGCGCCACACAACAGTAGAATTTAAGTGTCAGTTTTAGTTATTCTATGAGATAATTGCCGCGATGAAAGATAAAACATATTACAAAACTATCCATATTTGCAAAGATAAATAGATATTCTGAAATACAGTAATGTATAAGTAAAGTATTAACTACACAAAACTACAGCCCAAGTGACAGAATTTTAATTACGTTCAGGCAACACGTTAAGAAATCGGTTATGTCATATTTTGTGTGCATCACACAAATTTAGAAAGAAGTAGTGAATTCCAAATCAATTTTGTAAAGGACTGGATACTATTAAAAATGACACCTGGAAAGTTTAAGATGTGGAATTTTCATTTCAGTCTCCCACAAGGGGTTTGTGGCCTATAAAGATTAATGTGAAACTTAGGAAATGGCTTCGAGTATCCGGGACCTTCAATTCCCATGTGCTATGTGCAGGTGACTTTAAGTTAAAATTTTCAACTCCATCTTTAGTGGAAGATTGAAAAGTTGGTAAAGGTAGGCTTCTCATGATATTGAAAGAATCAAAGGATAAGATGATCAGGAGATAGTGCCCTGAACTTAACACAGGTAATAACTGTGGTAGAAAGTAGGATAGAGACAAATGTTATTGTATGAGAAATTCAAATGGATAGCAGAGGAAAGTCAGGTGTGGTATTCGAAAGGTAATGTTAAGAAACATAGAAAAAATAGTGGTAGTATAATGAAGTAAGATCGAGGAAGAAAGAATGATAACAACAAGCAGTAGCCAAAATTCAACAAGGTCGATGGACGTATTTAAGAAACGTCGCGGATCATCAACTGGAGTGGGGACAGATAAAGCCTTCTGGACTTAGTTTCTTGCTTCAGACAGTACAGCTCTCTCGTCCAATTGGTTTAGCTACGTGAGCGAGGTTGAGAAGTACTCAAAGTGTTCTTCTAGAGGTATGTTGGAACTCATTATTGTAGGATGCAGACATGGACTTGATAGGCACATTCAGGTCTTGGAGGTTCTGGAGCAGTGCAGTGTTATTGCCAATCAGAACTTGAAAGTATATATAATTGATGGAAAACGTGCAAATATCGTGTCTGTGAAATAAAGGAAAAAGGAAAGCTATTAATTTACGTAGGGGGAGGTCAAAACCTGGCGTTTAATGAAAGGTGCATCACAACTGGCGTTTCCTCCAGAGGTTGTGTTAACTGGTACATCAACCTGATATGGTGGTGTGGAGCCTAAAGCTTAAGAAGGTGTTACTAGGAGAACTTACTGTACTGTGGGAAGAAATTTTCACATGGGCCCACGAATGAAAGTTGTTAAGGACGAAGAGATTCTTGAGAAGTGATGGCTTCAATTTTCTGATGGAGCCGGGCGTGGGCGCTGAACTAGAATAGGCTTCGAAACATCGATATCCACGGTTTTCAGCTGATGATCTGAGCATTGAGCAATGGTTGAGACCATTTTACGTTCTGCCTTTCATAGAAAATAAATGACGCGATGAAATATAAAACATTACAAAGGTGTACAAATCAATCTCAACCACAGCTTATAAAACCTGGAATTTGATTGAAGTTCTGTGAAGCCAATATTTAAGATTGATTTCTAGTGTTTTGTAATTGACATTTATTCGTCTTACTGTACAGATGATCCATTACATGTGCCTGTAAAGGATCCATCACCCAGAGTTGGCTGTCATTATTATCGTACTTCTTGGTACTGTCGGTTGTGTACAAGGGCTACTTTTTTAGAATTTTTGCCCAATAAGGGGGATAAAATTGCACTGAAATAGTGCAGACTTCTGCTATTTTCACTGTTTTATTGACTTTTAACTTTAAGTTTAAAGACACAATTATTTATTTAGTTTAATACGTCAGTTACTACCTTCCATTAAGCTGGAACGCAATTAGCATCTAATGATGTCACCAATGATTTAATAACGTTAGTAAAAAATGAAGGGAAACATATCCCAGCATTGTATTTTATACAATTTTTAAACACTTGTTACACATTCTGTCGGCCCGGCATAACCATGTGGTTAGGGCGCTCGACTCGGAATCAGAGGGTCGCGGGTTCCAATCACCGTCACACCAAACATGCTCGCCCTTTCAGTCGTGGGGCGGGGGGGCATTATAATCCCACTATTCGTTTGTAAAAGAGTGGTCCAAGAGTTGGCGGTGTGTGGTGATGACTAGCTGCTTTCCCTCTAGTTTTACAATGCTAAATTAGGGACGGCTAGAGCAGATAGCCCTCGTGTAGGTTTGCTCAAAATTCAACAAACAAACATATATATATATAAGCATATGTATTTTTGTGTAATTAATATTCTAAATGAAATACTATAGTGAGAAAGAAAAACATTTCACACTTTATTCGCGTATGTGAATCGTTCTATAGAATTGATGAAAGCTTATAAATACCTTTCTGCAATAAACCTTAAAACAGTATACCTCTGCGTGTTTTATTTTAATAAAATATACAAAACCGGTATACATTTGGTAAATTGAGCTGAGCTTGGCTTAGTGGAAGGAGAACTAGATTGCATCATCTACCGCCTATAAGGTTATTCACAGTCAAATATAAATTGACAGTCACTTTTATAACGTTCTCACAGCTTAAATAGCAGAGAATATTAAACAGCATATTGCGGCTCTCGAAACATGAATCTTTTGATTTGCAACTCGGTATGCTGACCACAAGGCCACACTCGGCACAAAAGTAAGTAAAATGCAATGCACGTTTTAAAAACAATTGATAACAAATTTTGTTTTGCCTTTCATTATAGCGTTAGGTGTCTCAAAAAATTAGTTGAAACAGAATGTTGGAGATACAGTTATGTTTAAAATAAGAAAGTTTAAACGAGAGTAACAAATTCCAAGTAGATGACTCTTCACGAGACAAAACAACATTTTATTTTCTATTAGTAGAAGTCATGCTTACACAAGTATATTTTTACTGTCGTTAGGGGTTAATCACGTTACAAATTAGTACAAGATGAGAATTCCATCAATTTTTTTAAGCACGCCTCCGTTGGCTAAGCGTTAAGTTTTATAGCTTTACGTTGTAAAAATTGGGATTCGATACCTGTGGTTAGCACAGTACAGATAGCCCATGCATTGTTTAAATTTGTGTTTGCCAGCAAAGAAACAAACATTCGAGGATACCTAAAATGTTTTATTTGTCTTCAGAATACAGAACTTTAAAAATGTTTCAAGTTAGGTTGTGTTTGTCAAAAAGGAAAAGGAAAGGAAACCTTGTAGTCTGAACCCTCAAATGTCATGTGATTGGCTAGAACTAAGTTTGCTAATAAATCTGGATTTGTTTAAAGTTCAAAATTTACTTTTTAAAAATAAATGTATCGATAAAAATAATGTGGCCCATTTACTGGCAGTGATACTTACCACTCTGTGATGCTAAGAGACAGAACGGTACACACACGGATAGACAGAAAATGAACGACAGACATTTTTTTTATCTTAGTTTTCACCAATCCTCCTTCCTCCCCACCTTTCACCTTTACAAGATTTGTATGTGCACTTCTTTCTGTCGATCGTAGCGCCTCTGTCTAGTCGTGGTAAAGTCGTTAACGATAACATCTCCGACAGAATGATTTAAAGCAAAAAAGATAAGAGACCACCTCAATGAATTGTTACTCCTGTCAGTGTTAATCCTACAGCTTCATTTTCTTTTGAGATCGACTCATGTGACATCTGGTGTTTTTTTTCGACAAAGAAATTTCAATATTTAAAATTAAACTTTAAAAAGAAAAAAATGTGTATGTATAAGATAATCGTATACCACATAACGTGCATCATGAGATAAACATCAAAAATGGGTGTGTTACATTCTGACCTTGGGCGTACATTCGACACGACTGAAGTCTTAGAGGTAATAATAATCCAAAATCAATAATTTGTGAAGATGTAGCTTTAAAATTAAGATAAACTTAATCGTAGCATCGATTATTTGATATATGCGAGGTGTTTCTTGTGTTAAATCACTGTTAAAATTAGTTTAATACAACAATATAATAATTCTTCGTATGCCTTACTTAGTGGGAAAAATATATAAATCGAAATCAAACAGAAAACGTATTAACTTTTCAATAAAAAAAAACAAGTAAAGTTATTTGTAATATATAATATTATGACTATTTACCTATCTTATCTATTCACTGTAAAAGATTTCCTGTTCTCTTATCGTTTATCTCTTGTGAAGTACAAAACTACACATCGGACTACCTATTTTCGCGCAAAGCTATACGATGGCTATCTGCGATAGCCGTCCCTCATTTAGCAGTGAAAGATTAGAAGGAAAGCAACTAGATCATCACCACCAACCACCAACTCTTGGGTAACTCTTTTACCAACGAAGAGTGTGAGGAATCGTCACATTATAATGTCTTCAAGCTGAAAGGGGCGAAGATGTTTGAAGGGAAGAGGATAACAGCCAGCGAACTTAACCACCTGGCCATACCGGGCCCCTGGACGTTTAGAAACACCACACTAACCACTAAGCCAAACTTGTCTCTGTATAAGAAAGATTATTTTTGCTTAGTTTTATATTTTCAAACTAGAATCGCTTAGCTAAAGAAATAAAAAAGATGAATTAATTAGAACCTTGAGATCAAAGTACAAAATTTAAATAATGAAAAAATATTTTTCTATTACGCAATAAGTTGCCACTGCGTCCTTTCCCACAGGGCCCGCCATGACCAGGTGGTTAAGGCATTCACCTTGTAATCTAAGGGTTGCGGGTTCGAATCTCGTCACACCAATCATGCTCGTCCTTTCAACCGTGGGTCGTTATAACGCGACGATCAATCCTACTATTCGTTTGTAAAACAGTAGTCCGAAATTTGGCGGTGGGTGGTGATGATTAACTGCTTTCCATCTTGTCTTACGTTGCAAAATTAAGGACGGCTAGTGCTTATAGCACTCGTGTAGCCTTACGCGAAATTCTAAACGAACCAATTCTTTTGGGCTCAGCGGATTGCTCAATGTGGCTTTGCTATGAGAAAACCACACAACACCTATCGGAAAGTTTGAGAAAAATATAAATAAATGTAAAGCAAAGTAAGCTAAATGCCAGTTACTGTTAACTGAAATATACGCAACTGTATATATTTATTTGTTCTTCAGAAGTAATTTTACAAATTTATACGTTAAAATTAAGAGCTCGAACAGGTAGCCTATTGAGTTGCTTTAAGACAAGCAAACAACAACAAATGTTATGCTTATATCTATCAGTTTACTCATATTTGTGTATAATCTTTCAATACAAATAAAAGGAAGTAAATTATAACATTACTGTTACATATATATGTATTCAAATATAACAGGCTGATTTTGTTTTCATTTGACTGCTTTGCTTTGATCAGTACGAAATTTTTATTTATATTTTTGAAATTCGCATGTACATTACTGAAAATATCGGTGTTATATATATATTTATATATATATATATATAAAGTTTTGAGTTTATAAATTAATATCATTCTATTAAGTCACCAGTTAAATACCTTATAGTACTTGCAACACTAAAATTGTGGGTTCCATACTCCGCTCTGGAGAAAACTTAAATTGACAACTGTGTACTAAAACAAGCAACAGTACCAACAAAACGAATTACAGTTTCATTTGTAGCAAATATAATTTCATTCTAAGATACATGTATATGTAATAAAATGTGAAACCTCAAAAAATTTTACATCATATTTTGTCAGTTACAATACCTTCTCACGACAAAAAACTGGTAACTTTTTAGTCTTCGATTCATGCTTCATTTCTCGTATTATCAACAATGTTTAGTTGTATGTGTATACAAAGAAGAAGTACCACAAACCAATAACTGTAACTAATTTAGTTGTACGTGTATACAAAGAAGTACCAATAGCCAATAACTGTAATTACTTTGGTTGTACGTGTATACAAATAAGAAGTACCACAAACCAATAACTCTAACTACAGGACTAAAATGGTAGGCTTAAGAGCTTACACGTTAAAATTGAAATTCTATGCCTGTGGTAGGCACAGGGCAGATAGTCCATTATGTAGCTTAGCGCTTAAACACAGACAAACATAAATTCTGAAAACAGTAGGTCAGGTGTATGAATAACATATCCTATTAAACCAATATTCGAAATTACGAATGTCTTTGTGGTGCAAGAAAGTGGAAAATTACGATCGTGTTGATACAAAGACGAGCTGGGTCTCGTGAATATAAAAATGTCAAGACTTGTTGTATTCACTTGTTATTATGACCGTGACCTTTCGCACAAAATAAACTGCACACAAGTTTTAAAGACATGAAATCCTTCACATAATTTTCATGACTTTCTAAATGAGATGCAAAAAAAAGGTTTTCTGAAGAAATGAGACAAAAATTTTTGACTCAATTTACTGCGACAGTTAGTTCAATTTTTGTTATTTGGTTATTTATCTACGTCTACCTATATTGTCACAGAAACAATACAAAGCAGGATAATTATAACTGTGTTATGTATTTTATTCTGGTTGTTTAAGACACTATAAAATACTATTTTGTTCTTTCTAAGCGTCCTCGCAGGTACAGCAGTAAGCCTACACATTTACAACACTAAAATCAGAGGTTCGATTCCTCCTCGGTGGACTCAGCAGATGTGGCTTTGCTATAACAAAACACACATACATACTCTTTCTAAATAATTTGTCTAGCTACTAAACTTTATAAAGTTCAATACGATGCACACATTTAAGTCTAAACCACTACAGTCTTGTAACTGATTTTTACTAAAATGATAAATATGGACACTGACACTGTTGTTGTCGTGTTAAACAAACTCACAAGATAATCAAACCATTGTGTAGCTTTGTGCTTAAACCACCAGTAGTACGGCAGTAATATCTATCGGATATTAACAAAAACGATTCAGTGCTATAGCAACGGGATACAAGATTTCAGTGACAATTCAGCCTGCATTTGACAAGAACCCTCTGAAATCATAATCAACCAATTATGTTTCCGAGATTTCGGCACTTACCACGCATCCACGTGGAGCAAGTGTTATCAGCAATTTTCAGTCAGGTGGAAAGTTGATTAGAAATAGACGCCAAAACGAAGACAAATGAATATAATTTCATTGGAAGGAGAATTGAGGTACATTGCCTGAAACAACAGCATAAAATAGGATTATAGGCTAAATCCAACAAGAAATTATTTAGTCACGTGGTTATGCGCTTTTCTACAATAAACAAATATATATCGGTGGTGTGGTTAAGCTAAAAAAAAAATAAAAATGTAGAAACATAAAACTCTAACATAATCCATATTTTGTTTGTCAAATTATATGGAATTTAAATAAGACCCTTTAACAAATGCATAAATATTGGGTTGAGGAATAATTCGTGAGCGTTTTTCAAGTTAATAAAATATATTCATAAATGAAACGCTTTCGCAAAATATTTCATGTCATTTGGTAGATAATTTCTTGCTCTAATAGATGGTGTGTTTGATTTTCATATGTCTTTAATTTTTGCTTTCATTTTCAGCTCATTAAATGGAATGTCAAGTGGACAAAATCGAGCATTTTCGACACCATCTGCTTTTCGCATTTAATTTCTTGCAATTTCGTTTAAAACAATGCATACTATATACCTAGGTATTACATGAAATAAAGTATCATAATAAATGTTTTGGGTGTAATGTGTTCATGCATTGAAGTATTGTATAGTCTTGCATGTAATGCTTGAATGAAATTATTTAAAAACGCTCACGAATTATTCCTCAACCTAATATATCGAACTTAAATTCTTTATTTACATATTATATGTTGTAAAAAAAAACAGAAAATTTTACTATCATTTCAATTTTATTATATAACTAACCGCAAGCCGCAAAACATTCACTGTAGTTTTCACGTCCTTCGCTTAATATTTTTCCTTCTATCATTTCACGCACGCCATTTAAACTACATTTTATCGTAGGTATCGAAAAATTCTGGTCCATTTGAAAGAAAGGCCGACATGGCCAGGTGAGTTAAGGCGCGTAGACTCGTAATCTAAGGATCGCCTGTTCGAATCCTCACCGCACCAAACATGCTCGCCCTTTCAGTCCTGGGAGCATTATAATATGATGGTTAATCCCACTATTCGTTGGTAAAAGAGGAGTCCAAGAGTTGGCGGTGGGAGGTGATGACTAGGTGTCCTCCCTCTAGTCTTACACTGCTAAATTAGAGACGGCTAGAGCAGATAGCCCTTGTGTAGATTTGCACGAAATTCCAAAAACAAACCATTTGAAAGAAAAAATATTACACGGTCAGACAAGCAAATTCATGTAGTCGTAACTTTATCTAATAAACCCTTAAGGTGAATAACAAAATAAATGAATGGTATTTATAATAGTTTATAAAGTACCGTTATGAATGTTCAGTTTATTACACACGTTTACATGTTAAAACAAATAAATTCACAAAAACGAAGAATAAACCTCGCTCTAAAGGAAACAAACTTTCTAAGAAGTGTTTAGAGCAGTTGAAATAAAACTACAACATTGTAACGTAAGTGAATGTAAAGCTGTAATGAAGGCAAAATTAGCTAAAAATCTGAAAACATCTGAATGTGTATTCATGAAGTGGTAAGCACGTGGATTTAAGAGAGCTGCGCATGCGTATTTTAGACCCAGATAAGTTAAGAAAGCCCATAACAATTGTATTCAATGTACTGTTCGTTTTTAAAGCAAGTTACACATGTTTCAAGTGTTGTTTGTGTGAAATACTCTAGAAACAAAATACAAAAGTTGAAATCAAAGCTAATTGTCTCGTGAAGACAATAACATTGTTCCATTGTGTACCATACTTGTTGCGTTAAAAGGTTTGATTACGCAAAGAAAGATAAGATGATTCTGAAATGGTAAAGCCAATATGCAATCCAGAATCTTTGGACAAAGGCCTTTCTAACGTTGAGATTTTAGCATCTGATAGAGAATTTTGCGAGGAAAGTTGGGGACAGATGAAGAAACAAATGTAAGCATATTTTTTTCTATAGATTACAACAAATAAAATAAAGTAAAACATTTAGTGTCAGAAAAAATTATCTGAAAATATCTTTTGCTTATTTTCGTGTCATGAATTTTTGAACTGTATTCATTTTTATAGTAACTGCTAATAAAGTTTTTGTTAAGCAGTTAACTGTCAGTAGAGGATAAAAAAATGATATTTTTACTGTTTCACTATTGCACGTAACATATGTAATAATTTCCTCCTTAAGAAACGTTTATTAATTAGATCCATTAAAAACAAAATAAGTAGAGATAATACTTATTGACCTGAAAAATTAAAAAGTACTTCTCGTGAACATTTCATAAAAGCGAATTCGAATGAAACGAAGATTTCATCAAATATAGTCGATTTGATCAAGTTAAGACTACTTTTGAAAATTTGTGCGCGATATGTTCGTTATGCTTCCTACATTTAACAAACACGATACATATTTTCTACTGTTAAGCTCGTGAAAGCGTTACGGAAATACAAGAAAATCTCGAATTTTTTTAAATACAAATCTCGAAAGGAAGGATCTGATGGTTGGAATAATTTTCTAACAAACGAGTAGTTTTTGTCATCTCTTCAGTCTGGGGGCTCAGAACAATAAAACCCCTCAATGTGTAGGTTAATGCTTAATAACGAAACACGTGTACGTCACCTGTAGCACTTTCGAAATATTTGCATTTTTTTTCCAAATTCTTTAATTAAATAGATAAATTTATACATAAACAAAAACTATATAAAAGAAGTACATATTATGAAAGAATGCTTTCGAAAAACATTGTTGTAAGCAAAAGGAACCAATTAGTGAAAAGAAACTCGTGAACTGAAAGATCAAACACAGAGATGATGCCATCAAGCGTACAAGTCATCGCGGCTCATAAGCCTCTCCTGACTATGAGATAAAACTTCATACTACTTTGTGTTGTTGTAGTTAGAAAGTTGGTGAGTTGGTTTACTGTCATCCCTCCCCGTATCCGCACAAATATATACATATATAAAATTGTTACTACATGAAGTTCGTATAATAAATCAATGAACGTATAGTTTTCAAGAAATTATTGTAAGCGATAAAACTAACACACACGTTCATATCAGTTTGAACTACACAGCATAACGTGTGTGTTTTCTTGTAGTAAAGCCACATCGGGCTATCTGCTGAGTCCACCGAAGCTAATCGAGCCTTTGTTTTTAGCGTTGTAAGTCCACATACTTAACACTGTACCAGCGGTGGACCTCAGCGTGAAGGGCTTGAAGAAATAATAAGTCGAGTGTTTTTGCTTGGTTTTTATCGAACAGTCTATTCTCTGTAACTGCATTAATTTTTACTGTCAAGAAAGGACGCTATAATTTAGATAAATGGAGTACCCCTGAAAATAACCATTATTTAACATTTTGCAATAAGAGTATTTTCCCTATTTATCTGAATATTAATACATTTGAGGAATTCGTGTTGTTTGTTTTTCGAACATATGGTAGTGACAAAAATGATAAGAGCAATCAACTTGTTACAGGGTTCTTTGAACAATCATAAAGTTATGGTTCTCAAACCGTTTTTTGTTCGCGAATCACTCACTTGATTTTCTTTTTTATGTCGGAGAACCCAAACTTAGTTTTTGCTTCTTTATTTGAAGTTAAGCACAAAGCTGCAAAATAAGCTACCTATGCATTAGCCACCACTGGTATCAAAACCCGGTTTTTAGCATGTTCGTATCCGCCAACATGCCACTAGGGGGCTGTGTTTTCTCACTATGCAAGCCGAATGGAATTCCGTAGCCACAGATTGAGAATCACTGTGATAGAGATTATATCACATATAAAAACAAGGGCTGATATAAGTAAAAATCTGAAGGTCGCGGTTCGAATCCCCGTCGCATCCAACATGCTCGCCCTTTCAGCCGTAGGAGCGTTATAAATTACGGTCAATCCCACTATTCGTTAATAAAAGAGTAGCTCAAGAGTTGGCGGTAGGTGGTGATGGCTAGTTGCCCTCCCTCTAGTCTTACATTGCTAAATTAGGGATAGCTAGCGAGTAGCCCTCGCTATTAAAAAAAAACAAAACTTGTTTGTTTATTTTTGAGTTTCGCGCAAAGATACACGAGGGCTATCTGCGCTAGTTATCCCTAATTTAGCAGTGTAAGACTAGAGGGAGGGCAGCTCGTCATCAGCACCGACCGTCAACTCTTGGGCTATTCTTTTACCAACGCATAGTGGGATTGACTATCACATTATAACGCCCCATGCCTGAAAGGGAGAGCATGTTTGGTGCGACCGGGATTCGAACCCGCGACGCTCGAATTATGAGTCGAACGCCTTAACACGCTTGGCCCTGCAGGGCCAACAAACAAGTAAAAATAAACATTCATAACTTGTTTATATATCAATACATTACTATTCATGCATTCAATTTGGTATTGTCCGCTTTAAATTAAATTAAATGTCCACGTGATGCTTCCACTAATACGAATGTAAAACACAGTTATTTTAATATACACGTGCAGGTACTTAGGAACGTTTTACTTCGTGACTTTTAGCGTCAAAGCAATAAGGTTGGTTTTGTGTGATAAGTTGTTGTTAACAGTAAAGCTACACATTCTGTTATCTTTGTTATGTGTCTGCAGGAAAAAGAGTTTGTTTACTCTATTCCGTGACGTAGGCAATTTTCTGTGGTTCGCAAATAAAAGGACAACATCAGAACCTTAATTAATAAGTTGTTGCTTCTTGCTGTCGTTTGTGAATTATAAGTTGCAGACAGCTACCAAATTGTGTTGCAACCAACCTTATAATATTTATAAGGTTATTTTATTTAGTTATTTATTCAGTCTTATCACAAGGTTATAATAAAATACTTGTGAATATTCATATTTCGAAGTATTGTTTGTTTGTTTTGGAATTTCGCGCAAAGCTACAGGAGGGCTATCTGCGCTAGCCGTCCCTAATTTAGCAGTGTAAGACTAGAAGGATGGCAGCTAGTCATCACCACCCACCGCCAACTCTTGGGCTACTCTTTTACCAACGAATAGTGGGATTGACCGTCACATTATACGCCTTCACGACTGAAAGGGCGAGCATGTTTGGTGCGACCGGGATTCGATCCCGCGACCATCAGATCACGAGTCGAACGCCTTAACCCACCTGGCCATGCCAGGCCTTTTAGAAGTATTTTAATTACATAAATATTTTCTTAAGGTTTATTTTAGATATATTCAACGATAAATATAACATTTTACACACTGAAAAAGTGTAAAATTTCTGAATAATAAATTTTAGACTAAACTACATATATAGCAAATAATTACTTTAAAAATTATTTATTTATATTACTTATATAGTAAGTATATAATTTTTTGATAATTAGTGTAAACTTAACTAAAACTGCTTGAACAGTATAACATGAACAGTAATTTCAAAATTATGATAGCTTGAGAATTAGTAAGATCAAAGCAAGAAATATTCCTGTTTTAAACTGTGAGATGAACAATGGTTTTAAGGTGGTGATAGTTTGAGGGTTTGTGTGATATATTTTAGAGATATCCCCGTTTTAAACTGTGATTTTAATAATGGCTTTGAAATTGATAGCTTGAGAATTAGTACAATCTAGACAACAAATATCCATGTTTTAAATTGTATGACATCAACATTGGCTTCACTGCTGTGTTAGATAATAATTTATCCATCCTCTAAACGGTGTTTTGAAAGTAACATAGCTTTCACTATATCTTGTTTAACACAAAAATCAAAATTTAATGTTTTATCAGAATTATGAGCTGTATATAACACATTATCTTTATTTTCAGACTTCAGAAGTTAATTTCTGTGAATTTGATCTTTTTCTGTTTTTTTTCCCTTAATTAAATGCATGTGATATTTTTTCATGTGTTTAAAATGTCATATGAATTCAAAGTATAAATGTTTTATTATTAATTAGTAATTTCTTAAAATACATTTTCCTCATCAGTTACTGGACTGTGGTTCTCTCTGTACACCTTTGTCCAGTTTGTTATAATATCTATGTCCTATATTATCAGGTCATAATTATATTAGGGTTTAGTTTAGATTTAATGTCTGTTTATTTGACAGTATCTCGATTCTACCCTGGTAAAGGAACTGAAGGGGCTTGAATCCACACGTAAATCCATACAAAAACTTAAGATTTCTACAAGAGAAACTGCAAATGTCCCTAATGTCTTGCTGTCTATCTCTTACACTGGAGTTAAGTTCATTGATGCCCACACCAAGGTATGGTACCTAAAACACAATTTTGAAACACCAACACCCTATAATTTAACATTCAGTGAGGATGTAAGAGAAATTAAATACATTGTTTTATTTAGTGATGATGAGAAACCAACTTGAAGTAAAAATGTATTCTCAAAACAGCTGGTATGTGTATTATAATTTTAATTAGATGACCTAAGAATGTCAAAATGTTGTTCTGTATTTTATTTTAATAAAAGTTCTCATAACCACACCAGCCTTCTTGAGGATAAATTGTTTTATTTTTGAAATATAGTCTAAAACCTAATTAATTATCAAACAGGCTTAACAATGTTAACAACAGGTTACTGCTACTTAATTATAGTATTGAGTGTTTATTTTAATTCTGTAATCAATACAATGATTAAGTTCAGGGGTTAAACATTACCTGTTTGTTAGGTTTTGTAGGTGCAATGAATGGGTTTTATTTGGAATCTCTGGACTACTATGTACTTTTAAGGAAGCTAGTAGTGAGGATGTTCAATTTATATGTAGAGTTTGCAGGTTGAAGGAAAAGTTGGAGGCTATCATAACTAAAGTTGATGAAATAGATAAAAACACAATAAACTCTGGGAAATGACAGCAGGACTTCAAGTGTAGTTTAAACTTTTACATTCAAGAGAAACATCAGCTAAGATTGACAATGATATTCAGGAAGTTATAAAGGGTAGTATTAGGGTTAGAAGTAGTGAACTTAGCTTTAAAGATCCTATTCTATTGAGAAAAGGTTTCAGCCCTTGTCTTATGTAGAGGAGGAATGAATAGAGGGAGGGAAAACAAAAGAATGTTATAAGAGAAGATATGGATTATGAACTAAAACAGTTTATAGTTATAGGCTATTCTTTGACACAGCATGTGGCTAGAATAGTCTGTGTAGTAAATAGGTAGATATATATTAGATTATACTACCCTGGGACACAGGTGGAAGACATAACTGGCATAGCAAGATATATAATAAAGGGGAGTGGCAACAATTCACTTTTTGTTGTGCACATAGGGGCTAACAATACAAGGAAGAGTTAGTCAGAGGAGCTGATTAATATGTACAATGGGGTGATAAAATTATTTAAAGGAAAAGGCCATAATAACTTAATTTTCTCAGGGACACTGCCTATAATTAACTGTGAGGATGATGTTATAAGTAAATCACAAGGACTAAATGCTAGGCTTAGAGTAATATGTCAGAATGAGCAGATTGGTTGAACTTGTGAGATTAGTTCAGTGAAAGAAAGGGTTTTTTTGGAATGGATGGTTTACATTTAAATATGGTATAGGACTAGATTGTTTGCCAAGGCTGTAAACACAGCTGCAAGGAAAGTTTAAAACTAGAACCAGAATAAGAGGTAGAGAAAAGTTTAACATATGAATTTAGTATAGAAGTAGTTATAAGTATAGGCGTAATTGTTGCTTAGGTAATGTTAGAAGTATAAGAAATAAAACAGATTACTTTAGAGCATTAGTAGGAATGGGGAATTTTCATGTTATTGGAATATCCGAATTGTGGTTAAAAATAAAGGATTTCAAGCACATCTTGAACAGTTGATAAATGGAAACAAAATCAAACAAGGTGACTGCAATAATTCTGAGCTGATTAAAGAAACTTAGGAGGGTTAAAAAATGATAATGCTGCTGGACCAGATAATATTTCCCCAAGGGTTTTTAAGGATGCTAAAGATTAGATATGCAAGTCACTTACCACTATTTTTGTCAGTCCTTGAGCAGTGGACAATTACCAACAAATTGTAAATTTAATGTCACTCCTAGCTACAAGGGAAGTAACAGAAGTTATCCTGGTAGTTATAGGCCTCTCAGTTTTACATCAGTTGTGAGAAAAGTTTTAGAATGGTTGATAAAAATACTTTTCATAGTTATTTAACAAAGCTTATAATTTGATCAGACAACTAAAATGGTTTCACTAAAGTAAAATTCGGCCTTTCATGTATTTTGACATGCTTTGAAAATGTTACTGCGTATGTAGATGAAGGTAATGGTGTAGATTTAGTGTATCTGTATTTTAAGAAAACATTTGACAAAGTGCCATATAAAAAGCTTGTGAAAACATCTCTATAGATGTGGGAGATTAGTTAACTAAGTGAATAGAAGAGTGGCTTGATGGAGGAAAGCAGAGAGTTGTTATATATGGAGTTCAGTCAAACTGGATTAATGTTGAATATGGTGTACCTTAGGGCTTAGTCTTAGGATCATTGATGTTTTGATTTACATCAATGATATAGATGAAGGAGTGTTCAATAAATTACTTAAACTTGCTGATTGTGTAAAGGTTTTGCTTTTCCATAAAGATGCTGCTGCTACTCTAGGTATTTAAATGACAGATTGGATTTTTTATGATAAATGCAAAACATGACATATGGGTTATCATAATTTGAATTATAATTTGGATGGGAATAACTTTAACAGTGTCACAAAAGAAAAGGATCTTGGTGTGATGGTTGATCAACCTTTTAAGCTGCCCAAGCAATGTGCTGTTACTTATGGTAGGGCAAATAGGATTTTAGGTTGTATATACAGAAATACTGAATACAAGTCGAAAGAAGTTATGATTTCTTTGTACAGGCAACTTGGTTAGGCAACATTTGGAATATTTTGTTCAGTCTTGGACTCCTGATCTTAAGAAAGGCATTGAATTGTTGGAAAGGGTTCACAGAAGGATTACTAAATGGTGCTTGGGATAGAAGGGTTATCATATGAGGAGATGTTGAAATCTCTCAAACTTTTTTCCTTGAAGAAAAAAAAGTTAGAGGGGATCTGATTGGTGTGTTTTTAAGACTTTAAAGGAATAGTACTGATGCATCATCTTTTTCATAGTTACCAGTGAGAATAGTAGGACTAGGAGACACAAATATATATTTTGGTAGGGTAGTAGCCATTTTCAGCTAAGACAGTATTATTTTTCTACCATGGTGGATGGCCTTTGGAATGAGTTGCCTTCAGATGTCTTAGAGGAAGTAAATTTAAGTGGATTTAATGAAAAAGCTTGTTAAGCGTATGAATTATAAGGGCTGAGTTCAAAGTTTTTTGTTTTTTTTAATTTAAGGTGTAGAACAGCCAAGATGAATCCAAACGTCCCATGTTGTCATAAAACGGTATGCTGTTGGACCAACGCTCTTACCAAAGTACATTAATTTTACTATAAAATTAAGAAATGAAAAGAAAGCAAGATTTAGAAAAAAATAACTTTCAAGTTTAAATTATTTCAAATACTGTAAGCAACTGTTTTATCTTCTATTTTTATATACATTTAATGAGATATATAACTAGAGAATAAATAACGTTGCTAATAGACACGATTATTTTCACTTTTTATGTTTAACATTATACGCAACAAATGCAATACACCATGTTCTAATAATACTCCAAATACCTGGCCCGGCATGGCCAAGCGCGTTAAGGCGTGCGACTCGTAATCTGAGGGTCGCGGGTTCCCTTCCGCGTCGCGCCAAACATGCTCACCCTCCGAGCTGTGGGGGTATTATAATGTGACGATCAATTCCACTATTCGTTGGTAAAAGAGTAGCTCAAGAGTTAGCGGTGGGTGGTGAAGACTAGCTGCCTTCCCTCTAGTCTTACACTGCTAAATTAGGGACGGCTAGCCCAGATAGCCCTCGAGTAGCTTTGTGCGAAATTCCAAAAAACAAACAAACTTAAACACCTAAAGGTTTCACTAGCTAACCTTATAATTACTTTTAAGTGATATAATTAGCATCCATATTCTATATACAGCATATGATAAAAATATAAAAGTGTACTTGTATATTCTAAGCTACGTGAACAATATTAATATACACAGTAAACAATTTGAGAAGATGACGGTGAACCAGGTTGTGTTGGATTAGCGCCTACTTCACGAAGGCAGTTACAAACCTCTTTTGAACAAACTCAGCTTATGCACCACAGTATAGCAGTCAACATCAACACTCCTACGCACACCCGATATGTTACTTGATCTTACTAGATGTGTTCTAGTCTTGCTTGTGTTTGCTCTTCAGCGTCGTTTCACAGAATATTTGGAAAAATTACATTATAGCTTTAACCTGAATAACTATAAATATTTTTTGTCTTGGGAAAGAAATGTAGTTATTTGAATGCAAATCTTGGAATTAGATATTCTGCAGTGTCCTGGCTTGCTAACCTAATAAGTAGTGAAATATAGAAATATCCAACATATAATATCTGTAGATAGTGCATTTGGGTAAAATGCAACTAAAAACGATTTTATGCTAGCTTTATAGCCAACACCCACGAATATCTGCAAGTAGATAAAGTGCAGGCACGATTTTAACAGTTTAACCACTGACACTTGATCTAAAATTTGCTTACAGTACGCAATCTGCGGGTTTTAATTCCAGTTCCACCAAACATGCTCGTCCTTTCAGTGGTAGAGATGTATATAATGTTACGGTGAACCCCTCTATTCGTTGGTAAAAGAATAACTCAAGCGTTGGTTGTGATGACTAGTGCCTCCCCTAGGAAGTACTAGCGCAGATAGCCCTCGTGTAGCTTTGCGCAAACTCCCAACCAGTCCGCTTACAGTAAGAAAAAAAAAAAACACGCATTAATGATATATTCTGAGCAACTCTGAGGAACTGAAGATTTAAAAAATATCTTTTAAATCCAATTTCTGATAGTTACTGTTGATCTTTACCAGTCACCTCTATTTAAAGATTAGTAATAAGAAAGGTAAATCTTCAGTTGTTTCTGTTACCACCAAGCACACTTTTTCCTTCATTTGCAGTTAAATATTTGGCCCAGGATCTTGAGGTGATCTCTCCCCTCATAATTAAATTATATCAATCACTGTTAGGGTAGAAAGAGGACGGATGGAAAATTTCAAAGTCATATCGAATAATAGGCCTCTTTCAGACTTCTACCGTGACCTGTGGTAGGTCTTAAATCTATCGTAATACTTCGGAACAAAATACACTTTACAGTTGTCTTCAAAATTCTATACATAACAGAATTACGGTCATAGTTGATCCAAACAAAAATTAATTATGATATTTCTACCACTTGCATTTCTAACTTTATTTCTAATTAATGATTTACTTTCCACTTTTTTGTTTTGAAAAAGAAAGGGGGGGGCGAGTCCTGATCCCTTGGATTTCCTTTTGAAGTTTATATTCAACTTTTAACGGCAGCCGAGTATGCATGATAAACTCAATTATTTTTCTGATATCGTAAGATGCGAGTTCTTTATAAACCTGCAATGAATGATTACAGTTATGTTTGTCATAAACCATTAAAATTAGGCCTATTACATTTTTAAACATTACATTCTTAATCTAACGCCTTATGGAATATTAGGAATAAGTTCAGTTTGTTTTGAATTTCGCGCAAAGCTACACGAGTGCTATCTGCGTTACCCATCCCTACCAACGAATAGTGGGACTGGCAGTCACATTATAACGCCTCCAGGGCTAAAAGGGCGAGCATATTTGGTCCGACTGGGATTCAAACCCGCAACCCTCGGATTACGAATCGAGTGCCTTAACTACCTGGCCATTAAGAATAAGAAAAGTGTGTAATAATAGCATTCCAACCACACTGTATTTGTCATATCCCTTGCTAACGATGTGTTTCAGTTAATTCACAGCTCTTCAGGCCGACTGGAATACAACAAACACAACAATTGTCGGAACTCTACTTAAATAAGATATTTGATACAACAAAAATTGTTAGGGTTTTTATGCCTCTTATATGTCGACAAGTAATGATTACAATCATATTTGTTATAAGACACTAGTATCAGGCTGTTGTGACAAGTGTAACAACAATTATAAAATGTTTTTTTTTTATTCTTTAGAGCTGAAATATTGTAAACCGAATGAAATTGTACTTTCAAGTAACACGCATCTTCCAAGTTTATTCTCTCATTTTTTTTCGTTGAATATAAAATACAACTGAAAGGGCACAAAAACAGGAGACGCATATTTCAAATGCCTACAAAACAATTTAAACCGGCTATTTTCCAACACAGGAAACCAAAAAATGCAACAATACTTCAGTATAATACACTGTACGTAATTTACACCCAAACGACATTTGTACAAAATTATTACTCTACATGATGAAACAGCAGAGCAAAAATAATTATTTCCTAAATACAACACAAAACAAGAACAAGCAAAATAGTATTTACAAAATGTAATTAGGGGACAATAAAAAGTGTCTAAAAATAACATGAGAGGGCGCTTTCTTCATGTGTATGAAACAAAGTACATCTTGAAGTTATAACAATCTTATGGTAAAATTATTTGTTTCATCTTCTTGCTTTAGTATTTTTTTCCCTTCTAGAATTAGAAATTCATGAGAAAAGTTGAAGCCGAGTTTTAATAAAATTGTGCATTTTTTGTTTGACCAAAGCACTAAAAATGATGGAGGTTTTATATCTCATGTTGTTTTATATACAACACTATTTATAAGTTCCTAAGTTTCATACATTAAATTTGCCTTCGAGAAAACTAAGTAGTTACAACTATGCATGTCACAAAAAAGCTTTTTTCTACTTTGATCTTAATATAAAGGGGAGTTTTTGGTTTACATTTATTTCTTAGGTACTTTATCTAAGGAAATAAATCTCAAGATCTGAAATAATTTTCCTAAATTTCAAAGTTTTTAAAGAGAAATAGTTCAA